>NC_140089.1:34419311-35134311 GCF_964237585.1 Gallinula chloropus
GAAATTGAGGAGAGTTCTCAGTGTTACTGAAACACACACGTACCAGTGCATCATCAGAATCTGGAAGTAATATGCACCTTTAGAAATTTCAGTAATATATTGAACACTCAGAAGCCTCAGGAATACACTGGTATTGTAAGGTGGATAATAGTAATCCTGAATGTTGTGTCTGAACATATCTCATCATTTGTTTAATGATGAGACTTTGTTTAAGCAGTTTGGTTCTTCTTTCAGTGATGTCAGCAACTGCAAGATCCTATGTTAAGCATCTAGTTGCACATGTAGTCTTTGCAATGTTCTTCCATAATACTGTGTATGATGTCTACCATGTCCTTACATATGTGCTGGATAAAACTGAGCGTTTTGAGTGTACTTGACAGACGCAAGTATACAGAAACAGGTGTAAAAATGAGGATGGTGACATTAACTAGGAAGCAGTACAAAGTCCTGATCTCACTAAACCAGGACTCTGTACTAAATCAGTGGCAGAGCTATGAAAATAAAACTAGGTAGAGACATAGAATTAAGGAAATGTAGCAGGTTATGCATGTAGAAATTTAGAAATATTTTCAGGCAGTTTTACATACTTGTGAAGTTTTCGGTTTTTTTCTCGGTTTCATTTCATTGGACTGACTGATTCCCAATATTCAAGAGGGTAGGAGTCATCAATCAGTTTTATCCTCACCACATGCACTTGAGGTAGGGAAGTGTTACCATGATTTAAAGAAAAAGATCCATAAACTGACGTGCCTCTCATGAGCTAGCACCTGTGGCACAATACGGGACTTCTATCATGCCTTCAGAGTCTCAGTTCAAATATTTGACTAGACCAAAGGCCAATTTTTGATATTTAAGAAAGTTTTTCTTTGTTAGTTTGTTTGTTTGAGATTTAGCCACATTCGAGTTGTTTTTTTGTAAGTTTACAATGAATTGGTGGAAAGAACAAAAACATCTGTCTTGTCCATGCAAAGGATTTTCTATGATATTTCTGTTTTAAAATCTCATGTAAAGCCTGGGCTGCACAATGCCTGTATTTATTCCGGTGTAACTAAAGCAGGGCTTACAGTGGAGGAGCATCTCACAAATTATATATTCAGAAAACAGAGTAGAAATAACATGAGGTACTACAGGAAAGTGGATACCCTGTACCACTGAACAACTGGTACTTTGGATTGGGGACCCTACACAAAAGATGGGCCTGTAGCAGCTGAGGTCAAGCAAGAACAAGGTTTATGAGTTTATTTAGGAATATCTGCTAGCACTGGGATATGTTGTTTCCATCAGTGGAATACACACAATAGATAACCTGTGCCAATGCCCTTGCCCATGGCAAAGGGTGATTTTTTTTTTTTATTGACCATAGAGACTCAAGCTAGGTCAGAGCTGTGAAACCAGTGGCTAAGGATCCTGACCTATTTCTACACCATAAATACTGGTAAAGAGACATCTTCAAATCCAAGACTAAGTACCCCAAGAGACCAGACCAGTACTGTCCCAGGGATATCGCTTTTCAATTTTCTGTGCTCATACTGTAAGTCATAGCTACTAATCATACCAAGCCTGTTTGCTTTCTTTATCTGCTACCAGATATTTATTTTTCCTATGTAAAAGATATGACCCTATCAAAAGTTAAAGAACCTGAGGAAGTCAATATTTAGGATCTCCAGCAGTTTTTCCTACTGGGTATGAAACAATAGAAGACACCCTAGCAGAAACCAGTTGCAAGGCGTTTTTACACTGCTGTAGATCAGTTCAAAGGAAATATCTTTGCTAGAGAGAGTTTTTGTCCTGTCTTCACCCATAGGAATGTATGAAACTGACAGCCAGTCATGATCAAAATTGCGTTAACCAAGGTAGCCTGAGACTGAACTCTCTCAGCAACCTTTCCCAACAACACACCACAAAGCAGAATGTAGCTAATTAGCCCCTGTGGTTTCCTCTCTGCTTCAAAGGCCACCTGCTTGACAGACCTGATTGACAGCACTTCTCCCCTGTATCAATATTATGATGTTCTTTGCTTCTGTTCCTTCCTTCTGATATTTGTTAGTGTCAGTGTCCTCACAGCATCAGACAAATGAGAAAAAATGTTATTTTGAAGAGGTGATCATTGAGGAAGAAAGTTATAAATCCATTTGGCCATTTCATCATCACCTGGTTTTGGTTATCACCATCTTCATAGAAGGCTATCTTCACAGGCACTGAAGCAGCTCCCATTGTACAAGTGTATCAGAGCAGAATTTGTCTCAGGGACCTTAATGAGAAGGTTGTAATCTGTCCTCTGTTTCATTTATTACATGATGGAGTTGCCACTTTGCCCCATAAATTACATCTTAAACTGTGTTTATGGTCAAAGAATGACTGTAAAAATGGTGTGTATGCACCAGAACTGCTTCATGTTTGCACTGAGTTACATATGCTTTGTTTTTTGAACATAAATAAACCTTTTTTTCCTCCTTATTCCACAGAAACTGTTCCAGCTAGGGGACAATAAGCTCGCGTCTTTCATGATTCATGCATTATCAACACAATTGCTAATTAAGTGTTTACAGTTGCATAACTTTATTTCATACAGAGAAAGGAATGAAATTAGTCAGAAGAAAACCCAATTTATACTTCAATTGTCTTTCACATACGGAGAGGTTTCTGAGGGTTTTTTAGCTACATCCTTTATAATTGGCTACAAATCAGATGTGCATTAGATAGTAAAACCTTGACTTATGGCCAGTGAGAAAAGTGTGGATGCAGCTGCTTTCAGTCAGAGAAGAGATCTAATTTAGAAACAAGAGAGGAACAGTTTACACCATATTGCTGTTCAGAGCAAACTCTGGTTTTTAGAAGGATTTGGTAAGGACAGTACTCTGGTTTTTAGAAGGATTTGGTAAGGACAGTTAAGGATGTTCTTGTTATCCTTTTAAGTGTTTTTGACTAACAACTGTGCTCGTGGTAAGCAATGACCTCTCTGTAGTTTGAATACATGTATGACTTTACTGCAGTTCTAGGGACCCATTTTTTCTTATTCCTTGTCAATGCCTTTAGACAGGAATACTTGAAAGAAGTGTGGTTATGGAAAGTCAGTGTTTCTGTAGTAACAATATTCCACAAGATGCCGTGCAAAATTCCTGTACTATTTCTTTGACAAGGGAGGGAGTCCGGACGGGCTGGCAAGGACATCTAATCTGAAACAGATTTCCTCGCTGTTCAACATTCATCGTAGAGTGAGCTCACATGAAAAATCTAATACTGCTTGATTACTCATTAGTTCCAGCAACCTGCTTTCATATTTATTTCTGTCCCTAGTCACCTTCCTTTCCATCATGTCATTACTGCCTGTAGCAAGCTTTGCTGCTTGGAACACAGTACAAATTTTAGCAATACCAGCCTGACATACCAGACCAACCAGTACTGTAGCTTAAACCTATCGTCAGTGCTAACTAACTGTAGCAAGTGATAGTCTTGCTTGAATAAATGTTGCACAAAATTCTGAGTATCAAACCTATTTTAGACAATTAGCACTCATTACATAGTTTGCCAGGTTGCATTTTCTCAAATCTTACATTAAATTTAAGAAAAAAGTATGCCTCTTGAGTTTGTATAACCCCTGTCCTGACTCTGAAGGCAGTTTCAGTGTTCAGGATGGCATCTGCTGTTTGAAGAATTTGTATTAAACTTCATAAACCATTTAAAAAACACAAACCAGAACAAATCAAAACCCTGATAACTTGAGGACAGTATGGAACAATTCTTCTCATAAGGTTCTTCGAACATATTTTATTTTAACATTTTTCAAAAGAAGTGCATAAGTTTTTAATGTTAATTACTAAGCATCCAGAAAATTTCTTTGTCTTCATCTGAAGGGACTCTCTTCCAAAATCAGCACTTTTTCTGGACATTTTCTGGGACTT
This sequence comes from Gallinula chloropus, assembly GCF_964237585.1. Taxonomy (NCBI): domain Eukaryota; kingdom Metazoa; phylum Chordata; class Aves; order Gruiformes; family Rallidae; genus Gallinula; species Gallinula chloropus. The sequence goes on from NC_140089.1 coordinate 34,423,214, forward strand.
AGAAGCTTCCAGCATACGGTGCACAGGCTGCAATTTCTGGCTTGATTAGGTAATGCTTTACCTTTCAGCAAAACTGTTTAGGTGTGTATTATTACATTTACCTTGAGGCATGTAAATATCACACCAGTTCCTTTGCAACCTGAGCCTTAACTGAAAAAGAAATAAACCATCCTTTGAGGGGAAAGAGGGCAGGATGTTTACCTGAAAGTAATATCTTCAGGGAACTCTGTGTATAAGTAACTTTCCATTCTTAAGACAACCGCTGTCTCACTTTAACTCCATGTGGATAAAAACCACCCTCAAATCAAAGCAGTCATTAAATTTGGGACTTTTCCCTCTTAAAGTGATTGCAAAGTGATCTCCTTAATTGTAACTTTTCTAAACAAACTCCTGAAGTGTTTTGGTCAGCCAGCTCCCATGGTACATCTTTTAAGACCAGGACTTTTACAAGCATTTGGTGTTGAATACAGTGTTTTGTCTCACCAAATGGTAATGGATGTGCTTTCTGTTCACAGAAACAGTGGCAAAAAAAAACCCAACCTCTCCCAAGAGAAGAGAGGAGAAAACCCACTTTAGAGTGAGAAGGGAGTCAAGAAAGACATCTAGCAGATTTTTCATGCTTGAAAAATTTTTCCTGCATGTTTTTAAACAGGAAGAAGGTTTATATTTGCATATATACAAGAATGCCAGACTAAAAAATACTTAATTTCCTTCTCAACAAAAGAAAGTTATAAACGAGATTTATTAACTGCCAGATAGACTTCATGTTCACTTTTCTTGCCACATTCCCACCAAGTTATCGGGTGTGTGAAGATTACATATAAGAAGGGACTCTGTCAAAAACAACTGAAAATACCTGTATGTGCCTTTTTTTCCAAAAAAATCATTAACAGGACTTCTTGTTGGTGGGATGTTGTGAAAAGCAGAAACAGGTTTGATTCTGTTTAATCACTGCTCAGCAATGACAAAAACATCCCTGAATTATCAACACCATTTCAGCACAAATCCAAAACATAGCCCTTTACTAGCTACTATGAAGAAAATTTACTCTATCCCAGCCAAAACCATCACAATGAATTTGCTCACTCTTCCCTCAACATTACAGAAAATAATAGCTCACTTTTTTCTTTTTTTTTCTTTTTTTTTTGTTCTCATTTTAATTTGGAGGCTTCTAATTAGACACTAATGTAGTGGTTTGGGCAGTAAAGTAAGAAGCCTGATTTACGATGCTGTAAGCATCTAAAATTTGTGATGAAATACATGAGTTCTCCATGCACTCAGACCAATTCTTAGAGACTAACTGTAGGCATCCATAATTATAAATGTTGACCTCAGTTTCTATGTGACAGGTTTAAACACAGCATTGGTTACCTATTCTTAAAGTATCTACAAATTACTTAATGCCTACTAAATATCTACCAAATAAACATCCACTGAATCTATTTAGTAGACTTTTTAGCAGTCTGAAAACCTGTTAACTTTCACAACATGTGACTATCAGGAAAAACCCAAACATTTTTTAGAAGCCATGAATTATGTATGGCTATCCTTATAAAGGTACAATATTTTCTTGAGAGCTTGAATGTGTGAAAATTACCAACGTGAAAGAAAATAGCAGGACTGCCAGCTTCAGGACAATTAAACTGAACTCCTCTATCACTAAAAAACATGTGAATGGATTACTTATCTAAAGAACAAATAGCACATTTGTGTAGCACCTTAAATTAATTTAAATAATATTATGTACTTGCCTATATTTTTATTAGTTTATATTAAGATTTTTATATTTATTTAAGTCATGATTTCTCATTTCATTTTGAAGAACTGAAAATGAATTTTAGCAAAATTCAAAATCTGGTTGTTCATTTTTCTTCTGGGGTTTTAACACTTCATAAAAATCAGCGAATTAAACACTGTTCTAGTACAATTAATATTTATGACTTCACTGCACTTTTATGGTTTTAAAATGGAAGCTTATCTTTATTTCTTTATTACAAATCAATTTTTGTACACTGTACTACAGTGACTTACTATATCTATTTATCTATCTATCTATCTATCTATCTATCTATCTATCTATCTATCTCAAAAAATTATTTGTAATAGATTATTCCCTGGGAAAAGAAGGAAGAGGGGAGGTTGTTTGGCATATTTTGGGTTTTTTTTTAATGTTAAGGACTGTTCTTTTTAGGAAGAACAATTGTGGTTTGAAGCCTAGTCCTATGTTAACTGATTTCCTACAGAAACCTTTTGAAAGTAATGACTCTTGATCACTTAGGTTGAGCTAGAGTACATACAGAATTAAAATGATTTCTGAGCACTGTCATACTTCAGGGGTTTGGCACATAAAAACTGATAGGAGAGTACTGCTCAGATATTAGGAGTGTCTTTTAAAATATTTGTAAAATTCCCATCCAAATTTCAGACACTGTACATTTACACTCTAACAATATTGCCTAATACTAGTGATTTCTTTTTTTTCTTTATTTTTTTTTTCTGATATATGCCTCCAGACTAATTCGTGTGCATCTGAATAACAAAAAAAAAAGAGCTGTAGTGTTGAATCTGACTTGGTGGAACTTTCACAATTAGTTCTAGAATAGCACTAGTTGATTTTCATTTTTTTCTTTAGTTTGTAAGAGAAGGATAAGGATAATTTTAAAGAAGTTGCAAAAACCGTATTTCCACTTGTATTTCACAAGCAAAGAACCATGTTCCATGTCAATCGTATCAATATCATACCAAATCCTTTTGCAGCAATCAATCAGGCTGATTTTTTAACCCAGTAATACTTCTGAAAGACAAATGATAGAGACAGCTAATCCTGGTCATTCTGTAGCACATGTAAGGATTATGTAAGGTTTCCAGCTCTACTAATATATCATGGCCTTCACTTCTGTTTCATGTCGAGGGTTACTGTAAATACAATCCATGTCATACAAGCTTTCTCTGGCTGCATCGTTGTGCACTAGACTATTTATTTCATTAAGGGTTGTTTACCACTCAGTACTGAATTCTATTTGCCCTGATAACAAAATTTCTTCTATACACATTTTGAAAGTTCTTCTTATAGGAGCTTATTTGTTGATGTGACGTTCAATGAGAAGGGTTATTAATGTAATAAATTTTGGACAATTATCACAAATAATCATCAGTTTGTTTCAAGTTGACGCTAGACCTGTCTGCTGTGCTCCTGCTTCAAGCAGTTATTCTTTTGGTCTCCTTTAAGTAGTTGAGATCCACTGAATGTGCAACTAAATAACAGATTTAGTTAACATGTATGCACAAGCTTCCTTTTTTTTTTTTAATTAAGCACTCAGACTTACTTCAAAAGTAACACAAGTATGCAAGTCGACTTTATGATTAATAGCTTCAGAGTCAAATGCTTTTATTTTTGGTCTTCGTAGAGAATCTACTATTTCCACTGAGATTTTTTTTCAACAACTTTAGCTGTATTTAAAGTTAATGAGCTTTTTCAATTAAAGCTTCAGATATTTAGCCTTTGGATAACATTTAGATGAACCAGGGTGTATCTAATTATGTTGGCTGAATTCTTAAGAGGCTCTGCATATACTTCATTCATAACAAGCCCATTTTATGTTGCAGGCACGTACTGGACTTCATTCTAGACTGAATGCAAATCACCCTTGTGAAAACAGTATTACCAATAGGTCTGAGAGTTTGAGGAATGACTGCACTAGCAAATGCCCTTGAGAGTATGTACAGCATCAGCCATTCTGAGTGGCAGAAAAATTAGGACTGCCATTAAGATAAAAACTACACAAGGAAAAGAAGAAAAAATATAAGAGCATTGTCTAAATTGGGCAAAACATGCCAGAACAGAATGTTGAAATCTTGCTACTTGCTTACAGAAACTAGCAGTGAAATAAAAAATGGGAAAAACCCACCACTTTAAAAGTGAGAAGGGGAGGTGGGGGTGTAGGAGTGGGAGGTGGGAGAAGATTGTGTGGTTTTCAAATTGTGTACTTTGGTAAACACTGCTTTACACTCTGACTTCCCTGGGAGCTGATGTATTCTGCTTTCCTGTGGGAGTCCTTTGTTTCTAATCACTCTACCAGACTCCCGAGGCACAGAAGTCACCACAAGAGATAGCCTGGCTGGCCCAGAAAAACTGGCACATCAGATTAAGTTGTCAACTTGCATTCAAGGCAGACATTTTAATCTGTGTTGTCTGTGTCCTTTGCAACCTTGAAAACATCACTTATACTGTCCAGTTCTTGAGGCACCACCTGAAAATTAGGATGGCATTATCACCCTATCTACACAGCAACCTGTCAGGATATTTGCTGGAGCCATAAGGAAGGAAGGAATGTGATAAGTACATATCTATGTAAATAATAGTATTAAACTACAAAGTTCAAACATTTTAAAACTGGGGACCTGCCCATATATTCTGCTCCCTAAAGATATGAAAGAAAGAGAAAAATTCTGGAAAGTAAAATCTGAGTGTAGGTTTCAGTTACTTCCTAACACAGAGCTGTCCAATCATGTAGTGTGGAAATGCTTTCAAAGAACATTTTTACAACACCTGAGTTAATTTCTATAAATCTGTGTTTAAAATTTGCAGATAAATATCTCTCAGTACCTTTAGCTTTTTTAGTTTGGTTGGTTTTTTGGTGCTTTTTGGGGGTCTTTTTTGTGTACAGAATGGTAGGGGTTAGAAGGGACCTCTTGAGATAGTCTAGTCCTACCTCCATAGCCAGATTTAAGCATGTGCCATAGCAAATTCACAGAAGTCTTTGACTTCACTTGGCCAGTCAAATCTGTCAATGGGGCAGCCTCTCAGTACAGAAAGGGGACTGAGTTGCAATTGTTGACACTCCAGACTTAAGATTTTAATTCAGCTTCCTCATCTAGTTGCCTCTTTTCAGAAAAAAAAATTATGAAGATGTAATGTGCTTGACAGTCCTCTTCCTTTCTTAAGTTTCTTGAAGCTGACCACTGGCTGCAAAACTGTTAGACATGATGGTACAGACAGACCAACAAGCAGAACAGTGGGACTTGGCAAGGTTGTGGGGGTTTTGTTTTGCATTTTTTTTTCCAAGCATGTCCGAGGAATAGAATTTAAAAGCAGGGAAACCATTTCAAAGGCTATAATTGGAGATCTGACTGAAAGAACTGTCATGAAAGTACACGGTCTCATTTCCCTCCTCCACCTGACCCTGCTTCAAGCAAAGCACTAATAAGAAAGTGCAAGAAAGTACAGCTCTTAAGTCAACACTTGTGCTGCAGCTTTCCAATACTATACAGCAATGAACGATGAAAAAATAAATTGCTCTCTTTGTGACTGAAGCCTCAGTCTAAACCAGAACAGAACAAAGCTGACAGCTGTTTCTTCAAGATTATTCTGAGACTATATCTGATCCAAAAGAAAACGTCACCTTTCTCCCCAGCAAATGTGGCATGAAAGGGGGGAAGCTGGCAAAACTCCAACCAGAACTAGCAAAAACTGTGAATCTAAAGGTAGAAAAATATCTGCCATGTTCCCAGCACTAAAGTATAAAATGGCTGTTTTCCTTCCATCCAAATTCCCTGTCTTTTTTATTAGAAACAATGTGGCAGAAAACCTTACAGACCTCATAAAGATGTAATTTTTTTTTGGTTTTGTCTTGAGAATTTTCTCTACATAGCATAATCCAAATCTAGCCTTGCAGTTGACTGAACCCTCCCTGCTCTTTATCTTCAGTATAACAGAGACCGTGTTATTAAAGATGACTTTTCGTTTGTCAGGTAGCAAAGCCAATTTTTTCCCCTTAGCGGACATGGCCCCTGGAGAGTCATCCTTGGTCATGATGCATAGATGATGTATGCATTGTGCAAAACACTGTGCTAGCCAGTAGAAAATCAAGATGCAGCACGGAGTGCACGCTGGGCTCTACTCTGGGCTTAGCTGTCAGGAGGAAATTCCTCACACGGCTACTTTTGAGAAGCCCCAAGCCTTCATTTATATCTTTAGTCATAATCATTGATTTAGCTTTTTGAAATGCTTTGTGTGACTTGATTGCTTTCAGTAGCTACTTGGCTTCGCCTGACTGATACACACACTGGAAACAGAAATACATAAAAACAGCCAGCACAGTTGGAGCTACAGCAAATTGAAAAAGGTGCTTTAAGAACTAACCAAGATACCTTTGTCACTCTTTTTTGGGCTCCTGTCCCAATGACTTCAGCTTGAAAGCATTAAAATGAGTTCCTTATACATGCTTTGCAGGTGAGGGGTTTTTTTTGAGCTTTAATTTGCTGTTTGATTCGCCCCGGGATTTTCAGGTGTTGCATGAGGGAGTAAAGAACAGAAAGTACCTCAGTTCTTGGTTGTCAGCCATTGGATGATGGCCACAGCATTATTAAACCATCCAAGCATGCTGGGTCTCAACCACAAAATTTAATTTTCCCTACTGCAGGGACTAATCAACTACCAGAGGCACTAAGTCCTGAGGAGACTGTTTTTATCTGTATTTTTTTCTTTCAAAGACTGAAGCACAGTTAATTTTACAGTTTTGTCTATCCTCAGGCTTACAAACAATGACAGAAATGCAGCTTGATGAGAAACAGATAAAAAGTGGAATTTATGCTTACACTATGACATAAATTAAAGAAAGATGAAAGGTTTAAATAATTAACAGCACCTCGATAAGTCAGATAGAAAGACCCCAGATTCCCTTAAGTGAAGGGGAAAAAAAAAAGAGCAAAAAGGAAATAAAGCATGCTGAATGGTATCAGGAGCTACCTCTTGCTTTGTGTGCCACTGAGAAGGAAAGTTGGTTCTAACTGCAATTGCCTGTTTCCAAAAAACACCTCCATTGACAAACTAAATTCTCATTTCTGAGTCTTCACAAGACATTTACAGCACACACACATTTGTATTCAGAAGAACTATTTATCATAGATTCACTGCATAATTACCTTGTAGCTTCTTAAGGAGTTGCTAGAATACCGGGGTTGTTTTTTTCAGAAACTCTGTGTGTTTGTTCTCCACCTTAGAAATATGGCAATTGCACCATTTATGTTTTATTTACTGAGAAGTATAGGGTTTGATGCTAAGAGGGGAAAGCTGGGAGGGAATTAAAGAGGGCAAGTAAAGGAAAGAAATACTGCAGCTCAGTACCACCGCAATATTCATATATATTGTTTTTAATCATAGAAACTGTTTCTTGGAGTTATTCCAAGAAAGGCTGGGGGCAGGGGGGAAACTCCACAATGAAATAATGATACCTTAAAATGTACCAATACTGGAGATAAAGGCTGTTCTAAGCACATGTTAAATTTATCAGAAAAAGATGGTTGCAAGCAGCCGTTCACATGACTAAGACAGAATTCTTTCAAAATGACGGCTGTTCAGGCTTTATAGGAAACATTAGCTGAAAAGAAATTTGGAAATAGAAGAAAGTTCCAACCAAAGAAAACAATTATAAATATTCTTAATTGCCTGGAAATAATTTGTCATACAAAATTGGACTGAGATACGTTTATACAAAAGCTTCAGATGCGTTGATGTTGTAATGCCTTTTAGGAGCCCAGCGTATTTTTGCACAGTGTTCCAATAACACATTAAAGAAAAGGATATGACTTTCACTTTTATCTTCTGCCTCCCTTCCTCACTCCATTCTCTCCTCCACTTTTTTCACTTCACTTTACCTTTTTTTTCTTTCTTTTTTATTTCTTTTTGTAGGGCAGGGGGGAGCATAAAATAACTGGAAGACTCAGTAACTGCTACTCAGTGTATTTTATTATTTCAGGAATTCATTCCAAGCTGGGCTGCAATTACATTTAAAACTGGAGAATAATGGGCTATTGACATGTATATGGTTTTAGAAATATAAGGCCTCATTTTCTCAGCTGGAATTTCCCCACAATGTGCATTTGCATTACATTAGAGATGCTCTTTTTAAAAAGAGCATAGCCTGCATTCAGACATCTTGACATTATCTGGGTCAGAGGCAACATTTAAAAGCAATAGCCCTACATCTACTGTGAATCTCTTACAAGCACATACAATGCATTAGTGAAAATGAGGGAAACACTGAGAGGTTCTCCATATTAAGCCATAGTTTATGACATACCTGCCTGCACCAGACATTAATCTGCAGGAGATAGATTGTCATGGTCATGGTCCCCTGCTCCACTCCAAATGTATATACATTACCTAAATTGAAATCTGCACTTCTTCATGCCCTGTGCAGTTTGATGTGACCAGGAATGGTAGGATGCATAAAGTAGCATTTTTTGTGCTGCATATAATCCTCTCCGTTTTCCATGTATTTACCTACACATATAGCAGCTGCAAGTTTTTCATTCTGGCTTAACAATGAGGACTTTATTCTCCCTCAGTTTAGCTGAGGTCTAACTAGCTTGTCAGGCTCAAAATTGCATGGGACTGGTTAGGTATGTAAGTAACTCAGCACCTTTCTTGTTCCCAGAAGTGCCTAAGACATAATGAAAAAGGAATGCAGTTTTTCACCTGTTATAATTGTTTTATAAAGCCCTGCACAATGAATTCTTTGTCATCTTCCAAGAATGGGTCATTTGTGAATGGTAATGCTTACACAAGTGTGTTTTATGAATAGAAAGATCTCTGTAATTGGTGTAGTATTGCAAGTGAAACCCCATGGAGGTTGCACAAGATGTATTTAACTTTCTAATTCACCACTTGCAAGATTTTCAGATACCGGACATTTAATTTATCCTTCACTGACATACTCCCTTCTAAATGGAAAGGGGTCCAAATTAGTACCATCCCACTGTAATTACTGAGAAATGAAAGCCATTGTAAAGTATGGGGTTTTCTTCCTTCCCCTTTTCATGTCTCATTTATAACATCCCTCTCCACTCCCACTTCCTTCTACCACCACAAATTTCCTACTTTCAAAGTCCTCTATTTTAATGCTCTTCCTCTCCTTCCTTCTCACAAATCTTCCCTTCGTTAGCTCATTTGGCTTTTGACTTTTTCTAATCCTGGCCAGTCCCTCACAGACATGTCTCTCCTAGCACTTTTTCTTCTGTCTTCAGTTGTTTCTTTCAAAGCCTCTCCTCTCTTTCTGTTTTCCTCTTCATTCTGCTCTTATCCACTTCCAACCAGCAGACCACATTTTCCAGTGCCTTTCCCCCTTTCTCTTTAAACTGAACCCTGGATTTGCTTTGATAAACCTTACCTTCTTGACAACCTGTTCCCACTGTTCCTTCTCCAGACGGTGAATCTTTTGCTTTCCTATGCTTGAATTTCTCTAGATCTATTGTGCCAATAACCACCACAGAAGCAGCTGTTTAGAAGAACCACAAAAGGTGTCAAATAACCATTGTCCCTCCCTTGACTCTTGAAAAAAAGAAAACACTAATATCAACTGACTCACAAAGAACCTCTTAAGATCCTGTAAGGAAGTCATCCCAGAAGACTGAGGGTTGTAATTCTTCCAGTTAGGTAATGAGCTTATATAGGGCTTTAAGAAAGCAGAATTTGGGGTGTATTTTGTCTGCCTAAATGCTAGGATTCGTCTTCTATCCTCTGCTCCAAATTTCTACCACCTCTCCCTGGAGTTTGGATCAATCCTAAAAATGTCCTAGCCAAAGGTATGTTCTTTCCCTCTTCTGGTAGCAGGATTTGTTGTCTCCTAGTGCAGCAGAGAGGAACAAGTTACTTGAAGGTTTGGGTTTATTGCCCCATCAGAACATGAAAGACTATCACAGTTTTCTTCCTCCAAGGCAGAGCAGCTCTCAAAGGTGTGTCCTTCCTAACAGAAGGTGTTGGGAAGTGGAAACAGATGGGGTGGTATTATTTTTCCACAGCAGGTAAGCAGGTTTTTTTTGTTCTCTTTCCCCATAATACAACCTAAGAGACTGGCAAATGGTCTGCTTGTGAACACATATTCCTACCTAACACATTTTCTTCCTGTACTGTGTTGCATCAGTCAAGATAAGTGATTTCACTTCACTCCGCTATAAAATACCAACATTCATGCTGCTAGGTAACCCCAGAAAGGACAAGTTTCTGCTCTTATTTTGATCCCTTTTTCTCACAGATGAAGTTAATCCTTAGGACTCCACCCTGGCCTGGGAAAAAAAACAATGCTCATGTGATTGTTAGCAATACTACTCATTCCGCTGACTTTGTGATGGAAGTTAATCCCTTTAAGGAAGTTCTTGACAGTTTAAACATGATTTTACAGTTTTAGCACATGGCAAGTGTTCTAGATAGCAAATCTGATTAAAAATACTATTGTGAGAGACAGAAAGAGATGAAGATGGAAAAATGAAAGGAAGTGAGCATTAGTTGCTGAAAAGCAACAGGGCAGGAAGTGAGGGGGGTGATTAAGCATAGATTGGTTTTAGAAATGATATTGCTTTCTCATTTTAGTAAAATTATTTGTTCGGTTTGAGAAGGAAAGAATTTTATTTTATCATTGCTTATAAACATTTCTAAAATAAAAATTGAGATCTGCCAGTAAAAGTGTATATAATGCAATTAAAGGGAAATACCTCTGAAGCTGTATAATCTATCATTTAAAGAGATATTCTTCAGCATTCCTGGGATGAAGACACTTCTCAAACACAAAACTAAGTTTTAATTTGCTGATAAGCAGTGATAGCAGATGACTCTGGCAGCTGTACAGAAAATAAATAAATATTTCAAGAGTTCTATAGAGTAAGCAATTTTGCTTAATCAACCACCAAGGATATTTTAGAAATTAATATAACCTGACAAAGCAGAACGTAAGTTCTTTGGCACACGTACTATCTGATATGGCAGCAAAGAAGTCCTCATAGGGATTAAGCAACACGTCACAGAAAATCTGTGAGGACAACATACTGGTCATGTTGGAAACCAAGTATGATGCTGCTGCATTCTATTTAGGGGGCAGACAATTCATGCAGGCATCAAAAAACAGGATAATAGAGTCTTCTGTATACTTTGAGTCTGAAACAATGACCCAGGAACTTTGGGCATCTTTCTTTGTGCCATTTTACTGCAGGTGGGGATGGGCTAGATGACCTCTAAAGGTCCCTTCCAACTTTACACATTCTATGATTCTATGATTTTGTTTCAGAAATAGGCCTTAAGGTATTTAGTATATGATCAACTCATTTATATGATAAAGTAGGCCTGATGATCTGCATTTTTCCAATTTCCTCTAAGATGCTGCAGAAAGTTCACTAGCAATTTGGCTTTCAGGACTTGAGCTGGCTTGGCTTGATTTTCCCATTTCCCTTGGCCCCTTCACCTCCATAATCACTGGGAGATTTTTTTATTGAGTCATCAGTTATCACTCCTTCTAAAAATAGAAGCTATTTGCTATATGTAGATACCAAAATTATATTATGACCCTATGCAGGTTTGTAATGTAAAACTCCTGGTAACATGGTTTAAGGCATCAAAATTACAAATGCTACAATAAGTAGAATCTAGGCAGAGATATTCTGGCTATAATTAAGTGCTACTAGCAGTAATACTTGAGTTAGGTTACATTAGAATTTGAACATAGAAATTACTGTTTCTCTGAATGCAAATGTGGCTGAGTCAGGAATTATTTTTTTTTTAAATTTTATGTCAGAAACATTTTTTTAAGAAAAGACAACTAAAAAAAAACAAAACAAAAAAATCTTTTCCACAAGAATGCAAACATGGGATGGTGTTTGTTCCTTAAATTATGGGGAAAAGTAATTCAAATAAGCCTAATGCGAAATGAGTTGGATGTGCAGGTAATTTACCTGACAAAGGTATATGTGGGAATTCAGATCATGTCCACCTCCTAAACAGCCCAGGTACATCCACTACATCACAAGTAGTGGACAATTTCCAAATCAGTTCTACTAGGATTCGAAGTCTGGAAAATGATGAGGGAATTGGCAGATAAATTTAGTTGCTGGGAAAGAGGCAAGGGTTTATTGGTTTTTAATTACATTTTTCAAAGATATTGCTGACTGAGTTATCAAAATAATGTGTAATTTTCTAAGTCTAAAAATATATACATTTTAACATTGAAAAATTACAAACTACCAACATGTCAATATTTTTTCCTATTGAAATATCTGACAGAGCTCCAATATGCACAGACTTTATTCTAACATTTTGCCAAATAATTCTTCATCAAAATTAGTATGAAAAGTGCACTAGTATAAACTGTGACCACAAATTGGAAGTACTGATACTTTCTTAAGGCAATGTCTTTACAGCTTTATTTAGGTGGGATATTTTATGAAGCATTACAAACATCACCCAGTCTTGTAAGCTCTATAGTAACTTCAAAAAACTGCAGGCAAGGTTTTCCAAGCTCTAGATAAATCACAAGAAGCCACTGGCATTACAAAAGCCACTGCAGGTCTTCTAGGGGGTTATAGAGGAGTAACATTTTTGCAGACACTTCAGCTGAGGGGAAAAGCTGACCTTGCTATAAAATGTAGTCTTGCAAGTCCTTGGTGTGCAGAGTCAAAGGATGCAGATTTCTTCCCTGGGTTTGCTGTCCCCCAGAAGTTCATGGTTCCTACCCAAGACAACACATCCAACCTGAAAATCAGTTACCAAGAAGGTATCAAGCAAATTTTTAAAGCTGTACACAGAGATATACATACTGACCTATCTGTGTCTATAGGTCTGTATCAACATTTATATCCACACACACATGCACACAGAGTGATGAGTACAGCTTGAGTTTTGGAAAATGTCCTACGGCTTTTAGTTTTTGCATACGATTCCACAACAACAGCAACTTCTGAAACTGCAAGGAGAAACAGGTTATAGTCTACTGAAGGTAAGAGTCACACTGTTAAGTCATACTTGTAAAAATTCCTATGCAAACAGTTGTGAAATCACCTTGAATCACCTTTTCCCTACTTTACCCTGGGTTGCAAAGAAAAGATATTTTATATCACATTATTAATATGCTAGTTCTCATACAAATCTGCAAAAACCTTTAAGCTTTATTAATGTTGACCAAATAGGGAGTAGAAAACATAGGAGACTAGTAGTAGTTCTCACTGGTAGCCTTAATTGCTGAAATTATTCCTCAGTGGTGGTTTGTAAGAAGTAAATGTTAATACTTTAAAAAACAAAATGTGAAACTAATTTTACTGCTATGTTTGAATAATTAGGTAAGTGTGAAACTCTGTGAATGCAAGAGTGGCAAATAATTGTTCAGACAAGTTCAACTAAAATTCCTGTTTCAGACTTAACTGTGCATTACCTTACGTTCCTGCTGGTGCAAGGTGATTTGATTTCCACTCATCTGCTCCAACACCAACTTTATCACTGCAAAAAACAATAAAAAAGGCACAAACAGGAATCCTAAATATCCACAGGTAGATCTCAATGCATTTTTATAAAGTGGTCAGATGTCTTTGGGGAAATTGTGGTTTAAGACTTGAACACAAAAGAGAAGGATGCCTATCAGCCACACTGCTGTGGAGTCATAAGACTAACCTCTATACTTAGAAGTGTTGGACTGATATATTATACGAGACCCAACATGAAGCATATAAAATATTACTTCACAACAATCATGCCATTAACAGTAAAATAGTTAAACCAAAATAATATTCTATGCAATTCAGCCAGAAACTAGTGGAACACACAGTAGATATCCCAGTCTGCTCCATATCCTTGAATCAGTTTCCTACAGAGTACTTCTCTTAGCTGAGAACATTTTAAAATAATTTCCCAAAGAGAAGTTCAAATCTGCCAGACCTGTCAGATCTGTAAGCACCATACTCTACATCTTCTCTAAAGTGTGCTGCGCATGAGGAATACAACCAGATGGGTACGTGAGAGCAGATCTGTAGTTTAAAATAAAAATAAAAGCCTACATCGTAGTCTGCAGCTCATGGATTAAGAGCAGAAGGGGTCTGCATCCAAAGACGATGATTTCAGCCCAAAGTGATGTTTCAGCTGAGCATAAAGTTTCATTCAGTGACTTGGAATAAGATCAGCATACAGGCTGGAGCACCAAGCTTAGAATTGACTGATAAGCCACAACAGGAACTAGAACAGACAAAGGATGCTAGGTGAGAGTTAACAGAGAATGCTCAGAAACAGGTGTGGTTCAGCTATGGTTTTCTTAGATATGGATTAATGGTTAAGTTTGGGACCAGATGGACAGATAAGAGAGATATTGGTTATGAAGCTAAGACTCAGTACTAGATTTTTCTTACCTTGAAGGAGTTTTCTTCCTCTGGTAGAACAAGAATTGGAATAGAAACTGTTATGGTCCACCTAACTGTTATTGCTCTGGCAAGACCTAGGCTAGGATTAGTCTGGTACCTGCTGGATCCCCGGCTGGACATTACAGGCTCTGTCAAAAGGGCTATTGCTATTCCTTCAGCATTCATAATGTTTTTTACAGCAGATTCTGTGTGTAGAAAATGTGAAACCACTGCAGATCAATCTCTGTGCATCAGCAGATCCTGCTCACTGGTTTTAAACTGATATGTAGCCCATGCTTACCTTAAACATATAAAGATCTTTCCCTTTATTTTTTTTAATGGAAAATTGGATATAGGATATAAATATATTAGATATACATGAAAAATTAGATATAATACCTATGCCAGGTAATCAAATAGCAAAATTCACAGCTACTACTGGTTTTCTTATTGTTTTTTTTTTTCCTTGTCTCCCTGAGTCCATTAGCCATCCCACTTGGCTAGCAGTAGAGATGCAGCGTGTAGCTTGGGGAACAGCCATCTTATGAACACTCTGAAAATAGGAAAAACAGAAGTGGAAGATTTTTTTGGGTCTTTCTCTATGAGTTCCTGGCAGTTCTGTGTCTCATCCTTTACCTTCCATGATGTACATCATAGACCTTGCCATCTCTGTGTTTCCTTGAAGACACATATTTGCACGGTTTCAACTTTCTCTCCTCTCCTGTCCTGCATTTCATCATTTTTCAAAATAGCAAAGTATTTGTGATATGCCACAAAGATCTTCTTGCATCCAGTTCCTATTTCCCCAAAGCAGAACTCTGTTTTCATAGGTAAATAAACAAACTGTCTCCCATGACATCCTGATAGAAAAGCTGAGAGAGAATGGGATAGATGAGTGGACAGTGAGGTGGGTTGAGAACTGGCTGTCAGACCAAGCTCAGAGAGTGGTGATCAATGGAGCAGAATCTGAAGGGAGGCCTGTGACTAGGAGTGTTCCCCAGGGCTCGGTGTTGGGTCCAGTCCTGTTCAATATCTTCATTGATGACCTTGATGAGGGAATAGCATCCACCCTCAGCAATTACTCCGATGATACAAAGCTGGGAGGAGCGGCTGACACGCAGGAACACTGCGCTGCCATCCAGAGAGACCTGGACAGGCTGGAGAGCTGGGCAGGGAGAAACCAGGTGAGGTTCAACAAAAGCAAGTGTGAAGTCTTGCACCTGGGAAGGAACAACTGCTTGTATCAGTACAGGCTGGGGGATGACCTGCTGGAGAAGAGCTCAGTGGAGAAGGACCTGGGGGTCCTGGTGGATGACAGGTTGGCCATGAGCCAGCAGTGTGCCCTGGGGGCTAAGAAAGCCAATGGGATCCTGGGGTGTATCAAGAGGAGTGTGGCCAGCAGGTCAAAGGAGGTGATCCTCCCCCTCTACTCTGCCCTGGTCAGGCCCCACCTGGAGTATTGTGTCCAGTTCTGGGCTCCCTGGTATAAAAAAGACAGGGATCTCCTGGAGAGAGTCCAGAGAAGGGCTACAAAGATGATTAAGGGCCTGGAGCATCTCCCCTATGAGGAAAGGCTGAGTGAGCTGGGACTGTTCACTCTTGAGAAAAGAAGACTAAGGGGGGACCTTATTAATGTTTATAAATATCTTAAGGATGGGATGTAGGGGGGAACTAGCCAGCCCCTTTTCAGTGGTACGTGGAGACAGGACACGGGGCAATGGCTGCAAGTTGGAGCACAGGAAGTTCTGCACCAACATGCGGAAGAACTTTTTCCCAGTGAGGGTGACAGAGCCCTGGCACAGGCTGCCCAGGGAGGTGGTGGAGTCTCCTTCTCTGGAGATATTCAAGACCCGTCTGGACGCCTATCTGTGCAATATGAGCTGGGGAACTGCTTTGGCAGGGGGGTTGGACCCGATGATCTCTCATGGTCCCTTCCAACCCCTACAATTCTGTGATCCTGTGATTCTGTGATAAAATCAGGGCACCATTTTGTTGAGGGCATGAAAGGCAAGGCAAGGTCAAGGGGAAAAGTGCCAAAAACTGTTTTTCTGTGTTGAGCAAACATGTGGGAAGCCATCATTTGCTTCAGGGCAGAATTTGCTTCAAAAGAAGAACACTGGATTTGTCAAGAAAGACTGGGTGATTTGCAACCCTAACCACATCTTCAAAGTCTTACGGAGTCTGACAGTAAGAAAAAGAAGTATGGACAGCTAGAGACAGTGAAATACATAAAATCAGTAAGTGTAAGTGGAATCCAGGAAGGACAAAGCATGCAGAAAGCAGCAGAACAGATTTCACTTAGGAGTATGCAGCCTGTCTCTCTCTACAGAGCTGCAGCCACATGTGATTGGATTCTGATGAGGCTGAGCTAGTTTGATGACAACTCAGCAAGGCAGGTATTATTTTTGAAGTGGTTTTAAGCTACTACTATACCTATTTGGTCAGTAGTTTCATGAAGGAGACAATCAGCTAGATTAATGTCACCCTGAAATTAATAAAGTTTTCTTCATTCTTTTCCACAAGACCAAAATTTCACTCTAATATAATGAAGTCCGCTTCCAGTCTATCATTTATGAGTTTGTTTGTTGTTTTGGTTTTTTTCGGTTTTGGGGATTTTTTTTCCTGTTTTCATTGTGGTTTTGGAAGGATTCTTCTTTTGTGTTTTGGCTGGAAATGACCTTTCATTCACCAACGGCACTGCAGCTCTTGCTACTGTAGCTCTATACCTTTACTGTCGCGCTAGTGTGGAGAACTTTGTTTCTATCAAAGCTTTTCATTGGACCCATCCCTTGGCTCTCTCTCGTTCAGGCATCTGGAACAATGTTTCCCTAGTGAACTCTTTTCTTGTTGACTTTTAGTTCCCAGTCAAGAACACTGTGTGTCTATCCTGCCTCTGGTGGGAACATGAGAAGAAGGTAAGTCTACACCCATCCCAGCCCTCTCAGATGGAGCTGGCTCCAGGCTGTATAATTTTAGTACGTAATTTAGCTTTTAGCAATAATTTCAATTTGGATGAAGTTCATATTTTTCATGAGTTATTTGCTAACTTCAAAAGCAATATTTTCACAGTCCCATCAATACACAAGGACTGATACACAATTACAGAAGCTTTCACAGAAGAGACAAGGTATTTAACAACTGGCGTCTAGTAAATTTTTGTTTGGTTTTTGGGTTGGTTTTTTTTTTACACTCTTTTTCTTCAGTGAGGCTAGATCTTGGCACCGAATAATTTGTAGTCAGTATGTACTTAGGAATGAACAGTCCTTCTTTTCTATAAGTGGGGTAGTCCATTGAAGGGGTTAACAATAAATAGTACAGAATTATTATATTAAGGAATGACTAAACATTGAGGAGTTCTTAGATTTCTTTCCCTCCTGTAGTTATTGCATTTTTCAAGTGAGTGGTTTGGCAACCCTGACATTTTAGCCTTTATTTCTAGATATAAATCAGAGAACCATCCCCTTATATTGACAGTTGCTATATAAAATCTGATTCTTTCAAGTTTTTAAGTGGTCCAGTGTATGAAATTTAAGAAATTGCAGAACACATAAATCTAAGGTTTTTATATTCAAGTCAATGACTTGCTTTTAACATAATGCAGACAGGATACTGAGGTGCCAAGGTTGAGGGTGAAAGTAAAAGAACTATAGTAAAATTTATTACCATTTTTCCATCAGCTTCTTCAGCCTGAGACATATACAGGTAGTATGGTAGAAACATGTTTAAAATCTGATTAAATATCAGAAATCATGAAGACAAAATTTATGTTTGTGAATGGATTAGCAAATGGAATATCAATGATCTGATGCAGCTTTATTAAAAAAGCAACAGTTTGCCTATTGCAAATAAACAGAGGTTTACTTCCAACAGCGATGGTGGAGTTTTTTGGGATGTAATTTCTCATAGGCAGCAAGCATTTTATCACTACTATCTCACTTTTCATTGCTGCTGAATGTCTGACTATCTACTAACAGTTGGATATTAGTTACATAAATATGAATGGTGGCTCTGTTCTCTGTATTTCCTCTTGTTCTAATTGATTGAAAACTGGCAACATAATATTGGACCAATCTAACAACACTTCAATGGCTTTTGGGAATTTCTGTTTTTCTAAGGTAAGAAAAAGTGATTTCACAAGCACTACACATGATGTAATAATATACAAAGCAAAAAAAAATCTCATTGCCTGAGGGTAATTTGGAAGCATGGAAACCTTGCTGGAATAACCCATCCACGCGTATAAACAGGGTTGTTTCTCTGTGTGTCCTTTCCTCAATGTCTGCTGGTTTTTCATCCATACAACTCAGTATGGCCACCAGCCTGGTACTGCAGCTGCTAGGGTCTGGTCAGGGCCCTTTCAACCCCAGCGGTGGTTCTGGGCCAAACACTGACAGGATCTGGGCTACTGGTGTGGGACAGGTCCCACAGCCAGGCCAGGGTCTGCACCCACAGCTGTGTCCTGAGGAGCTCATCTACGTGCAGCTTTGACCAGAATGGGACCAGGACAGAGCAGCAGGTCACCCTGAGGGTTTCCCTAAGCCACTGCACTAGGGCAAACCCTACCCCCTACTTGTCCAAACACTTCAGTGTGGATCAGGTGAAGGGTATGGGGGTTTATTAGTCACTTGAGTCTAATTGTCAATGGTGTGTAACATCTTGGACTGCAAGAAAGACATTAGCCTCTCCACAGAAGCAATTTTCTGCCGCCTCCCCTTCCTCCCCCCAGGATGGCCTAACTTGGTGTCCCTCCAGGCAGAGGCCCCAGGGTTCCAATTCCCTCCTCAGCATTTTGGACCCAGCAATACCACAGCTATATCTGAGGCTCCCTCAGTAGAACTCCAGCAAAGTAGCCAGTCAGCCACTGGTGGCATTCTCAGGTTCATGGAGCTGGATGTGTGAACTGGCTAGAAGGGAATCAGTCCTTTTAGTTCGCTATTGCTAGCACCAACTGATGCCCTTAATGATGAGATGGACAGGGTGGAGTCATGTAAATCCTGGGAGAGCTCTTGGGCCTAGCTGCCACTTTGGAGATGTGCCTAGTGGAATGCAAGAGAGAGGACCAGAGCTCTTAGGGGAGCTCAGCCACACTTTCCTCTACTTATCACCCAAAGAGAAGAAAGCCATGGAGGTGGGCACTACCCAGGAGTGAGGACACAGGTAGGGGAAAGGATCATGTTTTGCTGTGGTGAGAAAGGCTACCAGGTTAAACAACCTCCATGCCCAGACCACTGCAAAATGAGTGCAGTCAGAAGACATCTGCACCAGCACCTTGTCATCATCATCTCAGGTCAGGTGCACTGTTCCATCCATTTTGCTCATAGTCTCGTGGCCTCTGAGACTGTCCAGAATGTCCAGATGCCTACCTGGACCCAACCCACCTCAGACATGTTCATCACTATGAATGTGAGCTGTGAAGATATTCACCTTAAGGTAAACCATGGAATGTGGACAGTCAGACTTCTGTGTACCACACTCTAGCCTGTAATGCTCAAGCTGTCTTGGATGTAGAAACACAGACTGCTCTTTGGGATCCTGGTGCTAATGTGTTGTAATTCTCAGCTCCCAGTTCATCTTCCCAGTCTTGTCACACCAGTCTTGCTCTTTCCTGTTTCAGGTTTCTTTGTCTTCTTAGCTTTGTTTTTAAAACTCATGCAGTGGAAAGAGCAACTAAAATTAGATTATTGTCCACTCAGTATAAATTATTAAATAACCTAGTGGTTTCTGTCATCTTCCCAAAGGACAACTTCCTTGTCACAAACATCATAACTTCAAATGTCAGTCTTCTTAACAGTTTTCTCATTAAGAAAGACAGAGATGAAAAAACCTCAGGAAGTGAAGTGCCATTTCACTCTAAGTGGTCCATAAAGACTGAACTCCATAAAAAACGCAACAGTGTTCTGGCATTGTAGTACCCAAGCTATACAGTCTTTGAATATGCGAGAGACTGACAGTCTTTGAGTGCTTCATTTTTTTACTTTTTCAAAAATTAGAGATATCTTTAAATGTGGTGGTGTAAACTTATGTCTATTTCTCTCTACCCAGTAGCTTTGTGGGTTATCGTTGATGTCACAGACCTCATGCACCTTTTCTCCCTCTCCATGAAAAGGTCAATGGATGGGATTGCAGGATGACCACAGCACAGCTCAGCCTCTGTCTAGCACGTGTATACTATATAGATTTAACACTACTTTGCCTTGGCACGTGCCTCCTATAGACCAAATCATTTTTACAAACACTGGATAGAGGACATTTACAGAACTGTTGTTGTTGAAGTTTCCAAAATTTAAAGGGCTTGTAAAAGGAAGAAACAGAAAATTAAATTACCTCTAAAGGTCCTGCCCAACCCAATACATTCTATGATTCTGTGTTTCCTAGAATTATAATGCATAATATTTGAATTTAGTATTAATAAGAGCCTTGATGTACTTAGACCTGATAGGGTCATCTCAGCATGTTTTAGTGTTTCTTCTATGTAGCACTGATACTCAATCAAATGAGAACTTCGTGCCTGAAGTTCTCCAGTCTTCATGAGAGTCATGAAGTTATATGCTTCCTTCAACACATCCTCGGTTTCTGTTATCAACATATCCTCTCTGGAAGTAATATTCTGTTCAAAACCTCAAGTGCTGTTTCTAAACAATGCTCCCTCAGTGGCATGCCCAGAGCAGCAAGAGGTTGTACTAAAGTCACCTAGAAAGTAACTTGCACAGGATATACACATATGAGGCTTTTTTTTCCTGTATCAACACTGGACTGAAGATAGCAAGGATGGTCAAATGTCTGTGTCATATCAAACAGGTAGGAAAATGACAGCAAAGATCTTCATCAGTTTTGCATGTCTATGTAAACTGCAGATGAAAATCTGACCCAGCATATATAATTAATAGCTACTTAGTTTTGTGCAGCTGGTTAATATTCTTATATAAATGCAGAAAAATTACTGTGTCTTTTCTATGGTTAAATCCTGGGTGAGAGAGCTTAATAATTGGGCTCTAGTCTCACTGCTATTTAAATTGTGGTCAAATACAATATATCTTCAGACACTTGTCTGCTGTTTGGTTTCTGTTAAATAAAATGTGATTGAAATTGATTTGGACAGTTTTCCTGGCTAAAGAAAAGCCCAAAACATTTTATTCTGGACAGATTTTTGATATGGTACTATTATTTTTTCCCTCTGGCTAGAAAAAAGCATCATTAAGAAGTGAGAATTGTTACAGGATCTTAACAAAGACTACAGTCAACCCTTTTATAGCTGAAGTTAAATGATTGAAGCATTTATTATAAAGAATAAATTCATCTAATGACCATGCAAATTAACTTCTATCCTCATATTTTTATTTAATACTCAGCTAGTGTATCAAGCAGAGCAAGTTCAAATCCTTCCACTTCTTTGATGATTGATATTTTCTAGTTGCCATGATGGTAACTGTTACAAATAACTCTTCAGCTAGAAAGATGATTACACTGTAATCTAAATATCAATGCTAAGAATTTTTGCCTTACAAAATACTGCAGTTCATGTTCTCATAATAAAGAAATTTATGGTACTGTCCACTTACATTACATTCTGAGAGACTGATCCAACTCCTGTGTAACCCTACAAGAATGTCTCTACTGACTGTGCTGAAGGACAAAACTACCGCAGTATCAGATCCAAACACCCTTTAACTTTGAAAAAGGTTGGAACTTTATCCAAACTTTTGACTCAAATCCATCTGCAGTTAAGCTACAAAGAACAGTCTTGGTTTAATCTTAGACTGCAATGTGTAATCTAATTATGCAAAATTTTAGCAAAGAAATTAGGCTCATAATGACATATAAGTTGCTGTTAGCATGCCAATGAAAACACTGCATTATTTTCATTGGCAACTTATTTTAAAAAGTTTATTGATATGTTTTGACATCAGTGGCTTTTTCATTCCAAATTTATATTATTATTTATACTACTATTAAAATACATATTGGCTATTTTAGGGGATTTTATTGCAAAAAACCTACCTCAAAAAACTAATGGCAGTATACTCCTATGAAAAACAATTATGTGGAACCTCTTTTTTCCCTTAATTATGTTTGGTTTGTAGATTCAGGTTCACCTTGATACATTAATGACAACAAGCAATGTTTCTATGTTTTTTTGTCTTCCACCGGGCATGCAGAATCATGAAACTTAGAAACAAGAGGCTTTGAGCTCAATACACTCCCATTCTGAAGAACAGAGAAAGGTATCTCTAGTTCAATTCCCCTGGGTCTCACATCCATGCTCTACACAGAGGGTCCCAGCCTGTAGTGCCTGTACCACTCCTTTCTTCCCACCATACCACGGAACAGACCATGAATGTGCATCACTCCTTTTGGTGCTCCATCCAGTTCTCACAGAGACTGGACAGCATCATCTTGGGTACCTCCTGGAAGCTTGCTCAAGGACAGGAGCAGAGTACAGCTTGCTGCACTCATGTTTCAGCCTGGCTTGTGCTGTGCATGAAAAGACATGGGGCAGTTTCTCTTTGGTTCCTAATGAGATCTGTTGACTTCTCAAAACTACCAAGCATATCTAATACAAGGCTATGTGTAAAGACAGTAGGTACACATGACTGCAAATTTTCTGTGGAAGCACTTTCAAAGGTAGAAATCACACCAGAATTTGATTTGCAGACTGTTAGTAAAAACTGTAAGTGAGAAATGCATCAGCCTATTGCTTAAGTTTAGGGAATTTAACAAATGAACAAACCAATCAATTAATTATTCTCAATTGTAATTTCATTTGCTTCAGTTTTTATCTTTTTTTTTATGGAAAACTCAGAACACATTCAAGATGTTGGTCGCTACCTTGTTATTAGTTTTCTGAGCACAATTGCTTCTTAAGTGCTCTGAGTTTGAACCACTTACACTAATATGAAGAAGATATGCTAGATCTATCTTTATTCGCACAAAAAATGCATGGAATTTCATACTCTGGACTAAACGAATATTTTATATGAGAAGGTAAAACTTCTTTCAAATTTCATATTCCTTGACCAGTACAAATTCAATACTTGTTTCTGAAAGTACAAATGCATTGAAACAACCAGACATAAGTATTTACAAGACAAACTGAGTCTAGATGTCATGAGTTCAAAAATCCATACTTTTGCCAACAAATACAAATCTTTGACACAGATAATAAGCATGTGGAGTGAGTAGGAGTATTTTTCAGCCTGTTTTTGTTCCCATTCTGTCTTTAAATGCTTGCAAATGACCATCAGTTTTGTTTCTAAAATGAACCTGTGGTTCATGCTCAAATAGCTCTTTATGGCCATAATTTCACACATGCATATGGTTTATATTTCTGCAAATAAAGGAGTTCCAGTGATTTATGACACTGCACTCATTTAAAAGACTCAACCCTGTACAAGTCCTTATTAAAAAAAAAAGCTTTTTTTCTAGTCATTTTGTGTAGTGCATATTGTCATCTTAAGTAGAGGCCTGTCTCTTGTTTTCATCACCCATCAAGAGTCCTACCTGAACAGCCATTTTAGACACACTGAAATGAAAAATATTTGGCATGGAGTTATTGAATAAACATTAAAGCCATTGCCCTTGTCTTATCAACTTGCTACTAGTACAAGTCTGTGCTTTTACAGGTATGGCATGTAAATTATCTGTGACTTTTCCTGTATTCATTTAAAGATTACTGAATGCATACAAAAATAGCTCCTCTTTAGTTAAAGAGAACGTCCTTGCAATCCCCAAAATGTTTAACATGGTAGCTGATTTGAAACCATTACCAGTTTGAATTACTGTACATCTACTGTACAATCCAAAGGCACTTGAAATGCTGTGAAGTCATTTACAAGGCAGTATTTCTTAGAAATGCACACAATAATATAGAATACATAAAATAATATTGTTGGATGCCTCAAGTGAAGTGTTTTCCAAAGGAAAGACATGCTTCTTTGCCTTCATTGAGATGGTAAAGTTAGAATAGTCAGGAAAAAATGGAGGACTGTCAGAGAAAATTCAAACTATTCTGGTTAGATACACACCAGTGGAACTATAGAACACTCTTTTCCCAGAAAAATTTTACTTTATCCAAAATTTCAATATACAGAATATGTATCAAGCAAAACTCAATTAAATAATTTTACAATACCTCTAATTTCCTTACAACTCTGTTTCAGTTTCCCTCTGATGACAGTCATTTTTTTCAATGTTTCAGCACTGAAAGATTAGGGTTTTTTCATAATACTCTTCAAAGTTTAAGGGCTTTGTCCAAACCATCTGAAGTTTCCAACACATCTGAACTCATATTGTTATAGGTATCAGTAATGATAGATGGTTCTTTCTGACACTCAGGTAGAGTTGCTGTCCCAGAACTGACACTGTCTTACCAACCTTAGATGTGCCATTATATCCTTGTTTCTTATTTTCCTATTAGTAAAATTAGGATAATTACTCCTGTAATTTTTTTTTTTTTTTTTTTTTTTTTTTTTTACTTACTGGTGGAATGTGTCTTGTAGAACTATTCTTTTTATTCTTTTAAACAATAAACCAAACCAAAACTGAACATATCCCAGACTCTGAGGGAACACTGGAACCATATCTGAAATTGTGGGTTCTGACTCAACTGTAATTTATCAATTATAATTAGCACTCAGCACAAAAATGTAGATAGTACAATGGTATATTCCACTCTCCATTCAACTCTGAAAAATAAATGTTTTTCTTTCCTTTGAGCTTGATAACTTTCTCCCCTAAAATAGCAAAAATAGTGGGTTTGGATATTCTTTTGTCCTTGACAGATAAATAAAATGACACTGTTGTGTTGAAATGCCCTCCTGAAATTTCAAAATAATTTGAAAATACCTGAGTAATGATTGTTCAAATTACGACTACTGAGTAGAAGAATTAAACAGGAGTTTCCTAGTGAACAACAAAAGGGATCCAGCCAGTCAACCTAATAACTATTGTGGAAGCCGGTGTTTAAAACCTCCCACAGCGTAAAAAATCTCACCCCAAGTGTATCCATATTTTATTCTATGCCAATTTTAATCCTACTAATGACAGTTGTTTGACCTGCAGGTCATGAGAACTATGAAGCAGATTTGCAACTGCTGCATGCCCTCACTTCCAATTGACTTCAGTGTAAATTGCTCAATCCAACTTAGATGGTGCTCTGATGAGCCAGCGTGACTAGAGAAGCATTGCAGAAGAACAGCAATGCTCAGAAACAGATCCCTAGTGATGTTAGGAAACAAACTTGTCATTTGCTTGTTTCTACAGAAGGCAAAAACAGTCTTTGCCAAACTCCCTGCGAAATAATTCATCATTGTTTATGGTTGAACAGTTTTATTATGAAGCAATTATTGATGACAAGTAATAAAGGTGTGTAATTTCTTCATGCTTGCCTTTGGTGACCTTTATTTTTAGTGAGGGTGAGACCCCAGCTAGGCTCCATTTCAAGACAGTCATGATGAGCCCTCTTTTCCATCTTGGAAAAATTAGGGTCTTTTTTCTATGAAAATCCACAAAAACAATAAATACGTAGCCTTACCTATAATAAGTAAGACAAGGCTGTTTTTTCAGGTACAGCCAGGAAAAAACCACTATCTGTCTGTCAAGGGGTTGTGCACAAAACCTACAAATAGTTTTAAACCTCTCTTAGCAGTAAGAAGGAGTTAAATAGTACCTTCATTTTCAGGAGCTCACGAAGGTGCCATTTTTGCTCTGCGACGTGTCCTCTTCTCTACCATAGTATAGCACCTATCAAAAACCTTCCAGTCATTTTTACAGTTGCTCCTGATATTCTGGGTTTTCTGTATGTAGAAGGTTTTTTGGTTTGTGTTTTATTTGATTGGTTGGTTGGTGGTTGGTATTTTGGGGGGATGGGGGTGGTGGTGGTGGTTTTTTTTCTCAGTAAGCAGCCAGAAAATATCTATTCATATCATAGCTCTAAAGAGGGTTGGTTTTTTTTCTGTGTCTGAAGCAGTTCACTTGAATTCAGTCCAAAGGTTTGGAAAAAGAAGCTGAACAATGAGCTAAAACACACTGTTGTGTTATCAAGAAGTGAGCAAATTTGGGTGAAAATGGGTACTGAAGAAAGAAGGACGTGAATGGGAAGCAGAGTGTGAAGAGACTACAGCATCCGGGGAAAAATAAACCCATGTGTTCCAAATGATAGAATTTACTTTGGGATAAAGGACCAGTAGCCAACTTGAACATAATTGTGGCCTGCTTGAGCCCTTCTTCAAGAGGTTATGGCAATGAAGGTATGTGTGTGTGTGTTTGAACAAGGATATTTTTTTTTCTTTAGGCAGCTACATTTCATCCCTTTTGGCTGCAAAACCCAGAGGAAAAAGTTGCCAAAACCCATCCATGCCTGAGAACAGAATCACCTCCAAATACCAAGGCAAATGTACGCAGTATTAATGTACATTACCTTTCAGGTTTTGTTTATGCAGAGTGAAGAGTTATGAAAACTTTTAATTTCAGTTGCAACTTTCATTAAACTAATAATCTGGAGTAGTATTATTTACCTCATTTTGGCTTCCTCCCAGTAGAAAGCACAACTCCCATTCTATATATCTTGGCTTGAAGAAATTCTGGCTTTGCAATTTTTGTGTCCTTTTGTTTTGCTGCCAGACTTCCTATTTGCTTATATGGGACACCCTCCTCTGTTCCGCTCCTCATAACTACATGAAATGGGACAATTACCAGGTGCTGATGAAATGGCATAAGCTCTGAGAAACAAATAATGAATTTTAATTTTGTAAAATTAGCATAAATAACAGTAAGAGAATATACAGCTAAGAAAACAGAGAGGTCATGCTGCCCGAAATGTACAGCATCAGAATGACTTTTCGACATGTCACAAGTGTAAGGAAATGAACTGTACAGGAGAAGTATTCTAATGAGGACAGTAACTATGAATCTTTTATCTCATGCCATGCTCAATGGTGAATAAATACTTCGCAAGCCATTTTAGATGGTAATACTTGTTTCCTCACTGAAGAAATCACAATAAAAAGATACTTGCTGAGAAAACTAATGAAAAGGGAAATGAAACAAGTGCTTTGTTAATGGAAGTAGTCTCAGTTTTATGCTACAGAGGAACAGTCATGTTGTAACTTACCTACATGTAAAACAAGAAAAGTTTAAACTAAGGCTTTGATTTCACATGTTCAAAACACACCGTAAACTAATAATGACCTAGTATTGCATTTTATTGTAGAAATTGGGTCCCAAATACTTGAGGATCCCATCCAGAAAGGTGCTGGGGTATTGCTGGCACTCAACCAGCACAATATATCCCAGCAGCAAACATGTTCATTTCCAGTGAGAGTGATTTTTCCTTACGCTGAGTTAGTCAGCCTTCTTACTGGTATATTCAAGCTAACCTGACCTTCAGCTATATATTTTCTTTGTTATTATTATGTTTTTAGACATACAACACTTAGAGGCCATCCAAGCATCACATTATAAATGTAATTATCATTAAGTGAAACACCACACTAAACAAAAATAATGTAGTTCAGAGACTAAGCAGCCACAGGCACACATGTAGTCACATGACCCTCAAGGTACATCAAATTTCAGTATTTGTATATACAGATCACGGTGAATATGGAAATAGAAAATAATTTATTTTAGATCAGAAAGAGCAATATTTCTGTAAAGTAAAATGGAAAGGAATGATTAGAGCCTTGATTTTCAGCAAAAGGGTTTGAAAATTAAAAGAGGGGAGAAAAAAAAGTCATTTTCCATAAGCAACACGATACAGTATGTGGTATATTTACAGTAGGATGTGAATGTTTGAGGCTGTGAGTTTGTAATGAGGAGATCATTTCTCCTTCTCCACTGATATAATATTTCAAACAGTGGATTATAATTTTTGGATGGCATTCAAAATGTACAAAATTCGAAGACTGATGACATAAGTTCACTTCATCTATGGTTTCACTTAATACGCTTGCCTGTATTTTTTTTTATATAAAACTATAAGCTAGTTCAGTTTATAGAAAATGTACTCCATTAGCAGTTTTGTGATTTTATAAATGAGCTATTGTGCTTTTGTTAGCATGTGGGCATGTCTTTGTGTGTGTACCTATTTATGCACACAAATATATATATATTTATCTTTGAACACTCACTGTTTTAAACTTTAATCATGCACAAAAACTGCAGAGTGCTTGGATTTTCAAATGCTTTCCTGAGTGCTGCAGAAATAAAATCAGAGAAGTTATGGCAGCATTTAGCAGAGATCAAGTGCTTAAACATACAGTGTTCCATTTTGCTGTGCTAATCCCCTGAAACGTAGCTTCTCTTCCAATCAATTTAAATGCTCCTAAAAACATTTAGGAGGACATAAAAGGATTAAAATAAAGAGCAGGAAAAGATGACTCTGGACTGATTCCTCTGGGTCTCATTTCCATCATCTAGGCAGAGATTACCAGCCTGTAGCACTTCCCACTGTACATCAGAACAGACCATGGATGCATATCATTGCTTTTGGTGCTCCATCCAGTCCTCACAGACTCTGGAAAATGTAACCCAGGGCACTTCCTGGAAGCTCGCTCAAAGACTTCTGCATTTACACTTCACCATAGCCTATGTTCCACATGGAAAGGCATGGGCCTTTCATTTGGAACCAACAGCAGTTTAGTTCCTAATGAGAAATGTCGATGTGAAAAAACTATCCATGCACTTCTAAAACAAGACCACAGGGCTTTGTCATGGATTTGGCTGAGGTAGAGATAATTTTCTTTCTAATAGGTGATGTAGTGCTGTATTTTGGATTTAGTGTGAGAATAAAGTTGATAAAACACTGATATTTTCAGTTGTTGCTAGGCAGTTGTACTGTCTACATTAAGTCAAAGACTTTTCATCTTCTCATGCCCTGCCAGGTGCACAAGAAGCTGGGAGAGACCAGCCAGGGCAGCTGACCCAGACTGGCCAAAGGGACATTCCCTGATATACAGCATCATGCTCTGAATATGACTGGGGAAGCTAGCTGGGAGGCAGGAACACTGTTCAGGAAAAAAAAACCCCAGGCATTGGGTTGTGGGGTTTTTCCTTTCACATGGTGTGCAATTGCATCTCCGCATTACTTATTTTTACTATCGTTTTTGTTATTGTTGTTATTGTTATCATTTTTTTTCCTTTGTTATCCTATCAAAGCCTCAACCCATGACACTTTCTTTCCATTCTTCTCTCCATCCCTTTGGTGGGGAAGGGACGAGTGAGTGGCTGCGTGTAGTGCTCAGTTACCAACTGGGGTTAAACCATGACAGTCGTTCTTGGGACCCATTGTGGGGCACAAAGAATTGAGGTAATGACAGATCCTACCAGAAAGCATTAAAAAGAATTGTTATAATCATTCAGTATCATAGTTTAATTGTCATTGGTCCACTGCTGACAGTGTTGTTTTACTTGTTTGCAGAGCCGTTCTGCTGCTCGGTGGACTACTGGTTATGCCATGATAAAATCATTGATAGACCAGTTTTGTGTCTGTGTCCAGAGGTGGCTGAATCTGTATTTGGCAGCAGCGGAGCAACAGTGATGGGTTTATCTCCACCCTTCAGGAGACATCTGTTGGAAGTTATTAATAAGTATGCTTCTTATTTTTCTCCTTGGAGTATCAATATGTGGGGAAAGCGCTTTCATTCACCTTCCCCTTCTTCTCCAGCCTAATGGCAATTGCTTTTGAGAATGTTGAACATCCTTGGTATGTTCAGGCCAGCATGTTTCTATTGCTAGTTCCCCTGAATGGAATTCAGGCCTTGTCTAGGGTGGTACAACTATTTGAGAATAACACACAAAGATAATCCGCTGCAACAGGCACTGTGGCTACTCAGACCCTTAAAACAGGCACCGCGGCCATTCAAACTCCAGTGACAGGCACTGCAGTACCTCCAACATCTGTAACAAGCCCTCAGCCTCTGGAGGTGACTCTTCTAAGGCATGAGGAAAAGGTATCCCGTCAAAGATATTATACATCATCCAGACAAGTGGATCACCATGGAGAGAGACAATCAGTACCTGAGGGAATTAGGCATGTTTGTTATGACCTAGACAATAAGACCCCACAAATCCTGACAAAGTTCAGTGTACCTGTCCCATGTGGTGGCAGTTTATACAGAGAGCGTCACCAGTGTATGTCAAAGCAATGACAATACTGGCCTGGGAAGATTAAGAGACCAACAGTGAATGAAGTGGTTGGCCAACTCTAGCAATATACAGACCTGTGTCTTGGAAAAACTGACTGAAAAAATTGAAATCTTGTTTGAGAAACTGTTCTGGGAGGTTCCAACAACTGAAAGAGAATATGTCAAATTCCCCACCTGTACAGACAAGTAGCTCAGCTATCAGGAGTAAGCATTCCTCTGCTCTAGAGAGAAGAAATAGAGGGTACATACCATGAGGCACCCTGTGGTTTTATCCACATGACCACAGAGAGGACGAGGAAGTGAGATGGAACACCTGCCTTGACCCTCAGGCGTAAGTATGTGAACTATGAGAAAAAGCAGTTTCAAATGGGCGTTCTTCTAGGAGAAGTGCTGCTCCCATGTCCAGTAAGCAGTTGCTCAGACAGAGTAGGAGGACAGGTCTTAATTCTAATCTCATGGAAGGGACCAGAGGCTCTGAGCATCCTGGGCATAGACCAGCTCAGGAGAGAGCATTTCAAAGACCCAGAAGGGTACTGTTGGACTTTTGGAATAGCTGCTTTGGAGGTGGAGGAAATGAAACAGCTATTTACCTTGCCCAGTGGGCTTGCTGAAGACCAAAGAACAAGTGCCCTGTCCCTAAAATAATGGTGCACCAGGGGCAGTATTGCACCAACCCAGGCTCCCTGATTCCCATCCATATACTGATTCATCCACTGGAGACCCAAGAAGTGATCAGAAGAACCTACTCACCTTTTAACAGTGCCATATCGCCACTGTGGAAGTCCAATGGAGAGTGGAGACTGATAGTAGACTATCCTGGCCTGAACGAAGTCACACTGCCTATAAGTGTTGCTGTGCTGGACATGCTAGAACTTCAATACAAACTGGAGTCAAAGGCCATCAAGTGGTACAACTGATATTGTTAATGCATTTTTCTCAACACCTTTGGCAACAGAGTGCAGGCCACATTTTGCTCTCACTTGGAGGGGTGTCCAGTACACCTGAAATCATCTGCTCCAGGGGTGGAAACAGCCCCACCACTTGCCATGGACTGGTCCAGGCTGCACTGCAACAGGGTGATGCTCCAGAACATCTTCATTATATTTTATTTCTGAAAGCCAGTTTTGCCATAATCCAAAGTAAGGTCAAGGGACCTGCAGAGGAGATCCATTTTTCAGGAATAAAATGACAAGATGGATATCATCAGATCCTAATGAATGTGATCAACAAAACAGCAGCCATGTCTCCACCAACTAACAATAAGTATTATTGTTGTTACTATTGCTACTGCTGTTATTCTTTTCCTTTGTTATCCTATTAAACTCTTTTTATCTCAGTTCACCAGCGTTCTCTTCCCTTCACCTTGGGAGGGTGAGGGGTGAGCAAGCGGCTTCATGGTGCTTAGTCACCAGCTGGGGTTAAACCATGACAAGCTTGTTAAAGTTTTTTATGTTAAAGAAGCCCCAATATGCCAAGACATGTTGGATGCCCTCATATGGAATGGTGTCTCTTAGAGAACAGAATAGATTTACTTACGTTTATTCTCTCTTTTTGAAAAGATCACAGACTTAACCTCCATTCCATTCTTATGCAAACATTTTGGTGCCTTTCTAACAAACTGTAGCTACTGGACTCATTCTTTTGAGGATCTCAGCTTTTCGTCAGAATAAAGACTTTGGCTCCACAGGGTGTAAGAGTTGGAGGAAACTGCTTGACAGCCTAGGGTAGATATACTGAAGGTTCTACAGTGTCTACATCAATTTTGTTAATTGAAGGACTGCTCACACTTACTGAGCAAGGCTCAGGCTGAGTTCAATGTTGATTAGTCAATTCTCTTTTACACCATGCTGCGTTCTGTACACCTTTTATCCTGAGGCAGACCATCAACCCAGAGCAAGAATATAACTTTAAAACAGTCCCTTAACACCTTCCAAACAAAGCACCATTATAAAGAAAAGATGAGTGATGCATGGAGATATAGACAAATCTATAATTCAGTGTATAATTTCCCGGACATTTTCAAAAACGGGTGAGCAAGAAGTAGTTGGACATTAAGGAAAAATTAAAGAGAAGAAAATTCACTGTACATATAAATGCAAAAGTAGTTTAATAGGCAGTAAAGACTGGAAAAGGTTAAATTATTTTCTTTCAAAATGAGGAAAAACTGAAAAAACAAGGCATTGTCAAGACTGAACTACTGCAAAACAGACTAACCAAATTAGTTTAAACCGTCTCTTCTCAGTGACACAAGAGAAGAAAAAACCCAAACCAATCCGCAATAAGGCACAGTTTGTGCTTTAAAATTGTAGAACGTGGGAAGAAAATTACTTTAAAACACAAGCCAGGCAGATGTGCTCACCTATGTCAATCTATTTGTATTTTATTGTACCCAATGTGGATTTAGCTATTGCTTTTTCTTTATAGGAGAACCAAGAGAAGGAAAATTTTTTTTTAACTGAGAATAGTAGGAATTTCTTAAATGGTAGAGCATGATGAGGAAGACCAAATTCAGGGCTCTGGCTAGGTGGCACACCTTTTCTCCAGTCTGAGGAAACAATAAACTACTAAAAGACCCAAAATCAAAGCTCTTAGCAAAGAATTGAAGAAAAGCTTCTCACCTTCTGCCATGTGTATTTTAAAATTTTAGGGTTTTGCCATCAAAAAAGGTTTTTTTTTTTTTCCTTTGGGTTTGTTTGCCATATGATGCAGGAATTTATTTTCTCTTTGAAGTATCTCATATCTAACCAAGACCTCTCACAAAGCTTCCTGCAGAACTTACTGTTACCCTGCAGTCCAGCCTGTACCTGTCTTCCCTGCGTTCTATAACTGATCTTAAAAGGAACAAAAGCATTTTCACAAAACCATGATTAGCACATCGCATTAGTGTGTTTAAGAATGTAAATTCTTAGCACCTAATGTTTCCTGCTGTGCATCTTATCAGACAGCTGCATACTATGGTCCTGAACTGGTGACATGACACAGTGGAGACACAGACTTGAGATGAGGAAACAGCTCTGTTCCCAGGCCCTGGACTAAGGCGGAGCGGGGTGGGGGTGGGGGGGGGGTTGGTGGGGAGGAGTGTGTAAAAAGCAGTTTGCTTGCAGGGTGGAACAAGGGGCATTAAGAACCAGATGCTCTCAATCTCCAAAGGAAAGCTGCAGCAATCAGAATACAGCATTCATGCAGACAAATCAAGGCTTTACAGGAGAAAAAAACCCCAAAACCAAACCAAAACAAACCTTCCTCGAAACCCAACAAAAATCTTTAGCTCAGTGCATAAACGTAAGAGGATTGTCAAACTGGATAGGCAGGAGTCTATCACACTAAAATTTATTATTCAAGTTTAAAGTAAAGCTTTGTTTAGGTTTTAGTGAAAGCAACAGAATTTTAACAACAGAAGTTCTGTTCTTTCTTTTTTTTTTTTTTTTCCTTTCCACATTCAGTTCCTCTGCCCCTGCACCTGCTTCCAGTTTTGGCTTCTTGGCAGTGATGCTTAAAGAGACATCAGCTGGCAGTGGCAAACTGTTAAAAGCTCCCCTGCAATGCAGCTTTGCAAATGCCAGCCATTTATTCACTGGTGCATGCCAGTTTAACACAAGGTTTTTTTCCCTCTCTCTTCTCTGCTCTCAGGTTTCACATCCAAACAACAGTAAGGAATCTGAGTAATGGCCTAGCTTTTTGAGTATCCATTAAATGTGGTCACTTCTATTTCTTGTTGTCTCAATATTTTGATCAAAAGGGCGTTGCATAGAATTTCAACTATAGCACCGTTTCTTTGCAGACATAGCTGTTGGACTACAAGTTTTGTTCTAGTTCAGTGTTTTGTCCTTTTAAATGGATAGGACAGCTAAGCTGCTGAGATCTTGGTGTTATTTTGTCGCCTTTGTATTTTTCCTCTTCTGTTTTTCCAAGTCCAGAATACTCCCCTAGAAAAAAAGAAATATATAAGAAGAAGACAAAGGGAGTGGCGAGCAGTTTGAGTATTCAAGTTCCTGTGCTGCCTTAGAGATCACAGTTCAGTCTGATTTCCAGTGCCACAGTGCCACAGAGCTATTAACATTGTCAGAATTCACTAGAATTCTATGTGTAGTAGGATAAAAAAATTGGCCTAAATAAGACGTTTTTTCACTTCACTGCATCATTTCAACATAGAGTGAGAAAGTGCCGCAGATGTCTGAGAATTCCACAGTATATTTTCCTTGGAAATTTAAAGCTTATCTTTAATGTGTGTTGTCTGAAGCTTCTTTCTAGGCCATCTGGGGAGATGAGAAGCAATGGAATTTTCACAGTCTGAACTACTGAAGCTTTTCCCTGTATTGCAAACTCTTTCTACAGATAGTTATGGGCAGGAAAGAATTGACCCTGTGCTCTTAGTATGGACAGGTTAAAAAAAAAAAAAATAAAAAAATAAAATTTTGCTGCAGCAGTAATTTGGCATAGGGCAGGAAGCAGAAGTTTTATGGACCTGTTAACCTCATGTTCTCTTTCAATATGGTGTGAGCCTATTCCCATTTATCAAAAAAATTCTACTGACTTCACCAAGGTTGAAACACAGCCTCCTGCAAAAAGGAGACCAGTGACCCTGTCTTTTGGAGTGAAGAAAACACATACTGCAGAAGAATTACAATAAAGAAATAAGGAATAAAAACAGTGCCAAGGATGGGGAAATAAACAGCTCAGGTTTATTCAGGAACCTGTATGTGCAGTTGTCTGTTCCAGACACTTAGCTGGATTTGTATTTCTTTACTAAACTATGAAAAAAGGTAGATGCAATCAGTACAATGTGGGTGAAGAACAGACACATTATTAGTCAATGGAAGAAAAAAACCAACCCCATTCTAATGCGTACTAACCTACATTTGTGTTTGAGGAACTGAGACTCTAAGATGGATGCCTAGAAACCAGATGTGCTGGAAAAAATTAACACACATCTTTCTGTGTTTTAACCCCAGACACTAATGTTCGTATACCTAATGCAGCTTACAAGATTTTGTCTCCATTTTATGTGAACATCAGTCATTCAGCTAGAAGTTAAGGCAGGGCTTGGGTTACACTACAAGGATGAAGGTCCTTGAACATAACAACCATCTTGTATCCAAAGAAACTACTGAAAACTGGTAAGTGTATTTACAGCTGAAACAAACATGGCCCTCGCATCAATGCAGGCACTCTGCTGCCCATAGCAATAGTATGAAGTGATTTGGTGTGAGTTCACTCTCAGAAAAGTAGTTGCCTCAGAGGGAAAGAAGAGAGGAAATAGAAAAGCTTGGAAAAGAAGGCACACATGAAGACTAACCCACGGAGAAGGGAAATAATCAAAGAACCATATAATCATAGAATATTCTGAGTTGGAAGGGACCCATAAGGAACATTGGGTCCAACTACTGGATCCATACAGGCCCAGACAAATCAGAGCATGTGACTGAGTGCATCGTCCAGACACTTCTTGAAGTCAGTCAAGCTCAGGGCTGTGACTAATTCCCTGGAGAGCCTGTGCTAGTGTCCAACCACCCTCTCAGTAAAGAACCTCTTCCTGACAAACAACCCAAACCTCTCCTGTTGCAGCTTCATGCTGTTCCCTCGTGTTCTATCACTGGTCGACAAAAAGAGATCAGTGACTGCCTCTTCACTCCTCCTCATCAGGAAGCCATAGACCATGAAGAGGTCTCCCCTCAGCCTCCTCTTCTCCAGGCTGAACAAGGGGACTTCAGCCTCTCCTCGTAAGACCTCCCCTCCAGACACTTCACACCATCCTCATTGCTGTTTTGTGTCCCTCTTGTGCTGTGGCACCCAAAACTGCACCCAGTACTCAAGGTGAGACCACACCAGAGCAGTGTAGAGTGGGACAAACCCCTCCCTGGACCAGCTGGCCATGCCATGCTTGATGCACCCCAGGATATGGTTGACCCTTTAAACAGCTTTTAGTATGAGGTGAAAAAGGTTGGAAGTTGTGAAGGAACAGATATCTTCTGCTTGATTTCTCCATATCTGGAGAAACAGAGTAGAGTTTCTGTCTTTGTAATAAGTAAGAAAGACATCTGGCTAGCTACCATGGAACAACATCCAATAACCAGGTTTTTGGCTAAATCCTTGGGCCACTAGACAAAAGAGGTAGGATGAGATCATTAAGAACATTTCTGCTCACAGCCCTGAAACTGAAACCAAATCCATGGTCTATTAACCCCAAGATTATGAGGTGACTGAGAAAAAAGAGGCAGATAACATACCTAACTGCAAATGTTGGCATACAACATATGATCCTTTAAATAAATGAGATGGAGAAGAAGTGCTCTAGCACCATTTTCATTTACGTGTGTTTCAGAGGTGTAGGTGACCCAACAGAGTGCAGTAATAGGTACGAAATACTCCTGTTTTGGAAAGTTGATTTTGTAAGACTGATGAAGCATGTAATTTTCTTTCTGTTTCTGAAAAGAAGAAATGGATTTCCTAACAGAATATGGGCTTGGCTCAAGTTTGGCTTGGTATCAGAAGTGCTAGGTCACATGGTGGGTGTCCTAGATAAACCAAAATAGAGTTTATTGAATTACAAAAAACTTTGCAAACTCAGAGACACCAAAAAATAAAAGAAAAATTAACTGATTTTTTAAATGAAATATTGTCTTTACCCTAGCATATCACAGCTTCAAATGTTGAGTGAAAATCACTGTTAAAAGTCCTTCCAAAGGAAAATCTTCTGTCTTTTTGTACTCAGGGTATTACTGCACTGGTGAGCCAATTATCCAGAGCTTCCCATTTATTCACTTCAATTAACACAAAAAAATATAAATCAAATTCATTTCAATAGGTTTGAATGCAACAAAAACTTGGGAACACACGTTGAATCTTGAATCCTCAAGGGTTGTATCTGGCTGAAGATTGAGGAGCTTGAGCTTCCAGAGGAACACTGACCTCCCAAAATGCTTTGGAAGAGAGGGAATCTGTAGCAGCAGTTAGCAGTACTAGATAATAACACTTCATATCTGAGAAGCAATTTGCAAGAAGAGTGGAAATTAATGGAATTGGCACATATAGAATAAATCTTAATTTGTCACTGTTTTCTCAAAATCAGATGCCTTCATGCCATTAAAATCCAAGAGTATTAGGAAGAGACAGTGCAGTCTAGAATAATCTCTCAGAAAAGCAGCATCAAGTTAAGAGATTAGTAAAAATCCAAAACCAGGTCTGTAATATTGGTGTATTTTGTAAAATAAAACTGTTTGGAAAACAAAATTTTCAGCAGGAAGGAAACACTTAACCAAGATATCATATTTTTCAGCTTTTAGCTCCCCAGTGGTTATTTAACCTTGAAGCAATACCTACATTTCATTGCAAATCAATAGATTTGGGGTTCCTGTCTAATTTCTTGATCACATTCCAACATAAATAGCAATATTTCATTAAAAAATCATTTTACAATTTTATTCTATACATTGTTTTATTAACTTCTGCCAAAATGGAAGTCAGGGTTAACTGGGCGCTGCTAAACAGCTGGCACATTTCAGTTCAGAGGTGGATACACTTCAGAACTGGCTTAGAAGTGGAACATGATGCATTCTGCAGTGTTTATTTTTAAACTAGTGTTTTTAAGAAGGCTCATGAGAATACACAATAGTGAGATGCCTTTCCAGGGACCTAGCTGGATACCTTACATGGGTACTGAATTGCTCAGATAGTTTGGCAATAGATACATCACTACTATTCGCAAAGCCGTTCAGAGCATGTTGATTAATCACATTCCAATTTTGCAAGCAAGGATCTGTTGACTTCATTCCTGACATATTCATAGCCTTTAATTTGCATGCGCATTCAGCCTACATTGATAACTGTCCCACATTTACATAGTCCTTCATCTTGAAGAGCTTTGAAGTGCTTTACAACTCTAGAACAAGTCAGTCTGAGGGGAGCCACACAAACAGATCTCCCCTTTTCTGTATGTAGACAAGGAGGGGGAAGGGTGTCAGCCAGCTGTAGAGCCTTGTTTTTCATCTCTCGGGGTCTAAAGAAGCCTGTACTCCGGATGTAATGGCCACGCATGGGGAGAGTGTAATGAGAACCCATGTTCCTTTCCTACATTATCTGCAAGGAATTCACTGCAGATCAGGGTGCCTGGGGCTCCAGACACAGTCCTGCTCTGATTTTCACCATATGTCCATTTTTCCCTCCCATTTAGAGCTACTTTTACGGCAGTGCTTCCAACTAGAAAGACAGACCAAAACAGCAGGTCTCCTTCACACTGCCACCAGCATGGTGCAGCACATGCACCAGCTGTGCTCTTCTCCTGCCAGAAAGACGGCCACCTAACCAGAGACTGGGACATTTCCACCCTCTCATTCCTCCTGAGAATAAGTGTAGACATATGAAGAGAAGGGCAAACAGCTTTCGCTAGCTCCTACCTAGATTCCCTGCTCACAGGGAATCTGTTCAGGCTGGATATCATTAGTTTTCCAGATCAATTAGCGTAACCCTTTGAAAAAAACCCAACCTGAGTCCGTATCTGGCACTTTAAAAGCTTTCAGGCTAAACAGCATACCGTAGTGTGTTCTATGGCCGCTGCAAAACCTCACTTCGCACATGGTTGTACTCTGAAGGCATTCTGCATTCCCTTTGGTTTGAACTCCTCTGGGAAGTAACAGAGGCTGGTAAGAGCTGACATCATACATTTTCATGCAGCAATTTAAAAAGAAAAATGTATCACCTTTTTTACTAGGGTCCAAGGATAATCTTCTTTTAATAGGCGTTTTATCCAGATTTTTTAATTTTTGTGTCAGGCACTGACCATTCCACATCTTTTTCTTTTAAATTTAACTTTCAAGCACAGTTGAAAGTTCAGTTCAGTTCAGTTATAAACAAACAGTCCATCATTTTTTCATGTAACCAAAACAAATGTTCACTGACCAAATTCTCCTTCAATCAAAATTTCTTTCTCTCTCTCCAAGTAGATTGTCTCTTCTGTGTTTATTACATGAGGTTAAAAGACATTTTTATTTCTTCTAAATTCCTTTTCATCTGAACACTTCATAGAAGTTGAATTCTAGTGTCTTGTTTGCAGTCGGTATATTCTGATGCAGTACTGTCCCCTGAAGGAGGAAAACCCTTGCCTCCATCTTAAAAAATATTTATACACATGATTATAAGCTGACCTATAGAAAAGCTCCACTTTGATGACATACAGAAAAAAATAAATTTGCAAGGAGGTAGAAATACAAGCAAAGTCTGATTCTACCGGAATTAAAATGCTTTACCTCAGTCTTTACTGCAGCTTAACAGCTAAAGTAACACTGAAATGCTGGAGTAACCTATGAACAAAACATTTTGAAAACAGAGCCAACAGAAGGTACTACTGATAAATAACCATGGACTAATTTCAACCTGATTACTCTACTTGGAGTGGTTCCCTTAAAATGAAGAGAGGCTTACAAAACATCAGGTCAGAAACCGGCTCAGCATCTGCTACTTTTAGCTATTTCTGTCACACCAGAAAATCCTTCCAGTGTCTACACATCTTAGTTTTTCTTTCCTTCCTTGTATCCAATCACTTCAGAAAGCCCCAGCATCTTTCAATTCATGATCCCAGTGCTGTCTGGATCATGCTACAGGGTTCTGCATGTTCAGGAGACCCACCAGCTATAGCTACTGCAGATCTCCCCTCAGCGAGGGCAGTGCCACTGTTCTCTGAGTGCTTTGCTTGGGGTAGGGCAATGTGGATCTCAGAAACCTGTAAATGGGGGAAGTAAACAGGGAAGGCAGAAGCCAGACCATGGAAATGGAGTTAGATAGTTCCTCCAAGAATTCTCCTGTATTTCCCTTGATTTGATATCTCAATCAAATTCCTTTCATCCATTACATGCAATCATGGTTTGCATATTGGTTTTTCTCTCACATATTGGTTCGCACAGTCCTTAAAGGTAAAGTTTGGGTTCTAGAAGAAGAGATGTAAAACACTAAACTTTATTCCCTGAATGTATAAAGCCCAATCAGAAATCCACTGACACCCATAGAAAGACTTCCACTGACTGAAGCCAACTCTGTTTATGTCAGTTCACATTTGGCACCACACCTGGGATCATATACTCATTCCCTCATCACTTTGTTTGGATTGTCTGTGTAGCCTAGAGTTAAGCAAGTGGATACTGCTGCAGGCATGCAAAGAATATTTTTTGCTGTTTGGAAAAGATGATGTGAAAACTGACTGAAGGAGATTGTAAAGGGATAGGTGGGCAAGAAGAAAGAGGTCAAGGGGAAGAGGAGAGAGACAGTCTTGAAGAAGATAGGGGATGTCCTGGGGTGGTGAGGCAAGGACATTAAGTCTGCATGGAGGTCATTACTTTATTAACAGAAGCTGGAGTAATGCCGTGGCATCTCACAGCAACGTTTGTCTTGAGGACCTATTGGTTATAAAAGTTTACTATTTTTTACTTTTATCACATGCACACACACACACATCTAGCTCCATTTATACTTTCTTTTAGCAAAGGAGCAGGCATACAATGTCAATTTTCACACCACTCTCCAGCTCCCTTTCTAAAGGCAGGTTTGCCCTCAGAAATTATATCTGTATATGCACAAACATATATATCAAATATAACAAATATATCATCTCTAGACAGATAAGAAAGAGTAGCTTCAATTTCCAGGTTTACACACCCCATCCACATCTCTGTGACCTGTGCCTGAGCTCTTCTATTTTCTGGTTTCTGCCACTGAGTGAAATGTAGGACAGACAGCAGGTAAAACCAAAATAATGTTAGTTTTTTCCTCTCTCCTAATGGCAGCTTGCTTAGAGTGTTCCTATGGACAGCCTGTGCATCTTGTTTATGCACATCCTGTTTTGCAACAAGCTAGCACTGCTGCACAACTAAGCTGATTGAATACTGATTGTCTTTTCTCATCTCTCCCCCCTCACTCTTTTGCCCTTTCCTCCTTATTTTCCCCCTTCTCCCTCCTCTTCTGCACTCACCATATGAAAAAAAAAGGAAAAAAGGGGAAAAAAAGAAAAAAAAAAGATGCCTTCGGGATTCCTTAAGTCTGTGTTGGCAGCAGTCCTTGTTTGTGGTGCAGGTGTGCAGGAGACCTCCTCCGTGTTGTCGCCACAGCAACCTGCCTGTCTAATCTGCTGAATATAAAAAGAGAAACAGACAGAGAAAAGCCATCCACCCCCTTCTGCTCCATCCATGAGCCCTAAAGAAGGATATCATTTCCAAGCATTCCTCATAATTCCCCAGCCATTGCCCAGGCAACAGCCACAAGGAGCTGGCGGGCCCTGTGGAGAGAAAGCAGCCCCTGTCTGGAGTTCATTGCTCCACCAGCAGCAGACACCTCCCCGCCCCCACCTTCAGATTTTCCATTCTCCTTCTTTCCCCTCCACAAATGCTGCATGCACGTGCATGTACACACACACACACTTGCACATACAGAGCCTAGACTCTTGCATGTCGCTCATGCCTTCCCCCGTGCAGTAGGCCAGACCATGAGCACATGCATTTCATCAGCCTTGACTTCACGTGACCTCCTGTTCCCAGAATACGCAGCAGGAGAGGCCGACAGAACATTGCAAAACTGTCATCACCCGAATATTTATTCTAAAATGACCCCATGTCCCTTCTATTGTGTCTCTTTTAATGATTCGCTGTTGCCAATAACAGGGTAAATGTTAGATCTAACTTTGTAAAGTTCAGCCTCCCGTAGGAAAAATCTAAGAAGTTTTACATTACAAGGTAATTGTTGAGCTCATATGGCTCAGCAGCCAGATAATATAGTGATAGATACTTCATAAATGCCAGCTGGGAACTCGGCATAAGAGTTTGGGAGAGGTTATAAAAAGAGGGGTTTGGAAACCTTTGAAGATATTAAAATCTCCAGTCACCTTTCAGATGGGCTGTGTTGCTAGAAGTGTGTTTATCAGCTAGAGAAAGAACTGGTGAGAGAATTCTCCTTATCAAAGCTCGTGGTTTAAAAAGCAGTCCCTTGCAGTTTCAGTTATGACAGCTGTTTCTGGGATATGAAGAGGTTTTTCAGAGCTGTGGGCTCTCTATCCCCTGTATCCAGCAGAGAAAGCTCTCATTTGTCTTCCCACCGTCATGTTGATGCAGCTGGGTTTGACACTGCTTACCTCAGCACTTTTTTTTTTTTACATTTTTTTTTGTTAAAAGACAGAAGGCTTACTTGTGATCCCAGCCTTTTCCTATCAAATGACACTCAGCTAGTGGTTTTGGTGACTTATTTACTGGCACTAACCCAGTAAAAACAAAAATGAACATTCACAACTAATAAATCCTTGAGCCCGGATAGCTTCAGCTACATTGGTAGGATTACATCAAATTGTCCAGACTGATAGCAGCGCTCCCTGGGAACCTGAATCCTACCAAGTACAGGGGGGATGCCTATTGCATACTCTGTGGGCCCACAGGAGCTGTACTTTGATCATGTAGTAGGCAGGACACTTACGTGCACAGTGCAAGAAAGGGGGTGTGTATTAAAAATGGAGTTATCTACTTTACCCTTTCCTGTTGGATTTATTTGGACAATTTTATTATAAACTAAACTGCATAAGAGCATAACTACTCTGCATCACATAACAGCATAAACTGCCAGAGAAACTAGGCAGATAGGAAGAGAATTCCCATCTCAGCTGTAGAGCAGAGCAGCATTTCACTGCAGCCAAAAGGTCAAAGAAGTCTAGCTAATGCAACTCTGCAGCTCACCACTGCATACAGGCTGAGGTCACACACCCCCCCCCCACCCCGTAACATTCTGAGAAGTGAAAGCGTTCCTTCAGTGCAGTGATGATAAGGTTGTTTAGTGTCACATTCCTCTTTCTGATCACTCAACTTCCTCACAGAGCTGAAGTGTATTTCCATCAGTCACAGAGCTCTGCTCTATAAACCACTGACGTAGCTCCCTCTAAAATCCTCTCACATTGCAGCTCTGGAGGAATAGCGTCGAACAACTGTGCTTGCAGCAAAGACTATTTCTACTAATTTGCAGGCATGATTCATTTGGCAATGTGTTGAACAGCCCAGAGTTTGGTAGACTAGGATATAGGACTCCATCCCTTGTTTTCAACAGGGAGATGATTGATTTTGTAGCAAGGTAACAACCTGAAACACATCGAACATAACCTGGTTTTCCTGCTCTCTGGCAAGATTCACCATTTCCTTCTGGAGAAAAACCCAAGACTGCCCTCTGTACCAATTAAGTACAGGTGCAGAGGTCGCCTGTTCTCCATGCTTTACAGAGAGAAGCCAAAAGCCCCACCGCTGCACAGAGGAGCTCCTCCTTACAGTCCTAACATCTGCCTAGCAATGAGGAAATTCTGAACATCAGTGCTGCTACCACAGAAAGGAAAACATATGCGCCTAGAAAAACGGTGGGGAGAGAAAAAAATGAGGGGGCCGTTTGGTGCTAAACTGTGTCTTCTACAGCAGCTGTGTGGGAGGTATGTAGATGAGGATTCATTGAAGGGGAAAGTACAGGAAGTACTCTAGCTCTGACACATGTTCTTAATGAAAAGTGCTTCATAAAGCAGGCATTCTGCCACCCTGTGACATCCACTTACCAGATCAAAACATGAAAGAGTTAAGAAGAGAGAAGGTATCATGGAAAGAAAGATGGTTCTGCCATTAAGCTTGGCAGTCAGGAGGCAGCAATTCAATGCCAATCACTGCCACAGGTTGCCTGCATGACCCTGGTCACGTCAAATCACTTAATCTTGCATTGACTCCATTTCCCATCTGCAACATAGGAACAATTCTTTGTCAGACGTTATTTATTTTCTCTTTAATTTAGACCATAAATTTAGCCTTTTGTTTATTTAGACTTCGGGACAATGATTCATGCTTAAGTGTCTGCACAGCGCATTACAGATTGGAATTCTAATTTCCTATGGCCTATTTACATAGGACAGAAATTTCAAAATTTAAAAGTAGAAAAAACTGTTATTAGTGCAACAGAAAATAGATACTGCCCTGTAATTTAAAATACAGGAGGTTGAAAAAGATGGAGTTTTTACATACGGTATAACTAAAAATGTTAACAAATTGTGTAATTTCAAGAAATCTGAAAAATTGAAGAAAAAGTACAATTAAGTTAGTGCAAAAGCAGAACTCCAACAATCTAAAACAAATCAGTAGGAAATTATTTAGAATTATTTCTTAAGTAAGGTTTTCCTTAAACTTAAACTTTTTCTGCCTGATGTAGTTTTGCCCAACATTTCATTGGTCTTTAAGAATCAGATTTCTGTAATGAAATCAGAGTTTTGC
Organism: Gallinula chloropus; assembly: GCF_964237585.1. Taxonomy (NCBI): domain Eukaryota; kingdom Metazoa; phylum Chordata; class Aves; order Gruiformes; family Rallidae; genus Gallinula; species Gallinula chloropus. Next base: position 34,467,762 of record NC_140089.1, read on the forward strand.
TTTATTTAAAGCAAAGTAAAAGTCCTGATATTTTAATAATTGAAGGAATGGAAAAATTCTGTGTTCGTCTCTGGAGATGAGCTGTATACAGGATGTTCCCAATGTGCCTCTACACTCCTCAAGTGCTCCAAACTGCATGCCCTTCAAAGGAGAGTTGTTTGTTCTCTGGGGAGCACACCCACAACATATTTCTGCAGAGGAGAGGTATAGATTTCTAACACTGGAGATTCAATCCTTCTAAAAGAATTTAGGTAAAACCTAGCCCCAAGCGCTCTTTAACATGTCTGGTAGTGTGTAAATGTCAGCATTTCCTTGACCAGTGCAGATGCCACTGCCTATCTGAAAAAAAAAATAATCTCATACTTTCATCATCTGTCTCTTATACAAATATCAATTTATATCTTTATTTTACTAGGTACAGCTGTCACAAAGAAGAGACCTGGTTTTACCTTTCTACTACTTTATTATTCATGACATGGAAGATCACAGATTCAAATCCTGCTTGCTTGTTTCACATGAGATGAAGGAAAAAAAATGTTTTCCATTGCACTGACAGGTCTCCATCCAGAAAAACTGTTATATTTTTCCTTTGTCCAGTATTCAGTTACTTTCAATTACATTCAATTAGACTTCTATATAAATTAATGAGGAGTCAGGGAATAAACATGTTTACAGCCACATCCTTTTTCCGCAATGAGTCCACGAGCTGTAAGATCAGGAGGGAGCATTATGTTCATCCAGGCTGACCTCCAGCCCAACACAAACCTTTAGACTTCCCTAGAAGTCTTTGATTAATTGCAAAAGGTCACATGCTTTGACTGCAGATAGATGATAATGCAAAACATTAACTTCTCCCTTGAAGACACATATTCACTATCTTCATTTGACTGCAAAACTAGCTCTAACTGCTATGCCAAACAGACCACTTAGGGAATGGTAGAAGCTTGTAGTGCACAGGCTTCAAGTGCAACTGTAATACCCCTCCAAAAGCATATCTGCCTCTCAAAATTTCCTCAAAAATGGAATGTCAATTTTGTTCTCTTGCTTATTGTTCTCCCCATGGAGAGACAGTTGCCTTCACTATTTGTGACTCCTCAGTGTTTTGACTTGTAGATTTAGTTGAGAACTTGGATGTAGTATTTCCTAACTAATATGGGATTTAATCAAGAGAGGGTTCGCTCAAGGCCAAGTTCAGCCATACATCAGAGTCCCAGCTGGACCATCTAAAGCAGCCCATATGTTATACTCTTGGGAGAAAGCCAGTCCAGACTCACATCAGCCTATCTGATATTTCCTGGGCTGAATCAAACCAGAAGGAATTTGACATATGGTGTTTTTTGGAGGTATTTCCCTGGACTTGGAAAAAATTAGGCAACACACAAAAAACAGTAGTGTATTCAACTTTTATGCTTCTTGTCTTTGTACATTAAGCTAGAAAAAAAATAATTTAGAAGTAGGTGTACTAAAATCACCAGTGATTGAATCTCTGGTCCTAAGTAAGTCACTGCACCTAAATAAACACTGACAGTGTACTCAAGCAAGAACAATAATTCTGCACCTGCAGTCATTGGAGGTCAATGAAAAGTCTGCATTGCCTGGAAGCTCTGTTTCTTATCAATCATAGGCAGACAGTGCTGCATTTTTGTCCTTAAGTGCTTATTCAGCAAAAACATGGGTACAGACAGCAAGAGAAGCATTTTAAATAGATTGAAAAAGTGAAAAATATAAGCAGTATTAAACAAGAAAACATGACACTGTTTTATGAATTCTAATTTCCAAGCAATTCTGAAAAAAAACATATATATTACAAAAAGAGTCAGGATCAATGCATAGCTGCTAACTGTAAATGCACAGATACTAACATAGGTAATTTCCCAATAGTAAAATCCTTCTCCAGTATACAAAGTACAAATAATGTTTATCCAAATTGCTAAAGAAAAGCAAAGATTTCTTTTTCAGGTCAAATAAATCAATAAATCAAGAAAAACTCAGTGCTGCTTCTTTCTCTTTCATTTTATTTTGTACTTCTAATTCTACAGAGGTCGGTTGGCTCAATTACAGAGACAAAACTCTGTAATAATAATAACTAAGAGATACAGAAGAGTTCCTTACCATCTTTCCCACAATAAGTCTCTGCCAAGATGTACCCACATTATGTTTCTGTTACTTTTTACAGTGGGATACAGAGAATACTTGTAGTTAAGAAATTATTTGGATTTAAGGAAACTCAAATGAAGTTCATGGCCTAATGTCACAGAACTCCTGGGTGATCTTAGATGTTTTTCTTGATCTTTTTGCATCCCTGTTGTCTGTTTGTAGCAGAGGGAGGATAATAGATTTATTCTCCCATCATGATTCTTTCCTTGTTAGACTATAAAGTCATCAGGAAAAACATCTCATCGTTTGTATGGATGACTAATAAAATAAGGTCTTGATTTTAGCCAGCACCACTAGACAATATAACAGCTCATGTTATTACTACTATTATCATCATCATTGCTATTACCAGTATGAATACCTGACTGTTCAGTTGGACACCACTTTTCAACCACCAACAGTCATTGATCTGCCTGTGAAGACAAGTGCTTCTTCTCTCCACAATGAAGTCTCTGATTGTATTTGAACATGTCTTAAGCTCATGTGACCCTATTCATACATTAGTTAAAAGCTAGGAAACCTATGAAGCTTGTTTGACATTGCCAAGAAAGTCAATAAAAAGCACTGTGGGCAATCCCTAAAAAGGATTCCCAGGTCTTATCAGAGAATACAAATTGATATGAGCTACACTTCCTCTCAAAAGTTGCATTAAGTAAGTAATACCACATTTTAGCATTTATTTTGCTTACCAGTCTCAACAATGGAGAGGAAATGGATTGTAGAGCATGGAAGATCTGCTTTTGAACCTGATCCATGAAAATCGGCTTGGATGTTCCACAGGAGTAGATCAAAAGAAAATGATAGGCTGGCAAGATGGTGCAAAGTTAACAGTCCATCCAACCTCCAGACTGAAAACAGCTGTAAGGAAACCTCTGCATGGATAACAGACAACATAAGATGCAGTATTTGCTATTCCTGATGTATATCTCTATGAAGTCAATAGCAGAGCTACACTTTGGACCTGCCTCTCAAAGGATGTGAACACTAGAGACCATTGGAGTAACTGGCTTTTAGTCTGAACTGGCATTTTTCATCTCAGAAGGCAAAAGAGGAAAACTGGGAGAAGGATACTGAAACCCTCCTGTGTCAAGGTAAAAACAAATATTTCTTAAACAAAATTCTGCAGTAGCATATGCAAGCAGTCTAACAGTATAAAGAGGGTACTGGCATAAACAAACTGCCATATATTCCCCAGGTTAACCAATGTTTAGGGCTGCAAGAAAAAGACAAGTCAAGAGTATGAGCTTGTCCCCAAAAGGCTTATCTTTTTCATGAAATATAAAGATATTATTGTCCTCTAGTGTTTATCTGTCTGTCACCAAAACCACTTGCTAAGGCACACCCAATCGGTCATTTTCATGCCAAAAGAAGGCATGAAAAGACACCATACAGTCATTTTCCTCAGCATTAGAATACAGGCACTAAATGTTAAAATATAGCTCTAAAGTAGTAGGTCAAAGTATGTACCTGAAGACTTTTATCTTTAGTTATTTTTGACCACCATTCCATTCAGCAGTTATATGATTGTTGTGTTTTAGCCATTTCCTCACTCCCCCATGGTGGGATAGGGAGAAGAATGGGGAGGTACAGGCAGACTTCATTGGTTTGGATAAGGACAGTGTGCTGGGACAGAAAAGAGAGAGGGAAAGAACAGAAACAGGACTTGAAACAGAATATAGAAAACTGGTGATATCCAAACCACAGTGTAACTTCCCACCAAAAACTGTACATCTCAGATCATAGGCTCAAGACCATCACGAAGCCATACCACCCAGAAACTACACATCCTGGAGCCATACCATCCCTACCTGACTAATCCAAGCAGGATGTCATATGGTATGGAATTGGGTCACCTGTTCTGGCTGCATACTATCCTAACTTCTGGTGAAAATTAACCCTGTCCAAGGTGAACCCAGGACAATATCAAAAGCTGACATGTGCAAGATATCAGTTTTCCTAAATTCGAACGTCCCACTGCTATCGGTGTCACTGAACGGTCAATTTTTGGAATATCTTTTCAGCAATGAAAGAGTAGTACAAAAAAATCTTCAAGAGCTGAGTTATTCTCCATTATGCCCCTTATTACAAAAGAGAAGCTCATGTGGTTGAAAAATGTGAAGCTCTCACTTAACCATTTCACAGTCCCTGTAGGGGACAAGTTGTCATCTATTGAGATATCTATATAAACAAGCATTTCTTCCTAGTCCAGACACCAGCATGTGGAAAATACGAGGTGATAGAGGCACAGAGAGGTTTTGTTGAGAAGCAGAATTTCCTTTCCACTCCTCTGGGGAGTGAAGAAACTTTCATTTCTATGGCTTTGTTATTATTATTCAAGCTGGTGATAATTTCCTGCTGAGTGGACTACTACATATACCTGCATGTGCTTTTGGAATGAGTTTCACAGACAATTGATCTAGGATACGGGAATGTTTTATTCAAAATTAAATATGAAATCAGTATAATTTTCAGAGCTTTTCATGTGCTTCAACTTCTTGTGCTTTTGTGTAGTAACAACGCACTATATAGGGCCACAGAGATGGCCTGTGGCCCAAACAAATCCCATGGCCCAACTGGGCCCTGAAAGAGCTGCTGGATACTGCAGTCATATCAAAACACTGAGTTTCTCATCCTTCCAGGAAAAAAGTATATGCTTCCTCATGCTTACTGTAATGCAGTATGCTCTCTTGGCTTTCACTACATCTAACCATGGCAGGTCCTGGCCTAGCATTCAGCATCGTCTGTTATTCCAAATCTCCTGCAACAGAATTGTTTGCCAAAAGTGATTGGTCATTATTCTAGTTCCTGTTGTATTTGAACAGCAGCAAGGAGTAATCTGCATTTTTAGTAACTAGAAGCATGCTATAAAATACGAGGGAGTTAATACATTTACATCTCTAGTCAGAGCTCCTTTGCACCATAAATGTCACTCTAAAACAAGAGCAGAATTTAGGCAGCAGAGCTTACCTTGCTTTCAATAGCTGCATCCTAGAGTCCTTGTATCATCTTTTCCATTAACAGGACAAGACAAGAAGAGCCCTTAGTTTCTGCTCACACATTGCCTCCTTCACTTCAGCAAAATGTCTTTTCATTAAAGAAAGCATGCTAAGACATGAAATCTGTCACTTGACTCAAAATCCCCACGTTTACCTTCAAATAGTTTCATTTAAAACTAAAAAGGGAAACTTACACATAAGCCCTCATTTAGCTAACAATTGCAATCATTTCAGCACAAGCAGCTAAATCCCAAAATGCATGTTGTAAGATTTTCTGTGTCATGAAAATTTTATCAGTCATAGCAGTAGATTCTGTGCTCATAGCCGTGTCTTTAGGCACTGAGGAGTGGAGAAAAGTTCCCTGTCCTGTGAACTGAATATGTGTTTCAAATGTGGGTTCTCAGAGGGAAGGTCCTTCTATCTTGAACCAGGAGACCAGGTTTGTTCTATTCATTAGAAACAGGGGTGAAAACATTGCTCAGCTATACTGACCAGAGGATCAGATCAAAGAAGGAAGGGTAAGTAAATAATACTTGAATTCAGGCTAATACATAAGAGCACTGAAGTTGCCCAGTGTTTCAAATACATGAGCCACATCCATAACAGAATCTTCAAAACATAATCTGGAGCTGACCAAAGCCCAAAGCTAGTGCAACTTTTGCATGTATCTCTCAAATCTGACATCTCATCCAGGCTTGGCATGGAAATTTTCGTTTGCAAAGGTTTGCCTGGATCTGTTGTAAGCATGATTTTTTTTTTATTTTACTGTTAGGTGGATGGAGTTTTTGTTCATATTCAAGAAAAGGTGGTGCTAAGGTTTCTCTTTATTACTACTCATGCCCCTGGCTCTCTTTGCTTTTTTTGTGCTGAGTTATACTTCTTCCCAGTCACCAGAAGCAATACTAAAATAATAAATCTTTAAAAATAAATCAGATAAAATAACAAACTATGCTCTATTAAAATAACCCACACCAACAGGAGTGTCCATTAATTAGATGTAAACATGGACACTAGTAAATCAAAGAAGAGAAAGACGGAGAAAAAAATTGAACAGTATCACCTGCACTTTGTAATATTATATGCTATTAAAATGGAAGATGTTCCACAGGCAAGTTTATACACTTCTGATTTGTTTGATATACTTTCTTGAATTATTACTGTGCTATATATCTGTTTCTCTCATGTAAGAAGGGAAGAGGGGCATAAAAGAAAAGACCGCAGTGATCTTATTCTTCCTTTAAAACAACGCAAGGGAAATGGGAACATGTTTTCTTCCAAAAGGTTAGTGACATAATACAACAGTTTCATCATATATTCCTTAAAATCATTCTTCTACTGAAAACCTGTAGTAGCAGATTGCTAATATCTGCCATGCAGGACAATTCACAGCCCGTGTTCCCCTCTGAGAGTATGACAACATTTGGAAAGCGGTTCAGCTTACTAAATTTAAAGCTAACATTTGGCAGGTTCTGTGGGACTCAAGTTTGGCAAGCCGAGTATAATAAACAAAGTGGCATTATTTTTCATCATATTTTAAAATGTAATTCCCTGAAGATTACAGGGTATTGTGGGTAAAGAGGCCCTGTATTAGTTTTTCCCTTTTTGCAAGAAGAGTCCCAGTTTATACAAATGAGTTCTGGTTTAATTAATGCGGCAGTGGCTCCTGTTTTGACTCTGTTTTTTCAATTGTTTACAACTCCCTTAGCTAAAACTGTCCCTAAAAAGAAAATTCCAAATTAACTCAAAGAAAAGGAACCAGTCAGTGACTTTCCTTTGAATACAAGCTTTTCCAGACAGATTCTGAAGGGCTGTCCACAGGGGAGCAAGTAGTTGAGCTATTATTATTTGAATAGTTTTCAGCTCCACTGACGTCCCCCAAGGTTAACAAGACAGTTCAGTTAAAAACAGCCTTAAATACAAAGGGCAAGTGTAGGGAATACAATGTTTTTTTTAAAAGTGTCAAGAACTGGCTCACACTGGGAAAGTCTAGGACATCCAAAATAAAGGCTAGCACTCCATCCCTCAAACCAAACTGTTAAGGAGGACCAATACAAGCATAGTAAGAAAAGGTAAGGACAAATATCAACCTTATTTTTTATTTTCTGACTTCAGCCAGCCTATGCAATACCCTTAATGCTCGTAAGCAAATTAGGTGATAATGTCACTGAATAGAAAGTAATTGATGTATTACTAATATACAAAGATTAAATTTTATAAGAAACACCTCAAAAAACCCCTACAAGAAAAAAAAAAAGCTTTTATGTCCATTATTCTGCAAAGTCCAGATACAGAGACATAACTGGGACAGAAAATACTTTTGCAGTCACACAATTGCTATGTTAAGTCAACAGCACATTGCACCAGGCCCCGATTTGGAGGGACACCTACAGGTACATCAATCTACACATTCTAAAAGCAAAAATATTCAGTGAGGCTTAACTTTATATTGTACACACACAGGACTCTCAATGCTTGGGGTGCACCATATCAAATTCTTCAGATGCAATTCACATGAACTCACTCCTACTAGGATACAGTCCTTCATAAATCTTCTATCCTCACTAATGGCATATTTTTCTCACCTATAAAACTTAGGTTATTTTATCCCCAGGGAGAGTTAAAATAGTTCTCCTGCACACATATATTTTCTGTGGTTTCTGTTATTATTTGTTAAACATACTTTCATGAAAGGTTTTGCAAAATTCTCTTAACTGTGGGAAAAAACCAAAAAGGCAACAGGTAACTTCTTATAAAACATTTTAATCACAGAGCCACAAAAGTTGGCACCGGTTAAATATGAATACCGGTTTCACAAATGACCTTGAACCAATCAGACAACATAGCTCAGGCAAGGGTGAAGGGCATGATCCTGCAAACAAATGCAGTTCCTGAGCCCTTGGTCCTCAAATGGCCATCCTTACTGTGTAAATGCAAACTCTTTGATAAAAGTTGGTTGATTTTGGTGGTTCCCTTCACACCACATGATGAAATTACTTTGTACACCCTCCTGTAAAACCATTACATATATCCTTTCCTATGGAGTCCGCAGCTATAAACTTTAGATAGTGCCTGTTCCCTGCAGATGGTAGCCTCTTCCATTTACTAAGCCTGTGGAAGTGTTGAGAAGACTATAGGAAGTCTTTATGTTGAATAATAATAGTACTATCTTATTTCACGTGCAACAGATGAGTAACACCATTAATCTTGGTAGACATAACCATGATTCCAGCATCCCCCAGATTTCTGGGTGCATTAGTCAGAAGGGTGAAACCTGACTTCAGCAGGTGCCATCTGCAGTGCTGCATCCAGCTCTGGAGCCCTCAGCACAAGAAGGACATAGACCTCTTGGAGCAGGTCTAGAGGAGGCCACGAGGATGATCCAAGGGCTGGAGCACATTTTCTGTGAAGACAGGCTGAGAGAATTGGTTTTTTTCAGCCTGGAAAAGAGAAGGATCAGGGGAGACCATAGAAACCCTTCCACTACCTAAAGGGGACCTAAAGGAAAGCTGAGGAGGGACTGTTTGTAAGGACATGTAGTGATAGAACAAGGGGCAATGGTTTTAAACTAGAGCAGAGGAGGTTTAGATGAGCCATTAGGAAGAAGTTCTTCACTCTGAGGCTGGTGAGACACTGGACCAGGCTGCCCAGAGAGGTGGTGGAGACATTCAAGGTCATCCCTGGATACATTCAAGGTCAGTCTTGATGAAACTCTGAGCAATCAGATCTGAATAAAGGTGTTCCTGCTTATTGCAGGGGGGTTGGACTACATGGCCTTTAAAGGTCCCTTCCAACCTAATGTGGTCTATGAGACTATGAGATACCATGCTAGGCGTAACCATGCCACATCATAGCTTCCACTGCAGCAACTACTCACCAAATTGAAGGTTGTTTTACCCCAGCCTTTTTCTCTACTTCATTTAACCACATCATAAAGCTTCTTGTTCAAGGGCCACGTAATCTTGTTCTCTGTTGTTAGGCCCTATACACTGCCTCCCGTCTGTATCCAAGCCCTTCTTTCACCTATGCATATGCTACTTTGCCCACTACACAGCCAACTCCCAGTATACTACCTCAGTCCTGCTGGGGGATTTTTAGAGAAGGCTTCTTTTCAGAGCAAGCTTCCTTCCTGCTCTCCTCTACTAATACATGCTCTTTTAGTGACCAAAGGGATTTCAGAGACCTCTACCACCTAAGAGTTACACGAGATTATCACAGAATCCAGGATGGGGTCTGTAAATCTACTGGATCTGTGTAAACACAGGGAGGAAAAAGAGCAAGAAAGACAGTAAGTCATTGGACTGGTTCTGCGTTCATTTCACTCCACTGTGAATTGAGAGTATTTCCACTAAAATCACTTAAATGATTAAGTAAATCGTACTTAGCTCATACCGTACTGAGTTTTGGGAGAGGTCAATCTCTTGTTTCCACAGTTCTGTTTAGTGTGCACGACAGAATGTTCTGGCAGGCTGCATCAGCTATTGCTAAGTAGCTTTCTCTGAAAGCTTTCTATCATTACTTTTATCAGTATCCTTTCTGCTCTTCATCATACAACAAAAAGCTGTACAGTAGTTCCTCTATGGTTGATAAGAAAAGGGCAGCTAAAGGATAATCTATCACAGCAGATTAAGGCATAAGTATCAACTGACTATTCTTTTAGCCAGTTTATACTCTTCTTCATCTTCCCTTTTCTAGACTTCATCTCAGCTAATGTCCCTTCCAGAGATTTCTTAAGGATTCAAGCACATACAATAAGCATACATAGCAGGAAAATAGTGCTAAACTTACTGCATTATTTCATTTGTTCCAGCAAACTCTTCATTTTGTCCTTCATAATCTCATTGATAAAATCAGGGGTTTTTTCTACTTTAGGAATCTACTCATTCTCAGAATTTTTGCTGTCCCTGATTCCAAAATTATATTTTCCTTGTCTCACCAGCAGTTTGAGAAACCTTATAGAATCTCTTCAAATAGAATTATGCTATGAAGACATTACTGTTTCAAGGAAGAGCACCAGGATACAAAAAAACTTTGTGTCTAGAATAACTGCCACATTGACTGCAGAGCATAAAAATTGCACTATTTGGGGATTTATTACTAGAACACGACACTAAGTTGGCCATGTGCTCTGAATGGCTTTTCTTATCAACAAGCATGCAGTCCTTTTGTTATTAATTTGCTGCACATGCACCCAGCGCAGTTTTTACTAGGTGATAATTCATTCAAATTAAACATATTTTCCATCAGAACACTCAGAGACAAATTCATTAAAAAATTTCCCATTCTGGATTTTGTTCTTTTTTAAAAATTACATGTAGACATGTAGAGCTCTTGAAAACAACACAGAAATAGGTGTAAGGTGTCCTTGGTGTAAGAACAGAGAAAATTGCTGCCAATTCTTTTCTACTCTGGTGTACTAAAGTAAAACTAATTTGGTTTAACTCAAGCATTCATTAAAAAATTCTCCTTTAAGCAATGACACGGCAAGGAAAAGTTCAGCCACTCTCTCAACGTACATTAAGATTCACTAAGGTCAAATTTGTAGTGATACTTTAATACAAAGTTTGTCTCTATCCAAAGAACTTTTCTTTTTTACAAGATGCTTATGCCTATCATTATAGTCTAGTCATTCTTAAACCTTTTTATATCCCTGAATCACTGAAGTCCTCATGTATTTAAAACATAAAGTTAAAATAAGTTGACTTTACCTAAGTGAACTCTAACCAGATTGGAAATCAATATCGGCCTTAATACCATAGATCTGATCATCTCTCAGTCTAATATACCTCGTAATCTAGTACAGGTTAATAATTTGCCGAAATGTGCTGTTGCTTATTTATAAATGGGGGCACTATAGCTGTACAGGCTAAGGTTGAGAAGACCTCCATGATCATCTGGTCTCCTTACCACTTATATCACTAACTAAACCATGTCCCTAAGTACTTCATCCAACCTTTTCTTAAACACCCTGAGGGACGACAACCCCACCACCTCCCTGGACAACCTGTTCCAATGCCTAACCACCCTTTCTGAGAAGAAATTTCTCCTATTTTCTAAGCTGAATCTCACAATGCACAACTTGCAGCCATTCCCGCTCCTCCTATCCCTACTTACCTGTGAGAAGAGGCTGACCCCCAGCTCACCACAACCTCCTCTCAGGTAGTTGCAGAGTAATAACATCTCCCCGGAGCCTTCTCTTCTCCAGACAAAAGAGTCCCAGTTCCCTCAGCCGCTCCTCATAAGACTTGTGTTCCAGACCCTTCACCAACCTGGTTGCCCTTCTCTGGACATGCCCCAGGGCCTTGATGTCTTTCTTGTAGTGAGGGGCCCAAAACTGAACACAGTATTTGAGGTGCAGCCTCACCAGAGCTGAGTACAGGGCGATGATCACCTCACTGGTACTGCTGGCTGCACTATTCCTGATGCAAGCCAGGATGCCACTGGCTTCCTTGACCACCTAGACACACTGCTGGCTCATGTTCAAGTGTCAACCAACACCCCCAGATCCTTTTCCTCTGTTCAGCTTTCCCGACACCCTTCCCCAAGCCTGTATCATTGCCTGGGGTTGTTATGACCAAAGTGCAGGACCTGGCACTTCGCCATGTTGAACTTCATCCCATTGCTCCCTACCCATCAATCTGACCTATCCAAGTCACAAAGGATATTTACAATATCACGAAGAATTGAACCCAAATCTTGAAAACTGCAGAATGATGTCATAACTGACTGGACCATCCTTAACTATGTTCTGATTAAAGTCAAAGGATCCATATGCAAACAAGCTTATTCTGCTCTTAGACACCACAAAATACCTTCATTAGCCTTTTCTCCATATCTAAACACGTATACATCTTTTAAAGCTTGTCTAGCACTCAAGACTTGCCATTCTACATAGGGCTGAATGTTCATGCAACTAGCAGGGATGCAAGACCAGAGCAAGAACAATTTTTAATTCTGCTTTGTCCATGTGGAAGTCAGTTGAGCAGCCATCTGCTACACACAGCAAGTACGTACATATGGGACTCATAGCTGCCCCTCCTGCCCCAGCATCACCACAAGCAGTGGATTTGGACAAGTTTCTAAAACAGGCACATCAAATTAATTCATCGTTATTTTTAAGCAGCTGAAGTCCCAGACCTTTGTTACCAAGTTTGGAAGTTTAAGTGAGACATCAACCCTGACAAACAGTCTTCAATATCTAAAACAAAATGTCTCTGAGAAACAGATTATTTACACGGGCAGGTTTTTCACAGCACGAGAAGCAAAGAACAAGGTAGAAATTATAGAACAGTTTACTTCCCATGACCAAACCACAAGAACAAAATTACAGGGGAGTCAGTATGACATGCTGTGTCTCAGTACTTAGACCATCTGTGTCCCTCAGAGGAAATCAATTTGTTTTCCAGCATGTAAAGAACATCTTTCTTCTGTTTTGGGTAACCATCTCAGCCACTGACATATATTTCCTAGGAAAAGGTTGCATCCATTTTTTTTAAACATCTCACTTGTGAAATATTTTGTGTAATTATGCATAGAAATAGGATTAGCATTTCTAAACACATTGCTTCTGGAAACCATCTTGTTGAAAACTGACCTTGGTATCATTTATCCTGGATAGTTTAATTTAGTCAGCTGCATAGGATTTGTAAGGTTCATTATAGAGTAATAAAAGCACAGGGGATTTTTCAGTCAAAAGCCCAGATTCTGCTCCTCTCTGACATGATGGATAGCACTTTTCTCAACAAGTATCTCCATTAATATTGAAAGTTAAAAACTGCTGAAGACTAATACAGGGAACAGGAAGTTGGATCAAAACATAGCAAAAAGAGGCACATGAAAAGGACAAGGGAAAGGCAGAACCTGAACCATAGCAAAAGGAAATTGGCATTTTCCTTGAATTGAAAATAGCTCTCTCTTTAAACTGTTATTTAGTCAAAGTATACCACCAGGTACAGTAAGCATCAGTACCCCACAGGAGTTCAGGACAGGATATTTGCTTAACACGGTTAGAGAGTTTTAAAAGTAATTCAACATTCTTGGTGAGATGCCAGAAAGGACAGCCAAATAGTTATCTTTATCTCTAAACTTTCACATCTATTTTAGCGAGTACTACATATGTATTCTGTTGTGAAGTGAATATTCTGAAGCCATATACCCAGAGCACATCCTGGAAACAAGTCATAACAAGCATGTAAGCACAAGGTGGCAAGGCAGTACTTGGTAAAGGCTGTTGATGGAGCATCATTTGACACAAACTGCAATTAAAATGTAATAACAGCAAGCATCATTCAAAGAGCTTCTTCTACTTCTCCATGTCCACAGCCATTGCAGGAGAGCATGAGCTAAAGTGCAGGCACAATTGTTCCTACGTGCAGAGAATTATTATTCAAATCAACAAAGAAATGGAAACTCATAGCTTGACTGGAAACCAAAATCACAGTGGGTTTCCCTGGCCTCCATGTCATCCTCCTGGAGTACTGTAAATGTTCCATTTGATTACAGATTACAGACTTCATAGATTGAGCAGTTAGGTATACATGCTCTCTGCGGTTAACCTTAAACAATGCATAATTAAATGCATCCTGTAATAAATTTCCTGGCTGGTTGCTGAAACAGTCATTACAACTGGAAGGAAGGTGCACTATTCCTGCAAGTCTCCCTGATCATTACCACTGACAAAAAGCGCAGTTAGTTGGCTACATAACAGCCTCACTTATTGCAACAAATAGTAAACAAGATCATATGCAAGTTAAAATATGCTAGGAAAATACATGTTATGTATTGTATGTGGTTTGATTATCAGGCACAGGAAAATTATCAGGCTAAGGAGTTGGACAGAGAAGAACTAAATTAAATTCAACATGGGCAAGTGTAGGGTCCCGCACCAAGGGAGGAACAACCCGAGACATCAGTACAAGTCAAAGGAGCAGCTCTGTGGAGAAGAACATGGGAGTCCTGGTGGACAACAAGCTCTCCATGAGTGCACAAGCCAGCAGTGTGCACTCACAGCCAAGAAGGCCAATGGTGTCCTGGGGTGCATTAAGAAGAATGTGGCCAGAAAGTCAAGGGCGCTTATCTTCCCCCTCTGCTCTGCCCTGGTGAGGACATGTCTGTAGTTCTGAGTCCAGTTCTGGGCTCCCCAGTTCAGGAAAGACATGGAACAACTGGAGAGAGTCCAGCAGAGGGTACAAGGATGGTTATGGTACTGGAGCATCTCTCATGAGTAAAGGGTGAGAGAGCTGGGGCTATTAAGCCAGGAGGAAAGATTGAAAGGGGATTTCATCCATACTTATTAAAGGGCAGGTGTCATACACCCTGATGGGACAAGGGGCAATGAACACAAACTGGGACACAGGAAGTTCTATCTCAACATGGGGGAAAGCTTCTTTACTCTGAAGGTGACAGGCTGCCCAGAGAGGCTGCAGAGTCTCCTCTGGAGATACTCAGGACCCACATGGACATGATCCGGTGCAACCTGATCTAAGTGATCCTGCTTTACTAGGGCAAGAGGAGGGCAGCAGGGTGGATGTTCTGTGAGTCTGTGATTCTGTTATGTGTATTAATATAGACATCCCATTTGCAGTAGGGCCTGAATGGGATCATGCCTAGACATTGATGCAATCAGGATTGAGTATAAGCTTATGAAAAGCGGCAGAGCACCAGCAGCAGTTTCACACCTCACCTGTATCTTGCCTTGCATCACCCTGAGCTGTGTTCTTTGCAAATTTTCAGTTGTGTAATTTCTAAAAAAATAATAGACTGAACTTCAGACAGAGTGGGAGGCTTATTTGTCTTTGTTCTCTCATTTAAAATTTTTTGTATTAACTCCGAAAACAAGCTATTCTTCCAGCAGATAAAAGTAAAAACTATGAATTTTATGTTCTTATAGGTCAAGCCTGATAAAAAGCAAATGCCACAATTTTTATTGTAAATATCAGGTGAAATGACCATGTTATAACTGAATTTACAAGAGATATTAGCAGTATTAAATCAAGATATTAATAGTATTAAATCTTCATACAACACAGCATTAGTAACAACCCTGGAACTTTTCAAAAATTTTATATAATACCTATGGTGGCTTCAGAGGTCTCTAAAAAAACCCAAGCAGGTTTCACACGTTGCATAGAGGTAATGCAGAGGAAAGGTAGGGATTGCACTCTGCTATAGGGAATATTCAGGATTCAAAGGTGATTTTTTCTTTCTTTTTTTTTTTTCCCTTTTCCATTTACTGAATTCTGTTGCTACAGAAACATGGTGATGCTTGTCTTCTGATGATAGTTCACATGTGATACCCAGCTATAGTTCTGAGCAGAATCACATCTATAACCCTCATTTAATTCCAAAAGGAACTGAAATCAGTACTTTTTCCAATCTCTAAAATAACAATATTCAGGATACACTTCCCCTGTCATACCAGTGGAGGATCACTGATCCATTTAGTCAGCACTCACCAAAAAATACTTTCAAAAAGCAAATGAAGGGCATCCTCACAAATATGGGTTTCGCTCTGCTCCTGTTGTGGTAGCCAGCTATAATACCATCTCTCATCAAAGCTTCTCTGTATGCTATTGCATGAAGGGCAGAGCTGCTCAACCAAGCTGATGACTCCTTGGGAAGTTTTAGCTGCTGACAGCACTTATGACGGCCTTGAGGTTGCTCTAAACCCATCCAAACTGACAAGGTGTCAGCTGAGGATTTGGGCAACCATAGCAAGCCTGACAGGTCCCTTACTCTCAGATGTTCATGGTCAGTGGAGACTGACTTCAGCAGACTGACTGGCTCACCTTATATAAACCATAAAGCTGAGGAAGGTAGAAATCCCAGAGGATTTACGTATAGTGATGGAAGAAGAGGGTTAAAAAAAGAGTACTTTCAATCTTTTCTTTTTTTTTTCAGTAAAACAATCTTGCAGATTTACTGAGAATTTAGGAGCTTTTGTTTAAAGAAAAATGAATCATCTCCATTTGACCTGACACAGCCTGCATGTGTGTCTATTATATTGCATTCTTCTGACAAAGGACTTGATAGATGCTGATATGAATGTAACATCCATTCTCTTACAATACTTTAGGAACTAGGAAAAGAAGATAAAAAAAATTAAAAAAAGAGATTGCCCATCATTTTGCTATCTTACTCCAATTATTTAGCATATGCTTTTTCTTCCTCACAGTATGAAAGATAATTCCAGACACAGAAAATACTCATCGTGGCTATGTGGGACCATCTGCCTGGACCCAGTGGCCTGGGTTCGTAACATCTCACCATGTCTAATAACATCTTGGAACAGTGTTTTCCTTAGAGGAATTTGATACATGAGAGAAGAAAGAAGTGAAGAACCAGCAACCATAGTCACTGGACTAACTCAAATCAACTGTTTTTTTGCCTTACTGTATGATACCTAGCTGCAAAACACCAGAGGACATAGGCATACCCAGAATGTTACTGAGAGAAGAGAGGAGAATTTAAAAATATTTGGGTGGAAGAATACTGAGAACCGAACTTCTTACAATTCTGTTAAGCTTTCTCAGCTTCCTTTTTTTTCTTCTCTAGAATCATAAGCAGACATGAGAAAATACCATGTAAAAGACTGAACTTCCACCTTAAGTAGAAGAAAAAATGTCAAGAAAAGCAGGCAGAGTCTGTGATAGCAATACTGTGAGAACAATTTTGAGGAATTGAGAGGTTTGGATAAATTTCAGGAGAGCTTCTCAAATTTCAAGTGCTTGTCTGAAAAAAATCTGGTCTCCAGAACTTAAGGTACACATCTTGTAACCCCCATTTATGTGCTAAAAGGTATTGTATCGTTAAGAGAGAATCAAAGCTTGCAAAGTTATCATTCTGCACTTATTCTTGCATAACTGAGAGTCAATTGTTTTTCATTCTGAATAAATTTTATAGCTGAAAGCAGAATAAATTTCTCTACCATTACTACTATTGTTCAGCCTGTAGACTAAGTGAATCCACACAAGAAAAGGGGTCCAGAATAGGGAAACTTTTTCCAGCAAAGCACATTTAAACTGTATCCGGCATTCGGAGCAGGGGGTGTAAGGGGAGGAAAACAGACATACTTCCAACCATTCAAACAGGAAGACCCAAATCCCTGTCTCCTATGGGAAGTCCAACATTCAAAAAAAAAAAAAAAAGACCAAATGAACTTAATTTAAGAACTGCATTTAAAGGTAAGTACAGAGTTTCAAAATGCACTTCCACTGACATAATGGCTTAACTTTCCTATTTGACACTGGACTTTCTCACTCTGGCAATTTTGTTATGGCACTCCTTTAATTTCTCCAGAGCCAGTTAAATCTAGCATAACCTAGCTGATAATTTTCAGGACAGAATCAACTATAAACATAGCTGCCTGTCTAAATGGAGCCCAAAGAATCAGGATTTTTGAGGAAAGTGTTGTATGTGCATGTACAGACATGGTGTAAAATTGCTTCATTTCACACTGACAGCTATTTTATTTTTGATTCTCAGCTGCTCAAGAAGTTTTGTTTGCAACCTATCATATCCCAGTCATGCAACAGCAACATTTTGTGGAAAGCTACCAAACTGAGAGTAAACCTAAGTGCAGAACACCAGCTCCTGTAATTTGTAATATCAAACCTTTCATCTTGCAAAGTCTGCAGCTCCCCGAATCAAGCAGCTGCACAGGAATCTCAGCTTTCAGATGTATGAAAGTGAGTTTCTAACCTTTATAACTGCATAAAGAAGATGAAAATATATGGCAAGTGTACTTCAAATTCTCAAAACAATTTAAAATCAATTCAAAACCTCAAGATGCACTCATATGTTTTTGGGGGAAGTCGGGGGAGTCTCTCGCTTGGCGGGTTGGGTTTTTTTTAATTTGATGCTGGCAGTACCACAAGTGTCTCACCATCTCAGGCAACTGTGGGAAGTGTTGTAAGTAAAAAGCTGAGTATAAAGGAAGTCAGCAATGAGTCCTAAGCTGCTAAGCCTATACCAAGTCAAACACACCTGCACATACCAGAATTTGGAACCCCATTGGAGACCTCAGGTTATTTCTGAGCAAGCTGGCACAACTCTCAGGGAGGCTGGCTAGCTAGCTGAGGCACGGCGTGGCCTGACATGGCTGCCCAGCTAGCAAGACCTTGGCTGGAGTCAGGTAGCACTTACATGGGTAGCTCTTGTCAAACAATTCCCCACAGAAGGATTATTTTTCCATGGGTCTTGGCTATACCTCCAGCATCCCGGTAGCCACATAGCAGAGCAATTCACACATGTTTCTTTTGCAGCCTCAGAAAAAGAACTCTGGAATCTTGTTTCCCCTCAAAAAAAAAAATAAAAAAAAAAAAGCTAAAGAAAAGGATTTTAGCCTAAAAGGTCTTTTATCTGTTCAGTAAATCATAGGTAGTACTCCACACAGTATACAGAGAACAATAGGATACAGAAGTGCCTGTCTTTAAAAAGCAGTCAGTGCAAGCTGCTGCATACAGACAAGGGTCTGCAGTCACTGAATAACTGCCAAAATAATTTATGCTGTCATGTGATCCGTCCTTATAATCAACGGCAAAGTGAAGAGAGGAGGGGAACAGAGGAAAAGTTTTTAATATGGCAGAAAAAATAATCAAGCAATCTAACGAGAAATCATAAGTGTAATAAGGAGAGGATGTTGTCCTCCAAACAAGAGGAGGGTTCTGGAAAACAAATAGTTCACAGAGATATTTTTTCCAGAAACTCTCACTTCATTATCCTCATAAAATAAAAACTTAAAATTGCTGAATTACCTTCAGCCATTGTAAGTCTGTTTATTTCCAGCTGCAAGCTGTATAGAACTGTGCAATGTTCAAAAGTTGGAATGTATTAAAAAGTGGTTAACAACAATGTGAATTCCAGCCAGCTGAAAAGAAAAAGGGTGACTTTTAAACTTGAAAATACGGTTATTCTGACCTCTCACAGCACCATAATTTCAGTCTGTTTATTTACAGAGACCTTAAAGAGACATAAACTAAAAAAGATTCTGCTGTGGTACTGCTGTCAACTACACTTATAGAGAAAATGGAATTTTATTGGAGGACATACATCTTGGATGATTGTCACGTAGCGTTGAACACTCACCTCCCCATCAAACTCTCCCTTTTTTGGAGGGAGTGGTGGAGGGGAAGAAGGAGGAGGAGGACAAAGAAAACTGGAAGGGGAGAGGGAGGGGAAGTTTAGAGATTAAAAACACTATCCTTTTGTTTAAATACATAGTGTGTGTATTTCCCAAGGGTAATGAGTTTACCAGGGCGGCTTCAGCACAGGAATTGTACATCAGTTTTATATATCCAAAACTGGTATCATATAAACTTCCAGTTTGGCAGTATCTTCTTGGAACAGGTTTTACATTAGACATGTGGTTGTAAAGTCAAGACATTATGGAGATCTTATTGCTTAAAATTCTCATTATGTTGGTCAATGGGCCTGATCCTGTAGAGTAATAAGCGCTTTCTATCACACATAAATCCTCTTTTTTATTTTTCTTATTTTCTGAGATTGTATTTAAAATCAATACAGTTTTTCAAATGTATCCTAGTCCAATAATTGCTTAAAATATTTTTTCACTTCAGAGATAAGCAAATGCTGTAATTAATTACATTCTATACACAGCAACTGACTTAGATGTACCTTCAAAAGCCAGGTGGAGATTAAAACTAAGATCTAAGATTCCCGAAACTGCAAGTCTTCCCCAAAGACATTCACATACACACATGCTTTTTCCTTTGTATAGTTAATATTCTGTGAACTATAGACTAACATAAATAAAAGAGAGAAAGTGTAATTAATGCTATTCTTGGATTTGTAACTTCAGCATTTTTTGACCATGTGACTTAACCCATTAACTGAGGTTATGGCAGGTTTTGTAATATACTTAATTTCTTGTACATATCAGGAAACATGTTTCGTTGTAATGTTTTTAATCAATTTCTACAGATAAAACCACAAAATATTTCCAGCTGAAAATTATCATACTTTTGTTCTTCCCTTTTCTTGCTATCTCATACCTTTCCTCCATGAGTTTTTGTTATTTCTTGTCCTGGAACTGTTCCATTCTTTTTTTTCCTTTTTTTTTCTTTTTTTTTTTTTTTTTTTTCTTCCTGTCATAACCTGCCTGGAATCACATCCACAATTCTAGTATCCTTTCTGTCCTAATGTTCCCTCTCTATTCAGCAGTAATGAGGCTGGAGTACTGGTTTCAGTGCTGGGCTTCCCAGAAAAAGACACATGGGCATATTCAAGCAAGTCCAGAACAGGGTCACAAAGATGGTGAACAAGCCAGAGCATCTGTCATATGCGGAGAGGCTGAGAGGGCTGGGACTTTTCAATCTCGAGAAGGGAAGGATCGGGGACCCTTTTCCATGTGAGTGAATACTTGGTGGAAGAGAATGAGGAGGGACAGGATAGGAAGTGATGGGCACAAATTAAAACACATTAAATCCCACATGCGTGCAGAAAAGCATTGTTTTACTGTGAGGACAATCAGACACTGCCACAGGTTGCCCAGAGAGGCCATGTTCTCAGAGATGTCCAAAGCCTAACTGGACACAGTCCTAGACAGTCTGCTCTACCTGACCCTGCTCTGAGCAGGGATTTAGACTAGATGAGTTCAAGAGGTCCCTTCCCACTTATCACCTGATTCGATGAACCTGTAACATTCATTATACTAGTCCTTTCCTTTTCCATCGTTTTCTTCTCCCCACCTAATCTCCGTATTCCATTTTGATTGTCTGCTGCATTGTTCTTGGTTTCCTGCAGGTTCTTATGGGCTTTTTCTGCAGGCTTTATGTGTGAGTCTATATAAATCCTGATCCCCTTGAAAGACCCTTATTTTCCCATCCCATTTCTGGGAGGCAAATCCACAGATTTCTGACTCCTTTGAGTCCTAGAGTGCTTGATCTAAGCTTGTAATAGTTAAACTGATTAAATATAAAATATCCCAAGGATACAGATCTCTCAACTTGAGGGTTCAGAGTTCGATCAGAGCTTAGGAACCAAGAATGGAATTATAAGCTGAAATTAGTTTAGAAGTTGTACTTTGTAGAAACAGAACCAGAGGTTTCTCCTTCAAATCCAAGGCTGCAATCAGTACATTTGATATTATACATAGTCAAGGTAGGGAGCAGCTGAAGCAACCCAGCTCCCAGAGTAGGCAGTGATAGAGTTTCTCTCTCTTTATCCCTTTAACAATTCACAGAACTATTCACATGGGCTTTATCTGACACCCGCTCCAGAGTCAGGTGGGGAAAATCAGCTGTTCTCCTTTCATGTGTTTCAATAGTTCAGGTGCCTCAGCTCTCCTGAGCTGGAGCCAGCAAGCTGCAAGAAGTCATTCTTGCTATGAAGCGACCTAATCAAACAAGGAAGTTCTGGGACTCTCACAGGAGAATATGAACCCCATGAAATTTCACACCTGCTTTCCAGACTGAAAAAGCTAGATGGGTTCAATTAACCTATCCCCTCCAAAATGAGCTTCTGTGTTTTATTTCACTCAGCTTTATTACATAACCAGCTGTCTACCAGAAACCGTTTTGCAGATCCCTTGAGCCATTCAACTCACATGTAACCTGTTTGAATCTGTTCATACTCAGTGGGTTGTCTAGAGGCAGCAAACACACTTTATTTTGAGAAGCACTGTACCAGTATGGTTCTCTGCAACAATATTTCCCTCCAGTTTTGTCCTTTCTTTACTCCTTTTTTTCCCTCACCTCCACCTCACACTTTTCTGGGCATACTGTTCAAGATGTTGGGACATCTTCATCCACACTATCTTACTTTCTAACACCATGTTGGACAAATCGCTCCTCTGTGACTTGAGCATGACACAGTGAGACTGAACAAGGCAAGTAAAGGCATACAAGTTGGTACAGAGCTGGAACCTCCAAAGGATATATAACATGCAACAAATTTCATTAAAACTCTTAAAGAAGGTAAGTATTTGAAGTATCCTGATATTTTGTCTCACACCAAGAGAAAAGAAGCAGCAGTGTGTAAAAGCATGTCTGTGTGAACATAGGTAACGGCATAGGGAAAGGGCATGTTTAGTTATAGCAGGACCAAAAGGAGATCTCTTTTCCAACAGGCTGATTTACAGTAGATCCCCCACAGTACACTGTATACTTATGACTAGATCTGGCAACAAATGAGAGATTATTAGTCCTATCTTGATTTTTGTCCTTGTTTTGGAACAGAGCAGTCCTTTTTGCAAAGATCAGCTCAAAAATTGTACAGACCTTACGAAGCACTGAAAGCCAAGGCTCTAAAGTAATTGCTGAAAAAGATTAAATGCTTTTTAATCAATATGTATGTGAAATGCAGTTCAACTGCAGGTATTTTTCTCCAGCAACTCCAGAGGAAGCATCATATGAAAAAAGCTAAATAGGTTCCCAGTCGATCACCAAAATAAAAGTAGAACAAAAAATAACAGTAGAACAAAAAATAAAACTTGAGTGGTAGAGGGAAAAGTATATGTGGTTGGAAATCCATTTCATTATAGAAGGCAAGATGCTGCAAATGGAAATAATTTTATAGAGTATGATTTATAAATAAAACCCTTTTTTTCAGTACTGTAATACAAGCAGCAAAACACTTCATTACACATACATGTAAAATCAAAAATCTAAGTACTTATAAAATACAGTCAGTCTTCTTGCTTTCATTGTAGAATTATTATGAAACTAAGTTTTAATTTAGTTTTAGATGGAATATGAACAACACATATTTGTATTTATATTTGCACATATTTTTGCATTTCTCATGTAGTTTAAACATATAACACACAGGAAAAGATGTTTGGGTGTGTATTTTCAAGTACATAACTCTGCTCAGAGCTATTAGGTGCAGCATTGGAAAATTGCACCCTGTGCTTTGTATCCACAGCTTCAGGTACGGTGCCAACAGGCACAAAGTGAATTTTGTCACTTGGCTTTGTCAGTGAGTCTGAGCTGTCAGTCGATCATTGCCACATGGCAATGCCACTCTCAAGGGGAGTGGGAGACATTACCGGAGTCAGCTTTCTTGTGCCATATTGAATAGGGTAGTTTTATAAATCAGGCGCAAGTCCACGGAGAAGCGGAGTAGAAAGCAGAAATCGTGTACTAACAAGCTTTGAAAAAGACCACTTCCTGGGTGGACTCGCCTCCCCCGAGGGAGGGATGATGGAGAAGGCAGCTATATAATAACTGGGTCACACTGCATGGTTACTAGCATAGTGGTTTGACAGTATATAACATTATTGGGATTGGACTCTGATACGGTAAATTACGGGGAAAATCATGGATTAGTCACAGTAAAAATGTCAAAAGCAATAGGAATTATAGTTAACAAAAACACACAAAGTTCTATACGTCAAATGTGTTTGAGGTCAAGTTACCATTTTAAACCACCTGTGGTTAAAATTATTATTTATTTATACAACTTCATGGGACTTTATTGATAAATAGAAGATGATATCCTATCCTGAAAATTTACAGCGTCAAATGTTAATTTTGTCACAGGATTCCATTCAGCTGTAAGAGGCCTAAGAGACAGGACTATTACTGCTAGATCCCTTCAACCCTTTCGTATTTCAAAATTGGATCTCCAAGCCCCTGCAGTTAGTCCTTGATATTGGTCTAGGATGGAAAGAAGACAGGAAAGTAGCACAAAACAGGAACTGTGATACAGGCAGGAATTGGGCAAGGTGTTCTACCATTAGGACCCAAGTGGGAAGAGTCCGTGACCATTTGTGTCTTGGCTATTCCTAAGGCTCATCTGGGTTTCCTATTAAGGCCAAACTGATAGCCAGGATCAAGGTGGTGCAAAAACACTTATACTGCCATCTATAGGGATTCAGACACAGACAGCTCTGAAAACGGAGCTAGAGATACACCACTCCTCTTTGGAAGATGAGCTACTTGTTAAGGGAGCCCATCAGTCATGTATGTCAACTCCAATGGTGTTTTGCCAGGGGCGTTAACGGATAAACTAACAGTTGTTGCTGGAAGGAATCTATCTCCCTCATGTTTGCAAAATCCTGCTTTAAGATATCACTTAGCAAATAAAAAGCATCACTAATACAGCTTTTGGCGGAAGAAGGAGGAAGAACGGCTGAATAGGTGAATCTTGTATAAGAGTAAGAGCTCCCAGCTCTTTATACCTTTGCATTACATTGATCACTGTGAAATCTGTGGGATTCGGAAAGTATGTGTTTTAAGAAGCATGTACTCTGTGAAATACCCATGTCATCGATAACTTGACAACTACAATTTGAGTGGCAGCATATGGCAAAGTCAATGTTATGACAAGCCATTCCTGGGGTGGGAATACTAATGATAAAAGATTTTAAGTGGTAGCACTAGTAGCACTGATACTATTAGAATCAGCTCACGGTGTTTTCATTGTTCCAGCCAAGTGAAAATGGGCAGACAAGGAACTTGGTACAATTAAAGGTTTTTATTAAATGTTACTCACTTCATTTAATTATCCACACAAGAAAAATATCTGAAGCACTGCAGACTATGGTAATACTGAAAAGGAAAATTGACTTTGAAAAGGAAAAGTAGTCAAAGAAGCTAGGAAATGGAAGAATGCACTGGTTCTGTAAGATGTTTAGACTATAATGTCTCTCTTGCTCATTAAAACACCTACATTTCAGGCTGTTATTAAAACAATTACTAATGACTCAAACATGCTAATATCTGAATGGCTTAGCATACAGTACCATTGTTTATAAGGTGTTTTTAAAAAGACGGTGGTCAGGTTGCCTTAAGGTGTGTGAAAGGAACCTTGTACCATGTTACCACAAAAATAAAAGGAACTTTTTTTAATTCTTTGTGGGGCCGTTACAGACAAACTTTCAAAAATTACAGACACATTGCAGAGAAGCTATGAACATTTCAGGACCAATAAATTTACAGTCTATCTCATAAAGTTTTGACTTTATGTTACTGACAATAGAACCATCTGCCTTTTTTCAGGACATAGACTAGGGATTCATTCTTAAGTAGATGTTGGATTGTTGCACCACTTGGGGAGATATCACTAGGGCCAAAAACATGCCAAAGTTATTGTGGGAGTCACAGTGCAAAATGAAAAACCAGGGTAAGCATCTGAAAAGAGGAGGAACCAAACTAACGTCTCAGGCTCTGTTGTCAATCTGTTACCTCTAGAAAGGTCCACTGAAACACACAACAAGCAGAAAAAGAATTGAGAAAAATGCGTGCACAGACTGGTTGGGAGAACATCTTTTAATTACAGGTGGGTCAGAGGTAACACATGTGAGTATATTATTCCTTCTCTCTGCTCATCTCTGGGATCCACACAGGACACTGGAAGGCTTTCACATGGATTAAAATGAGAGAATCTCTGTGTCGTTCTATTATTCAGATACATACTCATAAAGGTCTGGTTTCCATTACAGCTTTTTTCTTTGCCTAAAGGCTGCATTTTGGCTTGCATTTGGAAGGTTTATGACTGTTACCTGCAAGTACCTGTTTTGCTATCCATTACCCTGTTTAAGAGAGGAAAAAAAAAAAAAAAAGAAAGAAAGGGAGGGGAAGGGAATGATCCATTCCATTCTATAAGAAATAAGGACATACATACCAAAAAATGTAAAAATTCATGATGTATGTATGGTACAATAATTTTTTCTCATGGCATCAAACCAAACACCTTTTCCTTCACATATTATCTCTTTTCTATTAACCCACATATCGATGTGCTTCTCTTGATGGAAGTTCTACCAAGTAGAGTCAGGATAAAAACTGGAATACAGAGCCCACATTTAATGTCATATGAGGACAATTGGGGGTCAATGAATAAAATTAAGTAGATACAGGAAACATGCTATGGGAGAAAAATGGAACTGAGAGGGACATCAATATAGTTTTAGTTGGTCAAGAAGCAAAATTCAGAGGAATAAGAACTAGGAATCTTTCTCCATCTCCACCACCCACCCTCAAAATTTCATTCCAAACCAAACTGCTGTTTTAAATGAAAAGCATATTTTCTCATCGCGATTAATATATTGCTATCAAGTTGTTTATCAAGTTCACTACTAATAAAAACATTTTGGAAACCTGCTGTGGTCCCTAGGGCTGCCTGAAGCATTCTATTCCAGGATGCTTCAGGAATGCTGGCCAGCTGCAAAACTGTGATGAGAGAGGAAACTTCTGGCATGCCCTCATGTACCACAGGATTTTCTCCCTAGAGAAGCTGTTCAAGAACATGGTGTATTATAAAACCAATGCCGCAAGCACTGTGAAATCCAACTTTTCATTAAGGGTCTTTGGTGGGAGTTTTAGTTAAAAGTCATCACGTATGATTTCTAGATTGAAGACAATTGTGTCTGCTGGGTTTGATACAAAAGCTGAAGTTATATTTAACAAGTGTCCTTACTGGCAGTCATAATGCTATTTGGTAATTTAAGGGAGTATGTCTAAAACAATGAAACATCATGTCAAAGATACTAAAATGCACAAGTCAGTAAGAAACATGACTGCATTTATTTCTTATGCGACAGTTCTTAGGAAGACTGTGATTTCATTTTTCTGTCTAAATATATTGTAAATGTAATCTCTCTTGAAGACTAATGATATGATTTTGACATTTACCTCAATGCAACTCTACTACCTAGGCTTCTAGACCGGAAAAAAATGAGCTGAGAAGTTTGAAAACACATTGCTCGAGACTTTTGCTACTTCCTACAACTGAACAGTCCAATCACATGAAGAGAGCCAACCGTTCCTCAAAATATTTTGGCACTTTAAATCCAGATCCAAAGCAAGCTAAAGAATAAAGAAGAGGAGAGAACATTAGAAATACTGTCTAAAGCTCTATGACTTTGGTCTCTCTTAAAGTAAACTTTGTACTTTTCCATCTGCATAAAGCATATGTGTATTTTACACAATAGGTTTATAACATCCTTTCTCTTTACTATCAGGATATATTTTGTCCCCTTATTCCCTGTTCCTTGTCTTAAAGGACTTTCTGATCTATCAGAAAAAATGATTTTACATCTTTCACTTAAGAACAAATATTATCATCTCCTGTATCTGGAAAGAATTGAGAAGGTAAATTTTGCTTGGTACTCCCTCAAGATAAGGAAAGCTAGGATGTCAGCACAAACAGCAAAATCCGACTCAACTGTCAAGTTGACCCAAACTTCTGGTTCAAAACCCAGATTGCCTTTCACTCTCACAGACAGATAGGAGGCAGAAAAAAAGTGCAGATCTACATATTCCCGAAAGCCAGAGGTTTTAATAGATGCCTTTGTCCAACACTTTCCTCAGTAACAGTTTATACAGAGGTATGTGTAGCACTCAGAAAGTATTGTGTCATGTGCATGATAAAAGAAAAAACAGGAAGTTAAAATTACCTCTGTATTAAACAAAGAAAACACTACCTTTGGGCTCTGATGAGGAAAAGAAAAGAAATCATCACTTACCAGTTAAAAATTATAAGTCTGCAGGAAGAATATAATAAATTTATTTAATGAATATGGCTCCTTATCATGTCTGTTTCCATACAATGATATGTGGAAGTTTCAACATTAGTGAACTTCCTAGAACTTCTCTAATTATGAAAGTCTAAACAATGGCAGATTTAGTGCATGCTGATGTTTGAATCCATGATAAGAACCCAGATCTTTTATTTCTCAAACAAATACCACTATACCATGTAGAACCATTGTTCATTCTCCTAGCTCTATCTCTAACCTAAATAAATACACAAAAAACAGGTATCAGTGTCACTCCTGTAAAAAGGTAAGGAAACTCCAGGTAATAGAGACTCCAGAACCCTGGTAGTGCCTCACTCTCTTAAACATTCCAACACAGGTTGGGTTTTTTTTCAGTCTAACCTAAATCTTCTAGATTCATCCATGAAGTGATGGGAAAGAAATTGATACTTTGGGGGTATTTTGTTTTTTTTTTTTTTAACATAAAATGTAATAGTTTCTAGAAGGTCAAAAATTTCTGTAAAAGGAAAGAAAAAATAGAGGAAAAGTACAATCTTCCATTTGGCTTGATGTCATACAAACCCAAAATTTTGTGAGACTATAAGGCTGTGAATAAAGTAGAAGAATCTGTATGCTTCAGAGAGTGCGTAGCCTTCCACCATGACTTTCTTTCCCATTCCTTCTTCCTCCCCACTCACCAGCATGATACTTCTTATCTTGTTGTTTGTTTTTCTGTTAGCCAGTAGGAGTGTTGAATATTTTAGAAGGGAGACAAGAGAAAGTTTTCCTTTTAGAAGGAAGAAAAAAAAAAAAAAGAGAAAGAAATAAGAGTGGTTTTGGTTTTTTGCCAACTAAAACTGAAAGCAGATTATCTTGTCGTATCAATCTGATGTCTATGTTGTGGTATTCCATCATGACACCACACCAGAAGACTTTATAGGTGTCTGCTGAGTGAAAGGAGAGTGTTGAAAACTGAGAGAAGAAGCCAGAGCTGCTTTGCAATCAGCCTACTCCGGTACATCAATTGGTGTGATATAAGTACATCACATCATCTCATCTTCTCTCATCGTATGAGTCACCTGAGTCCATAGTTAGTCCTCTAAAATTTCCTTCATTCACTATTCTATCAGTTAAGATTACCATTACCCTGTTTTTCAGTGGATATGTCTAATTACATGTAAATTTCAAGTGACTATTTAGGTAGGCGACAAAATATTTAAGACTGTCCATACTGAAGTCACTACGAGATTTTGACAGCAACATGAACCTGGCACTGAAATTTTATCTGAAAGACTTGGGTATTCAGATTTCACAGACATAAAATCTCCTTATATTTTCTGCAATTCACTTTTTCCATTCTTTCAGCTGCATCCTACTGTTTTGCACCGGGTACAACTCTGTAGGAGAGAAGCAACGAAAAGAACAAGATCTTTGTTTTTTAATTTCCAAAATGCTTTCTGTAAAGAAAACAACTGATATTCTGGTATGGTATCTGGATAGTCTTGTCTGTCTTTTGAGGTAAGGCTCATTCCTCAGGGGACATGTAAATGCATGTTCACATTGGCAAAGATGGTTGAGGGTGGTGCCCTCACTAGAGTCACTGACTGACTTCATATGAATCACAGAATCACAGAACATTAGGGGCTGGAAGGGCTCCTGAAAGATCATGTAGTCCAACCCCACTGTCAGAACAGGATCACCTAGAGTAGGTCATACACAAATGCATCCAGGTGGGTTTTGAATGCCTTCAGAGAGAGAAACTCCACAAGCTCTCTGAGCAGCCTGTTCCAGCACTCTGTCACTCTCACAATGAAAAAAAGTTTTTCCTTATGTTTACTACAGTGCACAATATTATCCAGAACACATATTTTATTCAAGTAGAAGCAAGATGTCTTCCAGGCAAAGCTGTAGCATAGCAAAAAACGGAAGATGGAATACAACTATAATCCCATAGCCCAGTGGTGTCACCAAATCTGTGTCAGTACTGTGTTCTTTCAATAACAGTTATCAGTGCAGATATTTCCGTGCACAGAATCTCAGGCTGTGACTCGGTCCTCAAAAACTGGGGGATTATCTAATTGATGAAGCATTACTAACATAGCAGAATTCTTCCACCTCAGAAGTTAATTCTTTCTTAACATCCCTAGTGTGATGATATCAATGCTCACTAGTGCTTAATTTGTTTCATTAATGTTAACAGCTCCAAGTATTCTACTGGCAGTCTGTCCACTGTTCTGGTGATCTTCAGGAAAAGACTGGTCCTCTGAAAATCTGGCTTTAATCTGTGTCTTTTACTTCCTCTTACAATCATGTAGCTTTTGGATGTTATGGGTCTGAATTTTTGTGTGTGTGTGTAACTATTACTTGCTAATAAATTACTACAACAAACATGTACAGAACATCTGAAAAAAAAAAAAAAAAACTAAACTACTAAGAACTGGCCAGCACCTACTTAAAATTCAAGTGCAGCAGCAATTTAATAAAAACAACTCCTCCAGAATGTGGCCATAAGGAAAGAGTTTGCACAATCTGTTCATCTGCATAATTAGTTATTGAGGACCTGAGAACAGTTGGAACATTGCTGTGGGCAACCCAGGTCAGATCACTGATAACATAAATAACAAAGATTCAGATTTCCAAAAACTACAAACATCAGAAAGGAGATAAAAACAACCCTAATAAGAGCACACAAAACAAACACAAAGAGGAATAATTCAGAATACCATGAAAGGCCATAAGGGTACTGCAAAAAGCAACCAGTATGACATAAATTCGTCTGAGACTTAAAAGAATCATGAAAAGAAAATAGGGCGGGGGTGCAGAATTAGGAGATACATGAGAAAACACAGTAACTTATTTTACTTATTTACACAATGATACATGCATATGAATGCTTCTACCAGACATATATTTGCAAGTATTCCACTTGAGCATTAGAGAAAATAACGAATCAAATTATTTATACCCATGTAGTAGTATGGCTAATTGTTTCAGGAGCAAAAATTCTGGTAGCCACAATGCAATCCTCCACTTTCCCCAGATGGAGGTGGAAAAACACAGAGTGCACAAGGCACTGCAGAGACAGGTGTTCTGTTCTGGGAGATGAAGAATAATACAGAAGAGGTAGTGATGTGCTGATCAGCGGTAGATTCATTCTTTCCGGTGATGTAGTTTGCTGCAGCTTTGTTGGATACAGGCATGCATCAAGACACCAGACCACAGTAGGTCCTTGCTAGTCCTAAACCTTTTATGCAGTGGCTTTGGTTTGTCAGCTTCACTTCTTATTCACAGTACAAAAATGTTACCCAAGTGAATTGGCTAGGAACACGGAGTATTTATTTGTTTCAGGTCACAAGTAATAATGACACGGAAGACTCATGATTTATATTAGCAAAAAGCCAAAATTCTGCCATATGAAATTACATCGCAACATTTCTTTATTTTTTCCCCAGAGATATGAAATGTAGCCTATCTGCTTGGGTGTTCACCATTTATATAAATGCTTGAGAAACCAAAATATCAAATAAAGTAATAGGGGAGAGCAGGTACTCCGCATTTAAAAAAATCAAGATTGGTTTATCTCAAACTCAGGTGACATCAAATATATTACCTCTAGGCAGAGCTATGTTTGCAATTCTATTCCTTGTAGGAACATCTTGTTATTTGCAATGGGCTTAACATAGTGGTTGGAACTGTAATCCATGTCCCTTGGGTATGAAGGCAAGAGATTAGTGTAAAGGATGAACACAGAAATTAAAAAATGCCAGATAGAGCAATATAAAAAAGTGACAGCAGTGAAATCAGTTTCACAGAATAGAAATACCATCAACCAAACACTTGCTGTCAAGGACAATTGTTTTTATTTTTATTACATTTAGTAAGCTTAAAGCTATGAGATGGCTGAGCCACTCTCTATCATCTTCAACAGGTCTTGGAGAACAGAAGTGCCTGAAGACTGGAGGATAGCCAATGTCACTCCAGTCTTTAAGAAGGGCAAGAAGGAGGATCCTAGCAACTACAGGCCAGTCAGTCTCATCTCTGTCCCTGGAAAGGTAATGGAACAGCTTGTTCTGGATGCCACCTCCAAGCAATTGGAAGAGAAGAAGGTCATGAGGAGCAGTCAGCATGGATTCACCAAGCATTCTCGACCAATCTCATAGTCTTCTATGATCTCATCACTGGCTGGGTGGATGGAGGGAGAGCAGTGGATGTCATCTACCTTGACTTCAGAAAGGCTTTCAATACCATGACATCCTGATAGAAAAGCTGAGAGAGAATGGGATAGATGAGTGGACAGTGAGGTGGGTTGAGAACTGGCTGTCGGACTGAGCTCAGAGGGTGATGAACAATGGAGCAGAATCTGACTGGAGGCCTGTGACTAGCGGTGTTCCCCAGGGCTCGATGTTGGGTCCAGTCCTGTTTAATATCTTCATTGATGACCTTGATGAGGGAATAGCATCCACCCTCAGCAAGTGCTGATGATACAAAGCTGGGAGGAGTGGCTGACACACAGGAACACTGCGCTGCCATCCAGAGAGACCTGGACAGGCTGGAGAGCTGGGCAGGGAGAAACCAGGTGAGGTTCAACAAAAGCAAGAGTAGAGTCTTGCACCTGGGAAGGAATAACTGCTTGTATCAGTACAGGCTGGGGGATGACCTGCTGGAGAAGAGCTCTGTGGAGAACGACCTGGGGGTCCTGGTGGATGACAGGTTGGCCATGAGCCAGCAGTGTGCCCTGGGGGCTAAGAGAGCCAATGGGATCCTGGGGTGTATCAAGAGGAGTGTGGCCAGCAGATATGAGGTGGTGATCCACCCCCCTACTCTGCCCTGGTCAGGCCCCACCTGGAGTATTGTGTCCAGTTCTGGGCTCCCTGGTATAAAAAAGACAGGGATCTCCTGGAGAGAGTCCAGAGGAGGGCTACGAAGATGATTAAGGGCCTGAAGCATGTCCCCTGTGAGGAAATGCTGAGTGAGCTGGGACTGTTCAGTCTAGAGAAAAGAAGACTAAGGGGGGGACCTTATTAATGTTTATAAATATCTTAAGGATGGGATGCAGGGAGGAATTCACCAGACCCTTTTCAGTGGTCTGTGGGGACAGGACAAGGGGCAATGGCTGCAAGTTGGAGCACAGGAAGTTCCACACCAACGTGCGGAAGAACTTTTTCCCAGTGAGGGTGACAGAGCCCTGGGACAGGCTGCCCCTGGGACAGGCTGCCCAGGGAGGTGGTGGAGTCTCCTTCTCTGGAGATATTCAAGACCCATCTGGACGCCTATCTGTGCAATATAAGCTGGGGAGCTGCTTCGGCAGGGGGTTGGACCCGATGATCTCTTGAGGTCCCTTCCAACCCCTATGATTCTATGATTCTATGATTCTATTAAATATGAAAATACTGCCAGGTAGGATCTGCAAAAACCTGTTCATCTCCATTCTCCCACAACAAAGCCCAATGGGTTATAACCCCAAACTTTTGGTCAGAGTGTAGAAACAGACATATAAAAAGTGCAGAAAGCAGGAAGTCTTGAAATTCTGCCTAATGGAGGTGAAAGCCATTGCCAATAACACTGAGAGAAATAACAGTGATATGGGCAAAGAGAACATCAAAGCTTTTCCCCAGGTTCATTCTGAACTGCAAAAATAGCTTAACATATGTTAAAGAGCAGTTGTGGACTCCAGTCTGAGATACAGCTTACTTGTAATAATCTAGCTGCAGGTTACATTTGATACAGGAAATCTTGATAGGGCTGGTACCATTTTTTACAACTGCTATGATGAAATAATGAAGTGTCTATCAGACATCCCTCTCATTCTTGCTTAAAATTAACCAATTAAAACCCTAAATTCTCCCGGACCCTCAAGATTCTGAGCTCATTCTGTTGAAGGAAAAGATCTGAAATCATTTAACAGGCCAATAATTCAAACCCTACCTACAAATTAACTCTTTATGTCTCAACTTACTTTCAAAGAATAAGGCTCCCTTTTAAATATTATTAATTTCACTCTCATATGATCTTTTAGGGTCAATTTATCACAGTACAGTTTTACATGGGGATATGTCCATATACTTCTTTTTACCTTTCTATCACATTGGTGTGGCATGAACTTGATAACCTTCTATGATGAAATGACTGGCTTGATTGACAATGGAAGAATGGTGGATATTGTCTACAAGGACTTCAGTAAGGTTTTTGACTCTCTTTTCCGTAAGATCCTTGTAGACAAGCCATTGGTACAGGGTGGATGGCACACAATGAGGTGGATTGAAAACTGGGCGCAGATGCCGGTGATCAGTGGAACGAAGTCTAGATGGAAGTCAATAACAAGCAGTGTACTCCACGATTCAGTACTGGATCTGACCTGTTATCATATTTATTAATGATCTTGATGATGGCACAAAATGTACCTTCCATGAGTTTGTTAATGACACAAATCTGGGAAGAGTGGTTGATAAACCAGCAGTTTGTGCTGCCACCTGGACTGACCTTGACAGGCTGGAGAAGTGAGCCCACAGGAACTTCATGAACTTCAGCAAGGAGAAGTGCAAAGTCCTGCACAAGAGGAAAAGCAACACAATGCACTAATGTATGTTGAGGGTCACTCACCTGAAAAGCAACTTGGCAGAACATGGCCTGCTAGAGTTCTAATCTAACTTCAAAACTGGAGTCATCATCAGGTCCACAAGACCTTGTCTCAGAAATACAATAAAAGTATAATTGGTGCTTTGAGACAATTCTCTGTGAGTGTGTTACATCCCTTCAACAAGAGGAGTAATGGCTACCTGCAACTTCTCTGAAACTTTTCACTTTCATGTAATATAACATGTAGCTAGAAAGGGAACTGCTAAGCAGCTTCTAACCGGGATTACATTAACAGTTTTTCAAAGCATTTATGTAACAAGAAAAACGTTTCCTAAAATACCCCATCTCACCTTCAGAAGGCAAAAAATTGCATACACACTGCACACAGCTACAGGTGCTTTTTTCCCATTGTGCTCACCCAAATAAGTTTTCTACTTCCTTGTTAAATTTTAAACAGATGAATACTGATGAAAACCATTGCACACTTGCAATTTGTACACATATAATTTGGTTAAATCTCATTAATATTTTATGAATATCAAAATATTTTCCTGAATACCAAGAATAATATATGCTCCCTGGAATAACTTGCCTCATTTAATAAGAATACACTGAGTGCAGCACTTTTATTCAGGAAGACAGTTGTTGGTCTGGTTTTAGTTTTGGAGATCATTTTTTTGTTGCAATTCTGCCAGATCCATTCATCTGTGATCAAGAAACGCCATCTGTCTGGATGGATAGATGTGAGGGTACACACATATATCTATCAAGACCCATATGCATGTAGTATACATAGTGGAGAGTGTGGACTAGCTTGCCGTTAATTTGTAACACACAATTGCTGACTCCAAGCTTGGGCTGGATAGAAAGCAATTAAAAATATGGGACTACTGCACTTTAAGTAATTCTTCTTTTCAGCCACCACATTTTTTTCTTCTCTCTTCTACCTACATTGTGGGACACAATCCCAATTAATTAGAAACTCCTAATAAACTGGAAAGTATTTCCTCAGGAGAGATGATGGCAAACAAAAATGACAAGTTTTCACTTGTACTTAAATCATCAAAAACCTCATTTAAAAGAAAGACAAATTCACATTAACTTTGGAAGATGTTGGAGTAGCCTGGCTAGATTTGGTCCCATTGGTTTCTTCAGTGAGCAGTTTCTGCCATGGATGCCCTTAGCTATTGGTAACTGTATTGTTCTGAGTGACTTTACATTGGTTAGGAGCAGTGCACCTGTTATTGCACTATGTGTAATACGGATGGGGGTGCAGGCAATGATGCCAGAGATACCTCCGTAAAGGAGATTCTGGTTAAAGGAGAGAAAAAGTTTTGCCTTTTGAATTCAATGCAAACTTGAGGTTTTGAGCACACATAATTGCTAAAGAACCTCTGGTGGAGAATGTTAGCTCCAGTGTCAACTTTCAACGAGGGCATTTATAATCTGCCAGCACAATTTCCCTTGGAACTGCAGTTGGAGCAGTTATTTTTCACTTCTTCCTCCTAAAAACAGTGTTTTGCTTTTTCTGGAATGGAGCAGTCACTGTGTTCTACCCCAGAGATGGTTGCATGTCAGTGGCGGTTGAATTGATCTTTAAGTGCATACAGCTGACAGCACACTTGGAGTGTCTTCTGGAACAGGAGGCATTTTGTATGTACAGAGTAGTCTTAAGAAGGTAGCACAACATGAGACATTATACACCAAAACTCATTTATTACTCTTTTAATTTGAGTTGACCAGCCCTCAAATCAAACTAGTTCAAAACCATATTTTGGTCCCAAATAGTTAGTAAAATTGCTACAAAATCTAGTTATTTTGTTTCTGGGACATAAAATTCAATATATCACTTGTTAAAAAATACGTGAATTCAATGCATCTAATCTGCCTGCCTTCCTCCTCTTATAAATACACATACTCACATTAAATAAGAATGGCCTCCTCGATTTAAGAAACAGCCTTGGTGGGTGGCAATTTTTAAAGTAGCTTAACACAAAACACACAACAGAAGTATGAAAAATGCTCTGGTTACACTGTTTGGCACTTAATGGTTTGGATCAATCCCAAAGCCAAGCCACTGAAAAAAATCCTCCTACTCCAAGGGCTGTGCAAGGTGACAACACCTCCTCTTAGAAACATAAACTTTACTCACATGGTTTAGCTGCCAATTGTTCTCATTTAGTAAATCACATATTCTTCGAATGTGTTTTGGAACTAGCAGGGGGAGGAGGTGTGAGAAGTTAAACTGTGTGGCTGATGACGGAAGTGCTGGTTCTTTGAACCAACAAGCTGAGCACACAATAGAGTAAATACCCTTTCAATATTTTGCTCATTTCAGCAAGCAGCACCAGGAAAAATCATTTTCCAATTAGTCAGCAGGTTTCAGCATCATTAGCTTCTATATCAGATTTGCTACCATTCAAAAATGCATCAGGAGACAAAGCAGGAAGAGTTAAGTATCTTTACTGGAATCTGAGGTCTGTAAGGAGGTGAAATTAGATTAGCTCCATGGAAATGGGGACAGTTTACATTACCAGAGGGGCCCTACCTGTCTCTAGGCTTGACAATGAACAACGCCTTTAGCATATGGCATTACAATGGATTAGTGATCAAGTGCAATTAATCCTAAGATATCCTCTCCTGAACCTCAGTGGCTTGTTAGTTGGAGGGAAAAAAAATCTGCTGTCCCCAAAGTGTCAGGTGAAACTCTCATTTGAGGTAAGGCTACCATGTGGAGCTGTGCCTCCATCTGGTGACTCCCTTTTGTGATATTCAAACAGAAGGTGTTTTAATGAGGCTTTTATAGCAGGCACCACCTGCCACTGATCTTCCTCTCTAAAAAGGTATAATTGAGGGTTGGTTTTACAGTATGGCTTGAATCTTAACCTTGGGAATTCATCAGGAGATGCAAATCTGGAAGTGCTGATGTAATTCGAAAATGCCATTT
This sequence comes from Gallinula chloropus, assembly GCF_964237585.1. Lineage (NCBI taxonomy): Eukaryota > Metazoa > Chordata > Aves > Gruiformes > Rallidae > Gallinula > Gallinula chloropus. The sequence continues at coordinate 34,504,876 of NC_140089.1, forward strand.
TGGCTTTTGGTTTAGAGTGAATTGGTTAGAGAAAATTGTGGTTTGGCTAATTGCAACCAGTTATATGGTAGCTTCCCCCTTTCCAGATGTATTAATAGAAGTGTCATCTCAAAATTAAATATCCAAGCTGATGGTGACCATATGTCTCCATTCAGACACTTGTATAAGAGAGACAGCTAACTACAGGCAGCTCCTAAGAAAAAATGGTTTCAGTGCTACTAATACGTGTATAGTTTTGATTTTATGACCCCCTATAATATTACTAAATCTATAGTAAAAATGTCGATGTCACATAACAGTGGAGAATGAGGAGTCAACTCTATTTTTTTCTAAAAAAATAATTTACGAGAAAAGTAGTGCCTGTCTTCCACCAACATGCATTTATTTGTGAATTTTGGGCTTGTTGGTGCCCACTCTTGAACACACAGATTATTTTACTGAGAAGCATACAAGACTGTTCCATAGTACTCTGTATTGAAATTCTTGCCAGCAGCTGATGGCACGGAACAATCACTGTCACTTCATCCTACTCCTGAGAGGGCTGTTACCTGCCCTCCTTCCAAACCAAATATTTACTTTAAGGTATGCTATGCCCATGAGAGTGCCACAGGACTGAGATAGAATTATTTTCTGAAGTGTGGTGTCAACATCAGTCCTATCTCTCTCCATTCTCCAGAATATTCTAACCCCTTTAGTGGTAGAGATATGGACTCCCCATACATGTTCATGGGTAGCAGCTAATCTTTGCCTTACTTGTTTCCCCTTCTCATCCACTCATCTGTTCAGAAGTTCAAGGATAAATCCTTCTTCCACTAAATTGGATGGCAGACAGTCGGCAAGTTATTTAATATGCCTTTGAATACATGTGCTTCAGAAAACCTGACTTAGGGTAAGGAGGGGAGAGAAGCATGACATCAAAAAACCCCTTCATAACTAGGACAATGATGACATTGTAACCATGCATGAGCTTCAACAAATCTTCCAATAATCACTCCAACAGTAACAGTATGACAACAATTCTGTGACATTTCAACTTCAGTTCTAAGGCAAGTTTAAACAACAGAGTTAAACAAAGGAGAAACTTTTACTTCGAATTACAGTAAGAAATAACCTCTTTTGCATCATGATGCCTTCAGGTCATAGTCTGGGTACAATTTAGCCTGAAGAGTGCAACAGCCTTTCCTACCATGCCCTCAGGAACAAAAAAGAGTAAGGTCCTGGCATCGCCTCCCAGAACTTCTTTACCCTTTCACTACCCAGCTACATTGTCTTCACGTGTAGGCACAGCTCAGCACTCCTCTGATGCACACAGCGCAAGCAACAAGCAGTGCTGAATGCTGTTCTCAGAGCTTCAGACTTCAGTCAAATCAAAGCCCATTTTTGTCTTCACGGCCCCATTGGTCCTTCCACAGAAATTGTTTCTATACTCAATGTTTCTGATCAATAAAAGAGTAGTTTATTCTATACACATACAGATCTCCCCTCAGATGCTTGTGCTTTTCAGAAGATTTGAAGGCTGGGGTGAAAATGCAGCAAGAGGCTTTTACAGGCAAAGCTGGAAAAGCTAAAAGATTAGTCGTTCATCAATGTAGTAACTGACCAAAACAGGATTTTGAAGCAGGAAATATTATTCAGTCTTAGCTGTGAAAGTAATGAGTGCCTACCAGGATTCATATTTGTGCATGTCGCAGAATTACTGTATTCAAACGCTGCTCTGTGGAGGGAAAGCACGGTGTAGGCTGAAGGAAGGGTGAGCTGCCTGCCACATGTTTTCAGCTCTTTAATTTTCTGCACCTGACAGCTAATAGCAGTCCTTACCAAATCATAGGCCATAAAATAAGATTTTATCAGAATCATTGTTGTATGTTTCATAGAAAGTACACCTTGTGATAAAAATGACAAGATTTTAGATGGGAATTCATTACCACTAACATGGGATAGTAGATAACTGTTCCCCCAGTCCATGTAACATTTAAGTTTCCTTCTAGAAAACAAAGGCAAGGATTACTTTGAATAAGACTTGTTTCTGTGACATGTTGCCCAAAAGGCAGGAATTTGCATAGCTTTAGTGCTGGATTTAGCCTGAACCTTCAGTAATAGGAAGTTAGCCAACTACACCATGGAGCAAAGCAAATTACTTCCACAAGGCTCGTAATATGTCATTCATTAAGATGACTCTCTTGGCGTCCAGTGTGGGTGTCCGCTTGCTCTACCATAGAGCCTGGGGGAATATGAAAGATGCCAAGCCACTAAAAGAGCTGAGCAATAGAAGCCACTGTGGTCACAGGGCTGATGCCAGCACCAAAGGCATGTACCAACCAAACTGCAGATGTTAACTCCAGCTATGTAACGTGGTATGTGGGCCTTTCAGATTAAATGAGCTGAAAAATTACAAAAGTTTCATCCTCTAGCTCGTGTGCATATGCCTCAGTAGGCTTATAATTCACTGTTGCTCAATATACTATTTTTTTTTCTCCTTCAGATTTGTTTCTTCTCCCAAACTTCCTTTAGGCAGGCTTAGTTTTTAATAGCTAGTGTGAATTCTAGAAATGTTGTATTAGGAATAATCTGTTTCCATGAGCAAATATTCTTACACACTTATAGGTGAAAAATCTGTATACAAGGTCAGCAATGCAAATGTACAAAATTATTTTCTATGTCTTTATGTTTGAAATACTTAAAGACTTGCTGAAAAAATCTTTTGCATTTGGCTTAAAGAAACCAAAAACCTGAATAGTAAAGAAATTAGCATACAGATGCCTGAATTGCTTTCCAGAAAATAAGCAATCTGACTTTTTAATATCATGCTTTTTCCTGAGGCCAGTGTAAACCAGGGGTATTTCTTCTAAACACAATGAATAGCATCAAAATAAAGGCTGAATGAAACAAATCAACCCCTTCATCTCCAGCTAGATATTGACTAAGCAGTTTTTAAAAATCCTCAAATCAATGGAACGTTTTTCAACCAGTTATATAAATATAGAAATTTAGACTTCCTTAAGCTAGGTGAAGAGAGGGGAGAAAAACTATCTCTGTTTCTGTAAGTATAACCTAAAGCCTGATTACATAAAAGTGGACAAAGAAATGTTATGGACTTTAGTTTGGAAAGCTCACTTTAAATTGGTGACAGCTTAGGAAGAAACTGTTCTTTAGTGTAGCATTTGATAGTTTATATCAGAGCAGAAGCAGAGGTAAGCTTTCAAGTAGTGACACCTGATGGTGTCCTCTGTTCATAAACTAACAATTGCCATCTGAGAAAACAGACTTGTAGACTGAGCACTGAGCTGATTTTGAAGCTAGACTAGAATAATTTCCTTGCAACACCTATGAGTGACTATTAACCCGGTAAGTATTCTTCTCTGCATTTCACCTTGTAGTAGATAACCTTTCCATCTCAGAATAGCTATCTCCTTCCTCCTGACCACCTACACAAAACCTTTCAGGCCTACAAAGTCTTTCCCTGAAACTTAGTACTCATGGCCACAGGCTGAAACCCCTCAGTGCTTCACTTCAGGTGCCCATTGCTCTGTGATTCTTCTCTTTTCTCTGTCTCCTGACAGCTCTTACACTGCAACAGATACAAGCTGCTGGTAACATAAATCCAACCGGCTTTGCCAACTCCTACAGTTTTATTATGGATTTTGTAATATGTTTTCTTAATTAAAGTTTCACGTGATACTATAAATCCTGACTTTTAGTGTCCTATTTTCCTTCATTCAAAACACCATTCGCTGTCTATTTCCATTAATGAGGCCAAATTTGAGGTGTTCTGCTTGTTTGCAGCTTCATGAATAGTAGTGGGGCTACACTTCACAGAGATGGCCAACTGTGCTGGTTCCCAATGCTTTCAGATTGATTGTTACTCACATTAGCTGAGGATACCCACAGAAAAGCAATCATCTACCTCATTACAGGAAGCCTGATAAGAGACAGATGATGACAAGAGTCTAGAAACTCAGGATGAAAGCTTTGAAGGCAGTTGAAAATAGGGAGTGGGTAGAAGGGCAGCAAAAACAGTAGCACCAGGACAGTTTGCATATGGCCAGGCACTGATGAAAGGCCTAAGCCCTACCCTACTACAGATCTCCTCTCTTTTTCTACCCTTTGCTTTTTGTCTAACCTTGCTGAGGCACAAACACAACAGGTTACTCTGCTTTTGCCCAGCAAAGAGGTCCAGAGCAAAGTATATCTGTGAACAACTCCCAGGATCCACTGATGAATCTGGCAAGTAGCTACATGAGCTGGGACCACCCCCTTCCCCCTCAAGACCTTCCAGAAATACTCAGAGATAGCAAGGCTTTTATCACCACTCTTTTTCTGCTTCCAGAAAGGGGAAGGGAAATGGGCTGAGTCAGTCAAATCCACCTTTCCCTTTTATTTCTGTTTGAAATGTAAAGAATGTTTGAAAAGAGAATAGTCCCACTGCCCAGGAAGATAGGCTGGGTGAGATCCAGAGTATCTGACACCTCAGTTTTCTACAAATCTGTTACTGATATTTTCTATTTCTTTCCTACAATTCCTTTTTATATCTGGCATTGAATCCCTTTTACAAACTGGTGTCAGATGTTTTGTATCTGGACATTTCAGAATGCTAACTAACTCATTGTCATTTCTTTTGTGCCCTATCCCCTTCACTGTGTTCACAAATAAATCTGTTAGTTTTACCCTTTGTGGTTTTTTTTTCCTCACAGCTCCTGTTCACCACCTGTCTTGTGTCGTATCAAGGCATTCTCCCTCCAAACAGGGACTTCTCCAGCTGGTCCTGTACATTTTCTCCACATGGCACAGAGGAGAATTTTCCTGGAGTCAAGTGATGAAGTTGTGTTTCTGTTTCCAGTGGCAAACATCCAACATCAATACAAGATTAAGAACAAGAGTCACAGGGATGTCAAAGCACTGTTCAGTTGGGTTGCTGCATATAGTAGTGCAACTGGAAAGAGTTTTCTCACTGTTGTCCCCTGGGACTGTGGTGGGGCTCAGATTCCTCAAAGTGTAGCTGAAAAATGTTTGTGTTCTTGGCCCAATATCAATATTCACCTCCAGCACTGAAAAGCTTCATACCCCAACTGACTGAACCCAGAGGGCAAAGGGTAGCAACAAGCATTCAGTCACTACAAACAAATGTCTTCTCAAACTTGTCCTAACATTTGTGGGATTTGGGAGTGGGGTAGAGAGAACACAAGGGCTGGAGGTTGGTTGTTTACTGGGGGGAAATTTTTGAAGTGGGGAAGGAAAGGAAGGGTTCTCATCCTCCAAGGGAGTTGTTTGAAGATTCAACCCAAGAGAAGCAGCTGAGAAATCCCCTCAAAAGAGTCTGTGTGACCGTTCACACAGGGTGTTAGAGCAACCCAAATGCAGAGGGCCTGCACGATGTCTGCAAACTCTTTTAGTTCCCATTAAGCTCTTGAAACAAGATTTGTGTAATACTTGAGTACTGTACCCATGCTTTGGCCATCATCCTTTTTTGAGTGCTGATATATCAGTAAGAAAAAAACCATGTGACTCACCACAAGCAATCAACTGTCAAGCAAGGTCATTTGGTAAGCATATTGACAAGGCACAGTCAGGGAACGCTGCTTAGGGAAAAAATCTCATCTCCAATTTTACTATTACTTTCTTTTATAAATTTTTTATCTATTCCTAGGTCACCTTGAAGAAAAGCATTGATAGAGTAATGAAGAAATAGTTACTGAATATTGAATACCAAATATAATATCTGTTTGAACAGGTTTTAGGAGAACCATATCCTCTTTTTTCTTTCACCAGTTAGTACAATTAAACTAGCTGTCAGTATTCAGGTCACTTTGATGGAGCATGAGACTGTAATGACTGTGATAACTCTGTCATTATTGCTACTTCAATGCCTGGCAGATTCTTCCCATCCTAGCCATCATATGTCCCCTACCACAACATCTAACCACCTACTGGTTTTATCACATCAGCTGCCATGCTACCTTTTCAATGTAGACACAACAGGTGTGAACTGAAAGAATGCCACCAAGGTGGTGGGGCTGAAGCCCTTGTCCTGCATGAACAGGCTCTGAGATGAGGGCTGGTCCAGCTGGAAGAAGGGGTGGCACCACAGCAGGGCATGGTGGGAGGCTGAGAGGCAGCGGCACAAACTGAAACATGGGAGGCTCAAGTTTCAGATAAGGAGAAGCCTCTTCTCCATGAGAACAGCAGAGCAGTGGGACTGAGGACAAGGCAGGTTGCACTGTCTCCAACCTTGGAGGGTTTCACACCCTGATCAGACTATCTGAGCCTACAGCTCAGAATCATAGAATCATAGAATCATAGAATCATAGGGGTTAGAAGGGACCTCGAGAGATCACTGGGTCCAACCCCCCTGCCAAAGCAGCTCCCCAGCTCATATCACTCAGATAGGCGTCCAGACAGGTCTTGAATATCTCCAGAGAAGGAGACTCCACCACCTCCCTGGGCAGCCTGTCCCAGGGCTCTGTCACCCTCACTGGGAAAAAGTTCTTCCGCAGGTTGGTGCGGAACTTCCTGTGCTCCAGTTTATGTTGCCCGCAGAAGTCAATTTTGTGGGAAAGAGAATGTGAAAGTATGACCAGTAGCAATTGATTACTCAGGACACCAAAAAAACTGATACAAGGAGCACCTCTGTTTTTAGGGTGTGTTTGCTTCATATACCCTCTCTGGCTGAAGCTGTTTGGACTATGAATTGCTGCTGGATGCAGAATTTAAATCTTGGGTCAGGTTAGCACAGTGTCCTGTTAGAAACAAAATCTAGACGTTGTACTGATGAGTTATAAATGAACTTTGGTTATGTAAGTTGACACTGAACAGCACTGGACTGGAAAGCTACAGCAGTTAGTTCTACATGTGACTTACCAACTGGATTCAATTTGATTAGAAATGAGACCGGTTATAAGAGAGCACAGAGTTAAGAAACCCACAACATAAAACTCCCAAAACTTTTATGCTTAAATCAAAGGGCAGGGATTCAAAATTACAGGGGAAGATGGAAATGAGGTAAAGACACTGCAAGAGGAGACTTCAGAGCTGTGACAGATGTGGTTGATGCAAATGGAGAAGATATACGGCAGAGGATCTGATCCAAATACCACTCCCACAGTGAGTGGGACTGCAGTGAGACATCTCCTATTCCCTTCCTATGACCCTGGAACATGCTAATATTAAACAGCAAGTAGGCAAAAACTTCAGGAAAAAAAATGAGTTCTTATGGCTTGACTGAGATTTGTAAGAACTGAGAGTCTGAAGAACTACCTCTTGCTTGATGCCAATGTGAAAACTGGGTTAAAAATGCGTATGTCAGTTTGTTCCACACAGCCACTTTCCTCCAACACAGAATCATAGGCTTCCCAAAAATTGTATTAACATCTGGTATGCACATACAGTGTTCAGAAAAATGTTTGGATGAATCTACACCTAGTAGGATTTTTTGAGCTCAAAGAATACAGTAAGGCTATTTTTCTTAACAGTCTGGTAATTAGTGGCTCACTGTAAAAGCTGACGTTATTTTTTGTTGGCACTTTCATTTTTTCAGAGGTTGTTATTTTGTTCCAACCAGTCATCGGACTTACTGAAAAGACAAGTCCGGTGTGTTTTATTCAGAAAGCGATTTTTGTTTTAAGTTTGACCAGTACTCCCACAAAGTATTTTTTGTTGTTCAGATTTCTTTTGTGGTGCTATATGTGAGTGAATGTTGGCTTACACCCTAACACTGCAGTTTCCTTAGGGCAGGTGAATAAAACGTTTCAGAAGCCCCCCATTTCTGACAGGGCAGCTAGCATCATGGGCACTGATCCTAGTGACAATATACCCAGTCTATTAATACATGGTTCAGTGGCTGGTGTCACTCCAGAGTTTTGGGGGTTTCCATAAAAGGATGGTGTACACAGTACCAGGCCTTTTGGCATCATATGGGATTCTCAAGAGAGGAAAGGGACTTTGCTCACAAGCTAGTAGACCTTATTGACAGAGCTTTAAACTAGATGACAGGGGAAGGTGATCATGTCAAGCCACAGGATGATACCCCAAGGGACAGAGTGTGAGTGAAGACCTTCAGTCTGGTGCTCTGAGATGTGCTGGGTACATTGCAACACACTTGAAGTCTTACAGAGATGAGCCACCTTCATGAGGTAATAGGCCCAAAGAGGGGAGAGTACTGGTGAAATTAACGTGTATTCCTCTAAAAAGATGACATGGCCAGTAGCCCAGCTGAAGTGCCTCTATACCAATGCACACAGAATGGACCACAAAGAGGAGAAGTTGGGAGCTACCAAGCTGCTAGAAAGCTACAACCTAGTTGCCATTACTCAGACTTGGTGGGGTGAATCCCATAACTAAACCACTGCTGTTGATGGCTACAGGCTGTTCAGGTGAGGAAGGAGGGGCAGATGGATTTCTCTCCATATCAAGAAATGTAAAGATTGTGAAGGGCTGTCTCTTCACAATGGGTCTTCATAGCTGTTGATAGGTTGAAAGCTTATAGGTAAGAACTGGAAGCTGAGGCAACAAAGGGAAGCTGGTGGCTGATGCGCAGTAAAGACTGCTAATCAAAGGGAGCCTATTCCCAAAGCCTTCTTACTCAAGCTACAAGACACATCCTGTTCTCAGTTACTCATCCTGCTGGGGGACTTCAATCACAGAATCACAGAGACTTAGGAGTTGGAAGGGACCTTGAAAGATCATCTAGTCAAACTCCCCTGCCACAGCAGGATCACCTAGACTAAGTCACTCAGGAATGTATCCAGGTGAGTTTTGAATGCCTTCAGAGAAGGAGACTCCACAGCCTCTCTCTGAGCAGTCTGTTCCAGTGCTCTGTCACACTCACAGTGAAAACGTTTCTCCTTATATTCACATGGAACTTCCTATCCTCCAGCTTGCACCCACTGCCCCTTGTCCTATCACCGCCCATCATTGAGAAGAGCATGGCTCCATCCTCCTGACTCTTACCCTTGACATATTTATAAACATTAATGAGGTCACCCCTCCGCCTCCTCTTCTCCAAGTCAAATACGTCCAGCTCCCTCAGCTGGACCTCATAAGGAAGGTGTTCCACTCCTTCAAACATCTTGGTGGCCCTGCGCTGGACTCTTTGAAAGAGTTCTATGTCCTTCTTGAACTGAGGCACCCAGAACTGGACACAATATTCCAGGTGTGGTCTCACCAGGGCAGAGTAGAGGGTGAGAAGGACCTCTCTTGACCTACTAACCACACCTCTTCTAATACACCCCAGGATGCCATTAGCCTTCTTAGCCACAAGGGCACACTGCTTGCTCATGGCCATCCTGCTGTCTATCAGGGCCCCCAGGTTTCTCTCATCTGCGCTGCTCTCCAACATGCCAGTCCCTGACCTTTACCAGTACCTGGGGTTGTTCTTCCCTAGATGCAAGACCCTACACTTGCCCCCATTAAATCTCATCAAACTTCTCCCTGCCCAGATCTGCAGCCTGTCCAAGTCTTGCTGGATGGCAGCACAGCCTTCTGGTGTGTCAGCCACTCCTCCCACTTTTGTGTCGTCAGCAGACTTGTTGAATGTACACTCTATTCCCTCATCCAGGTCATCAGTGAATGTACTGAATAGTACAGGTCCCAGTACTGACCCTGGAAGGACTCCATTAGATACAGGCCTCCAGCTAGACTCTATCCCATTGATCAAAACTCGCTGGCTTCTTCCTTTTAACCAGGTCTCAATCCACTTCACTGCTTTACCGTCCAGACCACACTTACTCAGTTTAGCCGCAAGGATGCTGTGCGAGATGGTCTCAAATGCTTTACTGAGGTCAAGGTAGACCACACCTACTGCTCTACCATCATCTATCCACCTGGTTATATCCTCACAAAAGTCTATTAGATTAGTCAAACATGATTTCCCCTTGGTAAAACAATGCTGACTGCTCCTAACAACCCTCTTATCCTTGATGTGGCTAGAGACAGCACCAAGACACCAAGACATCACCCTGACATTTACTGGAAAAGTAACACAGTGAGCTGTGGGGAATTCAGGAGACTCCTGGAGTGCATTAGGTATAACTTCTTAAGCCAGGTAATAGGCAGTCTTCTCAGAGGACTGTCACAAACAGACAAGGAAGCATCCGGGGCTGCAGTGATCACACGTTGGAGTTCACAGTCCTGAGGGACACAAAACAGGTGAAGAGTAAATTCAGGACCCTGAATTTTAGGAAACCAAGCTGATCATGGAATTAGCCAATAGAAAAGTCTGAGGAACTTCCACCAGGGACAAGGGAGCAGCACAATCCTGCTTTCCACAGTACACTTTCCACAGAGCACAAGGGCTCTCAATACCCAGGTGTAAGAATAACAGGAAAGGAAGGCAAGTGATCAGCATGGATGGGTCAAATCATGTTGGTCAAATAAAGAGTAAGAAGGAAAGGCACATGCATTGGAAGTAAGAAAAGGCATCGTGGAAAGAGCATACGGACCCTGCACAGTTGTGTAGGGATGAGGTCAGAAAGGAAAAGGCAGAGCTGCAGCTGAACTTGGCAAAATACTCAAAGGATAATAATAAGGGCTACTATCAATATGTCAGCCATAAAAAGAAGGTTAAAGAAAGTGTACCTCACTCTAATGAACACAACTAGCAAACTGATAGCAACAGATGAGGAGAAGGCTGAGGTACTCAACAACTTTATTGCCTTAGTTTTGACTGGAAATCTCTTGCCTTACACCTCTCAAGTGGATGGACCTCAAGGTAGGCACTTGGGAAACAAAGTCCCTCCCCCTGTAAAAGAAGATCAGGTTTGTGACCACCTGAGGAACCTGAATATACATAAATCTATGGGACCTGATCAGATGCATCCCAGAGCCTTGAGGGATATCTGAAAACATCATGAATTCATTGCAGTCAGGTCAAGTCTCCAGTGATGGAAAAAGGGAAACATTGAACCCATTTTTAAAAAGGTAGAAAGGAGGACCTTGGGCAGTACCAGTGTGACAGCCTCACCTCTGTGCCTGGGAAGATCATGCAACAGATCCTCCTAGAAGGCACATGGAGGACAGGGAGGTGATTCAAAACAGCCAGTGTGGCTTCACCAAGGGCAAGCCTTGCCTACCCAACCTAGTGGCCTTCTATGATGGAATGACTACATCAGTGGATAAGGGAAGAGCTACAGATGTCATCTATCTGGATATCTGTAAGGTATTTGACATGGTCCCCCAAAACATCCTTCTCTCTGAATTGAAGTTTTAATGGACGTACTATTCAGGGGATAAGGAATTGTCTGGATGGTCACATCCAGAAAGTAGTGGTCCATGGCTCAGTGTCCAGATGGAGATTGGTGACAAGTGGTGACACTCATGGGTCTGTATTGGGACAAATACTGTTTAATATCTTCATCAGTGACACAGACGGTGGGATCAGGTGTACCCTCAGTAAGTTTGCCAATGACATCAAGCTGAATGGTACAGTTGACAAACTTGAGGGACGGGATGCTGTCCAGAGGGACCTGGAAAAGCTGGAGAAGGACGACATGTGATCCTTATGAGGTTCAACAAAGCCAAGTGCAAGGTCCTGAACCTGGGTCAGGGCAACACCCAGTATCAGTAGATTGGAGGGGGTTGAATGGATTGAAAGAAGACCTGAGGAGATAGGTTTGGGTGTACTGGTGGATGAAAAACTGGATATGAGCCAGCAATGTATGCTGAAAGCACTTCATCAAATGAAAAGAAGCATGAGCAATGAACTGAGGGAGGTGACTCTGCCCCTATACCCTGCTCTGGTGAGATCCCACCTGAAGTACTGCATCCAGCTCTGGAGTCCTCAGTCTGTTACAGAGGGCCCAGAGGAGGTCCACAGAGATGATCAGAGTATGTGGAATGTGTGCCCTGTGAGGAAAAGCTGAGAGACTTGATGTTCTGCCTGGAGAAGAGAAGGCTGCAGCATTTCAGTAGTTTAATGAGACTTACAAGAAAGATAGGGGCAGAAATTTTAACGGCCTGTAGAAACAGTACAAGGGGTAACGGTTTTAAACTATAAGAAGGTATATTCAGAATAGATATGTAGAAAAAAACCTATGATAATAGTGGTGAAACACTGGAACAGGTTCCCCAGAGAGGTGGTAGATGGTCCATTCCAGGTCAGGCCATACAGAGCTCTGGGAAACCTGATATAGTTGAAAATGTCCCTTATAGCAGAAGGGTTGGACCAGATGACTTTTAAAATTTCCTTTCCAGGCCAAACCATCTTATGATTCTATGAAAACAATTAGGATATAAATTAATTCTAGTATCAAAAGGTAGTGGTATGAGAGAATCTTTTACCAAAGATTTTGTAACAGTTCTCATTTTTCAGCTAAAACATAATTGTGGCAACAGATTAATTCCCAAGCACTGCTTTCAAACTCTGTTCTCAGTCTGAAGGTGTAATTAGTCTTGATTCAATAGTACAGGAAATGGCAGTCTTTCCAACTGCCTTTAAACTATGTCCTGAACAGAAGCAGAGGAAAATGGTTGCATAGAGAAAATAATTGACCATCTCCTCTCCCACTCTACACCCCCTTCCCCCTGACATTCTCAATACACTGTTCATCTCAGATCCAGTGACCCCATGGAACAGCAGATTACAACCAAGATGGTGGCATTTTTGAAGCTTTCATCCTCCATTTGGCTGAGCTCCATTGGCCTTAGGAAAGGAGATAAGATTTTACATTTCTTATCAGCCACCAGATGGCTTTTAAAACCAGAGGCTGTCTGCTAGGATTTAAGTTAATGAACAAAAGTGCTTTTATGAACTACTGGTATGTATAGTCAGAGATGTAATTCTGGTTATTCAAGACAGTGCAAGAAAATAGATCCCACTGTATTTAACAACTTAATCTAGCAATTGTATAACAGCATTTCTGACTCATTTTCCATAAGCACTGTAACTCTAAACAGAAATGGATTAGCTACAGTATGTTAAAGCTCTTGGAATTGTGTTGAGTTCAGTATTAAGTAGAATAGTAGTACTGTTCAGTGGATGTTGATACAGAATTTTATGACTGGAAAATGATTTTAAAGAGAAATAAAGCCAATAATGCGTTATATCTCCCTGTCACGTAAAGAAAATTTGATTTCCTATCATCATTAATAAGATGTGTGAAGCCTGTTTTGGGAAGACAGTGCTGGAAATCTAGCAGTAAAGTTATGCATGTAAAACATCTTCTTTTGTAGAAATAATAATTGCTAGCATTATACTAGCAATTGAGACAGAACCAAATCCTAGCAACAGTCACTGCCATATTGAGACCAACAGAGTAACTGAAAGAATAATAGAAACATTTTCTGGAATCTTTTGTATAGGATTGGTGAAATTTGTTAAGAACATATGTTTGTCATATTGAGGGAGGCATGGTTTAACTTTACGAATTCTGGAGTTCTCCCAGCAAACTTTCGAGGTTTAATGTCTCTCAGATTTCCTGAAATGCTCATGTGATTGCAGACTGGGTGCAGGTTAAAGGAAAGGAAAAAGAACCAGTATCAGAAGTTGCTCTCCATAAAGCTCACTATCAGGTTCCATTATAAATCCTGTTGTTAACTCCTTTGCTACAGTGACTAACAAAATTAACTTGATGGAGAATTTGCCAGGTGTAATCTGAAAAACATGCATAATTTTTGTGCAGAAAATCTGACCAACATTTTATGTGCAAGCTATTACTCTGCCTAGCTTTCATTAGTCTCTTACTTCTTTATGCATTTCTAGAAAATACAGCTATGAAACTATTCATCCAAATATAATTTATCTTTAAACTTCCTTTTACATGTGCTAGTAAATCTTATCTAAAAAAAAAAAGAAGTGGCATTTGAGAAACCTGAAATTCTAAGAACAAAGTAACATCTTTCTCCCAACACATAAACATGCTGCATATTTGCAGCCTCTCATTATACTAGCAAACACCCAGAATGGTTCTCAGTGAAGTGGGCTTCTGGCTTAGACTCACAGCCTTCATCAATCTCAATAAAAATCAATGGTACGAATAAATTAAATAAAAGAGCACTCTTTATTGTTGATGATCTGATTTTACTATGACACAATTCTCATAGAAAATTATGAACATTGTATTTTTCACATTTCAGCTATATTTTGCAAACACTCCCACTGAAACTGTTAGCAACTAGAATTATTGCACAGTAAATTTGTGCATAAATACTGTGATAATGTTTGTCCTTCAGCTTGGTGCTGAGAAACACCCCAGGAATTACTGCTCCAATATCTTATATCTTGTTGCTGAATTAGCTTGCAGGATTTTTCTTTCTTCTTTTCAGTGAATATTATCATAGATTCATAGAATCATAGAATCATAGAATTGTAGGGGTTGGAAGGGACCTCAAGAGATCATCGGGTCTAACCCCCCTGCCAAAGCAGCTCCCCAGCTCATATTGCACAGATAGGCGTCCAGACGGGTCTTGAATATCTCCAGAGATGGAGACTCCACCACCTCCCTGGGCAGCCTGTCCCAGGGCTCTGTCACCCTCACTGTGAAAAAGTTCTTCCACATGTTGGTGTGGAACTTCCTGTGCTCCAACTTGCAGCCATTGCCCCTTGTCCTATCCTCACAGACCACTGAAAAGGGGCTGGCTGATTCCTCCTGCATCCCCTGCTTAAGATAATTATAGACTTTAATTAGGTCCCCCCTTAGTCTTCTCTTCTCAAGGCTGAAGAGTCCCAACTTACTCAGCCTATCCTCATAGGGGAGATGTTCCAGGCCCCTAATCATCTTTGTGGCCCTTCTTTGGACTCTCTTCAGGAGATCCCTGTCCTTTTTAAACCAAGGAGCCCAGAACTGGACACATGGCATAAAATGCATCTCACTCATTCCTATTCCTGGCTGAGTAAGATGGCAAAAAGTAATTTTCATTATTAAATTTATATTGAAATCTAAGTATGTTTTTCAAGCAAGTCTCCATTACCCTCTGTATGCAATCTACAATAGACATAGTGGACACAGGCTATCTGCTTATACAGTTTCCATAAGAAGATTTATATGCAACCTATAATATAGCCTTCATTATCTGTTGAATGCAATCTCTGGGATAAAATGTCCTGTTTAACCAAATGAAATACTAAGCACGGGTCTAATATTTTCTTAGTTATACAACATCATTGTGAAGAACCAAACCTCATTCTTGAAAACACGCAGGAATATTTTTTATGTATATACATGCAAATTCACTTCCAACTCACTTAAGTATCAATGACTACAAGTGGCCAGGTCCTGTCATCCTTACCTGAGCAAATTTCATTTCACTGTTCTGGAAGACATACAGGCCACCCTTGCCTAAAGAATTTGTGTGAATGCTAGCATCTCAATAGACCTGTAGTTTTTGGCCATGAATGTTAAGGGCAGTTTTCCAAAAGCATTCCATTGATTTTCAACAACAAATCCCATCAAAATTTCGTGCTCTTTGGTCAACAAAATATTGACACTAAACACATAGGTATGAGTAACTACTCTTGAGCTCTTTGGTTCCAATTCTTGTCAGTCTCCAAAATATTAACTTCTTTTTTTTCTCAGATGCCTTCATTAGCTGAGATGATAAGCATAATCTTTCTCCTACAAGTGAAATAGAACTGTCTGATATTCCCCGAAAAATATATATATTTTATTAAACCAAACAATTTGTGAATATCCATCTTATTTGAAGTACCATGGCGTATAAATTACTGATGCAAATACAACAGATTTTATCAAAGTTGAAGACTAGCATGTTTTTTTCTTCCTAGAAAGATAACTTACCACAGTAAACTCAAGAAGCAGCACTGAGTGTCTAGGAAATTATATCAATTTCAGAAAAGATAAAGAAATTGATTATAAATTGAGATATTAATCTTTTGAAGCACTGGAGTGCAATGAACTCCATAAAGCCAAGTAAAATTTGCCTTCAAGATGTTCCATAACTTTTTACTGATATTATAGCTCTTATTTCAACATTCAAAGGATTTAAGAACAAAGATCTGACTGACTGATGACTACAGAAAAAGTGACAAATCTGTGGTAGAAAAGGCTAGAAAACTTCATTTTTTTTCTTATATGTGTTTGCACAAGTCTCATTGAGACTATCCAGTATTTTGTATAGAACTCCGTGGCTGCACACCTGACAGATCCTAGGGAAGAAACAACAGGCACTCCGTTAAGAAAGGAAAGAGTCACTTTGTTACTGCGTACTCAGTTTTTTGTAATGGCTGTCTAAAATGCAAAAAGACACAGCAAGCTTTTCCCATCCCTTTAAACAGGATGCAAATTATGCAATAGTGGTTTAAAGCTATTTTCGAAGTTAAACGGGTGTTTATGTACTTCTTCTGGGCCAAGTCTAGTGTGGTCAGTAACTTTTCAGGTTCACTGGAGAACACCTCAATTCTTTGTGGAAATAAAGCCACTAGGAAAGTTAAGGCACAAAGTGTATCATTTGGATGTTTTCTGTGAATGCCACCACGCTGTTAGTTTTGCTATCCAGAGAAGAAAGTTACTCATCGTGACAGTTATTATGGATCACATTTAGATTGTGTTTTAATTGTGGAACCAATTCAGACAGTCTTTAGGAGGTAACCTTCCCCAGGCTGTGCTGATGCTCCTGTAGTAGTCCAGCATTTATTCAGATCTGCATTCTGCTTACTTTTCAGGGGACTGTAAGGCCAACAAAGTTTCCATTTCTACAATGCCACAGACAACAGTTGTTGTGCTGGATATTGGAAGTGGTATTTGAGTCTTATTTTAAGTCCTTTAGTAATTTTCAAATTCTACCTTTTTATATTTTTAGCAACAAGTACGTGTTATAAGAAATTCTGTTTGCAAATGGTAAGGGTATCACAGTTTTAAACACTCTGTTTAACATAACGTTAACAAGAGTTGTATTTGTTCATCAGCAGGAAAGTATACCCCTGTAGTTGTGGACATCTCAAGAATGCACCTCCTCTGATAGCAATTCATATTTGAAATATTTCTGTTATCACTTGGAAGTCAGTTGAAAAAATCCACACCAGAAATCTTTTTCCAGTGCATTTCACTTTTCATTAAGCCTCTCCTGCTAAAGGCATTATGGCAGATTTTTTAATGGTTACCGTGCTTGCATGGTCATATTAATCCACAGTGATTTGGAGTGTAGGCTTTTGTCCTGTTTTATCCTGCCTGTTTGGGTTTTGTCCACATAAAGAAACAGGCACCAGCAAAGAGTCTGCGCATTTCCTGGGGATGCAGGAGTAAAAGAGACTTTGGACTCAGCCACACCACCAGCACTGAATGAGAGGAAATACACTATTCAGCTCTCATTGCATCCTCCTTGAAATTAACTACATTCTCAGTAGGGACATATGTGTCACTGAAGTATGTCTTTGAACCACACATAGCATTTGTTGATAGTGTCATCATGGTCAGCACAAACTATTTTAAACTGTATCTTGTAATTCAACAGACCTTTGCATTGGAAGCATTCTGACCTCATACTGATTTATTTTCTTATCACTATAAACTGATACAACCTTTCCTTTTTTTTGTCCTTCTGCTAGCTATGCAAGGCCAATCTAGCTATGAGAGAGAGTGAACTATTGTCTAGCTAAGACATCACTGATAAAATGTTTATATTGTAGCTCCAGCTGCAGATTGTTTTGTATCTGGCCTATAGGATCACACTAGAAAAGACAAAGTTTGGCTTTTAGAGTCCTAGCTGAGTTTTCTGCAAGTGAAAAATGCAGGGTTTAGGATTACTTGTTACTTATCTGTAATTTCTTGCTGCCCGTTTTTTTAATTATCATTTTTTAACTCAGCACATATTTGATCTTTGACCTGCTAAGAAATTTTCTTTCATTAGAAATGCACCAATTAGCTCTTGCGGAATATACTGCACATGTATATGCATAGAAGAAGCCTATTTTCAGCATTTCTGATATTTTGTCTGCCAGCTGAAGACACAGAACTTTGCATGCATGCCTCAGCAAGTGAGAACTGCTACAGGGTAGGCACTTTGCTCTTCTACTGATTTACCTTTTGAGAAAATCTGAGATGCCTCAAATTAAGCCTACAGATGTACAGTAAGTGAATAAAATAATTTGGCATCCTTGTAGCCTTTGGCCCTGTACGTATTTCTGCTTCTCTGAGTTAAAGGGGTCATGAAACTTTTCCTTATGAATAAGGAAGCTGCATGTAACAGGCAACCTTAAACTTCATCCTGCTTCAGAAATTAAAACTTTAAGTAAGATGGCACATGTTGGAAGAAGCAAGAAAAGCTCCAGGAGAATAATCAGCTTTAAGTGCAACTACAGTATATACTGATTTTCTGAATGGAATTGGACTGATTTTAATGTAACCTCTACAAAATGCCACTTTAAATTATGAAAACATTCACTCTAACTAACTTGATCTTAAAAGGGATGTGATCATAATTCTCACAGTAAATTTTGTTTAATCTTACTACCACAACTCCACCTTCAGAAATGTCAAAAATATGAAACTACCACAACAAAAAAAAAGGGGCAAATGTTTAATGCGTGGTGACAATGACTTCATTATAATACAATGAGAGTTATTCCCTCTCCTGCAGTATTACCTAAGCCCCACAATGATGTTTGCACTTAATAACAGCCAAGTTAATTTTGCAAGGAATTTTCTGTATGCATCATCAGTCCACATGATTCAGTGAATCATCTTCTGTTATGACCATGCCTCCTTCTTTCCCAAGAAACTCAGGGATACTGTGTTTTACCAAGATGATGGGACACAAAATAAAGTGTCAGCACTGCTGGTACATCTCTCCACATAAGAGGTTTTCAGTTGGAACATAACATAATCATGAATTCACATGCTTATCTGCATCTGCAAATAAAAGGCAGGCCAAAGGAGAGGACTGGTTGAGACTTTTCACTTCAAGGCACCTTTTGCCTCTGCAAGGCCATGACACTCACAAGTTATCAGCAACCTGCAGCTGAAAAACCTTTTCCTCTTCATAGACTTACCAACTCAAACTCCCTCAAACTTCTTTGGGACAGGATGAGTCCAGAAAATCCACAAAATTATTTTGGCCTTGTCTGACCTTCTTAGTTTCTATTTCATAAAATAAAGAGAAGCATTTGCACTATGTTTGTGAAGAAAACATCGAGCTTTGCTACATTTAATACTTCTAATCTGACAGACAGTGAAGGGGTAGGATGTTCAGCATAGATCTGCAATGTGATAGGCAGCGTAATAAATATCACTTGATGAAATGAGGACACAGAAATACTGGATCTTTTGTTCATGTCTTTCCAAACCTTATGAAAAAACTACAGGAGAGGTCTTCTGAGGGTTCAGAGCCAGGAATAAGTTTTTCTCTGTGTGTCTTTCTCTGATTTGAGTTGGAAGTCCTCAAACAAGAAATTAGTTATAAGGAGTTAATGCAGCATTTCAGGCTTTACAGGTTTTCAGTCTGAAACTGCCTCAGTTATATTAGAGTGATATTGTCATTGCTCTTTTTATTTTACTCCTGACATTCTAGTCTATGCATACACACAACATACATGAAGCCAAATGTGTCCCCCATCTAAGTCTGTTGGTGTAGCACTTTGACATTACACTACCAAAGAATTTGACCTCTGAGCTGTCAGTTAGATTTGTATCTTAAATGTCTCCTGCTATTAAAGTGGGGGAAAAAAATGCTGTCGACAAAATTAACCCCGAAAATAAAATCCTTTAAGTTGTGGAACCCTGGAGAAAACACACATCAATATTCTCTTCACAGTTTTTTTTAATCCGATAACAGTAATACCAGCATTCAAGCTTTTTATTTTCTTCAATTTTTAAAAGAATCTGTAACTGCAAAAGGAGTGGAAAAAATTTCCCCGTAAAAATTTGTAAGTAGGTCGTTTGTGAAACTATAAATGCTGTCTGAACTAAACCTAGATCTTTTTGCACAGCTCTAGCACTCTTATGGTTGCTGTACTCAGATTTCAAACTCTGTTGCAGTCAAATATACTCTCCACACACTGCATGTGTCTCAGCATAAAACCAAGTCATCAGCTCCCAGCACAGAGCTGTATCAACAGGAAACTGTCTGTATAAGTGATGAAGTTTCTGCCATGTGACTATGCCTTTTAGAAAAACTATTCTCAGGAATCATGCTGTCAAAAAAAAAAAACAAAACCCAAAGAGTTAATGAGCTTTTGATTTCTGAATTTGTAAATGGTGTAAAAATTTTATAAAACAAATAAAGAAAAAAAGGTAAAAAAAGGCCCATGAACCTCCTTAACAGCATATAATAGGAGCATAGACCCTGCCATATGAGCCTCACTGGGGAAATATTAAGGAGTTCTAGCAATGTAACGTGATTTGGCAAGAGCTGAAATTGAATGTGGTTGTGAGGTCCCCATAAGCAACATATGCTTCTACTAAGCTGCAGTACTCCTTCCTTTCATAGCCTAAGCTTTTAAACTATTACTTTATATTTTCCAAAATTATATAGTACTATGCCAAACCGAGGTTGTTAGCTCTTGATAAAACTATCATATTATGAAATTACAGACCATCCAGAGGAAGAGAGAAAAAGTGGATATTTAATTCTGACCTCTTTAAAGAAAAAAAAAAAGGAGAAAAAAGAGAAAGTGTGTGGGGGGAGAGAATGAACGAGGAGAGGGAGGGAGATGTCTGCTTATGATTATGAGTTGAACTTTGAACTTTTTCTATTCCTACTGCCAGGGATTTCTTATTTTTTAAATACGTTACTAGAGTGAAAATTTGAAGTATACACTGAACACACAGAACTTTTACTTACATGGTTATGGAAAATTATGCATTAAAATAGGGAAACAAATCCTTCCAGACACGACTGGAGATTGAAACATGTTTAAAGGCAAAGCCGCCAATCTGGAATTTGGAAGCAAAGAGCATTCTTTAATTTCTTTTTCTTCCCACTTGATGAGGGGGACTACCGTACTGCCTAGGAAAGTTCAGACATGCCCTCAAATTCTTCTGCATACTTTTACTTCCTGTTTTCTTTGTCATGTGAAAACTGACAAGCTTTCCTTTTCAAATCAGATTACTTAAACAATCTTAATAATATCGCCCTTATTTTTCTTGTATTATTAATACCACCCCAGAAGCATGCCAGGACAAGAAAGACACATGAGCTAGAGAACAAGAACACTGCTTCCTTTCTTCAGGAGATTGCTTGTAGGGGAAAGACATGCAAATCCAAAGGAGAAAGACTGGATGTTTACCAGGATGATTACCTTGTTTTCAAACAATATTTTAGAAATGAATGTCACCGGGCTTATGCTGCTGTGCAGAACCAGAACTCTGGTGTAAGGGCATGGCCCTGGGCTGATACAGGTGTGCTTTGCCCTCCCTGCAGCACAGGCCAGGACCCTCCAGGTGAGCGGTGTTTCACCACGAAGCCAGTTGTCACTCTGGGAGAAGGATGGTTTCCCATTCCTCCCTCTGTTCCCACTGTGATGAGTCTTGGGTACACTTTCAAACTTTCTCCAGGGACTGCTTTAGTCTCTTACTCAGAGTACATCTACAAATTGCAGGGAAGGCAGCTTTTCAGCAAGTGAAAAGAAACTAATGGTGGAAAGGAAGAAGGATGAGATAGTCTCTTCCAAGAAAGCTGATATGAAAATTAACATCCTGCAATGCCACAGGATAGTAAAAAACAACTACAAAAAAGAACCATACAAAAGAGAAAGAAAGCATCCACAAAAATCCCTACTGGTTGCATCCACTGGCTGGTCTTAACTGCAGGTTTTTCAGATTGTGACAGAACATAAATATATCCAACAGGTTCAAGACCAATGAGATAAAGTACATTCTTGATGGGAAAGAGTGATTAGAAGTATCAGCTTATAACTATCTTGCAAGGAGATTTTATTAGTTTTTATGACATTTGCACCAGTCTTCAAATATCGATGAACATGACTGAACATGCTGGGAACAAAAATCAGATTTGTTTCACAGCTTTTGTTTCAGTTTTCCAGTTTTGGCAAGGAGATGCTGTCTGAAAACCAAATATTTTTAAACAGAAAAATTCAAATAGTCTGTTCCTGCATAAAGATCTCACTACACTTCCCAGTGCACTCCCAGCCCTGACCTTGGTTATTATTGGGAAACATCCTTGTGAAACCACATCACATGTGAACCTCGTGAAGTTCAACAAGGCCAAGTGCAAGGTTCTGTACCTAGCTCATCGCAATCCACCAGTATCACCAGATACTGGGAGATAAATGGTTTGGGAGCAGCACTGTGAAGGACATTGGGGTGTTGGTAGGTTAAAAATTAGATATGACATGGCATGACATGATAGTGTGAGCTTGCAGCCCATATCCTAGGTTGGATAAAAAGCAACGCGGCAACAAGTTGATGTGATTCTCCTCCTTTACTATTTATTTGGAGCAAAATCCAGCTGGAGGCTGGCCATGAACAGTGTCCCCCAGGGCTCAGTTCTGGGTCCAGTTTTGTTCAGCATCTTTATCAATGACCTCGATGAAGGGATTGAATGCTCCCTCAGTAAGTTTGCAGATGACACTAAACTAAGAGGAAGTGTTGATCTGCCTGAGTGTAGGGAGGCTCTTCAGAGGGATCTGGGCTGAAATCAACAGGATGAGGTTTAACAACATCTAGCTCAGAGTCCTGCACCTGGGATGTAACAACCACATGCAGCAATACAGGCTGGGGGAAGACTTGGCTAGACAGCTGCCAGGCAGAGAAGGACCTGGGGGTGTTGGTTGACTGCGAACTGAATATGAGTCAGCATATTTAGTGTGTCCAGGTGGCCAGGAAGGCCAATGTCATCCTGGCTTGTATCAAAAATAGTGTGGCCTGTAGGTCTAGGGAGGTGATTGTGCCCCTGTACTCGGCATTGGTGAGGCCACACCTCGAGTACTGTGTCCAGTTCTGGGCTCCTTACTACAAGGAGGACATCAAGGTTCTCGAGCATGTTCAGAGAAGAGCAACCAGGCTGGTGAAGGGGCTGGAGAGCAAACCTTATGAGGAGCAGCTGAGGGAACTGGGAATGCTTAGTCTTCAGGAGGCTGAGGGGAGACCGTATCACTGCCTACAATTACCTGAAAGGAGATTGTAGAGAGGTGGGCAATGGTCTCTTCAGCCAAGTGATAGGAGATAGGACAAGGGGAAATGGCCTTAAGCTGTGCCAGGGCAGGTTCAGATTAGATGTTAGGAAAAAAATTTTCACTGAAAGAGTTGTCAGGATGTGGAACAGGCTGCCCAGGAAGGTGGTGGAGTCACCATCCCTGGACGTGTTTAAAAGATTGGTAGATGAGGTACTTAGAGAGATGGTTTAGTAGAGGACAGGTACAGTTGGACTTAATGATCTTAAAGGTGTTTTCCAACCTAGTGATTCTGTGATTCTGTGATTCCACTCTCATTAGAACTTCCCTGGAGTACTGCACCCAGAGCTGGGGTCCCCTTTTCAAGAAAGACATGGAGAAAGTCCAGAGAAGGACCACAAATCTGATCAGAGGGCACTAGAGCACTTTTGAGGAAAGACTGAGAAGATTGCTGTTCTTCAGACTGGAGAAGGGAAGGCTCTGAGGGACGCTTTTGTAGCTTTTCAATAATTAAAAGGAGAAAGACAAAGACAACTTTTTCTCCAGGGCCTGTGGTGACAGAACAAGGTACAAGGATAGATTTATATTACATACAGGAGGAAATTCTTCATGGTGAGGGTGGTAAGACTCTGGAGCAGGTTGCCTAGAGTTGTTGAAGTGAACACTTCCATCATTTAAGAAGCCTGGTCTAGTGGAGAGCAACCCTGCAAATTATGGGAGATTGGAACTAGATGATCTTTAAAAGACCTTTCCAACCCATGATTTCTAACACCAGAAGACTGAAGGTGTTAATTGAAAGTGTTAATGCCAAAGTCTTTAAAAGCTGGTATTTTAAACATCTTCAGACTGTGACCAACTGGAATAGAAAAACTTAATAAGAGACATGAATTGCAGTTCAGAAATTTTGTCTTTTGACTAAGACACTACGACAAACACATGAACAAACTATGTATTCAAGTTGAGAATGAAGGGATAGAAAGCTGCCTATCAGAACCACCCCAAACACAGAAATTTTGAACCCTCCATTTTGAACCAGCCTGAACTATTCCTGATAATAAGCAAAACCTAATCATCCAAAGCTCTGAGGAAATTCAGATCTCGTTTCAAAGCTGGCAGTTTGCATTCCTCGCCATTTATGATGCAAGTACCTATCCCACAGTCTCCAGTCATAACTATTAGTGAAAAACAGAATTATTTAAGACAGATACCAACAAATTCACAATAATTTGCAAATTACAATCCACTAGTTAAATGCCAGAAATTACCAAAAATCTATAAAAGAGCACAATTCTTACCCACTTTTCGGGCAATTACATGCTAGTTAAATTTCTGTTGTGTTTAATGCCTCAGTATACAGATGTTTTTCATGGTACCCATGTCAAAAGAGACAAATGATACCATTTTTAAGCTCTTGTATTGAAAAACATATCTTCAAAATCTATTTCTGTGTGTTTCCAAGCTACTATTACTAAATCAGCCTCTAGATATAGGAGGTGTAGTAATAGAGCTGGTCTACAGCTCGGTCCTCTTTCAACAAATAACTGGAAGGAAGACAGTGCTCCTGCATTTGTGAATATATTTTCTTTCTTCAGATCTTACCATATCCTACTTATTGGTATGGGATATTACAAGATGGACAGAACTAGTTGACTAAATACCAGAATTTTCTCTGTAGTTTTGTCAATGAATAAAACTGTAGGTAAAAAATGAAAAGAAAATGCAATGAAGGTAGGCGAGCCTCTTGAATCTTCTTCATTGCTGAAATTGTTCTGGAAAAGTTCTTCAAAATATAGCTCTTGCAGCACTGTCAAACTCATTAACTGAGGATGATGACTGGCACAGAGTAAGCACTGGATTTGTGCATTGAATGAACATTATTTAAAAAAAATTCATCTTTTTTTTCTCTTTTGCTTTCAATGTTCTTAAATGATGTTTCTTTACTTAATACTCATTTTCAATTCCTTGTAACATATTTCTTACCGCAACCACCACATGGAAAATTGTGAAGCCCTATTTGTATTTGTTTACTTCATTATCAGTCAAGAACATTATGGGAACTGAATGTTAATTAACTGGTCTAGTGGTCACAGCCCAGAATTGATAATATTATGAACAAAGAACTAGCCGTAGTTTTAACACAGGATTGCTGCATGACCTTGGGCAAACTGTAATCCCACCTAAATTACTTTCTCCATCTATAAAATGGATTAATGCTATCTGTATGGCATTACAGTACTGTGAAGCTTGATTCAATTACTCTGTAAAATGTTTCACAATTTTCAGGCCAAAAGTTCTGGAGGAACATTACAAATAACTATTTCTATAAAGGCCAAAGCAAACACCATAACAGCACAAAGTGGTTTCTTTGACACTTACTGATTTACAAAAAAATTATCTGCTGTTATTTTTTAAAAGATATTTAAAAGACATTTTGCCTGTGTTTCTCAGCCATTATTTTACTGGGTCTTCAGATTTATTTCTGTAAGACTTCTTAGCAGCATTCATTCCAAAGTTTTTAAAACAAAATTGAAAAGGGTGCGCCTTTCTTATTAACCTGGAATAATTTAACAATTTTCTGTAGGGTATTTTTATTACTCTTTCTTAATTACTAAGACTACTTGCTAATTTCATCTACTTTTCACATTTTTGCTTCTGGCAGATCTTTTCTTATATAAAAAGTAGTTTTACTGGGGTTTGTTTTTTAACATTTAGCAGGAAGCCAAAACAAAGTAGTTGGAAAAAGTTCTCAGTGGAATTTTGGCAATGAAAAAGAGAGGGGAATAAAGTGTCTTCCTGGATAATACAGTTTTTCTTATTCTACCAAAACGTTTTTGTTATATGTTGGGAAAAAAAAAATCCAAACACACTAATTCTTTCATCTGTTTGGCTATTTTATGGCATGACAACTTTTTATCTTGAAAAAAATTGACAAGGTTTTGCTGTAATTTGCTATGTTCTGATAGCATTCTTTGTGGCAAAAATAGTTCCAAAATTAATCAGTGTGTCATTTAAATTATTTATTTTTCTGTTGTTATTCATATTATAGAAGTCCATCACAACATAAGAAAACATGTAAAGATACCCCTTACCTTATAAAGAACTACACACTTTCAATTTGTTTTGCCAGTACTCACATTCAGCGACAGACATGTTTACTTTTGGCTTATACATTTTCAGCATACTACAGTAATAGAGTAATACAATAATAGAATAGAATCTATACTTAGTTTTTTTTGCAGTGCATACAAATTGAGAAAGATTCTTAGAAATGCTTTAAGACAGGGGGAAATAGGGTTGTCGAAATTTCTTATTTTCAGTTCTCTTTTTCTGCAACCCAGTTAAATCACAAATTTAGTTTCCATCACAGCAAACTATGAGATCAGAAACTCAAGCCTTGTATTCTAGTCTTTGCAATGCCTCTTATACTTTTAATAGGGGCTATCACATCAAGCTGAGTTGGCAAACTGATAATTCAAGAAGCAATACAGAATCCATTTCCATGGTCTCCTGCTTAGCTGCAGTAGGACTTGAAGTTCTGACTTAAAGACAATAGTACTCAAATATTTTGTCATTGCCAAGACAGACGACAGTATTTGCATAAACAGTCTATTGAATCATGACCCCATCGTTTTACTGGTTCTACCAAAATTGAAGTTTGAACTGGTTAAGTGAAGCAGGAAAATGGAATTCCAAATCACAATAATAGATTAAGATGTTAAGGTTTAAACTCTATCCACTCTTCAACTAAAAGTGAATAGTGTTCACCCAGTTAATATTACTGCTGAACATTTAGTATGTCAATGGAAGGGGAAGAGGAAACCCAATCTGCAACCAGAAACCACTCACAGCCACAATGAAAGGTTAAGTAGCAATTTAAGTTAAGGACACATGCAATAGAATGACACCAAAGTCAACTGTGGACTTATTTTACTCTTCCTCTCTCACCCTAACCCCCCCCCACCTCCCTGCCCCCCCCCCCCCCCCCCCCCCCCCATTTTTTTTTATGAAGTTTGGCCCAAGCAGCAGGTATCTAATCTTAGCTGCTGTACTTCATTCCAACAAAACAAATCATGCATGGATCACAGCCCTTCCTCCCCCTGAACATAGACTTCACTTGCCAGTAGATCTGAGGCTTCTGTTCAGATCCAAGACTTTGTCTTTCTCTTTCTACTGCCAAGTAAAATACATTTGATAACACTTAATTAAGGTTCCTATTCAGATTATATGGTCTCATTGCTAAGAACAAGGCTTTAGTTGCCCAACTCCCAGTAGCATGGTTAAAGCCACAAACATCAAATTGGGAACATAACCCTTCATTTAGCGTTAATATAGAGTTATTGTAAATTAAATAATTATCAAGTGATTATTAAAACTTACCTAAAGATTAACAAGTGTTATTAATTTCATAGCTGTTAACCCTCTATAATTGTGTCCTTTGTAATCGGTTGGCGTTTATTCATTAGTCTAACGGAGTACTGTCATAGCTTTGAACATTACACAACTGTTTCATCCTCATTAGGGATATTTTAATAGTCACTAATTATTTGTACTATGAGAAAAAGCCATCTTAATTAATTAGCATTTTATGTGCTAAAATTAAAAATACTACCTAATGGCCTTATTAGAGTTTGAAGTCAAACAAGAGGCATACTGGGGCCTAGCATATCAATTACCACAACTATTTTGCACAGAATAAAGCAAACTTATATTTTTTTTTGGATTATGTTTTCTCATGTGTGGAAACATTTTACAAGCAGCAGCTCACATTCAGCTGATGGGCAATAATAAAGTGGCACTATTGAGTAAAACAGTATCTGGTGTTCCCAATTTTATGCTGTAGGGTTGTTTCTGCAGGGCATATGTGCAGGGTGCTGCAACCATCAATGTAAATGCAGTATGCAGTGTAGTGAGTAGAGAAGGAAGCAAGGCAATCTGATCCTATGGTCATGAAAGCACTATGGTGTTGTCACTAGGGGGCTGCTGTCTGAAAAGAGAAACAATGCTCACAGAGGGGTCGCCAAGGACTTGGTTCACCAGCTGACAATCTCACATCAGGTTCTGTTTCCCCGGGTCAACTTGCTAACTTCCTGTTTTCTTTCAGTAGCATAAGACTGGGTACAGTCTTCTCAATACGGAGTAGCCACTGCAACATTACATACAGGGAGGATTTGTTTAGTTTTTCATTGGACACAAGCATTTTCACCTCCTACAATCATTTTCTTTATTTTTTTCATATCTGCACATATATAACTCTACTGTTCAATACTGATGCAGCCCCAAATGATTTACAGCTTAATGGGAAGTCAGATTTGCCTCCAAAACCAGTGAGGAGCTGGGGGAGGGAGAAAAAAGTCAGGGTATAACATGTCACTCAAAAGAGTCTGCTAGCAAAGGCTGAGATAACACAGATGTGTAAAGACACTGTTGCTGACTGCAAATGAGAGCATCTAACACTCCCCTCACAGAGTTCTCATATCCTAACTGTGCTTTTGTCCTTCACATGGCATATGCATGCATCCATAAAACAGGAATTCTTCATAGTCTAAATGTAACAGTAGTTGTCCTGGGGAAGAGCTGGTACATCACTTAGGTGCAAGTGGGCTATTCTGGATCTTTTCTTCCCATATAATGGAGATGATACCAATCCTTGCCAAAGACACAGTGATAGTCCAGGCATGCTTCATTGCTGATGCATGGTAAAATTCCAGTTGTTCCTATCAGACACATTATCGATAGGTATGCTATAGCATGACCCTTTCACCCAGCACTTACCCAGAACATTTTTAATCACATCCATAGCTCCATCACAACTGCCAGATAAAAAATGTGTACAGAATCTCTTGGGATGTTAGATTCACAAGCACTAACAAATCTGCTTTTGCTGGGATTCCAAACCTTACTATGCAATGTAGAGTTTGGTTCACCTCCAGAGATCATCTGGACAAACTGGGAGGTCCAGTATACCTGGGAGCTTCATGCATTGGAAGTATCATGGTACCATGGTCCTTTCTGTTCCTTCTCTGGACTGCAGAAAGGTCTACACCAGCTGACAGCATTGGGGCTGAATTTAGGGATAGCAAAGTGAATTTTTAATGTCTTGTGATGCACAGAAGGTGAGCTGGGGTGATCTAATGGTCCTCCCTGACCTATTAAATAAGTCTCAGGAAAACAAATTTTATAAGTGCACCTTCAGGGATATTTTTTCCTCCCTTTTATTGCTAATTTGGCAGTACTGCCATGTGCCAATCAACTATAGGTATCAGACTAATGGAAGACTGCAGAGTTTCTGTCCCTGGCTCACCCCTAAATGGGACAATGCAGTCATGTGGCACCATTTCAAGCAAGAACATTTCCATCCTGTCTCTGCTATCTACTATGAAAAATTGGTTCCCTACAGAAGTAGTAGAAATGTGTTTGCAACCAAACTGTCCCATTCCAAATGCTTTGTACAAACTAATGAAATTACATCACTGGGCAATGACAGACTCAGCCCTCACAGAGACCACATTAAACCCTGAAGCAGTTCAGCTTCTCTCTCACAACTGTTGCAGACTACGGGTAGTGACAGTTTGGAAGATTTAGAGGGTGGAAAATGCCTCTGCTTTTACTTGGCACTGAAGAAAATGAGACCAATTTTATGTATATATATATATTTTTCTTTTTCAAAGAAAAAGGAATTTCAGTCTTAGAGTAACAACTGAAAGTTCTATTTTCTCATTTGCAAAGACTTTCCATGCAGCTTAGCTGACTGATTAACGGGCATCGTTAAATTGCTGTATTTAAAAAGTAATGTACTCAAGTGTTGGCTTGCTCTCCTCCCAGGACCAAGGATATGAAACACATTTGCAGTTCTATAAAGACGCTTCTAAATAAGAAAGTCACAAACAACACATGGCTGCCTCTTCCGTGAATTAGGCTGGTATGTGTCTTAGCGCCTTCAGCAGAGCAGGCATGATTTATGCCTACTGAGGACAACTGTTTTCTTCACCAAAAGAAGCTTCCCTTGCCTGCCTCTGTATATGCAGATGTTCAGCTTGTAAGAAAAGGATGGTAAAATGTACCAGAACTACTAGGTCCAGAAAGAAGTACCTGTGGTAACCACCTTGGGATCATGTTTAAAGATCACACATACACACATTGATGAGATTAATTCCCTGCACCGCAACTTATCACAGTAACTTATTTGTGTCTTCCTGAAAGGCTAAGGGAACATGGCCCAGTAGGGAAGGGCCATCCTCATTAAAACACTTACCTAGACCAAGGACAAGCGGAACAGGACAAAGCCAAGCAATGTTTTTGAAAAAAGTCTTTCGCAATTGGAAAGTTAGTCTCTAATAGACTCAGCCCTCTCATTGCACAATATGTTGATTCTCAGCACACTAAAAATCCTCAGAACCCATCAAACAACTCACAGTGTATCTCAGAGGTCGTTGTGAGGTTAGCATATAAAATAGACCACCTACGTAGGAAAACTGCCATGCGTCTTTACAATTTACTTTGTCAAAGAAGGACAAAGGAACTGTTTTAATGAGATGTTTTTCAGTTGTCTTTTGTTTCATATTTTACACAGGAAAAAGGAAAATGTTTCTTTAGTTCGGGGCATCTGAATCATATTTCCAATGGGACAGGCACTTTTAGGACAGTAAGTTCTGAGGTATAAATAACCTTCAGTGAATTGAAATGTAGTCATTTTGGTTTTTTCATATGTGGAAACACTCAGCTTTCAAAAGTTGTGCTCAAGTTCTGTTTCAGCTAAATATTACATCTATATTTAAAGTAAAGGTATTTTGGCACATAACCACTCAGAAATACTGGTTGGACAATACAGTACATCACATAGTGATGAGAAACTCAGCTGTATCAATGAATGCACATTTTTTCCAGATTTTTGCATACAGTCAGCATCTCTGGTCTATAAATTGCACAAGAGTCTCTCAGTGCTTTGCAAATTCAGTCCAACAGTTAAGTACTAGCCATTAAAAAGGGAAGATGGGAAATACGTGAAAACAAATCTTCAAGGTGGAGGACACACATTAATCTTCTCATAAAATATTTTAAACTAATAGAGTAGCATTATTGGTTTTTATTTCAATTCATATTATAAGCATGCATTTTAAGTTTAACTTAATTCCTCAAGCTTTCATTAAGGCCAATCTGAGTCTCATAATCAGGAAAATTTAAAATGTCATGGATACTATGGTTCTGTACTTTTTTAATGACCTGGTTGATAGGAGCAGAGCTTGAGCATACCTTGGATAACGTTTTTTAAACTCTATATCTGTACAGCTGTCCTGGGGTGATGTGGCCAGGAAGTTGTGATGACCGTGGGCCCAGGCTCACAGCACCTTCCACACAACCTACACACACAGAAATTCCCAAAGAGCCTCAGAAAAAGCAGTTTATAAGTTTACAGATTAAACTTCCCTGCCTGATGCCTATTCTACACATCTATGACACAGTTTCGTTAAGGTCTTGGAGTTGCTGCCTGTTTTATTAGGAGACAGTGACACAAGTCAGTTATAAGAAAACTTAGATTCGTTCTTTCTAGTTCTCTAGCCTAAAATAATTTTTCTGGATACTAAGATTTTAAAGCATTTCACAGTAGCCTATTCCCTAACAACAACACAGGCTAGATCAGCATTACATAAAGAAAGCGTGACTAGCCATTAATATTTCTAATGTCATAGAATCATAGACTTGTAGGGGTTGGAAGTGACCATTAAGTACTGATTGGAAAGAGTATTTTAAAACACATATACAAAGACAAAACCAGTCTTCGTGTCAAGACTGGCTCTCCATTTGTACCATAAAAGATTTTTAACAAAAGAGACATCAAGCTGACTATTCAGAGTCCAAGGCAGTGTGAAGCTTATCAGTGTTTAGAAAAGGGATAAATAGCAAATAAACAGCAACTTTCTGCACATTTTAAATTTCCAGCAGAGTTTCAGACCTCTGCAGAAAACTAAAAAGATAAAACTACTGAAATATTTCTTCTGATGCTGTGTTTCTTGCATGGCAAGACTTTGCCTCAAGAATTGTGTCTTCATACATGTTTGAACCTCCTTCTCCAGATGGCATCTACACTGGTGACAGTAATAGAAAGATGAAAGAAATCACTAAATAGATTCTTTGGGACTCAGCTCCTGAACTTTTCTGAGGATGGAAAATTTATACAGAGAGAATTATGTATACTTCTCCTCCTTTCCCTATGTGCAATAAATCACTCCAGGGCTTTAATCACTAAGTCCTGCCTTGATGCTGGTACAGTGCTCAGAACTCGGGATGGTCTTCTCTCTACTACCACTATTGCACAGTACTGCCAGATGCTCATGCTCTGTCATGTTTCTGCATTTAATGAAAGCAAAGTGTCTGAAAGATGGTGATGAGCATCATCAATATGAAATTCATCATATTTTCCCTACTTTTGTGCATGCAGAGAATGAGCTCTGATACAGCCATCATGCAAATAACAAAATACAAATCCACTGATCATCTAAGTCCAGCCAATACCTGGTGAGCTATGGAAGACAAAATATCTTTTTTCAAAGACATGGGTTATCCACCCAAGTAAGAAAGGTGGCACAAAAATGGGACGAGGGAACTGTTACTGGATAGCTATTCCTGTTTTCCAAACAGTCTCTTCAGCCTTGAAACAATGCAGTTTATACTGACCATCCCAAAGATAATGTCAGAAAATTATTGCTGCGCTCCAGGAGTCAGTGAATTGAAATGGACCACACCATAAATCCAGCTAGAAGGCACTCTCTGAATTTCTTTTGACTAAAACCTGCTATATTTCTGAGGCATTTGCTGTTTAGTACAGGTCTTGAGTGATAAATGTGCATCATGATCAAAGAAAATAAAAGATTATTGGCACCATTTCAAATAAACTAGAGAATTCACCAGGCTTAAGTGTATCTCTTTTTTTAAGTAACTGAAGCATTTCTTATTAAAGTGTCACTACATTTTTAATGCAGAAATTACAGTTACCCTGTATAGTAAACATGCAGAATTTAAGTATTAGTCAGATAAATCTGTAGTTTATGATGAGTAAATGGATACACTTGATAAAATTTAATAGGAATTTAAAGTTTTTTACATATAAAATTTTCTTCTCATAACTACTGCTATGAAATGGGTTTCAAAGCCAAAAAAAAGTTACACAGAGATGAGGTCTGAGGTTATGCAAAGGCTAACAAAGGAAAAACATCAAACTCAAGGAATAAGAGACTGGACTATTCCAGCAATCATAGCACCTAAACTTACTCCTCTATTGCTATCCCTTTCTTTTTTCTTTAGTTTTAAAATTTAACCTTAATAGTGGGGAACTTGTCTAACAAAGATCATAGTCCAAAAAAATAAAATAAGTTAGCCCATCCTGCACTAGGAAAAGAATTTTTGTCAAATATTTCTGGGTAAAAGTCTTGCAATGAAAATTTGCTGAAGGCTATGAAATTCATGATATCTTTCATTAATTTTCAAGTGTCAACTTAAAAACTTATCATAGGCACGTTTACTATAGATATCATATTTTTATTT
The DNA here is from genome assembly GCF_964237585.1 of Gallinula chloropus. Taxonomy (NCBI): domain Eukaryota; kingdom Metazoa; phylum Chordata; class Aves; order Gruiformes; family Rallidae; genus Gallinula; species Gallinula chloropus. Next base: position 34,538,429 of record NC_140089.1, read on the forward strand.
CTTGTAGACTGAAGGTTTTTGCCACAAGTATTTAGCTAGAAAACCTTTTCCACTATATTTTTTTTGTGCCAGAAGACCAACAAAGTTTTTAATTTCAAGTATTTGAATAAAACCTTTAAAGAAAGGGGCACTGTCCATCCTTCTCAGAATTACCAAGTCTCTTTTTGATCTGAATTGTGCTAAGTTTCAGATAAGGTTAGATGGCAAAAGCAACTGCATACTGATTAGTCTAGCCTAAAGCTTACAACACTGGGAGCCATTGAAGTCCCTCCAATATAATAAATGTTAAAAATATTCCATTTGTAGAGTCATCCTCACCTTCAGTTCTTCTAAACTGATAATATATATTCCTGAGATCATCTCAGAGTTCAGTCTGATGATAGCAGATTCATTAAAAAGATTATGACGAACAAGCACAGACAGGTGACAAATGAGAAAATAGTTCCATTGCAAAGCCTGACATGAACAAGAATGATTGAGCATTTTTATAGCACTTTTCATCTTCAGATGATAGCTGCTTTCACACCTGGAGAAACTGAGACTCATGATTAGATAAGCTGCCAAGTTAAAATAAAGCAGCAGCAAAATTACAGAGAAAAAAGACTAAATGGGAAGCAGCCAAAGCAGTGTTCAGCTTCCTCCCCCAGAACCCTTCATATTTTGGAGAGATGCCTTTGCTGTTGGAGAACTCACCTTAGGGAAAGAACTACGGAAATGTCTGCAAAACTTGTCAAAGCAAGAGCCCTCAGATATAAAAAGAAAACCACCAGCTTGACACTGCTCTTCTTTCTTCTTTTCCTCAACTACACCTGCCCCTCTATCGTCTTCTTACTTTACCCTGTCTCTTTAACTTTTCTTTCCCTTTCTCCCATTTTCTTTAAGTAACCTTCTTGAACTCACCTCCATCCCTGATCATCACATCAGAGTGGCATCTGTTGATGTTGCATTGTTCATACTGTTTATTGCAGTTAAGCTTTCTCTCTGGCCTGTTTGTCCTCTCTGCAACAGGTAATTCAGAACAATTTTGAGGTTTGTTTCTGTTAGGGTTTTGGGTTTGTTTTTTGTTTGGGGTTTTTTAAGCATCCAGGTCCTGTCATTGTAAACATAATTACTTACATACAAAAAAGGAACCAGCAGACAAGATTAGAAATCTCTGGTCTCAATCTTCTGTTGAAATCTTCCTTTTTTAATAGGTAGCTGGACCATCTACTTCAATCCATCTGTACTAGAAACTTGTCTGCTTCTGATGCTTTGTGTGCTTTGCTTTGTTTTCAGAAGCATTATTGTACATACTCTGAGCTGGCATAGCTGGTGAGGCTAGATAATCCCACTACCTTTGGTCTCTTTAATATCATAAAAGCCAGATCCTCTACTGAGATGAACTAATGTGAAGTGACACCATGTGAGAATCTGGTCCATATACTTTAAATTATTATTATTATGCCCCCATTATCCATCCCTAATTATAATGAAAATTAGTGACTTCAAGAAAAAAAACCCATATGTTCTCCTTTTTGTGAATGTAAAGGGGAAAATCCCTTAATTTCTATATGCAGCCTTCCAAAGATATGTCTAGGCGTATGATTTACAGTACTTAGAAATAACTGTTAAACATAGCTAAGATGGGAAAACGGATATATCTTGTAATTAAGATAAATCAATGAATGTTTCTGCTCCCTTCAGCTTTACCTATAGGCTATGTGCTTTCCGTGGAATTGGGCCACCCATTGAAGAATTCACTGCAACAGTGGCAACTGTTCATTCAAAATCCCCCAAGAATAAAACACCTCTACATCTCAACAAGTACACTGTGAAGAGGCATAATTATCTGCACTCACGTAACTCAGAAATCTCCTACTCAGCCTAAAAAAAAAAAAAAAGCCAACCAAAAAAAAAAAAAAAATTGGGTTTCTTCTGCTTTTCCTTTCCACACTTTTCATGTTAGATCAAATATGACAATCCTTATCAGTCAGCCAAATGAAGCAAACTTACTCAAAAGCCTCTGGGATAAGGGATTTCTTTAATCACATTCACACCAATTATGAGGATTTCAGTTATCTGTGGTAATATAGTTCAGCATTAAGTGTTGCAATTTAACAGCTCGTGAGGCAAAAAAAAAAATAAAATGGCCCCAAACCCACATAGGCCATGTCTTCTTGCTACATGAGGTGGATGAGTCTAAATCATAAAAATACACATCAGTTCTCTTGCTCAAGAACTCCAAGGGGACTTCTAGTAAGATTATCTTGCTGAAAGCATAGCCAGTCTAGTTTACAAATTAACTAAGAGAAGATTGCAATCTTCTCAAACCTCTAAGGCTGCAGAAAGTGCAAAAAGGGAAGATTCTGTTTGTGTGTCATCAGTTTAGGATTTGTGCTGTCAGATAGAGGAGAGAGAACCGCACAATGGTCAGCAAACTTAAACTGAGAGTTAAAGCAGCCTTCATTTTTGTGGGGGTTACAAATCATCCAGGACCAAGATACTCTGAAATCTAATAAAGAAACCTTGACCAGAGATGCTGCTTTGCTCAAAGCAACACTGGCTTTGTGTGAATTCCAAAACTACTGCTTGAACAGCATACATTGCAAGAGGTAAAGAATGAAAACAGGTTTTGAGTACACTGGTGGAGTAAAAAATATAAGAGCAACTTGTCTTCAGGCAAACTGCAGTACTGATGCCCCTCAGACCTCCAACTCTAACGATTAAACAGCCAACTTTCCTAAATATTATCATGCAAATCTCATGTTCAACTTCATGTCTACCAAGACCCTTATTGTCAATTCCTTCAACCCTTGTTGCTTCAATCTTTATTGGTGGTAGTACATTGCTGTACTTTTTTCATTCAAGGTAAATGAGTTCCAGAAAGTTTATATTGTCCCTCCATAGTCAACCTCAGAAACTAAGTAACATACTTTAAATAAATGTAAAATCTTCCATCCTTTTTGGAAGTGTAATGGTTCAACGGCACATTCAAAGTCATCCTTTCCTCAATATGCTTACTGCAATACCCTTCTAGCAACGAAATTCCATCCTGATGGCAGTTGCCTTTTAGTGGAAACCAAGCCTGGTTTCTGAAAACCATTTTTATGGCCCAAGAATTTCAACCATGACAAAGAAAACGCAGGCACATAGATGTGATTTTTTCAGACAGGAAGTCGCACACTGGTAGCTTTGTGTTAGGATGAACCTACACGGCCTCTGAAAACTGGAAAGGTGTAATCCAGTTGATGCTTATTTTGCTTTGATACTGGATTTGAGTATGAACAGGGAAGAAAACTAAAATATGAGCTAGTGTATTTCAGTGTCATTTCATTTCTAACAGCACATAACAGGTCACTCAGATGGCATTCACCCACAAGGGTACAGAATCCCACAGCTCAGAAATAACAGACGCAAAAGGCATAGTAATAAAAGAAAAAAAAACTGAGAAAAAGGTTCTGTTATCCATTCCTAGATTGTATTATCAGAGGTTGTAGCTTGGAACTAGAAGAGAACTAAAGTTTATGCCCCACTCCTGATTTCTAGAGAAAAGAAAGAAAATCCATGGCTAACAAGAAAAACTTTATACATGTCAATATATTGAAGAATCAATCTGCCCAAAGGGTGTCTGAATCCCAAGAGTCAACAGTTACATCAGAAGCAGGGGATTAGTGAAATAAATTAAAACTCAATCAAATAATTTTCAGGGCAATTAATAAATAGATCATAAAAAACATTGCAAAATAATCTCTCACTTTACTAGAATAAGTGATCAGCATAAAATCCCCTAGATAAATAATTCAACTTTACTCCTTTCTTGCAAGAGGAATTACTGTAGGACTTGGGAAATTTTAAGAAAAAATAATAAATCTATTATCAAATGAGTTCATAAAACTTCATGTAGTCAATCAACTGTTTGATACCACCCAGCATGGCAAGCTACTGAAGTTACCTAATAATTGTTCAACAGGTAGAAAAGCCTTTTGGAAAAAAGTAATTCAGGGTAGCACCATGCCAACTTGCCTTTAGGACAACCACAGCCAGTTGATAAGTCTTCCTTGCTTTGCCTAGCAGTGCAAAAAGATACCTCTTCAGCATCCTTCAGGATCTGCATTGCTTCCCCAGTTCCCGCTCCCCATTTCTGAGGTGATATTTCCTCTTAGACTGATATTCTACACCTCACCATCTGTCATGGTGGCTCTTACCCAACTTCGTGCCATAGGTAGGAAGAAATTTTCTTACAACCTAAGGCTTTAGCAGTGGGAATAAATCTTAAATCTAAACTGAAGTCATGGCTTTCTACAATAACTACTACAAGGCCAAACAACTCTTAATGAAGAAATTTTTTACCTGACCACTTCAGGGACTGCAGCATTCATTGAAATAAGCAAGGTGCCAATATATAACACCAAGCATGATTCCTGGAAGGAGAAGGATGACTTTTAACACTTCACTTGACCTTATGGCAACTAGTTTCTCTTGTTAGAGATGAGAAAGTCTGCATTCAACTGCTACCTTACCCTGCATCATACATCTGTATTGTTCCCTTGAACTCACATCTAGAGGTTTGTTAGTGTCAGCTACCCTACACAGATCGGTGTGTCTTGTACAGACCAATAAACTAGAAGTCAAGTGGGTCTTTTGTTAGGAAGTCTTAAGTAATAACCATCACTCAATGGTGATGGTTACTAGTTCACTTTCCACAATTCCTCCATAAGGAACTGCTGCAATAATCAGGAGAAATATTGGGATCTCTTAGGACAAAGGCCATATCCCCAAACCCAAACAGAATGAGAGCAGAAACAATGGCATTATGGTATCAGAGTTAGTGCTTTGCTGTGGGAACATCGGCAGTCTTGGGTTTTAACTCAGATTAGATGTGCATACCAAAAATTCAGGTTAACTGTATAGTACATGTTTACACTCACAGTTGATTCCCAAGGTGTTTGGTTTGGGTTCTTTTGTGCTGATCCACTAGTGACACCTTGTTCATGGCACATTAATACTGTAAATCAATTAATTCACTACCACTGAAACCCCTGAAAGGAGGCTGCAGCAGAGCCTTTAAATTTATCATCAACATCACTATTCAAGAATAGATTTACCTGTCACAGTGGTCCCACCTCTTCAGGAGCAGAGAATAGGCGAGGCATTCTGAAAAAGCACTTTGTTTACTATGAAGCAGAGTCATTTCAAGGTTTCACTATCACTGCGGATGTCTGCAGGTCCCAGCCATGAACTATCATAAAATCATTTATCATTTCCATCAAGTTAGCCTGCAGCATTTTAGCACAAAAAAAAAAAAAAAAAAAAAAAAAAAAGGCAGGAACAAAACCCATGCATTGCTATCTACTTTCTAACACCAAACAAAAGTCAATGGATGCACCTGGCTTACTCTAGTTGAATATCCTTAAGGCGTTTCAGCAAACCAGGGCAGGGAGACACAATGGGAAGAGTATTACAGCTGTCAGAACACAAGATGAGGCAGAGCTTGACACCACTGTGTGATAGACTCAAGTGCTTATTTCTACGAGTAGCTCATCCACGCATTCCAAGACACTTGCTGACACCTTTCATGGTGAGAACATGCCAGCTGGCCCAGTTCAGGATTTGTGTTATTAGAGGAACTAGGAGAAATTTTGAATTCCATTCAGAATTCAAATGTCCTCAAATTTGCTCATATTCCAAATTAGAACAAAGTTAATTGATCATTTTTAAAGCAATGGAAAGTAAAGAGTCTCAAATACTTGTCTTCCATTATAGCCAAAATATAATAGTAGTATAATGTCATATAAAAGCTATCTAATCAAGAATCTCAAGAACTAATTTCAACAGTTTCTGTCACAAGAAGTTCTAAAATAAACAGCTTTCCTCCCCCCCCCCCCCAGTTTGAGGTATAAAACAATTGCCATAAAAATTACATTAATAATGTTGGGATCAACTGACTTTACTTGCATTTTATAGTTTGGTAAAGACAAAAAGAAAGCAGATTTTTGTCTCCTTCAGGATTTAAGGCATCTACTTGGAAAAGGATCAATTTGGGCTTCACCTGTTGGAATGTTGATTGATTCAGCCAACTGAATTGAGTGCAGTAAGCATTAAGTAATATTTTCTGGCTACAAACTGAGCCTTAGTTACATATTTTGCTAACAGCCTCCTGTAAAAACACACACATATTTTAAAGAGAAATTGTTCATAATCCAGTAAAAACACTTCTAAGGAAAATATATTAATACTTCTAAAATACAACATAGAAAAATGAAAGTGAAATCTTGTTTTCATACATTGTTTTGACACATACATTGGAACCTAATTAAAATCCTTCCTTTCTTCTTTTCTAATTTTAAGGTAACCTAAATCCCCATTCAACATCTATATGGCCTCATTGTCCCTCTTCATATTTGGGGGTAATAGAGGAACTACATCAGCTACATAATCACCCTTCTTTACAACAGCCTGCAGACAAAACAGAATATAAATCAAATCCATTTGAAAAGAAATTATAAAATTTTGGTGTCTGAACTGGCAAGGGAGACTTTCTTTTGGATCAGAAATTTGTATACCTGCAATCTATTTCAAAGAGTGAAGCATGGAGGATTAACTGCCTACAAATATATAGTGTCAATATTACTTGACCCCCAAAAAGTGAAAATTAGTTAAAACTGAAGTTGCACAAAAGCAACATTAACATGCAAAGTAGCCAGGGTGAAAACACTTCCCTAGCACAATATTCATAATGAACTAATACATTGATGACATCTACACAGTAGGTATAAGCTGGGTGATAAAATCCAAACAGCAGGGGTAATGTTGTATAAGCAATTTTTTCAGTAGATATTTGGATATGAGATTTCAAATACAGGCAGAAAGTTTCAGAGTTGGTTTGGAATCTGGACTTCTTTGATTTTTTTAAATGTTCAGTACAGGAAACTATTTGAGGTGGTCAGGAGGGACACTGATCTACCTAAAATTCACACTTACATCATAGTCAGTTGTCACTTTCAGCTTTGGTTTAGAGCATGGAAAAGAGATTTGTATCCCTAGAAACATTCACAACAACAGACTAGTTTAAGTCTTTAAAATAAAATTGTAAGAGACAGCATCATCGTGGTCGTGTCAGGCTTTCATACATCAAGATGGGCTGAATGCCTTTAGCAGATGCCAACATGCCAAATTTTGTTTCCTGTATGACGTTCTTACCATATGAAAGCCTGCCATTAAAAACATCCCTCTACAAATCCTCCATATTAATTCAGCCAAGCAGTGAAGGGACTGAAAAGGGGGAATATGTGCATCTTGCCTGCCCAGCTTTCAGGCAATGCTAGCAGGTGTACCAGCTTGAAAGCTCTTCCCAGCAAACTGGTGGTTTTTTGGCCCCTTCAACCAGTCAGGTTTCCCAGCAGACCTATCCACTAATTTTTTTTTTTTAATGTCTGCTCCATGTACAGCTATTTTATGTGCAATAAGAAAGTGATTTGTCTGTGTTAAAATCAAATCAAAACAAAACAAAAGCCCAACAGAGTAGAAGTCTCTGTTTTGAAGGGATATGCTATTTAATTGATTTCTGTCACCATTTGTAAAGAATGTAAAGAGTTCCCAGATGGCCTCACACAAAGACCAAAGAAAATGTATCTTATTTTTGTCATTTTTCTTGTTAATGTCTGTTCAGTAGCAAACTGAGGGTGGAAAAAAAACAAATACAAATCCTACATGGTCTAGTTTGAAATCAAGAGCTTGTTTTCCTAGGTAAAAAGTAAACTGAGGGGGAAAAACATTATTACCTTGTAAACAACTGTATGAGTATCATATTCTGAAGTGCCTTGACAAATAACATCTTTTCTAGCTAAAGGTATTTGAGCAAGTGGTATGTCCTGAGAGTGTCCAACTTGTGATACCTTAAGAAATATTTTTTAAAAGTGTTTGATATCTGCAAGACCAACTAAAGAAACAGGCAGCAGACGCTTGAAAAGTCTTAGACCTCCATTGTCTGAGATTGAGCCCACAGTCAAACTGACCGTCTTCTGCCTCTAAGTTGCAAATGAAAAAAAGACAAACCTGATGTGTAAAGTGGGGGTGAGTATTAGAAACAGTAAGAGGCAGCTCCCAAACCTAATGGTTTCCAAGGTGCAACAATGACACAGCAAAGATCTCTCTATCCTGGGGTCTTCTTGTACCTGATTAAAATGATGAGGCATATGTTCCCCATGGTTTATGTCTGCATTTATGTGAATTTTCATTCTGCTATTTCTTGCAAAAATGTGTTGACAGATAGGTAGTCTTCATATCCTTTAAAATCAGAATTCCTTTACGTCTCAGCAGGATGTAGAACAGACTGGCTTACATCCTGGTTCTGTAAAGAAACTGGTGTGCATAAAAGTTAATTTGGAAGACCAAACATTTAGCAGCTCTGTTGCTGTGTAAATGTTATTTATTCTGAAGTTCTTCCATTGGTACAATTAGATTTTTTTTCTCCTCTCCTCGGATTCACAGCAGTGTTATTGACTCTGAGAATGAATAAGAGAAAAAAAATATAACTGCTACTAATTTGTGTACTTAAGGTGTCATTAAATTTGCCTGCTTGCAGAAGTAATGTTCCCTACTTTTCAAGCAAATCAACACATTTGACATGACAAAAATCCAAATTTGGAATGAGTCCAAACCCCAAAGTCAGATCCAAACCTACAAAGAATCATAGAATGCTTTGGGTTGGAAGGGACCTCAAATATCATCTAGTTCCTACACCCCTGCCATGGACCCAGATACCCTCACTAGACCATTTTGCCCAAAGCCTCATCTAACTTGGCCTTAAATGCCTCCAGGGGTGGGGCTTCAACAACGTCTCTGGACAGCCTGTGCCAGGGCCTCACCATGCTCATAGTAAAGAATTCCTAACAACTAACCTAAACCTACCCTCTTTCAGCTTGAAGCCATTGCCCCTTGTGCTATCACTGCACTCCCTGGTGAACAGCCCCTCTCCCACTTTCCTGAAGGATCCCTTTAAGTATTGATATGCCACAATTACATCAAACATTTCTAAAATGTAGTTACTTACAGCAAGGGGGGCAGCTTGGGTACATCTCTAACCCAAACCTCAAACTGAACATTGGTTTTGGATGTAAAGTGTAAAAACTACAGGTTCCTTCTGATTCTATACAAATCATTTGGTTCACTATTTGTCCAAGGTACAAATCAATCAAGCAGGAATTGTGCGGCAATTTGTCCACTGAGTAGTGATTTAACCTTTTCTGCAAAGACACAAACATTACAGATGGCACTAAAAAGTTTACATTCAAAGATATTCATATTCATTTTCAGTTGGAGGTGGCCGGCACTGAGAATTCCTTAGGAGGCCCTTAAACCCACAAGAGGTACAAACTAATTTTTTCCCTTCCAGGGCCCTTCCTTTTTACTTTTTTTTTTTTTTTTTTTCATCTCGGAGTGCAGTTTGAAACTTGATCCTGTTTAAGGAGGAGGGGGCTGGAGTGGAGCAGGAGGGAGAGGAAAAGAGTAAATTTTAATGCCAACAGAAGAAACACACCAGCAACACTCCAGAAGTCTGCTCCCTGGTAACTAATCACATGAAGTTACAACTTGCAACTGACATTGGATACAGCAAAAGACCAGCATCCTGCTGCCCTCTATATTTACTGATTTGGAAGACTGTTTCAGGCTGTCTTTCCCACTCCCATGTACTCACTCTCCCCTGGGTTTCCCTGTCTAGCTGATCTTCGCAGCATTCTTCCTTTAACTGCCTTACAGACTCTATAAACAGTGGGCAAAACTCCCAAAGGCAAATTAATTCAATGCACTTCTCCTTGCCTGTTTCCCATCCTTCTCTCTCGTCACCTTCATATGCCATTTTTATTTTTATCACTGTTCTGGGACCGGCACCAGTGGGACATCATTCACCTCCCTGACTCTGGGTGAGGGCCCCACACAGGGCCCTACATCTTGAGGCAGGCACCAGGACAACTAAATTAGAAAGGAGCAGCAGTTGGAGTTCTTAACCATGTTACCAAGAGACAAACCTCTGGGGAAGGCCTTAGGGATTCGCTGTGGGACTGTTTCAACTCAACCAGTACGCTGCTTGCGTATGCATTTCCTAGCAGTATGGCCTCCACTGCAGCCTCCAGACAGGATGGCCATACTGCAAAGTAAAGCTGCTCAGCTATGCTGTGAGAGCTAGCAGGAAACCAACACACACACACACACACACAAGCCCCTTTTTTTTTTTTTTTAATTTCTTCCCCTTTTTTCAAGAAAGCAAGACCTGAAGGTTTTTCTCCCCAAGCCTGGCAATTGGCAGGATGTTTGCTGTTGAGCAGTAAATTCACTATTAGCAGTTCTTACATGAAAAACAGAGACACACTTTGAAATGGAAACACACTTTTATAATGGAAATCTGGATGGGAAAGTAATGACTGCTGGCAACACTTCTCACTTGTAGGTGCTAAACACTCTTCAGGAGAGTTACATAGCTTAAGTATCAAATACACCCTGGAGACCCAAAGGACTGGTGCTCCCTGTGTTCTTGATGCTGAAGAAATGCCTAAGAACTTTACTGAAGAAATGAAAATACAGAAGTGGCGAAAGTAAGTATTTTGAGTGGAAGAGAGAACTTCAAGAGTCTCAGAGACTCGTTCCAATGAAAGGCCTAGTTAAAAGACTGTAATTGAGTATGAGTAATCTATATCTATCAGAATAAACCTAGGTGTAAGGGATAAGAGGTTGTTTCTGAATATGGTTCCTCAATATTTTGACTACCATTTCCATGAAGGATATTGTCACCCAGAAGGACACAGTCCATGAATGTTAGAGGTTACGGTGCGAGGAACTGTTTGAAATTCAGAACAAAACCATGGTAATGGGAGCTTGAGTTCATTGCTAACAATGTAAATGTCAGATACAGAGGTCTTGCCTTGAAAGAAGACATGCATGTGGGACCATCCAGAGAAAAGGTAGTACTGGCTGAGATATAGTATGCTTTTTGGTGAAAGGTGGTTGCACACGTTGTGGTGTGCAACATAGCTCATAAAATTTATGAGCCATGCTGGATGGTGTGACCTGACTACAATTTGTTCAGCTTCATTGGCAGGGTAATTAAAAACAATTGTGTACTTGGAAAGGGAACTCTTTCAATCCAGCATGTGGCTTTAAGTCCAAACTGTATTTAGACTGAATAAAGCACATTTCAGGAATCTTTCTTTAAAAAAAAAAATGTAAATCAAAGAAACAGTCTGGCAAGAAAGCAGATCCTGCAATGTAGAGAGTTTTTGGATAGCCATTCCACGATAAAACGCGGCTGCAATTTTCTGCGCCTGTGGACTTCTGCCTATCTTCCTTCAGTTACAGACAGTGGTTCTGTGGTGGACAGTAAGTTGGTTTTGTTTGGTTCTCAGTTTGCACTACGTTCTGTTCAGCAGAAGCATTTGGGTTGAGCCTTCCCAGAGACAGGGAGAGGAAAGAGCACTGAGGGCTGCAAGGGAAGGAGTTGTGCCCTGGGAAAGGCGGAGTGAGCAGACGCACAAGCCAGATGTGACAGAAGAAATGTCTCAGCGAATGGAGGAGGCTGCTGTGCCACCAAAACTATGAAGATTATGGAAACCAATTCAAAACAAGCATGGGACCTACCTGCTAGGCCGCAGTGGGAAGTGGGAAAGCTGTGTATAAACAATATTTTTAAAAAGAAACCTATTCTGTCTCCCTCTGACATCTTATATTTCTCTTTCAAAAGTTACATGCTTATGTTTATTTTTATAGAATCCAGCTTTTTTATTTTTAAAGTCTTCTCACACTTGGACATGATCTCAGCATATTTCTCTCAAACCTCTGCTTAACTTGATTTCTGTAACATGTAAAGGATTATGACATTACTTACTAATCCCTCTTGCAAGAACTTTTACAGACTTGGGATGGCGTTTTGTTTTACAAACTGTAACTGTACCTTAATATTTAAGTGTCTCAGAGGAAGCAAGGCAAAGCCACTGCAGAGCAGTGTTTGTTATTCACAGAGATTTCAAGTCCTTCACAGAAAAAAAAAAAAGGTAACTCCTGCAATTCTGCAAGTATCTTAAGCAATGAGTGATCATTTAACAGTACAAAGAACCAAACAAACCAATAAAGTATCTGCTAGGCTGTTTAAATATGCACAAATAGCATTTCCATCTGCATTTGCAAACAAGAGTCCCAGCAGAAGGAAGAATTGATGAAGGATGACAGTAGCTATTCAGAGCTAGCCTGGAATAAACGCAGTTTGGAGGGACCATATCTCAAACAGCTAGTGAAATAACTAGAGTTAACCTTTACAAGCAGTCATGTGTCTAAAGCCAAAGGTTTTGGAAGGCAAACAGTGTTGGCACTTAATAATTTTTCATAAATGCAAAATATTACCAAAAATAAGGGCTCCACATCATAAGGAAAAATACTAACCAGGTAGAGCTTTTTGAAAACAGCAGAAGTCAACATATAACTCATATAACCAGCACAAGAGAAGAAATGTAAAACTTTACATAATTCTGCAAGCATCAGCAAAGTGAACAAAGGGAATGAAAGGGCCACTAGTTCAGTTAAACATTTCAAGGCAAAGGTGGATACTGCAGTAGGAGTCACCATTTCAAGTATGATTCTAAATGTAGATGTTATACATAAGTTTTCAGCTGGACATAGGTACAACACCAATAGTACAAAACCACAGAATGTCTGGGGTTGGAGTGAAACTCAAAGATCATAATTTCCAACACCCCCCGTCATGGGCAGACATCCTCCACTTGGGCAGGTTGCCCAAAGCCCCATCCAACCTGGCCTTAAACACTGCCAGGGAAAGGCACATCCACAGGTTCTCTGGGCACCCTGTTCCCATACCTCACCATTCTCATAGTGAAGATTTTTTCCTAATGTCTAATCTAAATCTACTCTTATTTAGTTCAAAGCTCCATGTCCCATAACTACACTGCCTGACAAACAGTCCATCTCCATCTTTCCTGTAGGCTCCCTTCAGGTACTGAAATGCTGCTGTAAGGTCTCCCCGAGCCTTCTCTTCTCCAGGCTGACCACAGCCAACCATCTCAGCCTGCCTTTATAGGTGAGGTCCTCCAGCCCTCTGGTCATCTCGTAGACCTCCTCTGGACTCTTTCCAACAGCTCCATGTCCTTCTTGTACTGGGGACCCTAGACCTGGATACAGTACCCTAGGTGGGGTCTCACAAAGGCAGACTAGAGGGGGAGAATCACCTCCTTTGATCTGCTGGTCACACTTCTTTTGATGTAGCCCAGGATACAATTGTCTTCTGAGCTGCAGGCTTGCACTCACAGCATTCTTATCCACCAACACCCCTGAGTCCTTCTCAATCCATTCATCCCCATAGCCGGTACCTGTGCTTGAGCTTGAACCCATATGCAGGACCTTGCACATGGCCTTCTTGACCTTTATGCGGTTTGTATAAGCCCACCTCCCAAATTTATCAATGTCCCTGTGGATGACATCCATTCCCTCTGTTATGCTGACAACACTGCACATCTTGGTGTTGTCTGCAAACTTGCTGAGAGTGCACTTAATCCCAAGTCTTTGTCAGGCTGCCTGTAGCAAATCTTCCCTATAACATTATCTGTCCCTGCCATCCCTTTAGTTCTGACCCATAAGCTTTCCACTGGCTCTTTATCCATTCCCAGGTGGAGGTCTATGAACTCCAGCTGTTTATTGACATAGAAGGCAACACACCCGCCTCATAACCCTTCCCTGTCTATCTTAAAGAGCCTGTACATTTCCATTCCAACACTCCAGTCACAAGTGCTATCCCACCATTTCTCCACAATGCCAGTGAGATCACAGGCCTGTAGGTGTGCACGTTTCTAACTCCTCTTGTTTATTCTCCATACTAAGTGCATTTGCATAGAGGCATTTCAGTTGGGCCCCCATGAAGCTGGCTGACTGGTTGGAGTGGCTGAAATTCCATTGTGCTGCACTACAGGTACCCTTCTGATGACTCATGATCTTTTCCCCAGCTCTGAGAACCTATTGCTGGCACTGGCATCAAAATGGTAGGAGTGTGATAGATTGAGGTTCCCTTCCTTGGCAACTTTAGTTTGAAGCCCTCTTTACAAGCTTGGCAAGCCTATGACCAAAGGATGCTCTTCCCCTTCTCTGACAGACAGACCCCATCAGCCCCCAGTAGACAGGTTTTTCAAAAACAGTCCCATGGTCTAAGTAGTTGAATCCCTGGCACCAGTCCTGTAACTATCTGTTGACTCATCAGATTCAACTGGCCTTTTCAAAACCCTTCCCTTTGACCAGGAGGATTGATTGTATTCCAGAATACCTTAGCACTGCTTCTTGCACAATTACTACATACTGCAGAATAAAACCCTACTGAGAGTGCCTAGTGTGATTGTCAGGTTTCTTACACTTCATGAATAATCATCCTGGTGAAGGTCATTAATTTGATAATATACAAACTTCTAATTTTCAATATTTTGCCATTTTGCTGTCAGTGGATCCAGAACAGCACATTAATCAAATTCTTTATTTTTTTAATAATATTCCTAATAGATTAGATTTGAAGACTACAATAAATGTAATTACATTGAATCTCTTCTAAAAATGTAGATAATGCTTTCTTAAAAAAGACAGCAGTTGCACTACCAACTCAAGTAAAAAAAAGTACATAATCCACAGCACAGAAGAATTTATAATATTAATATATAAAAATCTTGCTGCGTGAACACAGACATCAATAGTAAGAATTCTAATAATTTTAACGTATTTTAATTTCCTAGAACATATGCTGGCTACAATGTGAGCTGGAATTTAAAGATATACAAATTCATGTAAAAATGTTTGATCCAGAGGCTACTGGAGGAAAGGATATTTCATTTCAGTAGTCTTAAGGTCCTACAGAGAAACTCCTCCCACTCAGTGCAACTGCTGTCCCAAAGGTTAATTACATACACAGCATTAATTCACATTATTTTTTTTTCTCCAGATAGGAAGACTGGATGCTGTATCATGTGTTCAAGTCAGTGTTGGAAAGTGGAATCGGGTAGAAAATCAGAGCCATACAAGTTTATAATAACAGAATGTTTGAGGTTGGAAGGCACGTCTAGAGGTCATCCTGTCCAACCACCCTGGCCAAGCAGGACCACCTAGAGACAGTTGCTCAGGAACTTGCAGAGATCTTTTGAATGTCACTAAGAACAGAGGATCCAAAATCTCTCTAGGCAGCCTGTGCCAGTGCTTGATCACCCTCAAAGTGACAAAGTATTTCCTGATGGTCAGAGAGGACCTCTTGTATTTCAGTTCACGTCCATTGCCTCTGGACCTGTCACTCATCATTCCTGGACAAACCCTGGCTACAATCTCTGTGCATTCTCCCTTCAAGTATTTATATATGCTGATGAAATCCACAATGAGGCTTCTCCAGATTGAACAATCACAGGGTTTTCAACCTTTCCTCTTGGGAGAGATGTTCCAGTTCATCATCTTTGTAGTCCTTTGCTGGACTCTCTTCAGTTTGTCCATTTCTTGTACTGGGGAGCCCAGAACTGCACCCAGCACTGCAGGTGTGACCTCACCAGTGCTGAGGAGATGGGAGGAATGACCTCCTTTGACCTGATGGCAATACTTTGTCTAATGCAGCACAGCATCCCATTTGCCTCCTTTGCTGTAAGGGCAAATTGATGGCTCATGTTCAAGTTGGTGTCTACCAGGACCTCCATGTCCTTTTCTTCCAAACTGCTTTCTAGCTGGGTGTCCCCACAATATACCAGTGCATGGGGTTGTTCCTCTGCAGGTGCAAGACCTTATACTTCTCACTGTTGAACTTCATGAAGTTCCTATTGGCTCATTTCCCCAGTTTGTCAAGTTCCTTCTGGGTGGTAGCACAATTATCTGGTATATCAGCTACTCCTCCCAGGTTTGTGTCAGCAACAAACTTGCTGACAGTACAGTCTCTGCTATGATATAGATTATAAATGAAAATATTAAACAGAACAGGACCCAATATTGACCAGTGGGATACAGTGCTAGTTATTTGCCTCCAACTAGACTTTGCTTCTCCAATCACCACACTCTGGGTCTGGCTATTCAGCTAGTTTTCAATCCACTTGACTTGGCTACTCATCTAGCAGCTTGTCTACACAGGTCTTAAGTAGACATTGTTAAAGGCCTTACTGAAGTCATGAAAGCAATATCTATTGCTCTCCTATTATCTACCAAACCAATCAATCCACAGTTGAAGTTTATCAAGTTGGTCAAGCATGACTTCCTTGTAGTGAATTCATGCTCCTGATGATTTTCTCATTTTTAATGTCCTTGGAAAAGGTTTTCAGGACTAGCTTCTCAATCACCTTCCCATGGATCAATAACGTGGGAAAAAAACAAAGGTTAAAAAAAAGGTAGATCCACAATGATCAGATTATATATACAGATTTATGCATTGATTTAAGCTAGTTTAAATGTATTACAGCCCAAGAAACTTTTGGCCAAATACCTTCTAGGCCCTTAAAATACAGAATGAAGTCATCGACAAATTAGCAGAGAAAGAAAGCACATTGGGTGATTCCACTTCTGCTCTATGAGCAAACCTTGCACATAACTTTCCTGTCTCCTCCCACTCTGTATTTTCAGTTCAAGAGTGTCATGTTTAAAAGCAAAGAGCAAACAACAAACCCTATATCTATAGTGCCTCATGTCTACTCTGACTTAACTAAGACTTTGGAATTAAGCACTATGTCACACATTCTATTTGGCCATCCTTGTTTTTCCCCACAGTATAGAAAGGCTAATTGTTTTGCTGAGGTAGTGCCATGTGCCAGAAGTGGATTTGGAAGAAGTCAGATAATTAACTAAACTCCTATTGAGAATATAGACCGTTTCCCCTTTCTTTTTCCCTTTCAATAGGTTTCTTCTTGTCCCCCCACTTTCTCAAATCCATTATTAACTGTTCCTTAACTGTTATAAATTGCAGGGAGCAGACAACCTCAAATTTAACACATGGAAATGCAAAGAACAGGGGAAAAGATTGCCCTGTAAATAATTCCTTTTAAAAGTTTTCATGTTCCATAATGTTAAAACTATGTAGGCACATTGACAATGAAAACCTTGTATTTTATTAAAAATAAATCTTGCTCAAGGCATCCATTACTCATTTCCAGATTAAACAACAAACTTTCAAATTTTAAAGGAACAAGGGCCCTCCAAGTGGACTGCATCAAGCTGTCAATAATATGGTGTCTTTTATCATATCTATCTTGCCGTTTTTAAAAAAGCTATTCTATTCCTATTTTCTGGAGAATCATGTCCCTGATCCTGAAATTGGTATGAAAATAATTGATTATGGCTGCATACCTTTAAAGAAAATTCTTTTGTTTTGTTTTTTTTTCATGTTGTTTATTTGCTCCATGCATAGCCACCGTGTTTGTCATTAGATTGGATGTTGGCATTTTCTCTGTCTGCATTTATCTGATTGCTCCATTGGATTTTCTTCCAAGCCTGAGCTTCTTTCAAACGTGAAGTTCGAAAGGACACCTTCTGGCAGGCATCAAAGCCCATCTGGAGAGACAAATGGGAGACTCACAGGTAGTGCACAGTAACACTCATGCTAGTTCCTGGTCAGGAGGACGGAAGAAGCACCTGGTCTTCATTAGCATCACTGCTATGGCTAATGCATTGCAGGTGTGAAAATGTGAGCTGAAATCTGACAAAACACCTGTCTTTCATGGCAACATTAGAGCTATCTAGTGTGGGACTCTACCCCTCAGGTATGTTTTATCCTGCCTTGAAAGCCATAGTAAGCATTGTCCTGTAATTATGAAATCAGAGTCATCATTTGCTGTGAAGAATTCTTTAACAAATTATACCTAATTACTCTGAAATTACCTTTAATTCATGGTAAAAGCATGGCTAAACTGTCTTCTATAACACCTTCCTTATTATCTTTATGCAAATATGATTATGCACTATCAAACTGGCACAACCAGTCATAATAAACAGCTGCAGCTAGTTCTTTGATTAGTAAATAGGAACTGGAAATGTGCCATAGATTATGTTTTCTGGAATGCTGCATCAAAAATTATACAGTTCATTTCCCTCCCACTCAAGCCAGGAGTCTTTGGATTTGAAGCGTTGGTTCAGTCCATTATTCGGAACAGAACCAACAGAGGAGATTGGATTTGTCTCTGGTTTTCATCAAATACAGTGAGCATTTGGAGCAAGAGCTTGAGCTTATATCTCAGTTGTCTACCTCAGGCACACGAGATAAAAAGCTTATAGATCTTGTGTAATTAACTTGTTGCTGAGCAAGATGTAGATTTTTAAACATAAACAACTCCTATTTTTTTTTAATATTCATATTATCAACTTCAGACAATTGTGTCCATCTATATATGCTAGGAGGCATAATTTCATAGGTAGAAGGGAAATTATTTCACTACATGTCTACACAAAAAAAAAATATTCATGAGAAAAATCCTTCCTCAAATGTACAGAATTCATTACCATGCCATAGGTTGTCTTTGGACATGATAGATTTATTTCTGAAATTAGGGCATCATAAATGGGTTTTTTCCTACCTACTCTCTTCTTCCAATCTCTGTGCCATTTAGCAGGCAGTTTTAAACACATTTTCTTGTAAGATGACTAATTAATAAAAATATAAGTCCCTAGTAGCACCCACCTGAAGACCAGCAGTGATGAAGTTGTCTTTTAAGGAATTTATACACAAATGTAGCCTTATTTGTCCAGGCAGATGCATTCCACAGTGAAGACAAACTTAATGTATCAATCCCCCTTCCTTCCTTCCTTCCTTCCTTCCTTCCTTCCTTCCTTCCTTCCTTCCTTCCTTCCTTCCTTCCTTCCTTCCTTCCTTCCTTCCTTCCTTCCTTCCTTCCTTCCTTCCTTCCTTCCTTCCTTCCTTCCTTCCTTCCTTCCTTCCTTCCTTCCTTCCTTCCTTCCTTCCTTCCTTCCTTCCTTCCTTCCTTCCTTCCTTCCTTCCTTCCTTCCTTCCTTCCTTCCTTCCTTCCTTCCTTCCTTCCTTCCTTCCTTCCTTCCTTCCTTCCTTCCTTCCTTCCTTCCTTCCTTCCTTCCTTCCTTCCTTCCTTCCTTCCTCCCTTCCTCCCTTCCTCCCTTCCTCCCTTCCTCCCTTCCTCCCTTCCTCCCTTCCTCCCTTCCTCCCTTCCTCCCTTCCTCCCTTCCTCCCTTCCTCCCTTCCTCCCTTCCCTTCCTTCCCTTCGTTCCCTTCGTTCCCTTCCTTCCTTCCCTTCCTTCCCTTCCTTGTGCACTTGGGTCAGGACAGTCAGACCCCACCTAGAATACTGCATCCTGCTCTGGACCTCTCAGAACAAGGACATGGACCTCTTGGAGCAGATCCAGAGGAGAGCCATGAGGATGATCAGAGAGCACCTCTGCTATGAAGACAGACTGAGAGAGTTGACCATGTTCAGCCTGAAGAAGAGAAGGCTCAGGGCAGACCTTACAGTGGCCTTTCAATACCTGAAGGGACCTACAGGAAAGCTGAGGAGGGACTGTTTGCAAGGGCATGTAGTGATAGGACAAGGGGCAATGGTTTTAAACTAGAACTGGGTAGGTTTAGATGAGACATTAGGAAGACATTCTTCTCTCTGAGGGTGGTAAGACACTGGACCAAGTTGCCCAGATTGGTGGTGGAGGCCCCATCTCTGGAGACATTCAAGGGCAGTATGGCTGAAGCTCTGAGCAATCTGATCTAGTTAAAGGTGTCACTGCTTGCTGCAGAGGGGTTGGACTAGATGACCTTTAAAGGTCCTTTAAAGGTTCTTTCCAACTTTAACACATTCTATGATCAATTTTAGGGTCTGTCTTTCCAATGGCAGTTTGTCTTTTCAGAAGGTTCTCTCAGTATCTTAGAGGAACAGAGTCACAAAGCAGTTAAAACCTGAAAAAGCAGCTAGAACTATACTCTAATGTTATTTTATTCTTCAGCATTTATTTATTTTAAAAGAAAACTTTTTAGATAGTCCTTTGGAAAGTGTACTGAACTGCCTCTAAGTAAGTTTATTTATGGGGTTTCCTTTTTCCAGAACGAAATGCAACCAGTGGGTCATAAATCAGTTTTCAGAGTTTCTTTAATGAAAACATTCCCTTCTCATTTAATGCTTCCAATGCAGGATCATATTCCCCATCAGTGCAGCAAGAATGTCTGATAGTTGAACACAAACACATATATTCCTGAACTACTATAATCAGAACCTACCTGCTCCCTAAATGTTTTCAGCAGTTTGTTACTAATTCAAATATGTTGTTAAAATGTGACCTCATTGTGGAATGACTATAAGCTTTAAAGGAAATATTTTCAACATCTCAGTACCCTTGTATGACAAACAGCACACAAGCATGTCCCTGAGAAAAGAATTCCCTCAACTTTTTTATTATTCCCTCAGCTTTCTTACTGAAATAAGAATAATTCCTTCATTACGCAGCAACAGAGCTGCAAACCTTGTAGGTGTGCTGATCCACAGCATTTTGATAGTCTTTATTTTCAGAGTGCATGAGTCCTGTTTCTTTTAGCAGGTGGCAGAAGAGAGGCAATGAAAAAGGATTCAGTTGCATATACAAAATGGCTTTCATCAAGAGGCCTCTGTTAAGCAGTTAGATTTTGTTAGATGTAGTTCAGACCCAGTGGCCCCTTTCCTACTACAATATTGAGTCATTCAACTGAGAAAACGATCATTCAAGTTAATATTAGGGAGAGTATGGTGTATAGAAGAAGGGTTCAGTGGGATAGGAGTGCTTTAAAGGATTTGTTACATCAGTATTGTTCTGTGCACTGCTATCATGTAGCATTTTTCGCTCCTTTATGGAAAATTTCACTCTGGATGCTTACATCCCAAGACCCACTAATAGGCAAGCCATTAGCACCTTTACCCACTGACCCACAGTTATGGATGGCCCAGCCATTGCACAACCACAGCTGCTTCCTTCTTCCAAATTCTCTGTTCTAGAGCCAAATCCAAAGAAGTTTTCCTCCAGCCCAGCCTCAAACCAAAACCCCCAAAATACCACAAAACAGTATATTCTGACATATTTTCTGGCAGCACAGGAATCCAAGAGTATTTCCTAAGGCCCTTACACGTAGAAAATTTTTGCCCTTTTTACCTTTTCACCCCCTTCTGTGCCTGCACATATCTCAAACACTCCCAAAGAAAGTCCTCAAAGACCTACCAAGAACTATGGGGCAAATTGTGTTGAAACAGTTCCCTTTTTTGCACAAATATGGCCTTTCCTTGTCTCCCTGGTATCTTTATGTATCTTTATTTTCTGATTGCTCCAGCAGCTTCTGACTCCAGTATTCCTGGTCATTTTAATTTATTTTCTTTAAGTGGAAGATAATGAAAGGATTACAGCTTTCCCCTTACACTGCAATTATTTTAAATTGCTGATAAGTAATATGCATTTAAAAACACTCAATATTTCTTGGCCCAAAAATGAGACTAGAGAACCAATATCTGTTACCCACAAACACTCACAAAATCGGGGTTGAAGAGAGCCCAAGTTCAGTGCCTGTTCCAGGTGAATGGTTATAGTTCAGCTGCCTGTTCAGCAAGATCGTAGTTGCTCCAGGAGGCTAGAACACACTCCAGTCCACACAAATGCCCCTACTTGCTCCCTACTATAGTCACGCAGAGATGCAGCATGATTATATGCCCCAATGGTCCTGGAGTTTGAGGTACAAATAGGTTTAAGAGTGGCTGCTGAGATCGTGGTGGAGTTGTGAGGGAAGTAGACAGAGGAGCCAAATTTGTTGAAATCCAGGCTGCATTCATTCTGCTATTTGTATATCTTGTTTAATGTTCTTTGTAATTCATGTGCTATCCTTACCAGCATTCTTTGATGTTCCTAATTTAATCATGATTGACCTTCTTCCAAACGCTCTAAAAATGCAATAAAGTTGCATTTTACAATAAACTGGGAGAAAAGCACTCCTAAGTGATATCAAAGCTGCTAATTTTAGCTACAGTACAATAAATATGGCTTCTAAGTGAGTTCATTATTAAGAGTGTGTTTACATGTGTATTTATATGTGCAAATGTTATGCCAGAACAACTTACTTAAAATGAGAAAAAATGTTATAAACAGCCCAGGCCAACATACTGAAAGATATTTGGGGACTTTCTTAGGAAAAAGAAAGAAAAAATACAACATGTATGTCTGAATAAAGTCTGGATACTAATACATATTTTTATGCAACACTTTCAAATAATAAAATCATCTTTCTTTGTAATGTAAATGTGAAGTTATTGGAAGCTTTACTGATATAAGTACTGTGGAAGTGAATGCATCAACCAAATCTTTAAGCGGTCAGTCTGAGAAGGTATTTTGTCACAGACTGTCTTGTGGCAGAGTTATGAATCCTGCACCTGGGACATAACAACCCCATGCAGCAATACAGGCTAGGGGAAGACTAGCTAGACAGCTGCCAGGCAGAGAAGGACCATGGGGTGGTGGCTGACTGCTGACTAAATATGATTCAGTGGTGTGCTCAGGTGGCCAGGAAAACCAACAGCATCTTGGCTTGTATCAGAGTGTCCAGTAGGTTTAGGGAGGTGATTGTGCCCCTGTACTCTTCATTGGTGAGGCTGCACCTCGAGTACTGTGCCCAGTTCTGGGCTCCCCACCATAAGAAGGACATTGAGGTCCTTGAGCAAGTGCAGAGAAAGGCAACAAGGCTGGTGAAGGGGCTGGAGGGCAAATCTTATGAGGGAGCTGGGGATGTTTAGTCTGGAGAAGAGGAGGCTGAGGGGGGACCTTGTCGCTGCCTATAATTACGAGGTTGTAGAGAGGTGGGCAATGGTCTCTTCAGCCAAGTAGCATGAGATAGGACAAGGGGTAATGGCACAATGCTGCGCCAGGGCAAGTTTAGATTAGATGTTAGGAAAAATTTTTTCACTGAAAAAGTTTTCAGGATGTGGAACAGGCTGCCCAGGGAGGTGATTGAGTCACCATCCCTGGATGTATTTAAAAGACGGGTAGATGAGGTACTTAGATGGTTTAGTAGAGGACAGGTATATTTTTCCAACCTAGTGATTCTGTGATTCTGTGACCCGTTCTGAGCAGCAATTGGTCAAATACTGCAGTGTCACAGGGAACAGGCACTCACAAACTGGCAAATGCAGTTCAGTTCTCCAGGCTCTGAGCTTCAGCAAAATAGAGATGTTTGCCAGTCTGGACCAATGCTATCATTTATTTCTACACAGCAAAATGCCACTCTGTTCCCATGTCATGGGAAACCGTACCAGATCTTTATTCAAGGTTTTGGCTCATCTTTCCTAAAACAGTGATTGGTTTGAAAGGATACAATTGCCTTTGGAGGACCCTTGAATTGTTCTCAGTCCCTTTAACCACCCAGAAAGCTGCAGAGGTTTTTTGAAGGACAGTTACTGCTGTACTTCATAGCAAAATAGAAATTTAATCAGGGTAAAAATCATCTTCTCTCAGTTTCTCTTTTGTGCTAATGAGCATTACTCAACAGCCTTTTATGTGAGTGCACCATATATATAGGTATAGCTATTTTCAGTATCCATACTTTTACCCATGTATCCCAGCAACTGCAACAACCATTCAGGATGAAAGAAGGAATTCACTTTCTCCAACACAGACACAGGGAAGGACTTGGAAGCTTGTCAAAGATCCAGCTAATCAATTTCAGAAGACGACTTGGGCTATATTTGCAGTTCTCCCAGCCAAGAGCTTTATTCACTTTTTCTATTAGTTTCTCCATGCAGTGGTGACTCATCTCTGTAATCATTAAGATATAGCATGAGGCCTGGGGCAGTGAAGTCCTAGGGCCATTCAACTGTTCAAAAATATCCAGCAGAAAATTTCTGTCCTACTGTCAGCTTATTGTCTCCTTCTCGGGTCACAGGATTTTGATGCAGAACATGTAAGAGGCTACATTTTTCTTCAAGAATGCCTGTTTCCAGTGGTCAAATAAGGCAGGTTTGGATGACAGAAAAAAATTCAAACTTGATTTTGTTGTGATTGGATTATAAAGTCATAACAATTCCCATCAAAATGCAAATAATTACACAGAAGGCTTCAAGCTGTTCACCAGATCTTGTTCTTATGCAGGCACATGACCAGCATATACATATATATGTATGTGTGCAAGTGTATGTATTTTTACTTTGCATGCAGTCATTTTTTATTTTAAATCTCATCACATGCAGAAATTGTACAGATGTGGAGGACTGAAGCTGCGATTTATGATACTGCTTCTTTGCAATGAAAGAAAGAGTAGAGAGAGCATCCACCTCCACTGTCTTACACTTCCTGACACATTCAGTTCACTCCTCCATGGTTCCAAGAGCTACTTAAGCCAATAACAACTTAATAACTAGTATTGTGATTAGCTAAGCTTGAGCTGATGTTTTGGCAAGTTGTTTTCATACTCCAGCTGAGTCAGGAAGATTTTGCAGGTGGCTTTCACACAAAATAAAGCTATCCAGAGATGCTCAGCAGGCCATTCTCCAAACAGTTCCAGTATTTTCCTGTAACAGTAAAAGAGTTCACTTCAGGATTTATCTCCTGTCTCTTCCAACCATTTGGAACTAACCTGCAGCCGCCATGCACGTTAATTCCAAATGCCCCATGTCCTGACAAGTTTCTCTGCAACAAAGGAACTCAAGGTGCAAACCTTTCCAGGCTTTGTCAGCCACAGAGGAAGGCAAGCCAAGCATCCTGCCTTTGCATTGCTTCTGGCTTGCATTGTGGCGCTTGAAGCAAGAAACTGGGATCTGCAGACTAGCCACAGTAGGATATATTTAGCCACCATCTACAGACTTCACATGTTGCCACTTGGCACTGTTTCTTGATACAACCCCAGTGTGAAGTATAAGAAAAACCACATGCCAAGCTGTTACGCACCTCCAGCAGCACAATAGTTTAATTGCACTGTGGTCTGTCTTAAAGACTTTAATGCTAAGTGCTAGAAATGTGTTCTTTACTGTGTGGTTTGGAGCAAGGCAAAGGATAGAATGGAGACCTATCCAGTGTGAGAGACAATGAAAGACACGATAAGGCATATGTTGTTATAGTAGTTTCTACACCTTATGTGTTACAGCTTACCAGCCTCAGATATGACACTCTCTTAAGGAGAAGCATACTGGTTCTGTTTGTTTCTTTGATTTGATTTGACTAGATTTGATTTGACTAGATTTGATTTGAGACAAATCATATAAAACTTGAAATGTCTTCACTTTGAATATTTTTCAAAATACTAACCTCTGCCTGCTGAGGTGAGGTGTGGGATACATCTACAATCTCTTCCCTCTCAGTGGCACCTTACTAGAGCTGGGCAGCTTTTGTTCCTGTCCACTCCTTTTCACCTACAGTCTCATAGATGGCCTGTTTTATTCACTGCCTTTGCCTAGTGAATTTCTGTTTTCTATCAAGTCAGAACCACAGACAATTTGCCTTTGCCCTGCTGGGCAAATTTGAGAATGTTCATTTTTCCTCTCTCATCTTTACCGGGTGTAAAATGGTGAAGATGGTACTTCAAGATCCACAGATCAATATTCTAAATAATGGAAGGTTTTGTTGGTATGTATTCAGAGCCCAGTGGTATATATCTAGCATCCCAACTGTGTTAAGGCTGCTTCAGCTCCGTGTCCGCAGGTCCAGGCAGTAGTGAGACTGAGTTTAAGCTCCCAAAAGGCAGACATGCACAAAATACTTGTATACAAGTACACACAGCCATTCTCACAGACAGAAGAAACAGCATTTACAAAAACAGACACAACTAAGTTTTTCATCCTCTAACTGATCAAGATGAAAGCTTGTTGATAGAACATGTGTGTATGTGCATATATATTATGTATATATTTATACACGCATACATATATTCAATATTTATCCCCCCCCGTAAGTGGCCTTAGACATACATCTGTCCAGTAGCCCTGGAGACCTCATTGTCACCAAGTTGCTTTACGTGCACAAATACACACAAAACCAGGTATGTCTGGTAGTTGGTCCAGCCCCATGGAATTTACCAGTACCCAGCTCAGACCCTTGGTGTTGGCAGTAGTTGGCATGGACCTATAGCTGCTTCAGCAGCCAACTGTCAGACCTTTTATTCTCAAAGGTACCCAAAATGTGTCTCCTGAACTCCTTATTTACCACTAGTCTGGCTTGATGTTTTCTAGCGATTGAATACACTGATATGTGCACCCAGGCAACATGCTGACAATCCGGTTTGTACAGTTGCTGGCAGCCTGGTGCATGCCCATGACCTGTGGTCCCATAACCACAGCTGGCACTGAGCTCCCAGACAGACATATACACAGATTGAGCCCCTCCACAGGAGAAATAGAAACGAAGGCATGTAAGAAGTCAAGACAGACAGTGCTATATCAGCCCCTGCTCACATATCTCTGGCCCCTTGCAATGGACCACCAGTGGGAAATACATCTGAGGCAGGGTCCTGACTATCTGCAGCAAGGTGCCTGCTTCTTCCAGGACTATACACAAAGATGTATTTGTCTCCTTGCTACAATAAGCATTTCTAGTGACGTTTTAAATCATGAACTGAAGTTTTACAGCACGTTTGAGGTGTTCAAGTCCCCTGCTAGGAAAAGGAAAACTGAAAAATGCATCATGATATTTTTTTAAAATAGTGTGAATACTGCATCCATCAGCCGAATGCATGGATGTGGGTATCTCTAGCTTGGGTTTTGGCCTCCTGTTTAGTGGAAGAACTGATAACTGTGGACAATCTTTCTTTTAATTAGCAGGGGGTAATCTCATACACAACAAGTATTAGAATAAAGCCTCAGTCAAGTTACGTGACACTATCCCCAGTGCATGAAAATAAAAGCATATTCCGTTTTCCATCAGCATTTGTAAGACTAAGGCTGTTCGGATGGAAGAGAGAATAATAATATCCATAGGTATAGCATGGAATTATGTAGTGACTTTTGTTACCTGTTTCCAGTGTAGAGTATCTATATTTGTTTTACTGTGCTGACTATCAAACGGTTGCATCTGGGAAACATATTTCAGAGATGTAATTCTGCACTCTTCCACCAGTACCTGTCTGCAGTAGACAGCGCTGATATCAGGGCAAATCCTATCATCTGCCTAGCACGCTATCACCTTACTATGCATGTGGCTCCACTGACTCTAGACTGCTCGTAGGCTGAGACACTGAATGAAAGGAGGTGTCACAAAAACAGAGTGGAATGAAGTAGTCAGCTTTATGTGTTTTTATGGCCCAAGCTAAGAAGTAGACAAATCAGAAGCTGAATGTTGATGTGGGGTGAAAATTAAAAAAGAAAAAAAATGTTCCCCTACACAGGAATGTTTTTTAACATAGGTTTGTAGTTAGACTTTTTGTATCACCCTTTTTTTTTTTTATGACAAGCCAAGCACAAATGAGTAGCAGCTCCTTTGTAGAAAAACACCTATTGTTTTTTGTTTTAATTTGTTTATATTTTAAATACCACTGGCTCAGGAAGTCCGACAAATCCTGTTTCTCAGGAGAAGAGAGCAAAACATTGTTGACTGACAGTTTTTTGGGAGGACAAATGTTGGTGTAAATCATCCCACCCTTTTCACCAAATGTTTTTTCCAGAAGCAGCTGGGCAGCTGAATGATTGTTTATCCAATTCAATAATTTTGATGCTGTTCTAAGTAAATGCAAATATATTGCAATTCCCCTTGTTCGTATCTAGGCTGTTGTCTACTGTAGGCGTGGATGGGGAGAAGCAGGTCCGACCCAAGTTATATCATTAGCCATGAAGGCCTCATTTTCTCACTGAAGTTAAAAAAAAATAGCAGCAAAAGATAGCAAGAGCAATAACTTTTCCCCATAACTACTTCCTACACACTTCTAAAGCTGATTTACAAAATTGGTCAAAACTAGCGTTTGCTTCCCGAAGTACTGTAAGTGGATGATATATGACCATTCTGTCAAAGAAAACTGAGCAAGTCTAAGCAGCTGAAGGGGGACTAAGAATGCCTTAGTATCCACTAAAAAAAAGAGAGAGAGAGAGAGAGAGAGAGAGAAGCTTGCTATGGAAAAGAAAACATGTATGCCTGCTAAAGGAAAGGAAAGCATGAGTAATTCAATGGTGCTGCTGTTCAACAACAGCTTGTCCTGGTGAAAATATTACTTCTGTAATGCAGCCAAGGTGAATGTCAGCTCAGGTTATCTACTGTGGAAGTACCAGAGATGTGGGTGAGATCTTCCCAGGAAGACTTAGCACACATGCACTTAGCTGTGAGGTCCAGCTTCAGGTTTCCTTTATTCATTTATACTGGCACCTCTTTTTGCTTCATACACTTTGTCCTGTGTAACTTGCACACTCCCTGTGGTTCATCTTGCCTTCTCATTTACCTCTATTCAAGAGATATTCCTGGGAGAACATTCAGAGTGCTATCCAGAGTAATTTGGTGCAGTTTTTTTCTATACAATCCACAGTACAAAACACGAGACATCTTAAACTGGAATAACTCTTCAATAACGTCCATTATTGAATGAATGAATGAGGAATGAATCAGTTCTTCGTTACCCCTCCACAGAATTCATGTCCTGTCTTCAACCTTGTTAGCTAGAAAGAGCTGTGGAATTACGTTCTACGGAAATTCAGGAAAAGAAGGAAGACGAAGTTTTTGTCTCACCATAGACATAGATCCGGTCATGTTCCTGCTTCTGCTTCCCTAAATCTGGAATAGCAATTCAGCAATTTTAATGCAACAAAGTACTAATGACAAAAGATCTTAGCAAGCCATTACTTCCATAACATTTTCAGACAGATGCAGTTACCCAACACTAACAGTGTTCACCTCTGATAGGGAACTGTAGTGCCATAGTAATGGCCAAGGTCCTTCCTGATCTTTAATATGCACTTAAACTTTGATTGGTGTGGACACAAGTTCCACATTGTTCCCAGATATTTGGACATACTGTGTACAAAGGCGATATTTCCAGACAATGCTGCTAGGCTTCAGGGAAAACATTTTCTTATTTCGGCATCTATTAGCTGAACAGAATCCACGCTTCTGCACTGTCATCCACCTGGGAGTGCTGCCATACTAAGGGAGGGGATCTTAGTTGAAGAAGAATGGGAACACTAGTAGAAAAGTTAATAAAAGCTCATTATAGCTGCAGCCTGGTCAGCAGTCTCTGCATTCAATTATTCCCTAGGAGAGACTGATGTGTAAAGATCATTTCCTGCTTTCTTATGCATTACCTCCCTCTCATAGTAAAGAAACTGAATATTTCTTTAATTAATTTAGTGCAGGTTGAATAGAGTGTTCCACAATGGAATTAGTGTATTGCCTTCATTTTCATAAAGAATTTATATTACTACTCAAAAATACTTTTTTTTTTTTTTTTTTTTGCTTCTTGAAGCCTTGTGCAAATGTTAATGATCCCAAGGAAACAGAACAATTAAGCACTCAGGATATCAGGAGTCAGTGATATAGCTTGTATTAGAAGATATATTCACCTGCCTATCAGTGTCACTGTTGCATAAAACCACATTTCTTCTTCACCACTTATTCTCCATGCTTCAGTCCCAGGCATGTACACATGGGAAAAAAAAGAGAAGAGTGCACAGACCAGTTCTCTGTCTTGGCTGCTCTTAAATTTGCACTGCTCACTTTGGGGAATTATAATGAAGACACGATCTAAAGTATGAACCAAGCTGTGCACAGTATGTTGGAACAATTTTTTCCCTCAAGCAATCTGAGTAACATATAATTTTATTAATCCTTCTTTGCTTTATAGGGGATATACTTCTTTTCTGATCCCCAACACTTTCAAAAACTAGCCTGAACTATTTCATGGAAATGTTTCTAAACTGTGAGAAGTTTAACTTTTGCTGGAGTTTTTCCAAGAAACAAAATGGAAGAAGAGAATGGAAACATCAAAACAAGTACTCAGATAGCCCAAGTAAATGTCAAGGTCTGCTCAAAGTCAGTAATTAATCTAGGAACTAGAGAGAGGCCTTTCTCTCTGTAAAAGTGCTCTGGGTCAAACATAGTATGGTAAGTATCTGTCACACCAATGCACCAGCATCCATCAGATAAAATGTTTAAATTTGCACAAGTCATTATATATAATAGAAAAAATGTTGTTCTAATAGAACACTGTCAGAGGTTCAGCGCCTGCTGTTTGGAAAATAAGCGCTTCTGCATTCATGAACCAGCAGGAGGCCATTAACCTATGACAATATTCTATTCCATGGGCATTAGCTCTTAATTATAAATCATTTTAAAACGTTCTGTCAAATTAGTAATTGTACCAAAAATATTTTCCTAGAAATAAAGGATTTCTTAAGGAATTTTATGTTCAACATACTCCTACAGCATGCCTATAATATTCTGTTTTCACAGAATGAGTGCACAGTGGCAAAAATCATGCCCGAATAACATCAGGACAATGGAGAGACACACTCCTTGTCTTTCCAACAGCTACTTTTTATGACTTCCCAGAAGTTATCACTATAGTAAGTCTTACCACTTTGTATTACATGTGTAAATCTATTTACTACCTCTATCTGTGTAGACCCTTTTTTGATGAAAGTGTGCTATTCTTAACTGAGTTAGGCTGACACTTGCTTTGTAGGTTAGTAGTGATAAATGTATTTATGTTTTTATTTCACTCACTCAGACCAAATACGTCTATTTAAATTTTCATTAATAAAAATGTCACTTTTACACTAACAGTTTAAAAAAGAAGAATAATTAGCAGATATCAGTAAGGTAAACATTAGCACTTTGTTGGTCAAGGTTATTTCCAGGCTCAAAAAATAAAAGCAGAATATTAATTAGCAGTTACATTTCTAAATATGATGCGGTGCTCATAACCCTTTTCCATGTGATCTCTTGGTTTTGCAAAAATGCAAAACTCCAAGATCACAGCCTCTGGATACTGCTCAACAAGCACCATATACTGAGATGGCTTGCAGTTACAATGGAGTGTCTATAAAAAGGAACATTGAGCAAGAACCAGTTTCAGTGGAACCTCCCTTGAGTCATTAAGACATGTGTTAACAAGCCAAAAGTCGCGCAAAATAATAAGAACAGTAAATCTGACTCAAAGCTCCAAGCTAGGAAATCGCCACATCTTAAAACAGTCCACTGTGAGAAAGATGCACATATGGTCTTTCACCAGGAGGCCCTGCAACAGTGGGTCATCTTACATACCCTTCATGCATACCTGGAAACTTTCATGCTTGGCTAACCCTGAGATTTTTCATCAAATGTATATTTTAAAAGAGAAAAAATGACTGGAACATCATCAGCCATCTAAAGACAGTCTTGTAATTCTGCCCATGTAGACAGTCTCTTGCCACCATAAACTGCAAGATTAAAGCTTTGATGCATTTGTTAGATCCATTCTGAGCTCAATAGCACTAAAATCTCACCTAAAACTGCATTAAAATTGACATGATCCAACCCTAAAGTAGCCTCTGCTTATGCAGTACCATCATATGTTTTTCATCTATAGCTAGAGTTTTTTAAGACAAGAAAGTAATGACAGACAGTTTTAAGAACAGTCTAAGTTCTAAATTTGGAGGGCAGCAAGAAAGGTTTCTAAAGGAACATCAGCAGCAAAAGGAAGCCTGAGGAAAATATGGGTCACCTGCTAATTAGCTTTTGACTGGAAGAAGCTCAGTGGAGTCTGAGACAACCAGCTAGTTTGAAGAAAGTGCTACCAGAACTTGTGCTGCCCAGCACTTACCTCCATCTGCCTTTTCAGAAGGTTAGCATTACCCGGTTAATACACTGTGTAACTGAACAGATGCCCAGTGGCTGCACTGTTATTGTACATCAGTATGAGGAAGCCGCATTGCTAAGAATTTGTGGTGGTTTAGGCCTGGCTGAGGCCAAACACCCACCAAAGTCGGTCTATCACTCCCCTTTTCAGTTGGACATGGGTGAAAATATATAGAGAGAGGTTTAGGAGTCAAGATAAGGACAGGGAGAGATCATCCTCTCATCGACATGTGCAAAACAGACTCAACACAGAGTGAAGGAAAGAAAACTCTCTGATTTAGTACACTGCACTACACACACAGTGACACCAGAGTCAGATAATGAGAAGCAACCAGATCATAAAGCACCTTCCCTCCACCCCTCCCTTCTTAGCAGACTTCTCTTTAGCTATGATTTTGCTCCCTTCTTCCCCCCATTGTAGCATGAGCGGGGGGGAGGGACAGGGACTGGGGAAATGGGGTTCTCAGTCATTTCTTCATGAGCTGTTTTACAGATCTTAAAACACCTCTATCCCCGCCCCACACACACATACTCCTCCCTTCTTAGCAGACTTCACTTTACTCATGATTTCACTCCCTTCTTCCCCCACATTGTGGCACAGGGAGGGGTAGGAACTGGGAAAATGGGGGCTTTGGTCAGTTCCTTGCAAGTTGGTTTCCTTCTTGGCTGGGGGGCATTCATTCCACACACCCTTTCCCTGCTGCACCGTGGGGTCCCACCCACAGGAGAGAGTCCTTCATGAACTTCTCCAACATGAGTACTTTCCCACAGGGCTCTAGCTCTTCACCAGGTGCCCTGGAATGGGTCATTGCTATGGCAGGCAATAATAAATCACAGTGTCTCTCAGTCCCAGTCCTCCATGGGGTCACCAGCCTCCCCCCAGCAAACCTGTTTCGACTCACATCTCTCCCTTGCTCATTTCTGTGTCTCTCTGTCTCTCTCCATGGGCTGTAAGTGCTGGCAGGGGCTTGCTCCAAGGCAGGTCACAGCATCTCCTGTATGTCTCCATCTGCTCCATCCAGCCTGGGGCCTCTCCATGGGCTGTAGGTGGGGTCTCAGCCTTTTCCATGGGCTGCGGGATGACACCCACTCCACCATGGGTTTCTCCACGAGCTGCAGGGGCATCTTTCTCTCTGGCGCCTTGGCCGCCTCCTCCCACACCCCCTCCCCTGCCTTGGTGTCTGCACAGCTTGTTACATATTCACACTTCCTTCTCCAGTGGCAAAATGCAGCTGCTTGTGGATTTTTTTCTTCTATATGTGCTTCAGAGAGGTGCGGTGACCATCACCAGTTGGCTTGGCCTTGGTCAGCAGCAACTCTGGCCTTGAATTGGCCAGTGTTTACTCTCTGGGGCCTGCTTTTAGCTGCTTTTTGCAGCAGCCATCTTTGCAGTCCCCCATTCTCTAACAGCACACAGCTACGCAAAACTGCAACAGAATTACATTGGCCAGATCAGCCCACTCCCTAGTCTTGACTTGGGAAAGATCAGAGACTGCATGGAGCAAGAGTGCCATGCAATATAAACTCCTTCCTTTTCACTTGCACAAGCTTGGTCATTGCTACAGGTAATGATTCATGCATTCATCCTTTATGCAATGACATTCTCTTATCTAATTGTCACAAGAAAGGTATAATTTACCTGAATTTTAGCAAAGTCTTTGACACCATTTCCCATAGCATTCCCCTGGAGAAACTGGCTGCTCACAGTTTGGATGGGTAACACTCTCTGATGGGTAAAAGAACTGCTGGGTGGCCAGGCCCAAAGACTTGTGAACAGACTTAAATCCAGTTAGTGGTCAGTCACAAGCAATGTTTCCCAGGGCTCAGTACTAGGGCCAGTTCTGGTTTATATCTTTATCAATGATCTGGATGAGGGGAAGGGGTGCACGCTAGTAAGTTTTCAGATGACATCAAGTTGATGGGAACGTTGATCTGCTTGAGGGTAGGAAGGCTCTACAGAGGCATCTGGACAGGCTGGATGGATTGACAAAGGCCAAACTGTGTGAGGTTCAACAAGGCTCAGTGCTGGGTCTTACACCTGGGTCACAACAACCCCACACAAACCTTCAGGCTTGGGGATGAGTGCTGGTTGACAGCCTGCTGAGTATGAGCTGGCAGTGTGCCTAGGTGGCCAAGAAGGCCAACAGCAGCCTGGTTTGTATCAGAAATAGTGTGCCCAGCAGGACTAGGGAAGCCATCAACCCCCCTTTCATTAGTGAGGTCACACTTCAAATACTGTGTTTAGTTTGGGGCATTCACTACAAGAAGGACATTGAGGTGCTGGATTGTGTCCAAAGAAGGGCCACAAAGCTGGTGACGAGAACAAGTCTTGTGAGGAGCACCTTAGGGACCTGGGGTTGTTCAGACTGGAGAAAAGGAGGCTGTGGAGTTACATTATACTCTACAACTACCAGAAAGGGGGTTGTAACAAGGAGGGTGTTGGTCTATTTTCCCAAGTATCAAGTAACAGGACAAGAAGAAATGGCCTCAAGTTGTGCCAGGGGAAGTTTGCATTGGGTATTAGGAAAAATTTCTTCATCAAAAGGGTTATCAAGCATTATAACAGGGTGCCCTGGGAAGTGATTGAACGGCCATCTCTGGACTTATTTAAAAGACATGGTTCTTAGGGAAATAATTTAGTGGTGGATTTGGCAATGCTAGGTTAACAGTTGGGCTCAATGATCTTAAAGGTCTTTTCCAATCTAAGTGATTCTATGGTTCTAGGAAAAATGGCTGGATTATGTGGACCTTTGTATTTAGTATTGCATTTAGCAGGCTTTGCAGTCAAACAAAAAAATTGTACACTGTAATAGGAGAAGGTCTTTATGACACCTGAAAGTTTGGAAAAAACAGGTCCTACTTGCATCCTTAAGCAAAATTTATGAAAATGTGTGTGCAATCCACAGGAGTCACCTTCAAATTCCAGAAAGTTGCCAAGTTTTTAGAGCCCTGGCCAAGCACATCACTGCCAACTAATAATAATACTGCTTTTCTACCAATGAGTTCCGATAAAGTTGGTCTTTTGATTTTAATTCCCCTTTCTCTATAAATTGAAATGACGGAAGCACTGTTCACATCTTCAAATTACAAGTTCACCCTTTAATGCCTATTAAATTCATATTTTACAATATAATTCTAAGCAATACCATAAATGCCAAACAAAAAAATCAGAGAGCTGGGCCCACTGAGCTGGGCTCAGTCAAACACTGAGCAACACTGTGCCTTTGTTTTATTCCCACTGGTGTGAATCATGGCCTTACCTGTAAACATTCTGGCTTTTGTCACACTTGGCCTCAGTCACTGTTACTGTCACTATAATTTTGTGAGAGAATTATCCAGGTAGTGCAGAATGGGAAGGAATACTCAGCACAGCAGTGTAATCTTCCACATCATCCTAATACTGTCTGGCTTGGCTACACTAAAGTACATAGCTCTAAGACAGGCAGAAAAGGAAATGTAATTTGCAAAGAATTATTAGAAGGCAGAGAGCCCCTAACAAGATGAGTAATTCAGAAGTCATGATACCAATTCTATTCCTCCCAGTAGTATCTTTAGCTGCTAATTGTTTTCTCTCTCCCTCCACACCCCCCACACCCCCCAGCCTGTGCACACACATACTTTTCTGTGTTCAAAGGGTTAACAGAAAACCAGACTGAAGTGGCATGTTTTACCATGTCTTCTGCATGACTGATACTGCAATCGATCTGCAGCGGTTCATTTTCTCTCTGGAATCTCTGCCTACTGAGAACAAATACAAACACATGTGGAACCAATAGGAAGCAGACCAAGGGGTTTAAGAGCGTGTACCAACCTATGTCAGAAAGTTCTCACTTAACAGATGGGGCAATTAATAAAACAGTCAAGTGGTATGACTGCGTCAAGGTGCCTTTAAGTGCTAACAATCCTCTTTTGTCTTATTACTGTAGTGTACAGATGGATTCCAACTGAGAATAAGCACTGCATTGTGCCCATGTTTGCTGTCGTACAGTGTCACAGTATTTATAGGGTGCCAGGTGTCCAATGCCTTTTATTTTAAAGACAAATAGGAAACTGGTTCCCTCCCTTCTAATCCCCCTTGCTCTAGTATTTCAAGTGATGAAGTGATCACTAATCAGGGTAGAACTAAACTCTACAAGTAAATCAGCCTTTTTATCAATTTGTAAAGGAAGGATTTGCCATAAAACAATGCTAACACAATGCAGCCTCAGTTAACGTGCATCTTTACTGTATTGATCCTATGCAAGAAAGCATTTTATAGGGAAGTGCATACACTGCAGTGTGCCTCATTACAGCACGTGCAGATTCCCAGAATTAAATTATGGCTTTCACCTCTCTTGCTGAGTATGAAATATAAAACTATGGCTATTTTGCATTTGAGATTTTTGAGGGACTTTTCACCAAGATTACTAATATCGCTGTCCTGACCGAATTCCAGTGTCCTCCCCTATGCCGATGTCACATCTTCACTCCCCTTTCATTCTCTTCCTTTCTCTCTCTTTTTCTCCCATTATTTTTCTTTCCAACATTGCATACTGCAACTGGCACAGGAAAGCTGTCATTGTTGGAGATGGCTGTTCTCAGTTAAGCACAAACAACTTCTGACTCCTTTTTGATTAAAATGCTTTTAAAATATTCTTATGCTCAAAAGAAACTATAACTTTTTTTTTTTTTCTTGTATCACCAAACTTTACTTTTCACTCCAGAACAGAAATAGAGCAGCAAAGATGAGGTTATTTCCTCAGGACTGCTGGCTTACAAACCTGCAATCACAACATGCTTCCAAGGTGCCAGCTCTTGTGCAAGCAGGATACTAGATTGGCATTCAGCAAGACTCTTGATGCACAGACATTCTGTTGATACTCTGAATTTTACTTTGTCCCTAAGTTTAAGCACTAAATGGAGGAGCAGTCTAGCAAAAAGTCACCATTGCAAGATACAGGAGTGTTCTAGTTCTGATGTTGCATTGTATAAGTATTTCTGTATGTCACCCTATCAGTTTGTCATATTGTGCTGCAATCTCTTTATCCAGAGAGTTGTGTGTTATTGTTATTATTACTGTTATTACACTTTTCACTTCAGACATATTTCAGCAGAAACAGGACACTGGTTTGTGTTTCAGAACAGATAAGAGAGAGCATCCCTTCATCAGCTTTAGAAATATTCTGCAGATGGTAAAGATGGAAAAAAGGAGGAAAGTCTATTTTTATATTTCTTTTTCCTTTATTTTATACATAACAATAGCATGGCCTCAAACTATTTTTCACTGTAGTGAGTAGGATCAAGTCCTGTCTGTTACAAATGTAATGACACTGTCAAGTCACCAAAAATTGATGGAGTTGCTCCCACCCATTTATGAAATCATTAAATTAAATGCCACTCACAGAGAAATCTCTTCACTATGAACAACAACTATATGCAGTTTCTCCCATTGACATATGTTCCAATTTCAAATACAATTTGCTGTTTGTTTTCTTTCACTTTTTTTTATCTTCACTTAGCATACACACCAGCTAATTAGTTCACTGGGAGGAGAATCTCTTGATTACAGATATGACATTAAATTAAGGCTGAAGAACATTTGTTGGAAACCTGCATTTGATCAAAATGAACCAAAATGGCAGTAAATTGAAAGACAATTATTTGTAATAAAGTAATCGCAAATATTCATAAGCTTGAATCTGGAGTAAAAACTAAGTCTAAGGGGTAACATTTTAATTGCAGCAGGTAACTAAGCACTAAGTCTCTCAAGGAAGGAAGCTGGATTGTTGCATGCTACATCCACAGCTCATAGTTGATATATCTGGCGTGGTACATGCTCACAGTCTGTGGGTTGAAGATGTCAATCTCAAGGAAGTTGTTGGGTGCTCATTGCTGAAGTTAGTTTGGTTTTCATCACCTCTGCACCTTGCTTGGTTTTATCTAAATGCATTCTTCATTAGTCTGGGTGATTCTTCCTGTAATACCGTTGTTATGGTATACAGCAATCACAGTAGTGATGATATGCAATATTAGGTAGCAATCAACATCATGTAATTTAAGTCATCGGCTATTCTTACCCAAAATCAAATCCCCTTAAGGTACACACTGGACTTCCCCCAATCACCCAAGTCCTTGAGCAACAGCAACTGAATGGGCAAGTTTGTCTTTGCCTGGAGCGAGAGTAACACAGACCGTCTTCCCTAACATATCTGCCAAGCCTCGCTATTTTTGTATTTTAGTCATCATCCTCATTACCTCAGTCTTGAGACCATGTATAGGCTACATCCCTTCCTTGATGGCCTGAGGTGTCATGGCCCATCAAGGTACAAATAATTCAGCCTTATGTTCAGATCTGACCCACTTTGGTATTAGCAGCCTAATCAGCAGGTTGTTTTCATGCTCTTCAATGGCCTGACTCCTCAAACTGGCTCGATTCACCTCCTTCAACAGCTTCTGCAACTCATTGTGTAGGACTCTATACAGTAGCCTTCCATCTCTAATGCTTTTCCACAATGCAATAGCACCTGCATCAATGAACAGGACATATGACTTCCCAGCTCTGATAGTTTACTGTATGGTGGGACTTCTTCAGGATCTGCAGTACTGGATGTCTCTCTCCATGGTGGTCCACTTATCAGGGTGATGTCTTCTTTGAAAGGATACCTTTCCCTCATGCCTTAGAAGAGTCCCCTCAAGAGGCTGAGGGCTTGTTGCACGGGTTGCCCGTCACTGGAGTTTGAATGACTGCTATGACTGTTGCAGGGGATGATCTCTGGGTGCTATTCTCAAATAGTTTTTTCACCCTAGACAAGACCTGAATTCCATTCAGAAGAACTAGCAATAGAAACATGCTGGCCTGAACATACCAAGGATGTTCAACATTCTCAAGAGCAATTACCATTAGCCTGGAGAAGAAGGGGAAGGTGAGTGAAAGTGTCTCCCCCACATATTGACACTCCAAGGAGAAAAATAAATATACTGATTAATAACTTCCAACAGATGGATCCTGAAGTATGGAGATGAACCCATCACTGTTGCTCCGCTGCTGCCAAATACAGATTCAGCCACCTCTGAACACAGATATAGAACTGGTCTATCAATGATTTTATCATGGCATAGCCAGTAGTCCACTAAACAGCAGAGCAATAGCCTTAATGCAATGCTCTGAGGTGACAAACCACACATAAAGATTGACAACCAGTACTTGTGGCAAGTAAGGTGTGACATGACGCAACTCTCAGCACAGCTCTGCGAACAAATAAAACAGCAGTGGACCAGTGATGATTAAGATAGTGGATGTTTTTTTCAAAAAAAATTAACACTCTCTGGTAGGATCTGTTATTAACTCAACTCTTTGTGCCCCACAATGGATCCCAAAAAGGACTGTGCTAGTTTAACCCCAGTCAGTAACTGAGCACCACACAGCCACTCACTCATCCCTCTCCCACCAAAGGCATGGGTCAGACAGTCTACAGACCATTCTTTCCAATGTCTACCATATTGTGGCAACATACTAATGTCCAGCAATTTCCATAAAGTTTAACTGCTGGCTTTCAGCATTTTCTTCTACAACTTTCAACTTACCTATGCCATTTGCAGCATAATAGATCTTGTATGGCTGGTCAGATCCTCAGTATGGTAAAAGCATGTAACTCCAGAGAAAACCCCAGCCTACACCAGCACAAGTTCCGTCTATCACTGTAAAGCAACACCATTCTTATTCTCCTTGCTGCAATCACTGTTGATATTAAGTAATTACTGCTGCAAATGTGCCATGTGGTATCATACACCAATACAAGGCTGATATTATAAGCGTCTTGTAGTTCAAGGGCCTTTCACAGCAATAGAAACTTTCATAATTGAACAAATAATAAATTTGCTGGTATCTTATTTCCCATCCCAAGGTTAGTGGAAGCTTCTCTCCATTTCATAATCAATATGTTTATAGCAACCAGATGTAGAAGTCATAGCATTCCTATTGCTTTTATACCACCAACAGTCAATGAATTCAGAATGAAACAGAACATAAAAGCAAGTGCTTCAGATTTCCCCATGTCCTGTGCAGAACTCCTTCAGAGACAAGATAGCTGATTCACAACTTCACCACCACACTTTCAGTCATCACTTGCATGTTTTGCAACCACTTTTTTTTTTTTTAAAGATCTAGCTGAAATTTCCCTCAGTGGTTTCAGAAGATTCTTTCGGGTCTCGCAGACAAGGGAGCATATTTCTAGACATGTCTACTGGGAAGAAATAAGAGA
Source organism: Gallinula chloropus (assembly GCF_964237585.1). NCBI lineage: Eukaryota > Metazoa > Chordata > Aves > Gruiformes > Rallidae > Gallinula > Gallinula chloropus. The sequence continues at coordinate 34,578,397 of NC_140089.1, forward strand.
TAATTTGCTTTATTGCAAACTCTACTTCCCAGATTTAACTGTCCTTCCAATACAGTGTGATTCAGCAGTCCCCTCCTGAAAAAGCCTTACCTGGTTGGCTGCTGTATAGATAGCTAAATTAGTTACCTGATTGCCCACATAAATGTATAAAATACATAAATTGCTTTAGTCTGCTTTTCAGGAAAAAGGCACCAGAGACAGCCAGAGGACGTTCATGTTGGAGGACCGCAGCTGCGTGAAGAGCTCCCTCCATCTTAGGAGCTTCCAGGACTCGGTGCAGCACTGAGAGATTTGGAGAGTGACTAGGGAGGAAACATTGCCCAGGCAGCTGGGGAACATGCTTGCTCAGCACACCCGCGCTGCAGCTTTGGCCAGCTGGACTTGCGTACAATGCCCCACAGAGATTAAAGCCAACCTTCTGCACAACACTCGGATAGCTCCAGCGGGACAAAAACACCTGGCTGCCTTGCAGTTTGAGCTGTAACAGGCCAAATAAGCAGAAGGACATCAGCCTTGCCTGATGACAGTGAAATCAGATTGAGTCCAATGAAGATAACATAGCAAGTAATGCCAGTACCTGGTACTAGAAATGAACACCAATGGGCTGGGCATATACGGAAGTGTTCCATGCATACAAAAGCATGGCTGAAGTACAACCTACCAGAAAGCAAATATGTGTATAATGCACCAGTTATATTAATCCCAGGTTATGTATTAAGCAATCACACCCTCTCCCTGTCCCTCCCCCCACTTATCGTTCAACACACTAATCTAACAGAAAATATTTTAATGAAGGGCTCCTTTGGTTTTGTATCATGCTATTGTTTTGGGAAAACAAGTTTATAGTTTTTGTAATGTCCATCTTCCCTTTCCCCAAACACACTATTTCCTGCCAATCATGCAGGAACACTGAGTGCCAGGCCCTTCGACAGGATGTTTGTTTGCTGCAGCCGCTAGCCAAGTTGCAAGTCTCAGCATTTACACTAAAAAACCAAGCTTAAGAAAATGTCTTGAACAATTATTTTAACATTAATAGGTTTGTTTGTACTCTGAAACAGCAACAGATTATTCCCAAGTGAGGAAAAGTTGCTGGTGAACCCATAACCTTCAACAGTTTTCATACGCTACCAGTTCTGCAGAGCTGTATCAGACAACTTACAATGTTCTCTTAAACACAACTAAATATTTTCAGTATTGTCGCTAAAGTGACAGATGAGCAACAGCATTCTCTAGGCTGAGAGGCCTAAAGACTGTTTTGTCATTTTTTTTTTTAAAATTAATCTAAAATTGTCACCACCTAGCATTCCATAGGCACACTTCTATTCTGATTACAGGATATCAGATATTGATGTAATGCTGTGAGATGTAGTAGGAAGGCTATCAGAAGGGCCTGCCATGAATCCCAGTATCTCATCATGCATTTTCTACATACCACTACACAGTCCGTTGTTAACCTGCCCTTGTATATTCTCCATGCCCAAACCAGCTGGGGCATGTTCGGATCCCTGTGGCAGAAGATCCTGAGTCACTTTACACAAAATGGTGGTAGCTTTACCTGTTTGAACAAAAGAAAGTAAGGATCTCAAGACAGATGTAATCCTGACAACAGCTTAAGCAGTAGTTTGCATAGTGTTATTGCCCTGCATTAACTATAAAGCCACCCAGGAAGGAGGATTAATTCAGAAAATAACTAAAGGTACACACTGAGCACAGGATAAAGAATTAGTCTATTCAGAGGCTTATGTCTCTGTTAATCCATTCTTAAAGTTGGAAAGTTTCTGGTTTTCCTCACAATATTCTATGCTTCCTTACATGTCACAGGTATTTTGTAGTGAGTGTGTTCAGACTCGGTGCTATTTGTTTTCTCAGAAGGAATGAAAATAAAATAAATTACAATAGCCACAGTAATGTATGAGCCACAGGTTCTTAAAGATATATTTCAGAATATATCTGTATTCAGTTTACGGAATTAAAGTGTTTCACTAAATATCAATTTTGGGAGACACAGACAGTAAAGTCAAGTAGCTGCACAACTCTGAGTGATGGAACGTTTCCATTCCCAAAGGAGTGCTTACCTTGTAGGCACTTTCATAGTCAGGTTTCCAGCTTACATCTTTCTCAAATTTGCTGCATTACTACAGAACAGTTTGCTATGCCTGGACTTGTGGGTAAGGCAAGAAAAAGCACTGTTTTTAAGAAGCTCTCAGAGTGGGGCTTTCCTGAGCTATTGACTTGCACATGCCTGGAATGGGCCAATAACTGAGATTGAAGACATCAACAGCATATTTACCCCATTGACTAAGGACAGTCAACCTCAACAGCTAGTGTTGATTGAGTTTTTTTCTGCTATTGACTGACTAGTCATATTACTTCATAGAGATTTAATTCTGACTGAGAAGGAAAAATAATCTATGTAAATAGAAACATACCTGTGTCACAGTTTATCTAGCCATCCCCCTCAGCAGTCTCTTCTCTATCCTAATGGCCCAAGACAAGTGCATATTAATTCTTCACAGCCTCTCTCTCTCTTGGCACGTCCAACCTAAATGCTTAATCTTTCATCCCAACAGCCTCAATGAGCTGAAACCAAAGGGACCTCTCAAGTCCACATGATGATTTGCAGCTTCCCCAAATAAGTGTGCTAATCACATGTATAGAAATTATCTATGCCATCAGTGAATCTTATAGAAATAAGGTCCTGCATTCAAGGACCTTACAAAGACTCAGAACAGGTAAAGTTCCTTTTTTTCTGTTCACAGTTTCCTGTTATGTCAGAGGGCATATTACTTTGTCTTCCTGGCTGTATCTAGACTGAGCAGAGGATGTGTGCCATTACATATGCCATAGTCCCGTGTTCCCAGCTGCCAGAGCTAGGAACATGGTGAAAGTATTCCCTGGGTCTATTGTGCCCATATCTTACAGCAGAAGTCCAGACACAGAATAGTGCTACCCTAATTCTAGGTCATTTCTTGAATATGGAGCTGGGACAATGTCATAGTAGACGTGGGATACACCTCTGCATGCACCAGGCTAGATATGTAATACAGTAAAAGTAATTGTTTGCTTCTGCATTTAGACTCTTTAGAGGTTTGGTTGATTTCTTTTCAGATAGTGGTGAACTGCAAGGCTTTGTAAACATAGGCTGTGTATTTTCATAAAATACTTGTTCTGTCTGTACTCAGGCTTTTGACATACCATACATATAAAATGCTGAAGATAACACGGTCTTACTGTGCAGCCATTGAAGTCTCTACTCAACATTAGAATGCGCTTTAGACTGATCACTTTCACTGTCCTGTGTAAAGACAGCCCTTCATATCAGCCATTATCCCACAACAAAGTCTGGAAAATAACAAATGCAGAGAGGACATGCAAAGAAAGACAATATAATCATATGAATAAACAAATCCAGCCCACTTTGGGTAATAAGTGTTTGGGTTTGTTTCTGTTCACACTAAATTTTAGCACTTAGGAGCTGTGGTGACTACCTAAAACAGACATATCAGCTGGATTAAACAGGCACTTCCCCCTGACACCCCGCCACACACACCTTCCCCCGCCTTGTGGGTAACTATCCGTGAATACTGTCACAAGACCTTGAGGAATTTTCTTTTTCAAGACCCTAGGGGTCACTGACCATATTGTTCTACCCAGGCATGTTGAAGTGTGGATCCCAAAAACCGCATGGGAGAGGTATTTCTTCACAGCTGCAGGGAAAAATTATTTTCAGAACAAAAAGCATCAGAAATCATAACACAGGCTTTAGTTGGAGTTGAAAGGAAAGTGCAAGCAAAATCTAAACTGTGGGTTGGAAGCCTGATTTTAAAAATATGTTCACACAGCTATTCATATTGAAAATATTTTAATTTTCAGAATCAAGGAGTTGCAATTCTATTTCACAGACCCTGCAAACAACAGGAGAAAAAGGGTGCATTTGTTGGTCGTGGTTTTTTGGTGGTTTTTTTTTTTTTTTACATTAAGCAGCAATAAGATGGAAAGAAAAGATAAAAATGAAAGGAAAAACTAGTGAAACCAGGGGTTAAGTGAATTTGGTTTTGTTCCTTATATAAGTTTTGGTGTTGTAAAATATGGCACGTTTTGTACTGTATGTTCCCTCAGAAAGCCAAACAGAAACTTGTCATCATGGTTTTGAGAGCACAAGGCCTCTCCTTTCTCATGTTTCAACTAAACAGTCTCCACTTGGGCTGAGGAACATATCATATATCATAAATCACTCTCTGATAGATATTTGGCAGCTACTCAGCACCCCAGGCTACGCAACCTACAGTATGGAACATTTTTTAAGGTGGAATCTAGATTTTGTAACTTAAAGACTTAATAGCATCTCAAAACATTCAAAACATTTTACTATTTCCTGGTACCAAAAAAAAAAAATAAAATTAGAAAGAGCCAAGAAAGCAGAATTCTCCATATGGTTTTAAGTTCTGAATAATGCATGCATATATAAGTACATACATACATACAATAAGCCATGCAACTGTAAACCTGCAGGGATTATTCAACAGAATTAAACCAAAAGATAGATTAAGGAGCATGATTACAGCTAACCCTTATACCAATGAAACGGCAAAGAAGTACTGGAATCTATTTTTCATCTGTTAAAGATCTTAACTGTTTCATTGCCTTGGCAAACAAGGGGTATTAGATACCCAAGCACATATAGTCCAGGTAGTTTTGGTAAGATTTCATCTGAAGTTTTTGATCCTGTCAGTTATTTACGAAATGTGGTGTGTGTGCATAAGGCAGAGAGAGAGGTGATGGGACAAATGGCATTGAGTACACAGATGATGGTAATTAACCCCTTCATCGCAGCGCATCATTGATCAGCTAGGGAGAGCATCCTTTATCATAATTTCAGGGCCGCAGCAGCTGCTAGAAAGTGTGTGTTGCTTGACAAGTTTATGCAAGAGCTGCTTCCCCGAGTTTATGCAGCGCGTCGTGGGACACTTATGGGTTAACTTTATGTTTTTGGGACGTGTTGCAGTGTTCTCAATGTACTTAGCCTGAGCAGTTCTTAGAAGGATGAAATGGAAACGGGAGGAATTGCAGAGCATGTGGTATGGGGGTTGGATTGGAAGAAACTGAGACACATGAGGAACAAAAGAAAGCTGCTGCACAAAATCCAGAGCAAGTTAAACTGAAATTAGGTATTTACTGAATTATTTTGAAGAATGAAGTGTGAAGTTCTAGGGGTAATTCTTTGTTTTTTTAATTTATTTGAACTCTACTCTTATGAAAATTTGAGACTGCAAATTAAAAATTGATTTTGCTTAAACTGGATTATATAATTTTTGTTTAATTTATGCAGTGCTTCTGCAAGGTTTTGTTATTTTTTTTTTAAAGGAGACTATGAGAAATTGTAACTCACACACTGCTTTGCCTTATTCAGGCAGGTTGTTCATGCTAAAAAACCTACAGAATATATGCTTAAATCCAACCACTCCTTGATTATCAAATGTAAAATGGAGGGCAAAGATTCCAGAGCATTCGAATCTCATAATTCTGAAAATTTAGGTAAACATTTTGCATATTAACCCCTCTCTGAAGTTCTTTAAAGCTAAGCCTATTAAAAATAACCAAAACCAAAACAAAACAAAAAAACCACCACCAAAACTCTCTGAAGTTTTATAAAGTTAAGCCTATAAAATTTGTCAGGCAATACTACATTGCGCATTTCCAAATGGTCAGTACAGTGAAATGGAACAGAGATTTCTTCCTTGTTGCTTGCATATTTGATAGTTTCACTTGTCTGAATATCAACAGAGGACTCTGCAAAGTAGTTGATACCACTTCACATTAGTGAAAACACATTTTCTCTGCTCTTTGTACAGACAGTTCTCTGAGTGGGCATAAGACTATTTAAAACATAAAAAAATGGGAAGTCTTTACTACTTTTTGTCCTTGCTGCTCCTTCAATTCACAGTCTAAATGATTAACATCCTGTTTATATAGCTGCATATGCCCACTCAGACATGCTACAATAACATGCTACAGAGGTCATATAGTGGTTTCTATTCTAACCTTCTTTTCCCGTATTTCTGGATTTCAATTTTTCACTTTTTACTCCAGAAAAAGTCTGCAGAACATTACAGTCTTGGTCCATACCTGAAGGAGACTGCTGATTTATTATCCAGCATCCCCAAACGCTCCACTATTGGGGACACAGGGATTCCCTACAAAGCATTTCTTGTTGCATAAATACATATGTGCATTTTTATAAACTATGTTGTACTGTCTGAGAACTAAGGTTAAAAAAAAGGTACAGTCCACAGATGTCTGTATAATTACAGTGAAGCTCCCACATTCCTGTTAACATTTTGTGAATGTGTATATTTGAATGAAATATTGATTTAACCTAAATTATATATTATAGTTGCAATATAGCCAAATAGACAGAGGTGTTGTGTACAGTATTTAAACCAGATAGTCTGGCCCCAAACACCATGTAAATCAGCATAATTCTGCAGCTTGTGGAACAATCTGAACACACACACCAAAAAGCTTTTTCCTTACAACCTTTTCAACAGCTAAGGAAATCAATACAAAACTGGGAGAATTAGCTGACACACCAGAAGGCTGCGCTGCCATTCAGGGAGGTCTGGACAGACTAGAAAATTGGGTGAAGAGGAACCAAATGAAGTTCAACAAGGGCAAGTGTAGGGTCCTGAACCAAAGGGGGAACAACCCCAGGTTAGAGGTTGGCCTGTTGAGAAGCAGCAGAGAAGGACCTGAGAGTCCTGGTGGAGACCAAGTTAGGCATGAGCCAGCAATGTGTCATAATGCCCAAGAAGGCCAGTTGTGTCCTAGGGTACATGGATTACAGCATGGCCATCAGGTCGAGGGAGTTTATCCTTTCCTCCTGCCATGATGAGGCCACATCTGGAGTATTGTGTCCATTCTGGACTCCTCTGTTGAAGAAAGACAGGGAACTACTGGAGACATGCTAGTAGAGGGCTACAAGGATGATGCGGGCACTGGAGTATCTCTTGTACTTGTACTGGAGTATCTCTTGAGGAAAGGCAAAGAGACAGCTGAGGCTGTTTAGCTTGGGGAAGACAGAGAGGGGATCTTATCAAAGCTATACATATCTAAAGGGTGGATGTCTAGAGGACAGGTCTGTTCTCTTTTCAGTGGTGCTCAGTAACAGGACAATAGGTTGCAGAGTCTCCTTCTCTGGAGATATTTAAAACCCACTTGGATGCAATCATGTGCAAAGTGCTGCAGGTAATCCTGCTTTAGTAGGGAGAGTGGACTACATGATCTCCAGAGGTCCTTACTTCGGTGATTCTGCGACTGCAAGAGCTCTGGCTACAGTTTTTTCTTTCATGTCTGGATATTAATGAATTGGTGCAAACTATTTAAGAAAGACTCATATATTTGCATATGAAAAATCTATGTAAAAAACTGCTAGAACTGAACCCCACCAAGGCTGATAGAGCTTTTCCGATGTTAGTCAGTGATGAAAGATGGCCATGTTTTCATTACTAGGCTTGCTGCCTCAGTCTCTCTAATGGTCCTTTATTTCTGCAAGCAGTTTGTCAAGTTGCTGTAAGAAAGGACAGCAAATGCAGAACTGACTGTGTATTGGGATACATCAGCAGATCAGAAGAAGGTATTAAATCATCCAAAAGATGAATCAGAGCACCATCCACAGACTAAAAATGACAAGCCAAGCTGTGATTGACAATTAGATTTTGAGCAATGGTAAAGTTTCTTGAGGTTATGCCAGCCTGTACCATAGTTTGGATATCTTTCTACTTATTACATGGTATGAAGCTATGTATTTATTTTTATCTGACACAATAGTGCTTTTTAGTAATTTTGCTAACAGTGAGTACAGTTGGACCAACACTGTTGTGCAGACTGCATACAAAATGAAGGCCCAACTTCACAGTTCTCTTAATGGCATTTGAAACAAATCACTAGTAAATTATGTATTGATGGAAAGGAAAAGGTAAGTGTGGAAACTTAAGGATGAAAACTGTTACAGTAAGTGAATCATGTACCCCCAGGGGCATTTATAGTTTGCTCTAACAATGCTTATTGGATATAGAAATAGAGAAAGAAGCTCATACAAAAAGCATTTCAAAATGTCTTGTTAGTATTAATGCAAATGAAGCCTTGTCATAACTTCACTTTTCTTTTTAGATGTATTTTGGCTATATTAAGTATTCACAGGAAAAATAGAATTATTGAACTGGAAACACCTAGACACTTCTAGAATGGGGCAACTCTAACTAGATCTCATTTTCATGTTTGTTCTTTTCTCTTAGATCTCATGTGCTTACTTGCTCTGGAGAAAGTTTTATGTTCATTTTTAATCTTGAAAAGAATTTGTAAGCCTACCTGTAAGGCTAAACCTAGGTCAAACTGCCACTGAAATTCAGTAAGGTGGTTATCTAAGTCTGTAAGGCATCTTTTGATTGTTTTAGACTTGTTTTACTGTATAAATTATTAACTTTAAATTAGTGGTTCAGTTGTATCCTCCGCTTCAGTCTGAAATCGAGCAGAGCAAAAACAGATTTTTCTAAATTTTCCTTGAACAATGTTCACTCAAGGAAACCTTTTGGGGCTGTTATTATTAATAGGGAAATAAAATAAAATTTACAATGCTTACTACAAAATAAATTGCAACTGTGATCTCTGAATTTTATGTAACTATCCTCATTTAGTTTTAGTTCTCTGCTTTTTTCCTAATGTAATGTCTATTTAGAAATGCATAAAAAATAAAAGAGAAGGGGATGTTTATTATCAAATGAGTTTGTCAAAGTGTTAGCCTTCTTTGCCTTCAAAAAATCAGTCTTGATGACTAAAGTAGATATGATTTTTTGAGGGTGTTGCTGTTTTGCGTACCTGTGCTGCCGAGATGGCTGCTGCAAGCAGCAGCTAGAAGCTTTCTGTAGGCCCCAGAAAGTAAACATCAGCCAGTTCAAGGCCAGAGTTGCTGCTGACCAGGGCCAAGCCAATCTGCGATGGTCACAGCACCTCTGGGGATCACATGTAGGGGAAAAAAAACTGCAGGCCAGGTGTATTTTGTCACCAGAGAAGGGAGCGAGAAGATGTAACAAGCTGTACAGACACCAAGGCCAGGCCTGAATGAGGCCAGGGGGAAGAATGAGGCTCTCTGGGTGCCGGAAAGAGAGATTCCCCTGCAGCTCATGGTGAAGACCATGGTGATGCGGGTGTCCCCTTGCAGCCCATGGATAAGGATGGGGAGCAGAGGCCATCTACAGCCTGTGAAGAGACTAATCTATGCCACAGCAGGTTTTCCAGGGGACTTGTGACTCTATGGGACACCAAGCTGGAGGAGTCAGGACCTGAAGGTCAGCACCCCATGGAAGGGAGCCATGCTGAGGCACATGGTGAGAGTTCTTCATAGGGAGGACTCATGCTAGAGATGTTTGTGGGGGACTGTCTCCCGTGGGTGGGAGCCCACAGTGCAGCAGGGGAAGGGTGTGGATGTGGAATGCCTCTCCCTGGCTAAGCGGGAAGATGACGCGGGAAGAACTGGCTGAAAAACCCCATTCCCCATTCTCTGCCCCTCCCCGTGCCAGAATAGGGGGCGAAGAAGGGAATGAATTATTACTAAAGTCTATGAAGAAGGGAGGGGTGGGGGGGAAGTAGAAGTGTTAAGATCTGGGGAATGAAAGAAGCTAGTGAGGAACCCCCAGAACTCCACTCCCAATTCCCTGCCTCTCCCCACACCAGCAGCAGGGGAAGAAGGGAATAATATCGCAAATGAACTTAAGTCTGCTAAGAAGGGTGAGGGGAAGGTGCTTTAAGACCTGGCCACACTTCTCATTACCCTACTCTGGTTCACCAGCTGTGTAGCTGTAGTGTAATAAATTACTTTTCCTTTATTCTGCATTGAGACAGTTTTGCCCATGGCACTAATTGGAGAGTGATCCCTATGTCCTTATCTTGAAACCTAAGCCTCCCAAATATGTATTTTCTCCCTTTTTCAGCTGAAAAGGGGAGTGAGTGAACGGCTTCGGTGGACATTTGGCATCTAGCCAGGGCCAAACCACCACAGAGGGGTGGGAGAACATTATTCATTATTAATTATAAAATGGGCCATACTAAAGGGCCCATGATAGTCTAGTAACATTTCTGAAATGAGATGCTACGTTCTCGTATTTAATCATCATACTTCTTAGACAAAACCAGAAACAGCACTTTCACTAGGGGATAAATAAGGGGTCAGAAAGGATTTCACAGAAAGGATTTCAGCCAGCTGCTTTCCAAGCTATGAGAACACTTCCCATACACTGCTATTTCCATGTGAAGATAAAAAACATGGAATCCTCTGCACTCACGGAGCAGATATGAACAAGACAAAGAAGGGGAAATAAAGAATTAATAGCCTCTGCAGTGACCTAAAACTTGCCCCAGTAGACGTTTAATTCATTAAACTTTTTCTAATTCTGAAAGTTCCAGCAGGCAGCCTGGCTGGTGTTTCAGGTGCCAGAATTCCTTGTAAGGGGATCTGTGGATGTACCAAGATGCAGTATGCAGTGCGTCAGGGAATGGCAAGGGGTTTTGTACAGGATGAGGAGAACTTGAGTGCAGTGTATGCTTGGAAGCCCTCTAGCTGCTCTGGAATTTCAGCAACATGGCTCACAGCAGCTGGAAATAGCTTCTTTTATATTCACCTACAAGGCAGTTTAACAAATTGGTCTGACTCTCTAAGTTTTCTTAAAATGCAGCTGTAGAATGGGCTTGTCAGAAGTAAAAAAGCCCCAAAATCTCTGTTTGAAACTTAAGCAAATTGTTTAATGTTATAACACCACAACAAATATGTACTTTGGGTACTTGTAGCTCCACATTTTATGAGTAGATGAGTCTCCTCTACTTGTCTTACTTAACCTGCTGGTTTAGAGAGATTCTCTCTCCCCATTATTAACCATAAACCTTCAGAAATAGCACTGCACTGAACACCACCAATCTCAGGATCCGATTTAAAGAATTGGCCTTCAAAGAGCAACCAGTAAATACAAACTTTTGAACTTGACTTGTTGCAGAATAATGTTGTCTGGGGCCAGACATAGCTTGGCACAGAGTAATTTTCACCACAAGATCACCACAAGGACCCCCAGTAGCAGTGGAAGACACCTGCTATGGAAAGCAGGCATGGGAAGTAGCTAACAATAAAGGTTAGAGGCTTCAGACAAACTACAAAACAACTAGTTCTTTACATTATAAAAGTCATAAATGGCTCCTTTACTTAAAAATGAGAAACTAACTTCCTGTAAAGGAAAACATTAAGACCCACCCCCCTGCCCAAAAAAACTCTAACAACAAACCAAACCAAACCAACCAACCAACCAACCAAAAAAGAAAACCCCAAGCCAAACAAAAAATCCCTCAAGCACGAAAGGGAGGAGAGGGGAGGAAAGGGAAGGGGAACAGAACTCACCTTGCAGTTTTGGAATACTTATGCCCTGTCCTCTGTAAGGTGTTGGATGATACACCTTCAAACACCCAGTCAGACTTAGAAACCTGCTCTGGGTCCTGTCTTTCATTTAGTCTTGTTATTTAAACACTCAGAAGAAGCTCTCTCCTATTCAGCTGACAGTGCAAACAGTAATCCACTCTATTTTTATACAATGGAAACACAATCAGAACTTATTCATAAAGCACACGCCCCCCATTAAGCATGTTGTTTTAATCTACATCCAACCTTCTACGTAGTAAAAACACAAAGTCTTTATGGTTACTGACAAAATCCACAGTTCATCATGTTTTATTCGCTGAAAAGGAAGAAGCGACTTGGCCACATTCCTGGGGGAAAGATAGCCTGTCATATTTGCTGAGATTTATTTGTGAAAAAGCACTTAGGATGATATTTTTTGTGCAACCCCCACTGCTGCTGCTTCGAGACCATTATCAGAAACCGAATTTCAGAGATTCGTCTGAAATCAAAACCACAAGGAGGGCTTTCCTCTACTGCCGTCATTGGCTTCCCCACCTACTTATTCAAAATTTGCTTATAATTATCGTTGCATATTTTAACGTCATGCATCTGTCTCTGCCTCTTCCCCCATTTGTTTCCCTGCTCCCAAGATAATTACATTTTGACAAAAATTTATTGAGACATCTGTTTTTTGCTTCAGATCTCCAGGTCATTCTGCATCCGTACCAGTGGCACAGCACAACCCAGCCCTTTTCACCAAGGAGGGAGATACAGTAACTAAATTGATGGCTAGATTAGGGGGAATGTCAGTATAAATCTGCCAGCTGGTTTAAGGTGGAAAGTGGGAGGATACTTGGGAAGGCATGGGGAAATGCAGAAGAGCATTTTTCTGATAACGTTGTCCTTCCAGCACTTCTAGTTCACTTCTGCTGAAGCTAACTCACACAAAACCAGCCATGCTAGCAAGCAATTGCTCTGACTGTCAGGAAATGCTGAATTAGTGCAGTAAAGGACAGGTAAGACTGGAATTTTTAACAGTACAGTAGACAGAATCTAGATAAAACCATTTTGTGAAATGGCAGGTAGGAATAACATTATTCCTTTGGTGGAAGGGGCTTTGTATTCCAACACATGGTGTATGTGTACCATCCTGGCTTCCCCAAATTTGGATCTGCAGCAAAGCAACCCAGATTACATTTCAGTGTCCTGTCCTGTACGTGTCCAGAATTTAACACACACAGGAGGAAAATGGTATGCTTTAAAACCTACATCATCAGATATTCAGGGGAAGATGAAGAAGCTATAATGCTTTGTCATTCCTGCCAACACAATTTAGTCCTAAAATTAACTGTCAAACTCCCTTAGTGGTGGTAATACTTCTCTTTTTTTACGTTTACTTTGAGCATGCGTTGTAAATATTGTGTGGATGGTTAGCTGTATTTCCCATCTCATGAACTAGCAAAAATAGCATCCAAAATAGTCAGTGAATACTGACATTAAAAAAGCATTTTTGTGTAGCTAGGGTAGGGAGAACTTGGAGAAGTTATTACCAGGTGTCCAAAAGACACTTTAAGAAACCCCTCCTGAATCCCAAACAAACCACAGGTCATCATTATTAAAACTTATCTTAGCTAAATCCTAAAAGTGAAGTTCCCATCACTCCATAAGGCTCCTCTCACTAAACACAAAGTTAGCCTTTCTAAATTTAACAGAAAAAGTTAACTTTTCCAACTATAGTTGGAGGTAGACATTTTGTACTATGACATCAGTGACTTACTATATCAGCACATTTTGGAAGGCAGGAGCCGCTTTCTTTTAGAAACCAAAGTCTGTCTTTCAGCCATAGGAAATTACAGATGTGCTGTTGAAGATGCTCTTGAAGATGTGATGTTTCCTCTGTACCCCAAGGCAAACGATGTGGCTAATACTATAATCATCCCCTTCATGAGGAAAGACAGCATTTATGGCCCACAAAAGTAGTTGTTTTACACAGTAACTGTTTTCATGTGAACTGAAACTAGTTAGTAGCCAATCCCTGAAGAGAAAGAGGCACCACAAAGGAAATAGGTGGCCCTTATTGCTGGATAACTCTACAGACTAAAACATAAGAGAAAGAGCAAAAAGTTGGGTTGGGGATTTTTTTAATAATGTGACACAGTGATTCCTTAGGGATACATTCAGAGGGAAATAATTTTTAAATGGTACCACATAATTGCAATTGCAGAGAACTTCTTCCCTGGCACCTCAAAGCGATGACCAGGCATTTCTGCTTGCTGGACAATTTTGTGATGGGTACTGTTGGTAATCAGATCTATTCCTCTTACCAGTTTCTTTGTTGTCACCTCTGTTTTAATGGTCTCCATGTAAACTGTTGCATCTGAGTAAAACCAGCCCAACTTTCAGAAATTAAAAGAGGTGTATATTGGAGAAGGGAGGAGGGGCAGACCTACTACCTTAACTGTTTCCCATATCTCTGGGAAAATAAATGCTTCCACATCCACCAATGATCCTGAGGAAGCAGCTGAATGCAGGCAGGGTGCCTAAACTGGTGAGCACATGGACCATTGCCAAATGCTATTCTACTTCTTCACCTAAACGCTGCCCTTGAGAAATTGCCCTTTGTAGGATATATGAGTTTTAAATTCAATCTTCATCTTCACTCAGTTTCTGTCATTTACTGAGCTTACATTGCCAGCTGTGCCAAGTCACATCAGTTGGACTAGAGATGTCAGCTTTAAAGATTACCCCAAGAGGCCTTTCAAACTCATCTCAGGTGTAGAACTGATTTCAGTCTCAGACAAGATCATTCAGATGAGTATCACCTTCATATCTCTTTTGTGGCATGAGGAAATTGCACTGTTGAGAGAAGCTTGTAAAAGCCTAATTAAAACCAAAAAGGACTTGAGTATAGTTCACTTTTCTTATTATATTTTTCTGTAGATGCAAACATGGTGACTCAAGCTATTCCTACTTAAACCCAAACTGAATGTGTAGGAAGGAAAACATGCAAATAAAGAAACAAGACAACAAGAAAAACAATACATTCCTAGATTTTTCCATGTATTCATTGAATCAACTGCAGTTCATTTAGCTTTATGAAATCTCTGGCAACAGGCACTTAGAAAGAGGGTGAAATGTATTTAGGACAAAGGAAAACACAACCCCCTAACAGCTCATGTGTTTGTTAAAGCCAGGTGTTTTGCTGGCTGTTCAGATTTGGTAAACATTACAGTGATAATGGCCAGTGTATAACAGTAATTTTATCTAACAGATCCATTCATAATTTCTTCTCATATCTTTGTATGAAGAAATTATGAGGCATGATGAATGTGGTTTATTAAAACAGAAATATTTCTGTAAATGTTTAGTGTTGGCTCCTATGTATTCCTGTGGTTTAATACATGTGTTTATGCCACATTTGCTATGGCAAGTTTTATCTGACAAAACAAAAAGCATTTTGATTCCTGAATTAGTGTCATGCAAATCAGAATTGTGATTGAGCAAGAGCCATTCAAACAGCTTGAGTGAACACAATGTTTTAGTTTTAACCAATTAATAAAACAGCAGGTCTTCCTCTTGAGTGTTCAAAATTGCTCTGTTTTCACAGGTAACAGTTATTTTACAAATCTTTAGGACACTTCAGGAACATTTTTAGTAAAAGGAGACAGAAAAACATAAATGTTGCTATCTTAAATGTTGCATTTGCACAGTTCATTGTAGTGACTTGCTAAATTGGCTTCTTGGAAAGATGTTAATCCCATAATAGTGCTGTCAGTGCTCTAAAGGTGCTCTTAAACCAAGACCAGAAAAACGTTCTGATATCCTTACTTTACCTCTCTTCGATGCCTGGTTTCTTTAGTCTGCTCCTACCCTGAATCTGAATGTACTTCTGCTGTGGGAGATCTCGAAGTTTTGTGTTTGAATCCCAATGGGTCACTGAATTGCAACATAGAATAGTGCAATCCTATTAGGACCAGCAAGAAGTAAAGGATTCTAGCTGTTCTAAAATGCAACCCTCAGACTGTATCTCAGTCATGAGGCAGAATTTCATAAATCCCACCCAAGAAATATTTTGTGCCTTCTTGGTAGGCATAAAGCAGTTTGGCATTCTTCAGAATCATATGCATACACAGTTATCCTTTCCTTCTTCTTCTTTTTCAAACATGCAGTAGCACAGTAGCACAAGAACTGAGTATCTCATGACATGAGAATTAACACAATGCGCAGGCATATTTGAGAACGTTATCTGAAAAGAAGTCAAACAATGATCTGCAGCCTGATTTTGGTGTCCCACATCCTGAAATACCTGAGAGTACTCCAGCAGAAGTCAAACATTCAGCCACGCCAAAAGAATGGCTGAGAAACAAAAGTGTATGCTTGTTGCATCCTTTTTCCACTGGCTGTGCCTAGTGCAGGAACTCCTGCAATATGGCTGCAGCACACCTCTGCTAGTTTGCCTTCTCTCCACAATTAGTGCTGTGGGACAGGAGAAGTGCCCGGTCTTTGGACAGACACGGTCACTGCACCATACTCTGTCATATTCTGGTACAGCACAGTTATTCCTATGAGTTTGTTTTGTACGTCCTCTCCACCTCCTTGTGACCACATATAATCCTTCTCTTATGGTTGATAAAAGTAACCTGAAAGGGCTGAAATAATTTCAAACAAGCAGTAATCTTAGCTAGTGTCTGCACAGTTTATGTTTAACAGAGGGTCCCATTTTTTTTCCCTAATCCCTGGGAATAGTGTGAATATATAGCAGCAGCCCCTGGCAGGTCAGCCTTCAACTCACTGTGCAGAGAGAAGAGACACAGTTACGTTCTCCAGAATGACGAAACATGTGCAGCTATTAGAATTTGTGCTGTCAGCCAGAGCTTAACAAAGAAGAAAGTTCATCTATTCTTTTATCCCTAGAAATAGAAAAGGAGCCCATCTGTTCCACGCAGAATCAGAAAGTGTGGGGCAACTCATAGGTTCAGCGGGTGCATAAGCTTTACATACCACTCCGCAGTCTTCATTTCCCTATCATAAATCAGTTGCAGGACTTACTGCCGCCTCGTCCCTCAACATAGCTTACTTGCACAGCCACACTATTGTCTCTGTCTGTCTCTGCTGTTCCACTTCAAGGAATTGCTGGGCCAATTTCTCCTGCTGTTTCTGAGCTAGAGCCTTTTCAAAGGCAACTGTGATGCATCTTGCTTTGGACATTTGCAGCGGAGGAGTAATTTCAAACTCTTTATGGAAGGAATCCCACGGCCATAGGATGGCTCTCAGCCCCCTGCTGTGGCCAGCTCCATCACGCTGTTTCAGAATCCTGATGAGAAGGGGATCCTGGTTGCAAATGTGGATATTGTTCTTGTGTTAGTCAATACCCCAGGAGTAGAATCAAGGTCTAGGCTGTGTTAAACAAAGTAATCTAAGCATATGAAGTATGTGGCAGTGTTGCAGTTCGGTTAGAACTCGTTAACCAGCATTTTTCCACTTCCTGCACAGTCTTTCCAGGTTTCAACTGGGAACAAAACCTAGAAGACTATAAAATAAGTGTCATTCCTGTAGTGTTTGTACTGCAAAGGACAAGGCGTTCTTATGTATCCCCCCCCCAAGCATACATATGAACCTTGTGAGAGTCCTAGATAAAAATATTACAAAAAGCCAGTAAGTAAAAATATTAATCTGTATTTAAATAATCCTCCCCAAATTTGTGCCACTTCCCAGCACTTCCATTCAGAAGCTCATCACTTCCTCCATGACTTCATTCAAAGAAATCCCTTTTCAGTAAAAACAACAGGTTGCCAATAGCAGAAGTAACTTGGCATAAGCTGTTCCACAAAGCAGTATCAACTGCAGCTACTAAACTTTTCCATTTTCTTGCAGCAGTGCAATGTATAGTTACACAACCGCTAATCCTAGAAGTAGACAGGAGGGGAGAAAATGGCAAGGGCACTGCACTGGGTGTAGGTGTCAAGGTGTTGACAGGGGGCCGGCTGCAGGGATTCTTCTGTGGAAGAGCTTGGGGCTGCCCCTTGCCAGACATAGATGGCTCCAACACACCCACCACAGGACACAGCTGAACCCATCAGCCAAGCTGGTGACAACTTGAGGAAAACGTATTTAATTGTGAGCAAAAACCACTGCACAGGTAATGAGAAATTAGGAAAAAAAAATTACTGAGAAACAGACCTGTGAACACTAAGGTCAGAGAAGGAGGAGAAGGAGGAAAAGCTGGAGCAGAGATTTCCCTGCAACACACAGGGGAGACCAACAGGTATTTCCCTGCAGCCCAGGGAGAGGACCACGCCAGAGCAGAAATCCACACTGCTGCTGTATATAGAATTAAATGGTCTAGAAAGTAAACATCAAAATAATTACTACTTCTACCATCTCTACCATTACCATGTTTGCCTACTCCTTTATATTTTCTTAACACTGACTTGGTCCTCAGCAGTAACATAGACAGATGACAGAGAATGGCATCAGTCTGGTTTGAACTTCAATTATGATAGTTCTCTAATGTTATCCAGGTTCCCTGTTTTGATATAAGTTTTGCATTTGACGGAAGAACAGCTTCAAGAAAAGATTCAAAAGGGTTGGAGAATCTACCATCTCTTTTGGCTGCAAGAAAATTAATTTCAACATTAATTATTGAAAAAATTCTTTTTTTTTCCTATTTAAATTTCCCAGCTTCAGCTTATAGATATTTTCCTACTATTTTTTATTATGTGTATTTGATAAAGAAGACAGACCAAGCTCTCTAAAGTTCCCACTATGATGTTTCTTCCTGAACTTCAAGCATATCAAAACTTTCTTCCTCCAAAATTTATTTTTTACTTCGTGAGTTTACGTCTGAACTGTTACAAGGCAACAGGGTTGCTTTCACTGTCACTGCAGATAGAGGTAAAAGCCACAGCACTATCATTTGTGGTCATGTAAATGGGCTCACTCACACCCAACACTAGGTTGCTACAGGGCTCAACCTGATTGGTCTTCTCTTTACATCTCTTAAAACATTTTGAAAGCCACTGCTGCTATAATGTCCTGTATTTCTCATACAGAGTATGTGCTGTAACCCATGCCCTTGTTTTTTATTTCTGATTTTGTTTACGAGACTCTTTCACTGTTAGTTTCAGCCTACTTTATGACACTGACTTGGCTGGGTTTTTTCAGATTTTTTTCAGTTCTCATTAGTCTTTGTGAAACAAATATCTTTCAACCTACCAAACAAGCCATACGAATTGTGTCATGGTTTAGCCTCAGCCAGAAGCTGAGCACCACACAGCCAATTTCTCACCATCCCCCAGTGGGATGGGGAGGAGAACGGAGAGACAAAAGCAAACCTTATCCCCACATTGGGGTATGGACAGTTTGCTGGGACAGCACAGTGAGTGGGAGATAACAAGACATAACAAAATACACAAAATTGGTGACACACAATGCAGCTTTCCTCACCAAACCATACAATTCAGACTACACACTGCACAGCCTTGAGCTACACTGGCCTTCCCCAACTCCCCCTTTTCTATTGAGCGTGATATCATATAGCATGGAACCAATAAGTCTTTGGTTAGTTTGGGTCACCTGTTTTGTCTGTGTCCCATCCCAGCTTCTGGTGAAAATTAACCCTATCCTAGCCAAACACAGAACATTACCCTCCCCTTATTCTATACCATCTACATCATGCAGAATGTTGTGCTGTTGAATTGTTACATGCTGCATCTGGAGCTCAAGGATGGTGTATCTGTCACGGTCCATTCTCACAGTCTGCAAGCTGAATGCTGATTTCAAGGAAATTTCTGGATACAGTTGCTGAGGCCAGTGCTAGTTCAGTCATTGCAGCACTCATTCTTCATTGATTCTTACTGTGATACCATTGACACAGTATGTAGCTAGTGTAACAATGAGAACGTACAACGGCAGGGTTATTTAGCAATTAACATCATAAAATTTAATTTATTGTCTATTCTCACCCAAAATCAGATCCCCTTTAGATTCACATCAGATTTCCCCATTCTTCCATATCACCCAGCAAGTAATCCCAGATCCTTGTGCATTAGCAACCCCACAAATGGATTTGCTTTTGCCTGAAGCAGGAGTAACCCAGACTCTCTTCCTTAACACATTCTTCATATGTTCTATGGGGACTTTATACAGTACATGGTATACGGGGACTTCCACAGTCCATGGAAATTTTGACTAGTCAGAGGCAGATCAATTGGTAGACCCGCTGGAGTTAACTAACCAGGTAGCCTTTGCTAAATGTGTAGCCCAATGTTTGAAGCTCCCACAACCTCAGTGTAGTTTTTAGCAGCCAATTGCAGAGTTTGATTTCCCTAAGGTCGTGTTAGGGGATGTATTTTATATATTTATATTTTGGGCATTGCACTCCATACCAGGGGCACTTTACCCACTTGTCTTGCTTGGTTTCAGTGCATGTCTCACATTCTTGGATGACCCACGAGATAACAACCATGGTCAATTCCACCCCCTTAGTCTTGAGACCATCAATATGTTGCATCCCTTCCTTGCTGGCCTGAGGTGTCATGGACCTACAGAACTATTAATAATTCACCCTTATGTTGCCAGTCCAGGTCAGCCTGAGCCACTTTGATCATAGCAGCCTGATCCACCTGCTGGTAGTGTGATCTTCCTCTGTAATGCATGGGCATCCACATGATCTACTTCTACACTCAGCCTCTCCAGCCAGGCAGCAATATTTTACCATGATTCAGCAGCCCAGATGAGTTTGCCTCTGTGCCACTAGTTTCTCTGTTTCCATTGCTGTAACCATCCCCACAGTGTTTGTGTCACCACTCTGAGTAAAGGTAGATGACCGGCCACTTTTCTCCAGAGCTAACTGGGTGGCTTTCACTTCTGCAAACTGACTCAATTCACCTTCTTCGGTGGCTTCTGTGACTAGCCATGTAGGAATTCACAGAATCACAGAATTGTAGAGTTTGGAAGGGACCTCAAGAGATCATTGGGTCCAACCCCCCTGCAAAAGCAGCTCCCCAGCTCATATTGCACAGATAGGAGTCCAGATAGGTCTTGATTATCTCCAGAGATGGAGACTCCACCACCTCCCTGGGCAGCCTGTCCCAGGGCTCTGTCACCCTCACTGGGAAAAAGTTCTTCCGCATGTTGGTGCGGAACTTCCTGTGCTCCAACTTGCAGCCATGGCCCCTTGTCCTGTCTCCACAGACCACTGAAAAGGGGCTGGCTGATTCCCCCTGCATTCCATGCTTAAGATACTTATTAATTAGATCCCCCCTTAGTCTTCTTTTCTCAAGAGTGAACAGCCCCAGCTTATTCAGCCTCTCCTCACAGGGGAGGTGCTCCAGGCCCTTAATCATCTTCGTAGCCCTTCTTTGGACTCTCTCCAGGAGATCCCTGTCCTTTTTATACCAGGGAGCCCAGAACTGGACACAATACTCCAGGTGGGGCCTGACCAGGGCAGAGTAGAGGAGGAGGATCACCTCCTTTGACTTGCTGGCCATACTCCTCTTGATACACCCCAGGATCCCATTGGCTCTCTTAGCCCCCAGGGCACACTGCTGGCTCATGGCCAACCTGTCATCAACCAGGACCCCCAGGTCCTTCTCCATAGAGCTCTTCCCCAGTAGGTCATCCCCCAGCCTGTACTGAAATGAATGGTTGTTCCTTCCCAGGTGCAAGACTCTACACTTGCTTTTGTTGAATCTCATCTGGTTTCTCCCTGCCCAGCTCTCCAGCCTGTCCAGGTCTCTCTGGATGGCAGCGCAGTGTTCCTGCGTGTCAGCCACTCCTCCCAGCTTTGTATCATCGGTGTACTTGCTGAAGGTGGATGCTATTCCCTCATCAAGGTCATCAATGAAGATATTAAACAGGACTGGACCCAACACCGAGCCCTGGGGAACACTGCTAGCCACAGGTCTCCCGTCAGATTCTGCTCCACTGATCACCACTCTCTGAGGTCGGTCTAACAGCCAATTCTCAACCCACCTCACTGTCCACCCATCTATCCCATGCTTTCTCAGCTTTGCTATCAGGATGTCATGGGAAACAGTATCAAAAGCCTTGCTGAAGTCAAGGTAGATGAAATCCACTGTTCTCCCTCCATCTACCCATCCAGTGATGAGATCATAGAAGGCTATGAGATTGGTCGAGCATGCTCTCCCCTTGGTGAATCCATGCTGACTGCTCCTCATACCATAGCCTTCCATGTCTGCTGCTTTTCCACAGTGTGACTGGACCTATTCAGTGAAGAGGGTATATGGCCTCTCATTTTCTTGTAGTTTGTTGTATGGTGGGGCTTCTTCACTGTGTGTCACCTCCTCCTCTAGTGACATTCTGTAATCTTTTCCTTCTGGCCAGACCATGATCACTTCCAGGAATCCTAAGAATTTGGGGTTTCCTATTTAAGCCCACTATGTGATCAATGCAACCCACTTATCCCATGTAGCATCAGTTGCATGATGGATAGAGAGGACCCTCCCTTTGAATATTGAGCCCAGCACCAGCAGTGGGGTGCCAGGAGGAGCTGGGCTTCAGTATCAATCACTTCTAAAGTGGATCAAACCCTTCATATGCTGCTAATATCTCCTTTTCTGCTGAGCGTATCAGGCATTGGACCCTCTGTATCCCTGACTCCAAAACACCAGAGGTCAACCTTGAATCTCTCCTCATGCTTTCTGCTAGTTGTACTGAAGTTTCAGCATGTCTGACACAACAGCATTCATCAGCAGCATGACTTTTTTCAGGCCACGATAGTCTATTGTCTCCACTCTCCATTTGATTTATACAATGGCCATATGGGTCTTTTAAAAGGTGAGTGGTTTGTTCTGATCACTTCTTGGGTCTCCAGGTGACAAATCAGCTTATGGATGGGAATCAGGGAGTCTCGGTTGATGTGATTCTGTCAACAGTGCACTGTTGTGGTAGCCATTGGCACCTGTAATTGTTCAGGAGTGAAGTTCCAAATCACTAGGTGTGAGAAGTTCTCTAGATACCTGCTCATACTCTCCCACATGGCATGCCACACCTGACTATTAAGCCTTGGGGAAAATCTCTGGGTGGTGGCCTTAAAGCAATATCTTTTAACATTGAACACAACACTGTCCTGGTTTTGGCTAGGACAGAGTTAATTTTCTTTCTAACAGCTGGTGGAATGTCATACTTGGGATTCAGGATGAGAGCAGTGCTGATAACAGGCTGATGTTTTTAGCTGTTGCCAAGCAGTCAAGGACTTTTCACTTGTTCATATTTCCCTGCTAAGGAGAAGGTGAGGGACGAGGGGACAGGGGATGGGGTCAGGAGTAAGGGGAGGGACGTCCAGGAAGCTGGGAAGGGGACACAGCTGGGACAGGTGACCCAAAATGTTCCACTTGTATGGAACCATTCTGTCGTTTTAGCATCACTATGAAACTTCTGCTATCTCCATTCAGTAATGACCCTGTTTAACTGCAAGGGTTTCTTTGTTCCTAATGCATTCTGGCTCCTTCTTATTCTGAGCCATGCCAACTGAGTTACTTTCCTTAATATCCTTAATTTCCCTCTATCATGTTTGTCATGTTACATCTCTCCTTTTTTTGCACATTTTTTTTACCAGACAGCTCCTCTTCCCCACTAAAGTGAGATGAGATTTTATGCAAACTTGTTTCTTTCTTTGTAGGCAGCCTGGGTTTCATAGCTATTTAATAAATGGTTTCAGCTGCCTCAGGAAATCAGAAGACTATGTAAACATTCTCTTTTATTTCCTTTCTTTTTTTTTCTTATCTTTTTTTTTCTTTCTTTCCTGTTGGATTTTTTTTAAATATAGCATTCAAATTCATCAGAGAAAAGAAGACATGTCAGATTCTTTTATTTCCACTTGAGAGGATCGAAATCCTACAATTATTTCTGAAAGTGCTCAAGTCAGAAAAAAGAAGTATTGCAAGGTGACTGTAAAAAAGGTTGTCAGACTACAATTAAATTTCTTACTGTTTTGTGCTGGATAAGATAGTTGATCTCTATGTATAAAAAGGGGCAAGTTCAGTCAGCATAAACCTAATCAGAAGATAGATATCTTTTAAGTGTTTAAGATAGCAAAACATCCAGCAAAAGAGGAGATCTAAGTTGTTACAGCAGTAGAAGTGGTAACTCACGTTAGATATGTTAATAGCAAGAGATGAGGTGGCACTTGGCTCTGAACACATCGTCTGCATGGGATTATGATTTAAAAAATTCAGAATGCATGTGCACCATGGCAATCCCTTTGCAATTAATGACACAGATGCTGAATAGACTGAGTGGTAGCCACTTGTGCAGCAGTGACTAAAGCCATTTCTTTGTTATTTTCAGAAGATGCTGGAGGTCTCTATTTTGTCCTATTGACCTAGGCATCAACTCCCATTTAGCAGTTGTGAATTTCTGTTATCTCTTTTATGAAATCCTTCAGATTTGCTTATTAATCCTTAAAGAAAGATGTTTGATTCAGTAACTTTGAGATAGCACTTCTTCCCCTCAAATTTCCCAGTCTACTGAATATCTTCTACAACAACTTTCAAGACAGAGATCAAAATCTCCTTGTTACATTAATGTAAAGCAGAAAGGTAGAGGAAGCAAAACAGAATTAAAAAGCAACCTTATATTAATATCTGCAAGTTATGCCAAGTTAATGGTTTTGAACACTCTTTCCCAGAGATGTACTTCCTACTGCATCTAAAATCACAAAAGATAATAACATCATTAAATACCCAGTTCATATTTTACACAGTCTGCTAAAGTGTACTGGTTAGGTCCAAAAATGTAGGCTTTTTAATACTGGTCCTGACATGGGACTTCTCAACAATGTAGTTTTATTTCATACCAACTTTATATTAGGTAAATACATCTCCCTCAGAAAAGGAAGGAAGGCAGGCAGACAGGCAGGCAGGTGATAAATTATCAGAAACTAGGTGAACTAAGTGTATGGCTTGACCATGTAGAAAACCTCCCATTATCCTGGAGCAGGTGGATGATAAACACAACCCACTCTGGGTAAATGCGCTAGGATTTCACTCTGGTCTTCCAGATGTAACAAATGAAACTTTGCGTTAAAACAACTTCAATCTATTCTTTTGTGTATGATTAACCTCCCTCAAAACTTTGAAAACATTCTCTCCTACTATTATAAATATTTCCAAGTTTTGTTCAGTAGATCACTTCTGTTGCGCTCTTGTAATGGCTGTTCAGCTTCAACATGCAGCACTGTTCTGTAGGACACTTGCTTTAGTTTAAAGTTGGTTCACACTTGCTTGTGAGCTGCCTTGCCATACAGATGTACATCTATTCGGCTTTTTGATTCTGATCACTTTCAATGAAAACATAATTTAGAGAAAATTTTTCATTATGTTATATACCAGCACAGAATTATGGCAAATGAGCAAAGGCTTTCACCTGGCTGCTGAACATATTGTCAAAATGGTAACAGAACCAGGACAATCATGCAAAACTGTGTAAAGGAACATCAGCAATCAGGTAACTGCTAAAATTTCCTCCAGCTGTAGAATATGTATTCTTAATATTATATCAACGTGACTGAAATAGGTGAAAAAAAAGTGAAATACAAAAGGTGAAAATAGTTAATCAATATGTCAGCAAATTGTAAATAAACACTCAACTTTGGGAACTTTATTCTTCAGTTATTTCTGAGTGTAAAATTCAAGATCTCCAGTGTCCTCCAGTGGAGGCAATGTACTGTTTATATTGGATCAGGAAGCTCAGCCCTCTAACTCCAGGTACAGAATACATATAAGGAATAATGTTATCTTTTTCCTAAAGTATCAAACCTGTTAAATAAGTCAATTAAAGTTGTCTTGACTGGAGTAACTGCACTTTTCCAAGTTCGTCTCCAGAGAGGCAGCTTCAGCCGTAAAATACAATCTAATGCTACATTTTTAGCGATGCAAAGTCTATAGGCCATGATTTTAAGGCAGGAGTCATCAATATTTCCTTTCTTCCTACAGCTACTAAGGTGATGATGTCTCTGGAAATTGCATCCCTGTGTTTATTGCAAACCTAGGCCAGACCTGCTTAATCAAAGACAAATTCTGGGAATTTACATGATTTTACATATTTCAGTACCAATCAAGCAGACTAGTAATAGTAGCCAATGCAAACCAGTGACTGACTATTTTCATTCTTTGCAAGGTTGTTTGGGTTTTTTTTCTCAAGAGAGCTTTACCTGTAGAGGAATTGACTTTGATTTCTTCATTCAAAATAGAAAACTCTAGATTGAAGGATTTCAGGTACATAAAAATTCTTAATATAATCAAATGACTTCCATGTAGAGAGAAAGCATTGATCATCTACCTCGAGTGAAAACAACCTGTCTTAGAAGGCTTGAAAATCTTCTTCATCCAAAAACCTGGAGTGAGTTTGCAATAATAATTTCTTACTTATATTAATGAGAACATCTAGAAACCTCAGTGAAGACTGGGTATTCTGCTTAACACCTGTCAATAAGCAGACTTTACAAAGAAGTACTCTTACCCTATTTGAAACTAAGGTTAAAGTCTAACTAGTCCAGCTTTCAGCCACCAAAGGCTTTCATTATAAAAGTGATTGTCAGAATCATCATTTAACAGACCATGCTGAGAGTACTCCCTCTTAAGCCCTTAATGACACACATGAGTCCTTTTAAAAAGCTCATGTCACTTGTTAGGCCATCATGAAAACAAAACAGAGTGCATAGTTGCCCATAGCTTCTAGTTTTTCATGCCCCATTGACAGAAAATGGCATGGAAGAAGATATGGAATGAGTGTCTGGCAGCAAGTGCTCAGTTCTTACAGGTGCTCCACTCTTCCCAAGGAGCCTCAGAGACACATGAATCCTTGTGGCAGCTCAGGTAGGCATGATTTGGTGGTAAACTTATCTAAAATTTTCTGCTTGCTACCAAACTAGCTGTTTCTGTACTTTCAGGTCTGAGCCACATGCCCACATAACAGGGGATGAAGACTAGGCAACCCAAAAAGATCTTTACAATCACTGCACCCCATATCAATATGAAAGCAGGCAGTGAATGTCAGATAATTTAGAATTTGGAAGTTTTACCACAGATCAACTGGAAAGTTCCCTGTGCTGCTGCTCTCTGAGCAGAGCCTTGAAATTATGCTGTGTTTCAAAGGGTGTTTTTATTCATAGAATCATAGAATCTTAGGGATTAGAAGGGACCTCAAGAGATCGTTGGGTCCAACCCCCTTGCCAGAGCAGGCTCCCTAGCTCGTATTGAACAGGTAGGTGCTCAGATGGGTCTTGAATACCTCTAGAGATGGAGACTGCACCACCTCCCTGGGCAGCCTGTCCCAGGGCTCTGTCACCCTCACTGGGAAAAAGTTCTTCCGCATGTTGGGGTGGAACTTCCTGTGCTCCAACTTGCAGCCATTGCCCCTTGTCCTGTCCCCACAGACCACTGAAAAGGGGCTGGCCATTCCCCCCTGCATCCCATCCTTAAGATATTTATAAACATTAATAAGGTCCCCCCTTAGTCTTCTTTTCTCTAGACTGAACAGTCCCAGCTCACTCAGCCTTTCCTCATAGGGGAGATGCTCCAGGCCCTTAATCATCTTTGTAGCCATCCTCTGGATTCTTTCCAGGAGACCCCTGTCTTTTTTATACCAGGGAGCCCAGAACTGGACACAATACTCCAGGTGGGGCCTGACCAACGCAGAGTAGAGGTGGAGGATCACCTCCTTTGACTTGCTGGCCATACTCCTCCTGATACACCCCAGGATCCCATTGGCTCTCTTAGCCCCCAGGGCACACTGCTGGCTCATGGCCAACCTGTCATCAACCAGGACCCCCAGGTACTTCTCCATAGAGCTCTTCCCCAGTAGGTCATCCCCCAGCCTGTACTGAAATGAACGGTTGTTCCTTCCCAGGTGCAAGACTCTACACTTGCTTTTGTTGAATCTCATCTGGTTTCTCCCTGCCCAGCTCTCCAGCCTGTCCAGGTCTCTCTGGATGGCAGCGCAGTGTTCCCACATGTCAGCCACTCCTCCCAGCTTTGTATCATCGGGTACTTGCTGAGGGTGGATGCTATTCCCTCATCAAGGTCATCAATGAAGATATTAAACAGGACTGGACCCAACACTGAGCCCTGGGGAACACCGCTAGTAACAGGTCTCCCGTCAGATTCTGCTCCACTGATCACCACCCTCTGAGCTTGGTCCGACAGCCAGTTCTCAACCCACCTCACTGTCCACACATCTATCCCATGCTCTCTCAGCTTTGCTATCAGGATGTCATGGGAGACAGCATCAAAAGTCTTGCTGAAGTCAAGGTAGATGACATCCACTGCTCTCCCTCCATCCACCCAGCTGGTGATGAGATCATAGAAGGCTATGAGATTGGTCGAGCACAATCTCCCCTTGGTGAATCCATGCTGACTGCTCCTCATGACCTTCTTCTCTTCCAGTTGCTTGGAGATGGCATCCAGAACAAGCTGTTCCATCACCTTTCCAGGGACAGAAGTGAGGCTGACTGGCCTATAGTTGCTGGGATCCTCCTTCTTGCCCTTTTTTTAAGACCGGAGTCACATTTGCTTTATGAAATGAAACCATTGTCTTTATTTATGAAACCACATTAACAATGCTTGAGTCTGAGTGAACTTTATAGCCTCAAAGAGTTGAACCAAGCTCTGTGCTTCACTAAATTATCAACAATGTTCGTGGGCTGACCCATGTCCCTCAGAAAGCACCTGGATTTTTTGTTTTTGTGTAAAGTAGATGATTTTTATTCTGCTCAGGTAACTCTGCCCTGTATCATCAGTGTGCCTGAAAAGCAACACACATTACCAAGGGCAGAGCATGTAGGTTTAGTGTAATTAAACAGGGGTGGAGGAAGAAAGTAGAGATTAAGCTTGTCCCTACTGACTGCTTTTAATATTTCTGTCTTTAATCTGCAGACTTTGTGACACTGCAGCTGGGACCTATCCCAGTGCTGCACACAGCAGCAGCCACTGATGAATTTTGTGCCGGGCACCGAGCAGAAGCACAGACTGTATCCAGCTCATGGCTACAGCTCCTATCTCTCTGCTCTGCCCACCTGGGATCTTGGTCACCTGTGGGCTTGATCACCTGCACCTGAGCTCCCCAGATACAGCCCATTCACGGGAAGAGGGAGCAAACGCATCTCTGAAGCTGCTTCAAGGTTCAATTAATTTGCGACATTCCTTTCCCATACCAGTCCATTTTAATGGATTATTCTCAATCCACAGTCTTACTGTAACTGCCAGAAAACTTAATTTAGAAGTACGATTTCACCTTATACTATGCTCACCCTGTAGTAATATTCCCCTCACTGGATACTGCCTGGCAGGATCTCCAGATGCTGGACCCATTGCTACAGCGATGCTTAACAAGGCTCCTCAGAAAGGTCTGGTTTAGCAGCATCTGTTATCCATTTTGTGGTGGTTCAGCCCCAGGCAGTGGCTGAGAACCACACACCACTCGCTCACTTCTAGAGGAGATACAGACAGGGCCTCCATGGCTTGGGATATGGACAGTTTACTGACAAAATCACCGTGAAAGGGGAATGATAACAGCCCATGGCAAATTATACTCACACTCAGTTATAATAGAGAGTACGTTACCAACCCCATGACAACACAGGGTAGTGCACAGATGCAAGGACTGACCCGACACTCCAGCTGCACTCAGGCGGCCCTGAAGGCATCCAGGAACACCCATCCCCAACCAGCCCCTCTTACAGAGGAGTGATGTCAGGAGGTGTGGAAACAGCCTGGGCTAACTCAGTTCTCCCTGTTCTGGCTGCTTGGGGAGGTCGTGGCCAGAACCAAGACACCATTTTTGCAAGCATTTTCACAACCCTGTAGGAAACACATAAAAGTGAATTAATTTCCACCGACGATCTTATGATCACCTTGGCTGTTTCTTCAAGACAAAACACCCCAGGGCCCAGCAGCCACAGATACAGCAACCACAGACCCTTAGCTTTTGTTTATTTATTTTAGCATTCCCTGTTCAAAACTGGAGCTAAGTGTAACCAAGGCAGAACACATACTTCGATCTGAAGATGTAATTTTGAGAAAACTGAGTACAGAAAATCCCATCTTCTGAGAAAGCAGGCCAGTCAAGATCAAGTCAGGCTGGAGATGTGCTACTGACACTGCAACATAGCTTCTCCTCTGCAGAAGTGGTGCTATTGGATGTGACAGAGAGGGAAGACATGCTGTCATCTCTGCAGCTGCCCTTGGTGTTCTTGTGGGACTCTCTGACATCCTTTTTCTTTCTGCTGCTCCCTGAGATGGGAAGGGATCCTCCCAGGTCTCCTGCTCACCCATTACATGCCATGTTGCTGCCTGGACCAGAGTGATCTTCCTCTACCACCTCTCATCCTCAGGACAGACAAGGAGAACACATGACACGGGGAAGCCTAACCGGAACTGCCACTGTGATTAATATCCAGCTGGGACTGGTGAAATATAAGTGAGGAGTCTGAGTAAATGGAAAAGAAAGGTTAAGACAGGAAAGGGGAGGGGGTGCACTGAGCATGTTGGAGAAGACTCTTGTCCTTCCATGGGAAGGACAGGACAGGACTTGCAGCAGAAGATGTTTATGAAGACAGCTGTGAGTTTGAATATGTCTACTGTCTGTCTCTACAGCCCCCAGAACCCTGGGAACACAGAGGTTTGATGTGTCTCAGTGGGATGCTATGCCCAGTCTTGGAAATTTCCTCCTTAACCATGGGCAAAACTCTTTCTTTTCCTGTTTTAGCCTAATGTCATCCTCCTGCGACCTTCCACACAACTATCAAGTTGCAAAGGGAATGCACTTATGTTTTTATAAGATAAGAGGACTTTCTGTTCCTCGCTTTATTCATGCATGAAACCTCCCAGGCTGAACAGCAATGTTATAAATCTAAAAATTTTGGAAGAGGTCTCCCACATCTCCTTCAAAACCTAATGCTGCACAAGAAAACTAGTTACTAGAAGGCCATCACTGTACCACTCACTTTGTCTTCCCTAATCCAATCTTCATTTTAAGAAAACACTGAATGCATGGAAATAACTTTTTCCAGTTTGTGAAGCCTGAAGTTTTTCTAATGAGTGTTGCATAGTGAACTGGAGCCTATCAACAGTAAATTTTCTTTTCATAATTGCCTTTCACAGCCCCTACAGAAGTATTCCAAGGAACCCAGGGTTTCTTATTACCACAAACTGAAAGCTTCTAGCCTAGAGAAACACACCATCCACACCAGGCGCTGGTGAAGCTTTCTGATGATACACCAGCCTTGCCAGCCAGGGACATTCAGCCTTGCGTGATGGTAGCACAACACGCCCAGAAGGTAGTAAGGAAAAATGATCTAACAGGTGACCATTGGACTGCAACTACTTTTGTATGACCAGCTTAACTCACTTTCACATCCTCCAAAGTGCCTTAACTTATTCTGAGTCCACATATTATCCATAACTTGTGCAAACTCTGAAGTCTGGAGCGCAGTCTTGGCTCACAACAGCATGCAAGGCCAAGCCAGGACTCAAATGCTGGTCAAGGACACTGTTGATGTGGAGGTCTGCTCCAGAGACAGGCTTATGGAAAAACATACTCAGACCATTCATATTTTATAAATGACCCTAAAACCCTGACATTTTTTGAAAATTTCTCAGTCTAATTTTGCTTGGCATTGTGGTTGGATTTTTTTAATGTTTCTTTTTTGCCTTGTCTGCATGTTCACAACTTATTCTGACAACACAGAGGGCCACTTGAGAGGTTTTGCTTGGTTTTCAATGAAAATTTCTCTGAGATAGAAGATGCTACAAATCAAAGCCACAAACTGGCCAGAGAGTTAATAGTTTTTAATAAATCTTCAAGATGGCAAATCAGTGGAAAATATTTGCTTCACGGATGCAAGAAAACAGTAAGGGAGAAAGAGCTAAACATAAAGATGAACAGTAGCAGTGTGAGGAGAAAGTGGGTAAAAAAAATCCTTGCTACAAACCTGAAGCTTTGAATAACATACCAGAGAACTCAACACAAAGATAAACTGGTACATGAAATAAGAAGCTGCAGGAAAGCATGAATATTATACAAAGTTAGTAAATATATCTTCAGAAGTACTTGCATAGGCTCAGTGGCTAAGCTGATGAAATCATGAAAAAGATGGTGGTTCTTTTTTATTTCACAGGGAAAACTGGTTTGACTGGCTTGCTTAGAAAAGGTAATGCTCATGCCACTGTAGAACATAAATAAGTAAAAGTTATTTTACTTACAGCCAGGCTACACTATACTAAACCACTTTATGAACAAAAACTTAGAGGTCTGAAAAGAGATCTCTGTTTGTTTCTGCATGGTGGTAACAGTTGATGCACTAATAATCTTAACCCACTTCTATTCCAAATAATACCAATGTGCAGCATAC
Source organism: Gallinula chloropus (assembly GCF_964237585.1). Classification (NCBI taxonomy): domain Eukaryota; kingdom Metazoa; phylum Chordata; class Aves; order Gruiformes; family Rallidae; genus Gallinula; species Gallinula chloropus. Next base: position 34,610,205 of record NC_140089.1, read on the forward strand.
TAGGTGCATAATTCTGTGGTATCAAGAAGGCTCTAGGACAACACACATGCTGTATCTCAGTCACTGTAATTCTAACCATGGGAAACCTGGAAGTTTCTATTCACACTTACGTTTACATGGTGCCAACAAACTAAGGTATAAAATTCATAGACAGTTCTAAATAGTTTACAGAAAAGTAACAGGACATTCCTCACTGTACAGATGCTTACCTTGATGCTGAACTCTGTTATGCTTGTTACTCTCCAAAAAACTTTCAAAGAATTTGACCTGATGACTTGGGGAGGCATCATGTTATATTTGGTTTAATTTCTCATTCTTTAATTTCTTACTCTATTAAGTGTACCTTATGGCTATGGAGGCTTATGTCCTCTCCTGTTCAAAACAAATACAAAACCAAAACATACCAAAGCAAACATTAGACATTCAGAATTACATACAAAGTGAATTCTCACTACACATTGTTTTACCAGGAGAGAGAAGTGCAAAAGGAGATCAAGCTACCTAAAAATAAATTAACTCAAAGAACTCCCAAACTCTTATCTTTGCATTCTTCTCTCCATGAATCAGAAAAAAATGTTCTAAGAGTTTTCACAGAGACAAGTTTCTGGGCTGCAAAACAAATTCACTGTAAGTAGCTATGACATTTTTCAATATACTGCAGCAGGGAAATACACTGAGGGAAATATTTCAATCTCTAATAATTCGAGAGAGGTGTGTTTTACAACCAGTATTATGTCTGAAAAGTGTTTAAGTACTAGGGCCCCCGCTTACCCTCAGGTGACCTCATTGCATTCAGAGGCATTTCAGTGGTCTAACTGGGGCAATATTTGGTTTTTGAAACATTGGTAATCATCTGATCAGAGAGTTTTTTGGAAATTGAATAGGCATCTGCTTACAATTGATATGGTTCCAGCTTCACAGCGCTGCAGTGCTTGACTTGTCAGTTATGGGGAGGTATATCTTTTATCCCTTCCCCAGTCCCATTGCGTATGTAACTTCCTTGCTTGCTGCAAGGAAATGCATGCTGCTTTTGGCAGCCTGCAGTGCAGCTAAATATAGTCAATGGAGACCATTGTTTTATTACTGAGTGTCAGCTTAGCAACCAGAAACTGTTATGTTCTGCTCTGAACACCTCCTTTTACCCCAGGGCACCCCTGCTTTAGGGAAAAAGAAAGAAAAAAAAAAAGGAAAAAGAAAAAACAAAACCAAAACCAAAACCCAACAAAAATGCTCATGTTAAAACCTGAGAACCCATATTCACTTAAATTAAGGTGCCTTGCCAGCAATATAGGCCTGGTCTAATCTTTGATAAAAATCCACTGAGGAATTTCTGTTGACTCCAGGAGCATCACATCATCCTCCTCGAGGAGCAGGTTTTACCCCACTGTTTCAAGCAGCAGGTTTTGTTTAGGTACTGCTTAACAGCATTTGCAGGGGCCAACTGCAAGTCAAGCTTGAGATGAAGGGCTGGTGGTGTTATCCTCACCTCCCATGTATTTTAAGGCTTTACTATTTTGTAAGCACTATCCTGTACCTTTGTTGTATTGATGCTTTGTAAGGAGAACATGCTAAGTTCTCCACACTAAGAAAAGTGGACTGGAGTACTATGTAATCGTGAACGCTGTAAAAGGTAAACTGAGTTCGAGGCACATGTGAATCCTCACACAGCTTTGGGCAGGTATTTACAGCTATCCACAGGTCAGTCAATCAACATTTGTGGGTAAGTCTTGGTAATATTGCCTGACCTCATGCCAATAAGGACTTTAAAGAAACTCTCAGTGGATGTTCTAATGAGGTATTAGTCAGCCAGAACTAGGATAGCTCTTCTAATGAAGTTCCCTTCACTAGGTCCTTCTTGCATCTGTCAAAGTTTGACTGCAGTGCCAACAGTTTGCCTTGATCTACTTTGTATCGTTAGGTCTCAGTGGACACAGTTCTGCCATTCCCGAGGGTGACCTATACACCCTATCTACAAAAACATTCTGTAGTTACCTTACCAGAAAGACTTAAAGCTGCTGCTGCGCTTTTAAGTGGAGTTTTGAGAAGGGGCATGACAGTTACCTGGATAGCAGCAATAAGATTTATTTTTTTTCCTACAGTGAAGTACAGACAAAATTTGGTCCAATCCTGGGCATTCAATAGCCTTCTTCTGGTCGTAGACACTTATGGATGTGATTCAGATTCTGGCAGTTGAACATTCCCAAGGGTGCCCTAGCACTTAATGCCTTCATCCCCATGGAGACAGATGCCTGTGGGCCCAGGGTTATAAGGAGGAAGCCAAAACTGACTTTGTCTTCGTTCTTGCCCAATCAGCCAGAAGTTGATCAAGCAACAGCTATAACATACAAGTTCAGGTCAGAGATCAGAATAGAAACAAAACTAAGACTCACAAGGAACCCACAGACAGAAAAGATAATTTAAATACTTCATTTAGTAATTTAACTGGCAAAAAAATTTTGAGGTGGCACTGTACATGCCTACATTGCTGCTTGCTCATGTATTTGCTTCTAGTGGTAAGCTCACCATTCTTCTTCAATTATAACATTTAAGCTCACGGGAAAGCGTACAAAAATAACACCAACTTAAAGCAAAAGACATTAAACACCAGTTTGGACTGTTTGTTTATTTCTTCTCAAAAACCCAGCAAATGAGAAAGCAGAAAGGCCTGAACCAGTAGATTCACCCCCTCAGTGTGCCCTCAGCATGGAGTTGCAAGTCACAGATTCACAGGTACACAGAATGGCAGAGGTTGGAGGGAACCTCTGGAGCTCATCTTGTCCAACCCCACTGCTAAAGAAGCAGCACTTAGAACAGGTTGCACAGGATCATATACAGGGTGGGTTTGAATATCGCCACAGGAGGAGACTCTGCAACTTCTTGTCCCATCACTGGGCATCACTGAGAAAAGCCTGGACCCTTCCTCTAGACACCCACCCTTTAGGTATTGATAATTGCAGATGAGACTCCCTCTCAGTCTTCTCTTCCCAAGGCTAAACAGCCCCAGATCTCTCAGCCTTTCCTCGTACGAGAGATGCCCCAGTCCTCTCTTCGCTCTTGCAGCCCTCCACTGGACTCTCTCCAGTAGTTCCACATCTTTCTTGAACTGGAGAGTTGAGAACTGGACAAAGCAATCCAGATGTTTCCTGCCCAGGGCAGAGTGGAGATGGAGAGAAGAATCTCCCTCAGCCTGTGGGCCACACTCCTCTTAATGCACCCCAGCATGCCATTTGCCTTCTTGGCTATGAGGGCACATTGATGCCTCATGGAGAGCTTGTTTTCTACCAGGAGTCCCAGATTCATCTCTGCTGCTTCCCAGCAGGTTAACCTCTGACCTGTACTGGTGCTTGGAGTTCTTCTTCTGTAGATGCAGGACCCTACACTTGTCCTTGTTAAATTTCATAAGGTTACCCTTTTCCCAACTCTTCAGCTTGCCCAGATATCACTGAATGGCAGTGCAGCCTTCTGGTGTGTTGGCCACTCCTCCCCATTTTGTGTCATTGGCTGAGGGTGCATTCCATCCCTTTGTCCAGGTCATTGATGGATATGTTGAATAAGACCAGACCAAACACTGACTCCTGGGGCACACCACTGGCTACAGGCCTCCAACCAGATTCTGCACCACTTACCACAACCCTCTGGGTTCTGCCATTTAGCAAGTTCTTCATCCACCTGGCTGTCCACTCATCCAACCCACACTTTTATTTACAAGGAAGCTATGACAGACAGTGTCAAAAGCCTTGCTGACGTCAAGGTAGACAATATTCACTGCTCTACCCTCCATCCACCCACCCAGTCATGCAATCATAGGCAGCTATCAGATTCGTCAGGCATGATTTTCTCTTAGTGAATCCATGTTGATCATTCCCAATAACCTTCTTCTCCTCCGCATGCTTAACCCCGGAATCAGCTATTCCATCACCTTTCCAGGGACGGAGATGAGGCTGACTGGCCTGTAGTTTCCTGAGTCCTCCTTCTTGCCCTTTTTGAAGAATGGAGTGATATTAGTGTTGCCCTAGTCCTCAGATACCTCTCCTGTTTTCCATGACCTCCTGAACATGGTTGAGAGTGGCCTAGCCACAACATCTGCCAGCTCCCTGAGCACTTGTGGGTGCATCCCATCAGTACCCATAGATTCATGGATGTGTAGTTTGCTTAGATGTTCTCTAACCTGATCCTCCTCAGTAAAGGAAGAGTCTTCCTTTCACAAGAGTTCGTCTCCTACCTTAAAGGTCTGGGATTCCTGAGGGCCAGCCTTAGCAGTGAAGACTGAAGCAAAGAAGGCATTCAGTAACTCCCTCTTCTCTGTATCTTTTGTCACCAAGGAACCCACCTCATGCAGCAGTGGGCCCGCATTTTCTCTAGTCATCCTTTAGCTGTTGATGTACTTGAAAAAGCCCTGGTCTGAAAAAGTCAATAATCTTCCTTGCATGCTCTCCTTCATAACTCCTTGTCTCTTGGTGTTCTTGGGCACTGCATGGCATGTCCTGAGCATTGCAGCCTAGGCTCTGGCACTGGCAGTGTGAATAATTTCAGACAGCTGCCATTCTTTGTCCTGAATCATTGGCATCAGTGACACTGTGCAGCTGGCACGCATGGAAACAGAGGATCAAAATCACATAGGGGAGCTTGCTGCAGGGTTCTGGTGGGTTGCAGTGAGCTGCTTTGCAGGGGTTGCAGGTGGGCTGGAGAAAGAGGGGACTTCTTATCAAAAAGGGGTGGCGGGACTGTATTAGAGCATCTTGGAGTTATGCAGGAAGGTTTTTTGTGTTGGAGTTTTAGACATGGAGCCTGAAGTCCTTAATATGGTTTTCAAATCATGTCCAAAAGACAGCATTCAAGGAAACTCTAGCAGGAAAAATTTCCTAACTTTTCAGTGCATGATAATTCTGGTTTGGATAGGCACATACAACAAAGGGCCTTTCACAGAAAAAAAAAACCCTAGTCTGTTTAGTAAACTGGTGATCTTTGTGTAAACAAGCCAATGGGGAAAATAACAAACCATTTTGCATTTTTCACACTAATGGTTGAAACTGGATAAAGATTATGGTCTAGAACCTGCAGAATATTTTTATCTGAGTAGATGAAGAATTGTTTAGCTTCACTGCCATGCAAGATTTGAAGATTTTTATACAGTCCACTTTAAGTCTTTACACTGTGATGCAGTCAGTCATTTCTTTACTGTATTCATGCTCCTTGCTGAGTGTTATTACTGGTTTACATATTCCTAACAGTGTAAGAAGAAAACTGTGTATTTCCAGGTGCATAAACTGAATGGGACATCCCAAATATAGTGCTAATTCTCCTCTTGTAAAGAGTTCATAGACCTTGACCCAAAACAAAGCTTTCTTAAGTTAGGAAGAGTTTGGGGAAGATTTGATCTTGCTGTTTTATTTAATGAAAATGTTATCATGAAGGTTGTTAAGAAATCAAAGATTTACTGTCTGTCACAAATCAATAACCCTGAAAAAACCCAGAGGTTTCCTGCCTTTCTGCTACTGCGCTCAATCTTACATCACAGGAGAAGCAGTTCAGGTATAAATACTGTATAAATGCTAGGGCTGGCAAAACATGATGATGGCCTTTAAATGGAGCTGATTATCTGGCTATATCTCTTTTTGTTTCTGTTATGCTCCTTTTGCAGTGTAACTGCTAAGCCAAAATGTATGCAGACAAATATGTTACAGCTAAATGAAGTAAACACAAAACCAAGTTGTGCCATGCTACCAGGGAACAAGGTTTAAGGTCAGCTTCTAAGATATTGATAATTATGACTCTGAGAGATAGAAAAGAAAACATAAGACCAGTTTCTGTAGCATAGCTCATTTTTATTGTTTAAACAGTTTTTGCATAGGAAATATATCCGCTTCCAGTAATTGACTGCAGTATGAGCAGCTGCTAGCAGTATAGGCTGGATATAACAGTAACAATCACATTAAGTCAAGCTTGATTTACACCAGTTTAAAACTTGTGGCAGTTGAGTTCATTTGTAACCTAAAAAAAAAAGTACCAAAAAGAACACTATTATCCTCCAACCAGGCACAATAAAAACCTTTGTTAACACTCAGGCTAAGAACAGGTCTGATGCCAGAGGGCCCTAATTCCAAAATTAAGTAGCTGTACTGTAATGCATCCTACTAGTGAAGGTTCATTACACAAAGACTGTGTACGCAGCTCTTTTTTAATTAAAATGTAACCTTCAGGATTTATGGCCTACAGTATGGGGAAAAATGCCAAAAGTTTTAAAATGGATCAACCCTGGTGTGTAGCTAGCAAGCAATAACTGACTACTTGTCACCTACAGTTGTACTAAATGTATCTAAAGAAACACACAGCCCTACAAAAGTTGTTCTCAGAGAAATATCATTGAGACGGGGTGCCTCTTCCCAGCTTACTAAAAGTTCTATATGATATAAGCACAAATTAACAGCTTGATGAAGACATAATCTAATGTAGCTCTTGAGAATTCTATACCTGGGATTGAGGAACCCCTCACATTCTACAATGTTGTAGAGATTTTTTAATTTTTTTTTTTTTTGAAGAAAATGTTATCTGAAACATATTTACAACTGAACTCAACAGAGACTGTGAAATTGAACAGGCACTGCTCATTTGTTTGAGTTTTTTTGGTAAACATTTTGCTGGTTTTTGTTTCTTTCTCATTTTGCATCAACTTTTATCAGTCCATGCAACTTCAATGCCCTCAATGAAGAATGCATAATAAGCCATACTTCTTAAAAAACTTCCTTCTGCATATAGAGATACATTTGCCACATCAGTCCCTGTAGCACAGTTTTCAAAACCATTCTGTCAAAAATACAGTAATACAAAGACTGGCTTTAGTGTCACTAGCTCATGCCGCTCTCCGTTTATTTAGGCCACCTCTTGTTTTACTGTTACCATATCATGCAATAAAAGTATCAAAGGCTTATTCTAGGATATGATGATGCTAGTGGCACTGAAGCCCTTTTCACAAATTCAACATACATTTGAATTGCAACACACAGATATTTCTAAAGAGTAATAACTAGTGAACCCTTTTATCATTAAAAAAAAAAAAACCAAAAACAAAAAACCAAAAACAAACTACTTACAACCATTGAAGAAAAAATTGCAACAAAAAATGTAAAAATTGACCGTCTCCAACTTGTCCCCTTTACTATTAACAATGTGACCAACAGAGCTGTGGCATGGAAACAGTACAAAGAGTTGTCATGGCAATAAGTTTGGCTGATGCAAAGGTCATTGTGCAGGGTTAAAGGGCAAAATCAGTGGTCCGTGTTATCCTCCAACCGCAGTGCTCCACCACACCCACACAATTTTGAGGAAATTAGAAAAAAAAAAAAAATAAAAAAAAAAAACTGGGGAACTAGCAGAAAGTGCAAATAAGAAGGAGGCAGTTTTCAGCTCCTTCAGCATGGAGTAGAACATTCAACTTTGAGCTTCTTTCCTGTTTAACTTGGTTAGCCTGCATTATGATTTTACTCACTCTTTTTTAGAAGTTTTCTATGGAAACCCAATAAAAAAGTCCAGGAGCATGCAGCTGGTTAATGTTAACAAAAGACCTTGACAGGAGCATGTAAACTATATTGGATGTCATGCTTGGGGCCTTACTGCCAGCAACATGAGAGAGTTGTTTCATTAAAAGTGAATACTGTACACTGAATATGGGATAACTTTCTGCAGCCTTCATAATCTCACACAGTAAATACGATTTAGATTTAGGTACAGAACACACTCCGGTGTCACAGCTGAGTGAGTATGTTCCTGTGCAATCTCTTTCATCAAGTCCTTATGAAGCTACAAGTTGCAAATCCAAAATTCTGCTCCCTGAGGACACAGCTATGTGAGACATAGGTACTGTTTTAGTTCTCTGCCTATCCTGAATTGCTCTGTGAACCTAATCTTAAATACCATCATGTAACAATCACAAAAACTTTTGCTAAAGGCCATATATACTAATAAAAAAGACAGTGGTGCTTCCAACATTTTGAAATGCTCTGAAAACCAACTTTTCCGATACTAAATACAACAAAATAACCTTCATAAAATATAACTTTTCTCCATTTACATTTTTAAAGGATTAGTAACCCATGCTTTTCAAGCATGGGAATCTGCGAAATAACTCCTAACATGGACAGATTTTTTTGTTTTTTTTAATACATAAATTAAGAAACTGGAGAGTTTTAACCCAAGTCCAGTTTCCAGACAAGGAATATTCTTGTTTACTTTAAAAATGGAAATGGCATGCATTTCCATTATAATTGTTAAAAAGTTAGCTTTACAAACAAGGGTATTTTAATTAAAAAAAAAATCTTAACAAAACTATACAGTGTACAAATTACTGTCTACAAGGTAGGCGGTTCATTCAGAAGATCCTCCTTTCTTCTCGCTACTTGCAGCTTCACAAACTCATTCACATATTTTCAATGGAGCTGCCCACCTGAACATCACCCCACAACTATATTGCTATAATTAATATTTTTGCCATGTCTTTATGTACAGTCTCCTTCACTGCCTTTTTTTATTTCCTTAGTCAAGCCTCAAACGTTCATGTCACTCCAGGGGAAACACACTTCAGTGGCACAGCCATAAGGCCAGGGCTGCAAAGCAACTTAATAAAGGCAGAACAGTGCACATAGAACGGGGTGGCTCGATTTAGTCAGAATACACTTCCTGGTGAAGGAGGAGGCCAGAGACTGGATTTGAGTTCTCAATCCCATCTTAATCTTTTGACTGCTGATCTTAAAAAAACCCAACCAAATGACACCCCCCCACCCAAAACCCCAAAAACAAACAAAAAAATAAACCCACAAAAAAACTCGCAAACAAAACAAAGACAACCCCCCAAAAAAAACCCAAAATAAAACAAAACAAAACCACCAAAACAAACCTACAATAAAAGAAAAGTTAATTTTCTTCCAAACAGGCTTGTCTATTAGAAAGGCATGTGGAAAATACCCACAGTTGCTTCACAACCCAATTCATCCACATGGAAGGAAGGAGATTGCTTTTTAAAATTTTGTATCTGTAAGCTCAGATGTTTTCATGCAGGAGGTCAGAGATAACAAAAAGCTCTGTTAAGGGCATCCACCTTCCTACAAGGGCAATCATAATTTTGACTATTGTACTCTGAAGCCTGAATTTATTTCAGTTTCATCCTGGCATGTTATTAAAAACTTAATGGGGGCACGATGCTAACGGCATTAACCACGAAGAGGCCCACAGCACCCTATTCTGCTCCTGAGGTGCTCGGTATCAGGGGTGTGCGGGGAGGGTAACATAAACTTTGTTTCACCAGGCCATGCCTGAGGTGCAGTCTGGGTGGGACTTGCACGGTTCGGTTCAGTAATCTCAATAGCCACGTGCTCAGTGAATGAATTCCCTTACCACGGGGCGCAGAGTAAGAGCAACATAAACCTGATTTGCATTTCCTTTTGGTCTCTTTTTCTTTTTTTTCTTTTTTTTTTTTTTGTGGGGGTGGGTGTCCTTTTTTATCAGATTAGCTATACTGGAACAGGCTGCCCAGACAGGCTATGGAGTCTCCTTCTCTGGAGACATTCAGAACCCGCCTGGATGCATTCCTGTGTGATTTAGTCTAGGTGATCCTGCTCTGGCAGCGGGGTTGGACTAGATGATCTTTCGAGGTCCCTCCCAACCCCTAATGTTCTGTGATTCTGTGATTCTGTGATGAGGATTCGGTTTTCTACAGCTCCTTTCTCTGTAGCCTTGCAGGCCCTACCTACACACATACCTGCTGCTGGAGACATGGGGAAGCACCACCACCATTAGCTCATTAGCCAATACAGCCAGAAGGGACATTCAGTACTGCTGGACCTGCACCAGTGTAGGGAAACCTCCAAAATGCAGAGAGATCGGCAAAGCAGTGAATTCTCCCTACCAGGGTACCCCACATCCACAAATCTATACTCTCCTCGGCTTTTAAGAAAAACTCATCATCTGTTGAGCCCTACATCACAAAATTCTCTGGTACATAAGAAGCTCTCCAGCAATGGGCCCACTACTTACCTGCAAGATCTGGTTTTACTGGAAATACACTTTTGTTTACATCACGGTCTAATTCTGTGCATTAAGAAGCTCCTTCCCCACTACAACCCAGAGCTCACCATCTGACCTGCTGTATGAGAAGACACTGAAAATCTGATGCAGCCTGAGAAGGCTGAAAATTGTTAATTTAGATGTTGCCAGTTAACAAATGGAGGAGGGGGGGAAAAAAAAGAACATTTTGACATAAAAAAAAAAAAATGGAACATTTAGACATTTAGCAGTCAGCAGACTAAGGGAGGCAAATTCTCTGCAGGAAAAACCCCAGAGTCAACTGGAGTCAGTGGAATTATGCCAGCAAAGATTTTGGCCCTATATGTGCATTTCCTAGACAAAGCAAGCATCTTTGTCATACTGAGCACAAAAAAAAAAAAAAAATAAGTATTTTCTAACGTGAACGCTTCAGGATCTTTGCCAGAATGGAAAAAGGCTTCACCTCACTGTGGGTCTGTTAACCTCTTTCTCTCGCTGTCTCTCAAGAAAAAAAAAAAAAAAAAAAAAAAAAAAGCTAAAAAAATTTCCTCAAGTCAAGTCTGCCTCCAACAGAATTCATTATTTATTTTTTAAATCCAGAAATGATTTCAGCTTGCACCCCAGGTGGGAAGTTAAAAAGAGGGAACCGATTTGAAAGTTTGTCACAGTAGGCAGAACAGTCGCTTTGCAGCCCTTGCCTGGCTAAGGGTGCACTGCTTCACAGCTACACTGTAAAGTGTTAAAAATACTCCCCACCCACCCCAGAATATATATATATGTATGTATAAAAAAAAAATCCCCTGTCCACCTCTCAGTACAGAAAAGGACCTCATCACACTGCAAAAATAGCAGTACCCACTTTGGTCAATTAAAACAAACAGAAAAAGCATACATTATTCTTTTTTTTTTCTTTTCTTTTTTTTTCCTTTTAAATCTGTGTACTTACCTATAATAACCAATACAGCTAAAAGCACTACCTACATAGGCAAAACTTGGTATTGCATAATTCGTATAAATTTGTATCCCCTCCCCCCAATATTAATTGGAAGATGAAAAACATGAAAGGTTAATAGAAAAAACACCAAAATACTGAAAATATTGCTGGTCGATTACAATTTTTAAGCGGCAACTATACACAGCCATGATATGCTTTATAAATGTGAGATAAAGGTATAACTGTCTAAAAAATCCATGATGTCACACTTTTTTTTTTCCCATCTGGAGTACAAAATATTTTGTCATAAAAATGGTAAAGATTTAAAATGATAATAAATGCAGCAAAACAAGTGTAGTGATGTCAATTTTTTTGTGGTTTTTTTTTCTTTTTTTTCTTTTTTTCTATTTTTTAGATTTCAAGGCAAGGCACGTAATGTGGACATTATATCTTCGTGCAAATTAGGATTACTGGAAAGAGGATTTTAATTATCTTTTTTTAAAGAGACGTAGAGGCAAAATGTCTGCCCATGCACATTATATTTCTGTCAGTATGTGAAAATTGTTGAACAAGGCTAACTTCTGAAAGCACCATGCAAGTTTTCAGCACCCTGTAATTATACTTACATTAAGAGTGCATTATTTAAATATAACATATCCCCATCCTGGTATTACCAGTTTGTAAACGGTAAGCTTTGCCCTTGTGACATGGATTTGCCTGTCTTTGTCTCTATGATGCAGATTTTACAGAAACATATAAACCCTATGGGTTCTTGATGCAACCAGTAACTTTAAATAAATAAATCCTACCCCTCGGTGGAGGCAGCAGCTAAACCAACATAAGTGCTGTGTTTCCATTGATTTCTCTCTCTCAAGGACATGATTTGTCTTGATTTAATGCCTTTTAATGCCCTCAAAAACTGAGGGGAAAAGTAAGTTTGTTCAAAGTCATTTTTTTTTCTATTTTTAATCCCCTCAATTTAGAGTCCAAGGGCTGAAGGACTTATAGTGATGACCCCTTAGATATGATTTTTTAAATTGCACTTGCCTCTGTAAGTGTTTCTTTAGTGGGGAAAACGCTCGCTTTTTTTCCATTTCTTTTTTTTTACTGTTGCATGAGGAGATAACACTTTTACCTACATAGAGGCATTCTTCCATAGAGCCCGTGTGTTCATACCGATTGAGAGCTTCAAACTGCATAACACACTAGAAAAGGCTGAATTAAGGGCCAAAGTTTAATAAATCCATGCTGATAACTAAAGGCTACAGAGCTTATTTTTAAAACATTTAGAAATCAGAGTGTGGAGAAAATGGCTGGCTCACGGCCCTTGTCCTCCTGCAGCTCTGTCGCTGCTGTCTAGCCTTTGTTTTGTGAGATAACCAGGAATAGTGATCCCATGCGTAAACAACAAGAATACTAAACCAATAAAACTAGCTTATCATGCAAATATTAAGGCATCTAGAAAGTCAGTTAAAATATATTGTCAGAGACAGAACATCTATTTCCCAGTGGACTTCATATAACAAAGGCTACTTAGCAGGGGCTGCATTCTACACATCAGTGAAATATCATCGACCCTTAGTATGTCATTTCAGCTTCAACCGTAAGGGAACTAGTGATTGTAAGAGCTGCAATTGCTGGTCTATTTTTTCTTCTTTCTTCAGTTTCTTTTCTCGTCCTGTCTTCCTTTCTTTTTTCATTTTTTAAATTTTGCCTTTAATTATTTTTTATTTCATTTTATTTTTCCCTCAGTTGCTTGTTTCTGCTTGAAGGAAAGGCTCTCCAATTATGTTCAAACCATAATTTGGAACATTTGTCGGCAGGATCGGCGTCCTGTTTGATACTTGAAAAGGAACCAAGCTAGCCCAGGTACCAGGACTGTTGAAAAGGAAAAAAGGGTAAGGGGAGAGAGAGAGAGAAAGAGAGAGAAAGAACAAAACATAAATTAAACATGTAGCAAAAAACAGAACACAATAAATTTGAATTTAAAGCAATATTCATTATTAATAGTACTACTTAGGATAAATCAGGAAACCAACTTTCTGAATACTGCTTGAGGTTCTACTTCACAGTTTTCTTTGTGAAACTATGACATATTTGAAAAATAAAAAATTGTGCTGATTTCAGTTTCAAGTAGTAATACTGCTGTCTTGCACTGTAGCCTGTTTGTTTCTGAAAGCCCCCAAAATTTCCAGATGTAAATGTATAGAGCAGGCAAAACTAAACCACACCAGTGACACTACATGGTGTCACAGGTACCAGCTACTGAAATCCACTACAGCGAACAGGTTTGCTCTTTTCAAGAACACAATAGAAAAGTTAAGTCATTAAGCTTCCTGTGCATTGCCTACCCTCCTACAGTCTGGTGGTTTATCTAGTCTGGGTCCCAACACATGCCTCTGCATGCATGGGTCCCCATGAGAACAGAGGACCTTTAATACTAAAAAAACCCTTGATTTCTTGCAGATTTTTTCCCAGAAATTATCAGTGGGTAAGGAACAATGGATAAAACAAGGCCCAATCATATAAATAGTTGCAGCCAAGGGTAGCTGTGAGTGAAGGAAGGGTAGCTGCAAATACCACAAAATTTCTGATAAGTGTTTGGCAAAGCAAGTATTTTCAAAGGCAGTTCAATGACTATGGAACTTATGTCATCATTTCAAAAGCACTCTGTCACCATGGAGCTTACCAATGGCTCCACATGTTTATCAGGCACCAACTATTAGCAGGTACCACACCCAACAATATTTCCAAGATGGATACTCAAAGAAAGACTTCAGGTGCCGCTATTCAGTACCCAGAGATGACCCTGAGCTGCCTTTTCCTTAGAAGTTTTTCTGGCAACCTAGAAATATAGTCAAAAGAAAACCAGCACCACTATGTCAGCAATCAGTGGCAAACACCTAACACCAGGCCTGGACACATGGCATGAAAACACATGCTTCCACCACATTTCATCGTTCCTCGTTTTTCTCCTCCACACTAGGACTTTACAGAAACGCAGCAGTATACATCTGGAGACTAAAACTTCCAACATATGTTTTGAAGAGGATGGATGCTGGAAGGTTTCTTCCTTCTCTGTCTTTGGTCACCCCTCTGCACTACTGTCTCCCTGGAGGAGCAGATGTACTTCTATGGCATTCCATTTCATTTGGGAGACTGCAGTTGTTGCTGGATGAACATTGAGGAGGTTAGGTTATTTTTTTAAATCTTCTTCGTGTCTTTTGCACAGTTTGTCAGTTGCTCCTGTTTGATGCTGTTTGCCTCTCTAAACCTGTTATTTTACTATTTTGATTCCTAACAACTAATTTCAGGTTCAGGAAAAAAATTGCTGACCTGCTTGTGTCAGTGGTGGTCAAATTTTAAAGGCTGCAGGACCGATTTTTTTCTCAAAAAAATGAGTAATATGAATATCCTAATGTAATTTAAATGCCTGAAGTAAAAACAATACTTGGTATTTCAAATTTTTTCCTTCTGGTTTGATATATTCTTGAAGGCCACCTCAAAACCTGGGGAATTTCTTTAGAAATCAAAAAAACCTTACTATATTTTCAAAACCTAAGATTATTTTATTTTAATTCTATTGACTATTACAAATAAAATTAATTGTTGGAGAAATAACCCCTTTTGAAATTAAAAATCACTGTTATACTGCAAGTCTCAAAATATTGACAAAGGCTTAAATCCTGTTATGCGTGGAAGATTTGTCCAACATGATCTGATGAAAAAATTGTTTTTAAAAAAATAAATATTCAACACCTGAATCCCATTTAAGAGACCTAAGTGTTTCAATATAGTCTTCATCTTCCTCTACAATTTCTTTCAAAATGCACCTTTTGTTCCTTCTTCATATTTCAGTGATGATAGGAAGTAAGTTCTGAAACAGCAGACATATTACAAACCACTTCCAAGCACGGGAATTTGTGAAAATAGGAACAAGTAATAAAAATTTTAAAAAATTTAAAAACCAGGCAGATTTGTTTGTTCAGGGTCTGTCTGGATCTATGTTATACAGCACGTGTTTCTTTGCTGTCACATTACACAGGATTTACAGTGTTTAGTGACTTTAAACAAAATAGAACCCTAAAAGAATGTAAATTTTGTGTGTGAGGTCAACATGGTATTTAAACAATTTCTGTTGCAAAGGCTAAATACACAACTTCCAGGTTATCTTTCTAAAGATTTACAGTGCACTTCACTGTTTGGAAACATACATACGTGACTTTTTCCTTTGTTTTAAAGTTGACAAACTTCTAATGACTATGGAGGGTGAAGAAAAGCAGCCAGTGCTGATAAACTACAAATTACTATTTGTAGCAGCTTTATCTACTACCTCATAGAAGAGGCAGGCCTCTTGATTTTGTGGAAAGTGCTCAATAAAAATAAGTTAGAGCAAGTGACTGATAGAACTATAGTTGCTGCGTGACCTATGAATTTAACACAGGTGTTTATTTAAACCTTTCCAGCCTCCCATCTGACATTACAACCAGGACAAAAATGCGGATTGCAAGAAATTCATCAATGCCGCCTACACATCCTCAGGGAGCAATAAATCACTGCACAGACCCAAGGTGAGTTTCGGAAGCCTCTCACACTGTTGAGCCTCCCACTTGCCGGACAGAGGCAGGTGTGCAGGTAAGGGAGCACCTGCAGTGGATAGGCAGCTACACGCGTCTGCAGGCAGTGGCTGGAGAAGTCAGTGATCCTTCTGACACCTCTGAAAGAGGCACAACGTCCCTGATCTGCCCACACCCACTGGGCAGCAAGGACAAGCCACCCCTTGTGTTTGCTAGTGCTTCCTAGGCTTCATCTTCAAGGCTTGACAAGCTCTGACTTTATTTTACAAATCAACTGCAGGTTTACCTAAGTCTACCTCGTGCCACCCCAGTCCTGACACTGCTGCCAGGTGTTTACAGCAGACCAAAGAGGAATGCTGAATGCAAGTTACGGAGGTGAACAGCACTTGGCACAGTGCAAAGCTCTCAGAAAAGATACGGTACAAAGCATAACCAAAAAAGTAACTCAGGCTCTGCTAAACTGAGTATGTAAATATACCTGTCTACCCAACATTCCCACATACCCCATTGCACTGAGGGTAGATTTAATTGAACTCCCAGCTACTCTATGAGCCACAGCCTGATTCATAGCTCCCTAAGTGCTCCTACAAGCAGCCAAGCCAGACTGACGGCCAGAGAAGAGCAAGGCCCTCTGTCAGCTTTCTCAAATCTGCTCTGAAGGGACCTCCATGGGCATCACAGCTAGCTTCTCCCATGTTCTCCCATGTGTTCCCAGCACTAGTTACTGCTGACCGCAGAGCAAACTCTGTCTGGGGACCCACATGGGTGGCAACAGCAGAAAATGGGAAAACCTTCCCCTCCTATCCAGCAGCTTGCATTACAGGTAAACTTTCACCCCTCAGTTTCACAATCGCAGAGGTAATGCTCTGTCTCTGACCACTAAGTGCCTCAAGATGGGGGGAGACAAAACTCTTCCCATTGCCCAGGATGCAGGCAAGCTGGTTGTCCTTAATGAGATGTCCCTCAGACCATGTGTCTTCAGACAAAAAAGCTCTCTATGCATGAGTGGAATAAAGCAGGTCCACCCCACTCCCCAGCTCACTGCTGCTGAGGAAATCTGTGAGCCCTGTGCTGACAGAGGTTATAATATAAATGCTGTCTCCTGGAACATGAAGTAAGACCGCCAACAAACTGCTCCATGCAAAGTTTTGAAGAAAATCTCAAGAGAAGAACCATCAGATATTGCTGTAAGATTCAGACTAGAATGTGAGAGAGGGTGTGGTTTGCAGGACTACTTTTCTGAAACATTGTACCTCTAAGTAACTTCACAACCAGAAAGAGTTTTCTTTCACCGTAACCAGACTATTAGGTGCATTGTACAGTCACCAGGTCTTCACTATCCACAGTAGACATAATGTATTTATCTGTTCAAATATAGTAAAATAGGAGAGGAAAATTCTGCAAGCATCCTGAAGGGTTAACATTCTCCATTACAGTTTCCATTACAGTTTTCACATGTTAATTCAATCAAGATTTCTGCCGTGATTTCCTCTTAAAGATAATAATTGCTGTTTCAAGAATCTCTGATTAAAATATTACTGGAATGGACCACGAGCAGTACTAACATTATATGTATATACAGTCTGCTTTGGAGGTTATAATAACATAAAGGGTATAATAATGTTAAACAATTAACTAAATGCAATAAAAATAAATCAAATCAGACCTGAGTAAATCTGAAGGATTTTAAGATTCTTGTTTTCCACCAGTTACTACCTTCTTTCTCCTACAGCTTCAGAAGTCTGCAAGACCATTTCACAACTCATAAAGTACCCCTAAACCAGTATTTCCTTCTTGCAGCCTTACTACCCTGTGCATGAACACACCAGCTTAGACAAGGTAGAGCAGACCATGCCAGATCAGTCATCAGACAGAAAAGGTGGAAATGCACTTCAAGACATGCATCACCAAGCAAGGTTCATCCATCTCTGTACTAAGCAAGTGCTCACCCACAGAAGTGCAGGAACTTTACAGTTTCAAATTGATAAGATGAACTTTGGGATCACAACTGTGCTAACTTCAGCACCCTGCCTAAATTTCCTACTTGTGCATTTCTGCCAAAAGAATAACCATCCCTCCAGCATCTACCTAATGTAGTACTTCGGCTGCCAGATTTCACCTCCAAGGTGAGCACTTACTGCTAGAGCTGTATTAAGTAGATCTCAGCACAATTTAGGACAACCTTTACAGTTTAATGGGCGCCCTGCCCATAGCAGGGGGGTTCAAACTACACGATTTTTTAGGTCCCGTCCAACACACACTGTTCTGTGGTTCTATTATCTAGCAGATGGAGGAAGTGAACACCCACTGATTTATGCCCAGAAGAGGGAAAAGGGAACTCTGCTGTAAGGATACTTACTCCATTCCCTGCAGGCCACTTTTTGCCATAATGTAACAAAAAAAATCCCAAAAACAAAACCAAAAAAGTAAGGAAAGGTCGGGAAGAGGCCTCAAAGCCCACCTCTAACAAAGAAAATCCCCAGCAGGAAGGGCCTAGAGATATGGCCCATCCTCACGCTGTGCTCTGGACTATGCCTTCATCGGTGCTTGGTGCAGGGACGTGGCTAATGTTGGTTTGCAAGCATGCACATGCACAGAGAAGGCTATGACTGGGTGGAGAGCTGCCTCCCATACAGCCAAACCACAGAGAAAGTGGCCTCCCATTACTAGAGACCATTGGGTCACCTGCAAAAACTGACCCTCCACCTTCTATGTCAACACTGCTTTTTTCCCCAAATGTTATTATTTCCAGTTTTTATCTATTTTTTACTTTAGCACTTTTTAAAAAATATGACTACAAGTTTATTCCTCAAATCACCATGACTAAATAATAGTCCAGGTAATGCACGAAATGCATGAAAAACCACAAACAAACAAACGAACATAAAAGGTGTGGTTTTACTGCTTCAAAAGAAAAAAATGGAGCTAAGATGATCAAGAAGTAGAAAACTGGAGTAACCGAGGGGTTAAAGATACAGTTTACACTTGGGAATTCTCTGTATTACACTCCTCCTTCCCCAGCACTGCTGCCAAGAATCATCTGACGGGAAACATAAGATTAAGTTTGTCCTACCTAAGTGAACAAAGAGTGCTCAGAACAGGCAACCAGTTCACTGCAGCGCAGGAACTTTTCTAATCCTGCTGGAATCTGCAGTGCAGTTCAGAAAATATTACTGAAGTTGTTTTCTTTACTCTAACATCTTGCTTCTGGATCATCTCATTCATTTTGGTCACACTGCAGTTTTCGCTGCTTCTCCCATAAAGGTTAACTTAAAGCTCCAAACATAATCATGTGTAA
The DNA here is from genome assembly GCF_964237585.1 of Gallinula chloropus. Lineage (NCBI taxonomy): Eukaryota > Metazoa > Chordata > Aves > Gruiformes > Rallidae > Gallinula > Gallinula chloropus. Next base: position 34,629,049 of record NC_140089.1, read on the forward strand.
AATGGACATTATTGATTCCTATGGTCCATTGTTCCCCCATTCTAAGTCCCTGAAGTTCAAGTTCAATCTGGAATTACATCATGTCTGGTTTCTCCTGGTTACCAGACGGCTTGAGACGTGACCACAGCTACAGAAAAAACAAACAGCCTTCTTCACGCTTCGGCTCCCCTATCGATTCAAACATAAACTTTTTTCTTTCTCTCAAGCATGCTTCAAGTATGGACCATGGTTAATTTAGAGATTAAGTTCCAAATTAGATTATCTAATGGCATCTTAATGGATTGCTGACCCATTTCCTGTGGGATGGCAGCATGCAAGTCTGGCTTGAATACAATTAATTTCTTAGGAAGTGTTCTGAAGATGTTTGCCTAGATGGAGAGGAAACAAAATGTTCTGCACATCTTTCTGCATTAGAGTTGGGAAAAAACTATTAGGCTTAACAATTCAAATTTATAAAGACCTGAAATCATGACATTTTCTTTCTATGAATACTTTCATAATCAGGATATTTTGGCTTTTTCGTTCTTAAAATTTAGTGACTTCATACTTCTATTCCAAAACATTGCCCAAGGGGACTGGGGCTGGGGGCAGGGTGGGGAGACAGAGGGTATGAACCATCGCTGTAACAGGTGTCTGTATTTGCCAAAATGTTCTTGCCACAGCAATGCTGCTGGCTGGGTTACTTTAGCAATGTGCTTGCTCGACAACCAAGCAATGTGCTTGCTCGACAACCAAGCACATGCAAGGTACTGTGCTCCAAAAGCAATCTGCACCCATTCTCAATTCCCCTCCTACTTCTTTTACAAATCAGAAATTATCCCCCTTTGATTGCCTTATCAGCATTACTATCATAGACCCAGAGCGGGTCTGAGGGGAAAAAATGATGCCTGGAAAGCTGAACACCCCTACAGCTAGAGCTGAGAAGGAAATTCAGCACTTTGAGAACAGAGCTCCCCTCAGCATCTCCAGGAACAAACCAGCTGTTGTACTGCGCTTATGTGTCAAGATAACAGACCGAAAACAGGAAATGCTCACCCAGTACATTTGCCTGGGTAGTGTAAATGTGATGTCAAAGTAACAGCCCATAAAACTAACACAGAAAGATTGTTAAAAAACTGAATATAAATCACAATAGCTGGGACTAAAATACATATAGCTGAGTAAAAATGTACACTTTAGCAATGAAGATTTGCTTACAATCTGTGAAAGACTCGCAAATACACAATATGCTCTAAAACAGACCCAACACGCTGGCTTTTATGAGTATTGCCACTGGATTTAATATCAAAGCTGTAGTGAATGGCTGAGATTGAGGTTCAAACTCACATTATCAGACTTAGACACACTTTTCTTGCTCTCATACCTTAGTTTTACTTGTTACATACGCTCTTGCTCTCACATAGTGACTGAGATTGTATTTTCCTAATTGAGCCTTACAGATTTTCACAGCTTACCCTCACCTTCTGTCTCCAGGAAAATCATAGAAATGTGGTTATGAAAGAAGGTCTTCCTTTTTTAATGGATTCCAAGTACCTTGTTCACATGTACACCAAAAAAATCACCTAAATGATCTTACAAATACTCAAGAACTTAATTCATTTGATGTTTTCAAATGTTGTCCAAAATTCAATATACATAACAAAATATATACCTTAAATGCTGTAAGTAAACAACAGCAAAAAATAATTGTAGATGACTATGGAGTCAGGTGCCAAACAAACCACTTCTACTTCCAAATAGCATACCAAACACCTAGGATTTTTTCCCTTTTTAAAAGGATGATTACAGGATGTTTTATATACATATTTCCTTTAGAGATACTAGAATAAAGATACTAGTACTTCAGCAAGCAAAGTACTAATCTAGTTTTCATTACTACTCTTCCTTGCAAATCTTCTGCTTTTCAAGAAAACGGTCCATCAACGACTTTGTGGTTTGGGTTTTAGAGGTTTGGGGGTTTTTTTGGTCTTTTTTTAAATTTCAATCTTTTGCGTATCAGCCACCCCTGTCTTATGCCTGGGACTTTAAATACCAACAGATCCATAACTTTGTAAAGAAAGAAAACCCCCAAAAATATATAGTGAAATCTATGCATTATATTTTTAAATCTATGCACCATATCTACTAAGAGGCCTAACAGGCAGCTACTAATAAGACAACAAAGACAAAAATAACAAAGGTTTTATCATCATTCACTCTCCCCAAGTTTCCAAGTTGGGCTCACCAACAATGCTCTATGACAAAGCTTTCAGCTTGGCAACATCTGCTATCTGATTTCTGCAGAGACAGAACAGCAAACATTGAAGCACTACCAACTTTTTTACCTTCTTGAAGTCAGTGATATTTCTGAAAAAAACAGTATAATTAAAATAACCACAAAGCCTACTGTAGAAGGTCAGAACAAGTGCCACCAAAATGAGCACCGCAGATTTGAGGAAATCATAGAGTCAAACATTTATCAAATCATTTTGTGGGGGAAAATATGACTGTCTGGACTAGAATGTATTTCTTTGCCAACAAGTAGCAATTCCTTCTGCAATTACTTTTTTTTTTCTTGTTTTTTAGTGTTAGTTTTAGTGCTCAAAGGGTTTCTCACCCCTTACCCTGCACAGTATCATTTCTGTTCTTAGATCCTCATTTATATGGGATTTGAAGAATGTTGTATTTCAAAGCCCAAATCCTAAAGGCCACCTACTTAGGGAGAAGTACAGGTTTGTATCTTTGTCCTCCAAGGCCATGTTTGATTCAGTGCCAGGTAAGTGCAACCTAGAGCTGAAAAGAGATACCCATGGTGGCCCAAGCTTATCTAGCATGCACTTTACTATGTAGGTAGGGTGGCACTCTGGGAGCGACCTGCAAAGCAGTTTTGTCTATAAAGGTGAGTGGATCATGGTGTGTGCTTGTATTTACCACCAGAGTTTCCCTGGTCATCGTCTAGAAATCTTCGCCCCCGCCCCCCCCTTTCTTTTCTTCTCATAACTTATGACCAAGGAGCTTGTGTGAGGGGTACTGAAAAACACAGTTCAGTGAACACTGCATCAGTGCTTCAGCTGGCATAAACTGGCGTCATAAAGGGACCACAAGTGATGACTGATTAAAACCATTCAAGGTTATTCCTAGATAGGCTGTTGTGATATAATTTCCTAGCACCTGTCAATGCCCTGAAAAAGAAACATCTTCTGTAGCAGGAAAATAAATCACCCTCTCTGTGCTACACTAGCTCAGTTTGGATTCACTCTTGGCAGTACATTGAAAACTGTGGCAATTACTGCATGATGGGGATTTATAATGTGAATCACAGCCCTTGAGGAGATGGAGTGAATCCATTAGCTAATTTTCCATTGTGCCATTTAATTTATAAGGCAAGAAATAACAACACCTTGATTTTGCACCAGAGTTTTCCCAGATTTTAAAGATGATTTCAGGAAAATTCAAGGGGGGAAAAACAAAAATCAAACAAACAAAATAAAAGGAAAGGAAAATTAATTGTGGCATTTAAACATCAGGTTTGTTAACAGCACCAATATTCAAATTCCATAAGCAATCCATAGTACAATGCAGTGCATCAAAAGGCATTCCATACATAATACATATACACACTCACACTCACACACATACTTACAGAAACTATTCAGAAGTGCATATACTTTCATGTGCATACATGTCCAGGAAGTATTTAAAATTATTTCAAGAGTGAGTAGCTAATACTTCAGCTGACAAGCTCCCAACCTGCAGGCTTTGCATGTACAAACCCCATTTAAGTGTTGAGTGCTACAGATAATCCTGCACATGAAAGAAGTGAAAAACTGATGTGTCACAATTATGCTTTGTTTACACACCTATTTAGACACACACACCTCTACTGTTACCGTAATTCATTATATACCAAGAGATGTAAAAGATAGTAATGAGTAATTTACTAATGTACCAAAGGTTAACAGGTTTTATTCTATTTGCTTTTTTATTATAAAAAGAAACTCTCTTTTGTATAAATCATTCCCAATTATTCTGTTAACTAGTTGAGAAATAAGATGGTTTATATCTTACCTTCATGTACGTGTTTGTTAGTGACCTAAAGCTACACCATCCGATTAGTGAGAGAATTTTCTATGAGTAGTATGGTTATACATTGTCCAAAACCACCACCACCTCAGACATTTATTATTAAACTCATCTCTTCCTCCAACAGAACCATTTTCTCTGCATTAACCTGTCAGCCCCATCCCCCACCCCAAACTATGACCTTTAATTCTGCGGGTGATATTCTCATTTTTTAAGCCTAAGATCAGTACTCCCTTTAATTTACAAACCCTTTGCATTGGACAGCATAGCATTGTTATTCCAGGTGCTTAATTAAGGTAGTTTCTAAATTCAGCTTACCCTAAAGATCACCTGAATGTCTACGTGAGAAATCTTACACACGTGTTTTGATCAAATGCTCTTACATAGTACTCCGGAGGCCTGCTGAAACAGATACTGCAGCTCAATGCAACTGTTTTTAGAGGTGGTGTAGGGGTGGAAATAATTAAAATGTTACCTTTGCCAGGTAATTCCCAATGTATCCTCACTGGCACTGGGGTATAAATGCCTGCCGTTTTGATTCATGGTCCAGTCACAAATCCTCAGCTGTCAATTGAAACCTAGCAGTCAGATATGGATCGAGCAGTACTACAGTTTTTAGTATTTAAATGAATACATGCAAACTAGCACTGTACATGGTAAAAGCCTTACTTTCCCAAGAAGTTACTTTAAAAAAGAAAACAAATAAACAAAACAACTTACTCTGAGAAATAAATGCCTATAGATTTGCTTAAGATAATGCTACTTTAATATGCTGCTCTATTAATAAAGCATAAAAGAGTAACTAGTGTTTAGCACACAACAATTAGCCATTATTAGATTACAAACTGAGCTGGAATAAAAGGAAATGTTAATAATCAATAGCGAGATATTTTAAGAAAGAAAATAAAAATGCCGTTTTCTCTAAGCAATGCTCTATATAATGTGTATTAAGAAAAGGTCAAATATAATCAATATCTTGTAGCATGCATTTTGTGAAACATAGAAGACATGCAATTTATAGAAAATTTGCCCAAATTAAACAAACTCTATGTCCTTATCTTGCTTTTAAGAAGGGTAAAGGTATTTTGTAATTTAAGTTTATTAATCTAGTGTTACTGAAAGTGGTATTACTTAGCAAGAGGTGATAAAATAATCTAATCTTGCTATAGACTCAAAATAATAGCATGTAAAATACTTTATTGCATTTTAATATAATGAGGAATGTCCTAAATGTTAGTCGAAACAAATTCTTCCCATACCCTCAGCTCATCAGTTCTGCCTTCCTGGATTGTTCAAGCAACCCTCTACAGTTCTGTTTATTTAACAGCTGCCCTGTAGTGTTAGCAGATTTATTGAAAAGATATACTGCTTATTTTTAAATTTAAGAAAATGAACTTATCTGGCTTGCGAAGAAAACATATATTTTAACCTCTGTGTAGTCCTGCCATGTATAAACTGCTGTACTGTTACATATGATACAGAACTCTGAATTGAAGATAATGCTGTTGCTGAGTTTAATTGCATTCGATGCATTTTAGTTTTCTCTGCCCATATTCAGTCTCTGGCTAGCACTGGCTACAGCAAACAAACTACAATAAACTATTTTCACAGCAGCACAATTAATTGCAGTCTTTTCCTGAAAAATACAAATGCTGAGGACAAGACAATATTGCAAACCTGACCCTGTCTGGCTGTTAGACTCATAAGCTTCCTGCTGTTAAGGTCTGAGAAATGGAAATGTTAGTCTCTTGATGTTTTCATAGGGATTGTTTCTTGTTTGTTATCTAAAGAACTCCATGGGACCTTCTAAAGGCCATTAAAAGCATGACTAAACCACATGAAATTAACCAGAAAAGGAAACATACAGTCAAAAAGTTTGCTAGAGGTAACTGTGAATAATACATTAAATATGTTTAAGGAAAGGGGTAAGTAAACATTTGGTTTAGTCACTATACAAAACAGTACTGTAAACCTGATTTTAATATTGAAGATAGTAATATATGTCAGCTCAGTTACTCAATGTGCTGCAGATGTATTTCTGCTATAATCCTTAAGAATGTCATCACCTTCATTATAGATGCATATTTTAAAGGTTTATAACTTAGCTATAAAAACTCCTTTCCAGCTGAAACACAAAACTGAAAAGTTTACCCAGCTTCTTCTTTCATGAAGTACAAAATCTACGAATAAAAGCCCTTAGCTTGATTAGAAACATAGAAAGTACTAAAAATAACAAACTCAGTGTTTTCAAATTATTTTATGCACTCAGGTCTAGATAAAAAAAATCTGGCAAGCGCTTAGTTTCATGTAGTAACTGATTGCATTTGCTGTTTGGGTCAAACAGTAAAGGACTGATACATTTCATTTTAGCATACCAGTTTCTGCACTACATCAATATATTCTTCCCACGGTCTGTATGAGATCTTTCCACAAGTACAGCTAATTTGTTAAATTTTTCATTAAGAAAGCTCCAAGAAGAGCTTTTCAAAGGTATTTCACAAATGTTAGTAATGACATACTGCATATTCTATATAGTTGTGCATCCTGCCTGTATAAGAACAGGTTCTGTGATAGCCCAGGACTGCATCAGCTAGACTAAAACCCACCCTCCCAACATTAAAACCTATTGCTTCCCATCCCTCAGCAGGCTCACATAACTGCCATATTGTCTTTAAAAACTAACCTGCCAGGAAAATCCTTTTTTTTTTTTTTTTTACCCTTCCTCACATAAAATTTCCTCTCCCAAATCACTCCTCCTTAGAGACCAGGATGTCTAACATTAGGAAACATACTTGTGAAAGTATGTAGAAATATCACTTTTAAAGTCTGAATCTGAATCCCCCCATGTGTGTTGAGTGCTTTCTGGGTAAAAAAGGCTGGTGAAACTCTAAAGACCTCACTGACTCCTGACTGCGTTTGATGGAAGAAGATGTCTGTTGACAGCAGCAGTGGGAATGCTGCCCTTGGAGGATATCTAGACAGCCCTGTAGGGAAAGCCTAGGACCACAGACCTTACATGAGTACCAAGCTTCAGAAGGATGTAGGGCACTTCAGGACAATATTTTGAGTAGTGTATGTTACCTGGAGTCATGCTGAAAGCTTTCTGACTAGTTATAGTCTTCAGAATAACTTTGGTGACCTCTAAAATCATGCCAGTGTTAGCTGCAGACGAGGAGGCACATTCACTCTTACCCAGTAAGCCACCAAAAAGAGTTTCTCTCCAAGACACATGAAAGGGAGAGGCAGGAAACTACTTAAGGGCTACTTGAGAAAACTTAAATTCCTTACTAGAGGGATTTACAAAATAGACCTCATGAGACATTTCATAAATGCTGAAAAACACTGCTAAACTTCCTCAAAAATATCCTGCAAACGTGAAATAAATGACCTGATGTGTAATGTGACACTCAAGCCTGTTGGACAGGACTCCTCTTCAGTCCTGTGGCTGTGTCATTTTCAGCAGGGCAAACCACACAAACCTCACCTCAACAGCACCTGCCATCCACAAAACATTATCAATGATGTTTTTAATTTCTCTCTCACCTAGCCGCACAGAAAAAGAACACAGGTATTTATTCTGAAGCAGAAAAGGATGGCCAGCCTTGCCACAGAGGAAGACACCCCAGAGGCAGCCCAGACATTCCCTGACATGTGGAGCTGCAGAGGTGTCTCATCCCTGCAACGTCCTCACTGCTACACTTGTGAAGGAGCAGAGAATACCACACCTACTGTGTTTCTCTATGACAGTAGCACCACTTCCTCACCCACCTTCAGCTGCACCATGGGAAGGGGCCACAGGCCCAGGCAGAAGCAGAGCGATAGACCAAGTGCTTTTCCTCACTTTTCCACCTGCCTGAAAGTCATCGACCTCCATTCCCCTGATCTGCCCTCTGTACAATGCCAGGAAAGTGATTTGGGTTTGCACTTCCCCATGCTGTGAGACATACTGATGTGAAGTTCTACACAAGAGTTAGATTTCACTATAGCTGCCTTTTCAGTTTAAACTGGCCATCTTCCAAGCACAACCATCCTTCACATTTTTATGTATGCAAATCCTACATACATTAAAGCCCCATAGTCAACAGCTTGATCCCTAATCACTGTCTGAATAATTTTTATGGTTTAATAGTTAAGCAGCTTTTATATTCTCCTATTTAAAGAGTGGGTGTCTAAGGCTGACATTTGTTTCAAGCTTCTGCGATCACTAGTGAAAGTAGATACATATTCTGGAAGGTGTATTAGGAGACAGTGTTATAGCTTCTGTTAGTTGAGAATAGCCCATAAAACTTAACATTTGCATATTCTCATTGTTATGACTGAAACTTCCTTTAAATGTGCTTCCTTTCCAGCAAGCATATGTGAAAGGTGACCTCTTAGCCATTTACATACCTCCCTGGTAGTCATGTGACCCAGTTTTACGTCAAACTGTCAATTATGATAAGGGACACAATAAGAACAGCCCAAGTGTTGATAACCTGTTTCCTGGCTTTAGTGAGAAGTTCTGTTTAAGAATCCATTTGTGTTCGTCTTTCAGCCTTCTGGTGCAAGCAAAAGCAACATCCACCCAAAAAATTTTGTAAACAGATACTCTGAGTTCAGTGGACATTTAAGTTTACAATTTCCACAATGAACATTATGCAGGAACTTCACTTTGAACTGTGTGATTCAGTAACTAAAGGATGCACCTGGCAAGAACAACTTCCTACGGAAGAGTTAGGGCATCTGAGGTGTAAAAAGCTTTCTGCAGTTTTCTGATTTTGTATTTTAGAGACCTGAAGTGTTTCTTATTACTATGTACATAAATGCCAAAGCTGTGTGAAAAGCATGCATACCACACACCACACCCAGCAACCCCAAGTGCTTGTGAAAACCATGCCATTGTAGTAATCACTGCAAAGACTGGAAGGGTTCAATAGCTCCTCAGTAATAGGGCCAGCATGAGTTTGCACAGTTTACTGTAACAGACAGGGAAGTCCTAGAGGACATTGTCTTCACAGACCTCAATAACTATCTTGTTCGTTTATAGTTTCTAATTAAAAATAGAATCACTCATACAAGGCTCTGAGGCCTATTAATATTAAATAAATGGCCAAGAAAGAAAGCCTGGCAGTTATTTCTCTGATTCTAACAGAAATCTTATTATTTGCAAAAATCTGTATTTGTAATAAATACAAATGTCCATCCATCCATCCATCCATCCATCCATCCATCCATCCATCCTTTTATATTATTTCAACAGGTAAAGTGCATGACTAGTGTTTCTGGGAACATACTAGCTTTATAGCCAGAAACAGCATCAACCTGTCTCTAAATACCTATTGTTTCAAGAACATAGTAAATTAATGAAGTTGAGAACGGTAACGCAAGAGCGGCACAAGAAATGCCATCACATTACCATGCAAATGTCAATCACTGAGACTTCATTACTGAATTAATGATATGTCTGCTAAATCTGCTAAATTTATTTAGCCAAAATAATAGAGACCCAACTAGAATCAGGCAAAGAACTGTGTCCACTTGTAGAAGATTAGACTGAGCTTCCTCAATTTGTTTCTTCTCCCTCTGGTCTAGTCTTAGAAATCACAAATCTTCAGTAGATGCAAATCAGAGAAAGAAGGGGGAGAAAAGTTACTCCAGTGTAATTATCCCACCTTTCTTTTACATGCAGTTCATTTAAGATGTTTCTCAGCACAGATGGTGAGCACCAAGTACTAGATTTGACTTCATAAAAATAACCCCACCAACTCCACCATTAAAATTAAGAAAAAACCTCTCACTCAGGTACTAGCTTTTACCACTTCCCTGGCCCCTTCCTATCTGCTCTCCCTACAGTTACATTATCAATACTTAACACCTATCAGAAGCTGATGCTGAATCAAGAAAAGCAAACCAAGTGCTCATTAACAATTTGTAATAGACATTTAGGAAAGGGGTGACATGACTTCTTGGCAACAAAATTGTAACATGTATGTGACTTTCTAGATGCCGCTGAAGCAAGAGGTATGTTTTGCAACAACTCATGTCGCAGTGTAGAAATAGCTAGCATTTCAAGGCAGGTAACAGGAAGACCCACCAGAACTAGAAGCAGCAAACAGACTGAATAGTTTTAATTTCTCGTTAGAACCTTGTCTTTCTAACTCTCAACATAGCATGGTAAGTAACGTGTGTATCAGCATATTTTTCACAGTGCCCAAATCAGTAAAAGCAAATTAACTGCTCCCATTGGTGCTATTATGCACTCACTGTCTGTAAAAGTTATATTCGGTGCTTCCTATCTAAATGTGAGTATTCCAGGTAGGTTATGCTATAAATTGTTTACTGGAAGTTCTGGGAAACTATCACTTTGCCAAAAAGACTCAATGTAAGTGCATGTTTCAAAATACATACATATATTGTGGTTACAGTAATTTAAATGGGCTACCTAATTGTTCTTTTTAACAACAGAAAGTACTCAACAGTACATGCCAATATTTGTCATAACCAGAGAGAATAAATCTTCATAAAGACTCCTCCAAAGAAGTAAGAAATGTACCGGTGACAATATTTATTCTTGAGGGGTCAATGTGCATTAGATGGTATGGTGAATGTTTAAAAGACCTCTCTGAAACTAAAACCATTTGCTTTCTAATTTAGAATTTCTCTCCACTAATACAAAATGATTGATTGCCTTTATTTCATGTACCCCTTGATTTTCCTTTTCATTCATCATGAGCTGCCTTAAACCAAATGCATTTAAAATCTGCCACAAGAAGAGTGGTCTCTTTTAAACTGTTGTAAAGTAATGAAAGAACATAGTAAATCAATCTCATTTCTGCCTTACCATAGGATAACCTTTGCTCTATTAAAGTTATTTAGACAATCTCAGTGCTCTACCTCACTTTTTGGGTAATAAAAATATATGGCACTGTCATGTCAGAGAGCTTTAGAATCTAAGTGAATGAAGGGAATTAATTCATTAGAAACATATATACATACATATGAATTTATATATTCGTATTTATCCATCTCAAGAAGCATTGTTGTCAAGGTATTCCACTCTTTCAAATGGTTTCAATAGCACATACTATTTCCTAATTCTGAATGTATTTACAAGCATCCACACGCCCCAAACACACTCAGGCAAGCATATGCGTATGTCCATTGCAGAGGTTAGAAAAGAACAGAGAATTCACAGCGAAGATAAAACCATGACACAATTCTTAAATTTACTGTGTCTCACTGGTCACCAATTGATGTTCTTGAATTAATATGAGACTACAAACCAATATGCTTTAGAAGGGAGAGCACTGGTTTCACAGTGGTATTGGAAAATTCCTCTGTTTATGAACTGTATGTGAGACCTAATTTATTTTCCCCTTCCCTCTACGCCATCTGGACACATGTTTTACCATGAAAGGGAGTATTAGACACAGTGCATGTAAACACCAAAGACTGTGATGACCCTTGAGATCCCTCTCACTTTTATGTTCTTATGACACTGCTGAAATCTCCAGATTTATTTCCATCTACACAAAGCTGAAAAATATATAGAAGATGCATGGATAAGCAATATAAGATTTAGATGTCATAAATTCAGCCAAGAGAAAATTAAGCATGCTGCCACTAACTTCTGGCATGTGACAAGCTGTTTGTAACTCTTTCAGTGAACTTGGAAGGAGGTGGGATGGGCTTAACCAATAGTGAATTTGCAGAAAAACCTGTGTCTAAAAGACAGGTATCGAAAAAGAAAATTATTGTACATCCCCAAATTATCTTGATGTCACAGACTTTTCAACGGGTACAATGTCAAACTTCATATAAAAAGAAATCCAGGAATTACATGCACTGGGCTTAAAAAGAGCAACATTGTGTATTTTAAAATACAATAAATATATATTGGTTATCTCTTAAAAGGAACCATGCTATAGTAATTATAACACATTTCATAATGCAACAATCTTTGAGAGGTTATAAAAAAAGGCAATACCCCAGAAAATTTACTGGTTGGCAAAACCACTAATTGTCATTTGGTATTTTCCAAAAACTATACAGATGTTTCCAGTTAGATCTCACTGGTTTAAAAAAAAGAAAAAAAAAAAAAAAAGAAACAGTTGGCAAAGTATCAACTATCTTGAATAAACTATCATCTTTATGCTTTTCTCTGAACTCTGCATGTGGTGACCTTTAAAACAGATATACTGCCACCTTGCCCTGGGAGTGGGTAGGGGTAGGGAATTCCAGATGAAGCACACTTCAGCTGTATCTCCACAAAGACAGAACAGGTAGGTTTTACTGAAAAATGAAACAAGCATGTGTCCCAACTGTTGACAGAAACCCAAGTCTCAGAAAAAAAAAATACAGTACAATAAATACCACGGACTATTTAACAGCTCTTTTGATACTGACACATACAGTTTTTTATATTTTACATGCTGTTAATTTCAAATTCCTCTACTGTTAAGATCTAGGAGCAACAAAAACACACATCATAAAATATGTCGAAGTTCTAAAGGGTCTGAATTTATTCCTGTTACTAGTGATGTAGTATTTCTGTATATGCATGGCCTTGCTACTGACTGCAGCTAATTTGTTTGTAAGCCATCATTAATCTTGGCTGTATATTTTCACAGTTTGGGTAAACACTTCATTTGCATTAAATTTACAGCATTAATGAGATGTGAAATTTAAAATGCTACTTGAAACATAAATGATGTAAGAAACTAGAACAAAAATGTGGGTTTATCACATTTGAAATCAGTAGACCAATTTAAACCTATTAAACTAGAAATGATGATGTGTTGCAATGTGAATTTAGTTTTATAATTCATCTTCTAGAACTAAAACGAAGAAAAGTAGGCTTAAATATCTGGGTTAAAAAAACCCAAACAATCAAAACAACAAAATAGCTTCAAAATAATAAATTGGACTTTTTGCTCTGGAATTCTGCCTTGTTTTCTACACTGACTTTGAAATGAATATTTGTTCCTTATGCACCCCATTCTCTTCCATAAAATCCTATTAAAGCTTACGCGTACGAGTCCTTGAAAAATAAAACAATGGAAAGAAATAAGATTAGAAGTTCTTTCAGATGGTACAAACCTAAGAAATAAATCATATGCTACATTGATGCTCCTAAAAGGATTAATTTTTGTCCTGAATAAACTTAATCTTCAGATGACAAATACCAAAACCCTCAGGATCCCAGTCTTATCCAAGAAAACAGTGGCAGCATGTAGGAAGGTAATACCACAAAAGCTTCTCTATATCATTACACCTATGTGAAACTTGCCCACCTGTTGCTGGTGTAGGAAGGATGGGTCTCTTGGACTTAGTCCCACATATCGATTGGCTTGGGATGTGCCTGAGGCTGTGTAGGCTGATCAAGGAAGAACAAAACAGATTGATAAAAATACCAACCTATCATAACTATTACCCTGTGCAGGTACAGTACAAATATGAGAGATCCGGAGTTATGACTTTGCAATATATAGGATGTGTCCTGCATTTATCCTTTATGTAAATTTTCATAGAATACAAAAGAAAAACTGGACCAAATCTGTAAAGTCACGCATAAATTCCTATAATCTTCAATGGAAGCTGCATCCCTAAATCATATGTCTCTTGTCAAATAAAAGTTCCTCTGACTAATAAATCTGTATTTTTCAGAAGTGATTAAATAGGTATGTATTTGAAGGAATCACAAGTCTGACTCTCATTTCCACTACACTAATCTAAGGAACAAGTGAAATAACTGAGATAATAATGTTGAGAGAAAATATTAGCTCACAGTTACTATTATTACTGCTTGAAGGCTCGTCACAAAACTGTGAAAGAACAAAAAATATTGGAATAAAATATTCAGTTTACTTATGGGGCATGAAATGAATATTTATGGGCATTTGGAAGCAAGTAGTAATCTGATTAGTATTTTCATGAGAAGGGAGCTAATTTTTTCTGTGCAATATAATATTAAATATTCAACTGCCCTGTGCATCAGCAGACAACATTTTCCCAGAGGAACAATTTAAGGAAGTGTCTCACTGTCTGCTACAGAAGATTAAAGAAAGCCATTTCTGAGGAGAAAGGGAATGGTAGGTGATGCTGGGATTAGTTACAGGATATGGATCCTTCACCTCTAAGTCATGTTCCGGTCTGGTCTCTGTTAGTAATCCCTAAAATCCATTACCCTCTCATGGCTTTTAGTGACACTTACAAAATGAGGCATATGGTCTTACTCCACTTTCCAATGGAGTAATGTCCACACTGCAACTTACAGCACCACAACCTGGAAACTTGCTCACAGAGCAAAACTGCTAAAATTGAGCAGATATACACAGGGATGTGGGTGAAGGGCTGTATAGGAGTACTTACTGCCTCAGCCTATTAATATTAAAGTCACACTGAAAATAGAAGCAAAATCAATCCTTGTTTTTTAATTATTTAATTTAAGGCTTTATACAGTAAACACACTTTGCTGAAAAAGTCATAAAAATTATTTGGTTATTAGAAGGAAATTGTAGTGGAGGCCACCAGGTTTCCCAAATATTAAAAAAACCCTGATGGTCTTTGTCTTTCAAAACAATTGTGCTATTGCACTTCAGAATGAAAAGCAGTGCCAATAATTTGCTGGTTTATTCTCATGAGAATGAAAAATAATGATAATTTGTTGGCCAAGCATATGTTTTTATATATACGCTTCTATATATTTTGAAACAATCAGTTCTTGAAAATAAAATCAAAACTAAGCCTGAGAATACATTTAGTCTTGATTTTCCCATTAAATGAACACATTAGTATTCTATGTGGCAAGTTAATTATGATGGATAATACAGTTTATATATATTATTTTATAATTTATGTATCAGCAGGACATGATGTCTCAAATTTTGCTATTGGCTTGATGAACAAGCTATGTTCCTTCACTTTTTTTTGCTCTTGGAGTTACCAGGCCAGTATCGAAAGACCTTACGAAGCAGATAGACTACTGCACCAGTCTGAAAACAAAAACAACCTCAACGTGCGGCATTTCTATGCTATGTCATATGCAGAACTGGCACATTCAAGTATAATCTGTAAATAGAGAGCTTATTATTATTATATATGTTCTGTTGTGACAAGCATTGGATCTTCAGGCAAGAAGTTACCTGCACACTGCTGCTGCTGTGGAAGCATCAGGAGGCCTTATTTCAAGTACCTAATCTGAGATGTTATAAGGTTCACAGGGAATCACATACCTGGGTTCCACTTAATTGCATGAGAGCAATTGTATGGGAGCCAATTTTATCTGAAAATATAGTTCCAATTTTTCCCTTATTAGTAGGACAATGATTTCCTGTAATGATGTGCATTACAGTCAGATTACCAAAAAACATCCCAAACCAGTTCCGACACTGCTTTTTGCTACTTGTATTAGAAACTTTGATCTCAACCTGAGACGTCTTTTTAGGACTGGCACAATCATGTCAACAGAAAGTAGAATGAAACTATGAATACATGAAACTCTACAGTAACTCAGTTTTCTATTCTGGACCAGTTTACAGCTACAGCTTCTCATTTGCTGCTAAAACTAACTCTTCTGATAAAGGACAAAAACTGTATGAAAAACCCCCAGAGAGGATACAGATACACACTACCACCTTCTAACAAAACCTCTGCTATACGAAAAGAACAGCTAAAATACTTCCATAAAGCTAACCATATAATTATTTCTTTATACTTAACCAATGATAGCTCCAAAAGTTACTAGTATCCTTTTATAATAAAGACATAAAGACATTTGACATTCATCTCTGCTTCAGGTTCTAATGAAATGACTTAAAGTAGCATAGCACAGTTTATGATCTCCATTGATGACAGACCATAAGTTAGGGACTGGATTCAGAATTCAAATACTAAACTAGATCAAGCAATGGACTCTAAAGAGACTGATTTTTTTTTTAAGGCTGGTAAGTTTTTTTCCAGAGTGATGTTTGGAAGTGGCTCCTAAAAATCTTCACCACTCTGATAAATACTGGTAACATTGGCGATCAAAGAAAACAAATGCAGAAAGTAGTTTAAAAGCAACATTCGGCATCACTGAGTATAAAATGAGCATTTGGAAGAGATTGCCCTATACATAGTAGCACCTTTGCTCCCAATTCAAAAACCGCAGTTCCATTGAAGATAATAGGATAAGTATGGTCCTATATAGTAATAAATATCTTAAAACATTAAAGTTAGGGTTTGGGCTTGTTTGTTTCATTTTGTTTTTTAAAGAACAGTGGATCTTCCATCCATTGCAACATTGTCAAGGAACTAAAATTTTCTTTTGCCACATTGGGGTTTTTTTGCTAAAAAAGACACAACCTATATCAACATGCAATTTTCATAGCTCGGATTAAGTATGTGTTGCAACAAGGCTTGATTTCTGTAGGAAAGCTCATTGAGGAGCAAATTATCCAATCTCTGTTTGGAATTCCATCTGCGGGTCATTGTAAAACCTTGCTGTGCTTCTCAATGTCTTAACAATGTCCACCTTAGATGAACAACCACGTTTTCTTTTTCCTGAATAGTGGTCAAATATGCAGGTTTTTCTCTTTCATTGTGATTGTCATGTCACAAAATTTGGCTCATGTGACATGATGCATTGGTTGAAATTTGGGGAGGAAAAGCTTTGGGCTCAGATCGTATTTGCTCTCCATGTAAAATGATGAGCATCCACTTGGTCAAATAGTAGGAAAAGGCGCCTTTTTCTGGCCTCAATTTGAAATCATATCAAATCTTCGATGGACATTTTTGTTTCCTAAAGAAATACTTACTGGTTGCTGTAGGTGAAGATGCCTCACCTTCAGTGGATGTAGTGATGGGCTTAGTATCTGTCATGGTCAGGGTCACAGGTCGCACCGCACTGTGATGGGGAGAGGGTGCCAAAACTGGAGTAAAATGGCCAGGCACTTTCCCTACTACTTGACCACTGCTGTTAGGCTACAAAACAAAACCAAAAGAATGCCTTGTGAAACATACACATTGCATTTAAGGAACCTACACACCTATCTTAGGGTTTTCCAGAATGCCCATCAACCACATCCGCATGCTGGAATGAGTCATTCTAGTAAAAGATATGAATTTCCATGTGGTATTTTCAGCAGGCAGATGCCTCCTCAGATTGGTAGTACCGTCCTATGTAGCAGTACTTTTTGGTAAGCTTGCTTTCTTTCTGAATGCATTTTGCATCAGATTGTTTCAAAATCTATTTGCTGTTCATGCAGTGGCTGTGAACCACAGTAAATCCCACGATAGCAGGATTAAACTGACCAGGCATAGGCCCCTAATGTATGAAGTATTAAGAGCAAATGAATGATGCAAAACCTCTGTTTTCACATGCCATACCACTCTGGCTTGGAGCATAACCAAGACTTGACCACAGCTGTCCACAGAGACTACACATACTGGAAGGCTAACTAATAATTCACATGTTTGGGACTGGGGCAGAGGGTTAGGATACGATGCACTATAATGCATACGTCATTATATCTGGCCAAAAGCCACCTTCTAAAAACACAGAAGTGTTTAACAATGGGAACTTTGCAAGTCAAGAGCATAATAAACAAAGACACTTCTTTCATAGATACAAGAGGAAGTCTGCATGACCTTATGGTACAGGTCGTCAAGGTAATACTCTGCTTTCTGCATATAAGCACAACTGAATTGGGAATGTTCACCCGTAAATGTATATGTTTATCCGATGCTTAAACATGCCTCAGACATTCTGCATGACTGTAAATACTCCAACACTAAATAACTTGCAGTAAAAATTGGCAAGTAGAAAATAGCTTTTTCAACAGTGGCTGACTACTTTTGTCTTAAATGGATTGTGTGCTTTGTGAATCATAAGTATTTTAAAACACAGCCATACTAAGTAAAAAATACTGGGGATCTTACTAGGAGAGAGGGAGCCTGTCAAATTCGAAATAACTCAGAGGAAAGAAATGGACTGATAAAGGACCTGATTCAACTGATACAAAGAAAGGTTAAAAGAGGTAAGCATGATTATGGTAATGAAATAATAACTGGGCTGGGACAATTACTACAAGTATGTGCAGAGTATAAACACACAGAAGAGGATGGAATTATTTGGAAAGTACAGGAAGTATAAACATCGGGGTAATGGAATGAAATTGAGAAGGAGGAAATTTAAAATTAATAGCAGGAGAAACTTCCTGGCAGCATGATCTACTAGACTTTGCAAATGCCCCCAAGGGAGACTCTTGTTCTTCAGGACATCTAAAACTAAGCTAGAAGAAAACACTAGAAAATGTAAGTGCAAATACAGACCAATCCAGTATTTAAAGGAATATCAAGCAGTTAGCAGACTACTTCCCTCCCTAAAATAACAAGCCTAACAATGAAAAATAACAGTAAAAATGTACACTAATGCAAAGTAGACAGCAAACTACCCCTCTAAATGAAAAAAGTCACCACCTAAATGTAACTGTATGATTGAAGTGTGTTGGAGCATGGGTGGGGACAGAAGAGCCATGGAATCACAAATTCTTTAAAACACAGAAATTGCGTGGTGTTTACCACTTTTTAATTTACGTTCCTAGTTGCATAAACTGAGAAATTACTACTAGGAGTTTAGTAATGGGCGTAAGTGACAGTTGTCAAAGTAGCTTCTAAATAAGAAGACAACATGAATTCCAAGGAATGTCGATAGTTCTGCAAATATCACAATGACCCCAACTATCATGCTACATTAAGTTTTATTCACTGGGTGAACTTCACATTTAGATAGATCTCCCTTATTAGGTGCACTTGAAATTAACTTCAGGTGTGGCAGAATATATACAAGACAAGTTCTAGAAAATAATGTGATCTACAAGTACACTGAGCATCTACTTGCATGCTTACATCACCAAGTCATAAGTGGGGAACTCAGTAATTAACAGCTGTCTTTCCTCAGTAATACAAACTACATCTTTACACTACAGTAAACAGTGACGTAATAAGGTAATAAGTATGTGTCAGTAAGTCCACTTTCTTTTGAGATCTGTCTTAGCCAGTGGTTTAGGGAATTTTATTTTCTGGGCTCTGTTTTAAGGGCCTGCTAGCCTCTAAAACCAGAAAATCTACGTTAGCTGCCTTAGAACAAAAGCACAATTTTAACTAAGATAAATTCAGAAAATCTCTAAGAGTTACCTAAAATGAATTTTCCATATAAATGACCCAAGATATTCCAAAACTCAGAGGCAAGTACCCTTACTCGCTGATTAGGAGCTGTACAGAGTTAAGGCATCTTGACATAACAGAACAGGCTCTGTCATAGGTGAGGGAGATGTGACTCAGTCTGAAACATTTGTGGGGAAAACTGTCAGAAACACCTACTTGCTATTTTAGAGTGGATATTCATTGTGTTTCTGGGGACACTGCTGCAGACTTCAGCCCTGCCTCCTGCCCCAAAAGCCCAGCCATCTACATAGCCCACTGGAATGAGTACTAAGTCTCACTTACGTCTGGTTGCTCCTGGGTGGAGTCACTGACCTGTGACCACAGGGCTACCTTAGGAGCCTTAGCTCACGTGGTGTGCAAACACATTACAAAACCAACTAAGAACCCTTATCAAAAGGACCAACTTTTACTAAAAACTAAGAGAAAGGATTCCAGGGAGATTACGGATTAAAACAGCCAGTGTCATTGGCTTCCAAAAGCAGCTCTGTCTCCAAAGCCAGACTCAAACGAATTAGAACGACACAGCTGGAGACCAGGATGATTTACAGCAATGTATCAGTTTCTACAGTTCCCTAGTGATCCCAATCAACAGGCATGCAATGCCTCACAAGGACTAAAGCATAGCCCTGAACAAACCTTCTCCTTGCCAAGCTGTAAGACACAGAGTATACTTCATATCCCATTATCATGTAAACCAATGTTTTCCCTGTGTGACAGACAACAGCAGTGAAGTACATCGCCCCACTTCATGCAAACAGGGTAAAATCCTGTATTGGTTGAAATCCTCAGAGAATTTGCTCGTGATTGTAATGGATGTGGTTTGTTGCTCACAAACATCAAGTGTCTACATTTCTATTTCTTCTCTTTTTTCTTTTTTTTTTTGCCTTCTTAACGGAAAGCATTGTTTCACAACTGTTCTACACATGAAGCTAAGTGCAGGCGCAATACAATGAATTTGAGGCCAGCAATCACTAGATAGAAAAATAAAACGTCCAAAATAAGAAAAGGGAAAACTCATTACTTCAGCAAGCTTAATTCTTATACTTTCAACATTTTATACTCTGGCTGAACATTAGATTTCAAATGCAGTTATAACCTAGTTACCTGCCTCGTAACAATTTTATTGCACATTGTCACATTTACAAGTGTTTTCTGACTGCACCTTAGGACTTATTACGCTTTTATTTTTGTAATCTCTAACATCTATATTTCTCCTTTCTCAAGTATGTTACCTTTGTTTTCTTGTTTGTAACACAACATCTGTTTTAAAAATTTATAACAATGTCAAATACTGTACATTGCAGTAACGGGGTGTTATTGCTTGGCAAACAAGGTAACATAAGAAGGGATAAGTATGTACCCACAAGACAGAGCTCGGTGTATAGTGTCTAAGAGTCTAACTTGTCCCCTCATACTGAAAGTTTCCTGCATTTAAGTTTTTAACTAGCTTCAGTTTTAGGTAAGTACATACCTATCAGGACTTTTATACACACAGTTCTTCTGTAGCAATCCTAGCTGTCTTTCAGATCTGTACTAAGGTACTCCTTTTGATGTTGCTTTGTCATGGGAAATGGTATACATGACATTTTCTTATAACATCAGTGTTTTTCCTAGCAGTACTGCATTTGAAAACATAGTTTATGAAAAGCAGTCTTGTGTTCACCCAAATTCTGTCATATGAACATGACTCATATGAAACCTTCCTGCAACGTCCGTACTTGTCTTTTTTACATGCCATGAACAACAGTGAAGCAGTTGAGAGAACTATATTTAAGATATCATAATTTTTTTTGCATCTTAAGATCATAAATTAGTCCTAAATAAACACATCATGTCATTGTCTCAGGGTTATTGCTCAGGCCTGTCTTCAGACTCATGCTGACACTGCTGCTCTGGTTTAGATTCAATTCAGACTTCTAGGGTTATCTTTGGAAACACAAATCTAAAAGATTTTGCAACAAAGGTCTAGATTCTGGACTGTGGTAGTTGATAGCAGTACAAGCTCAAGAACACTGTCTCTCTTGGATGTCCTAAGTCCTCTATTCTGCCTTAGGTTTTTGGTGCAAAGACGGAAACCCTCTGGTCAGAAATAGCCTTCTGAAGTTGTCAATTCATAATCTTACTGAAAACTGGCTGCTACAAATAGCTTCTGACACCTGTTCTCCTTTTAACTTTTGAAGTTACATCAAAATTTATTTTAGCATGGAAGCTGCATATCTATTTGGACAGTATCCACTTGAATTACAAGTGCAAATATTCATGCACATCATTTAATACAAATTAATTTTGTCCTTGTTTAAAACAAGTCATAGGTTCTAGTTCCAGTTTTCCCTGAAGACATTCTTACAGATGAATGCATTACAGGTGGAAAATCAACTGTTACCATCAACTAGGGCGTCAATATGTCTGTGTGATGGATTCACAAACACAGAGATGATGCCTCAGGCATAAACCTCAAGCAAATTGCATGGAGGCAGCTGTGTTAGATAAACAAGCTGTGCATTTGAAAATAGGAGGGGAAAAGATGCAAACACAATGAAGGTCTGGCAAATTTAGCCCCAGTTTATGCAGGTATACAATTTCCTATTGTTGGATTGGGGCTAATTTCTTTTCAAATCTGTGTTACATTTTCCAGCTTTTTAATTCACACCAGCTTGAATTGCCACAGATTAATCCATTCATGCACCCAAAGCCACAGATGAGTTTTATTTACTGTCATAGCTGTAACATAACTCAGATTGTCAGACTGTTAGTATCCGATTGTGTGCTCTATGCACCCCTTCAGTTAATCCTTAGGTCTTAAGTCTGAACAGAAACTTGTAGCAGGTATGAGTATGGGCTATCCTAAAATTGGGATTCACTATACTTGTGTTCCATGCTGGGATTTTACTAACATATTTATAATTAGTAATTCATCTACCTCCTCTCAGACTTCTGTTCACATATTTGCCCAAATATCAGCACATCTACACCTCAGGCCTTCAATTACATTTTAGGACGATGTTTTGTCATATAGCTTTCTACTTCCACCATCAAAAATGTATTTCCGATGCCACAGTGAAATGGCAACACTAACATCTACAGATGAGATATACAAATATAACCAAAATTTGACATACATATTAAAGAACTTACATAAACTACTAAGTTGCTTAAATGATAAAGTATATTCTATGTTTAATTTTGCATGGTGTTACAAAATAATTGTAATTATAATTCCAAATAAAATAATTCCAATTTTCCTTGGTATTTTAAATGCAAAGAATCTTCAAAGACATAATCAACAAAGGTCAGAAATCATCTTAATGCTGTGCATGTCCTTGGTACAGCTAATTATGATACTGTGTTAGGTATTTTAGAAAGAAGTTTCAGGGCTTAATAAAAATTGTATTACTCCAGCTAACTACTATACTTGGAGAACAATATATTTGTATCTCAAAACAGTATTTTTCAATGGAAGTGCTGTGTTTCCCAAGAAGGTTATTTTATTATAGCCAGGTGATCAACCAATGAGTTGGTTTAGTTTAGTCAAATTTGACTCAGTGCATTTGGAAATAGTTACCCATTTCTTCTCAGAGTTTCACTCCCTTTTAGCTGCAACATCCAGATACTAGAGTGAAGAGTATCACTGTTTGCACCCTATGGTAGTGTAGTTCTGACACCACTGACTGAACAAACTTTGTTTTTGAACCTGTAGAAGTTGGAGCTCTGGACATTTTGGTCCCCTGCACCAAGTATCTTGTTTTAACAGTTGTCTACTAGCTGAGATAATAGCTGGTAAGTTCTGTCTTTGAGTCCATGCCAATGTGCTCTGTGAGATTCAGAGAGGGTGATGGATATTTCAGAAAATCTACAAGTAAAAGAAACAGAAAGAAGTAACTTCCACTTTTCTATTCTTCCCTCTTTTTTTTTTTTGTTTTTGTTTTTGTTTTTGTTTGCTTTGTTGGATTTTCGTTATACAATGAAAACCCAATCTTTTACCTCAGCAGAGCTTTTGCTTAGGGAACCCTAATGCTACATCACTGGTAGGCATCCAGCGGTCACGTCAGTCTCTCACTGGCGACAGTTCAATGGTTTCAGGCAGATTCACCAAAGGCACAGAGGACACATCCTCAAGTTATTACCGATCCAAGTAATGTAGCACAGTGCCTTTGAGACTCTGGTAAACCTATGGGAATGGTATTATAGCACTGCCAGTGGGACTGCAGAAGGTACTGTACTTCCTCAGACTGAACCTGGTGGGTTCCATAATGCATTTGTTTAGCATGAAGTACGGCTTTCAGACATTTCCTGTCTGCTATCAAACACTGTGGTAGCAACAGAACACACTTTGCCTCTTTATAGTGCCCCTTGCCAATTTTTGTAAGGATGAATCTCACTAGTTTCCATACCCTTGCAACCTGAGTAAATCACTGCTAACAGCACATCTTGCACAGACCTCACTAGGAGATGCCACACAAAAGCTCCAGGTGGTGTGACACGCAGCTACCTGTCTGCCCAAGGAATTAGCTTCAGAAAAAACATGTTGTTGCCAGTTCTTAGCTGACAACATCAGTTCTGTGCTACTTTCTGAGAGAAATCAAGGTGTTGACTTTGATCTATAAAGCTCTGAGTCTCATCCATTTGAGAAAGCATTTTCCAATTAACACTGCTGAAACTGAGAGCAACTGCAGAGCTTCAGCAAACCATAAGACATTGTAGGTGAAGAATCACAATTCTACCTGTGATCTCAAAAAATCTTATTTGTCAACAAGGAAATACTTTTCTTGTACATTTGCCTTAACAACAGGGTAAGTCTGTGTTACACAAGCATGGGAAACGAAATCTCTTGGTAGGTAAATATTCAAAAGATATATTTGGATTAAATGGTATGTCATGTAGTCTGGAGACTTACAACTGTGCATTTAATAAAGTAAAAATTAGAAAACTAAATAGAAAGTAATCATTCACGACTGCAATTAAATCTTTAAATGCCTTGCCAGTAGATACAGTTAAGCTAGTACTTTCTCTCTGCCTCTAAATTACAATTAAAACCAGCACATTGCCATACTTAATCTTCTGTAATTTCTTTACAATTAGAAGGAAAGACTTGCCCAAGAAACTGAAAACTATTAAAAGTCAACAAATAAAGGTACTAATTATCCCAAAGAAACCACATGCACACATATTGTTTGTGTCAGCTTGTTCTACCAGTATTCTCCCAGGAACCAACAGGATATCCTTCGACCAGCCCAAACAGAGCCTCAAAACTTTTCCTCGGAGTTGCTAAATGACTGCAGTTACTGTACTGAGGAATGACAAAGCATGGCATCTGCCTGGGATTCCTGAAGAGTGTGCCTATCTTTCATTGAACAAAAAATTGAATATCCCAAACAATTACGAGAGGAAGGTAAGTGGTCTCACAAGCTTCCAGAAGCAGCACTTCTCAAGGAGTTCATATATTTCTGTCTTCACACAAAGTATAAAGATAAATCTGCAAACTTGCTCACGTTCCAACAAAGAACATTTTAACAGTCCCAGGAATTTTAGTCAGTATGTGGACAGCTTTGGAAATTGTTAGTTGTAAGTGTAAGACATTTATTATAAGAGTAAAAGGTTCCAATATCAGACTGGAGACAATTTTACCACGCAGTTTCATAAAAAATATCACAGAATATGATTTATCATTACCTGTAAACTGTTCCCTTCATAATCCAAACTCAAAGGGCTTCCAAGATTGTCTACTTCTATTTGCTTGGTTCAGTCAAAAAAAAAAAAAAAATTCTTACGGATGCCAGGATGTTCTTCAGCAGGATTCACCTCAACTGTTCTCTTTACCATTGCTTCCTTCACCACACTTGTTGACCCTTCTTCTGTGATTCATCATACCTCAATCAGGAAATTATTCCATTTAACTCAATGGGGCATTAAGTTTGGAAATTTTGGTTTTGACTTCAGCCACACAAGTATTATTGTGCTCAGTGATTTGTTCAGGCTCATTGGAAGTCTGATTTTGACACTGTATATTGATTCATACACTCTTGATTATTAATGCATTCCAAGTGTGTGCAGATTTGTCTGTGTGTACACAGAGAGGAGGTAATATTTTCCAAGACTAAAGGACTCACCCATCTGGAATTGTTCAAAAAGGAATTGCATGTGCAAAATTTGCAGCCACTTTTAAAACCTCAAATATACTGAGATGGATAAACACTCTAGGTGGATTAGACCCATACCAAATAACTTGGTTTTGCAGAAACTTAATTAGTAACGAGTACCAGTTTAACAATGGGAGAGCAGCACCCCATCATAATATGGATACATAATGTTATCCAGCAACACACGTGCCTACCTACCTAAGAAGAAAAACATTGAAATAAGTATAATAAAAAGCGTTTAGCAGAATTAATTAGCGGAAAATACAACAGTTCTCAAAACCTCGGGAACTCTTCAGATGACTAGTTGGAGGCAAGTCCAGCTCTATATCTAACAAAGTCCATTTCTCTTCAGTACATTTGTTTGTTTATTCTCCAGATTGAACGGGGGATAAAAAGCAGATATGCACGAAACCGACAGCCATGGCCCTCTTTTGTTTAGGATCATCCATTGTTGAATCATTTTTCACTGCAGCCAAAGGGCCTGTTTGAACTTCCTGACTGTTCATCACACATAATTTGGAGTATTTAACATTATGTCAAGAAAATTGCCCACTGCTTCCCACCGTTGAAACCTATGGGAGCTCTATATCTTTAAACTAATTTTACTTAAAGTATTCCATTGAATAGCATGACTGTCTCACTATAATCAGTGCAGCAGTAATGTAATTAATCTCAAAATTGCTGTGGGGAGTACAAGGCATCTCAGCTGCTTGTCGTAACAATCTAAATTAGCGTATTACTGAAAGATGTTGGGGAGGAACAGTTCATTTTAGGTAAATGCTGTCAGGGTATCCATCCTTTCTATTTCTAAAGCTGAAATTAAAACTATCATCATAGTTCTCCTTTTGAAATCCAAATGAGTATGTTTTGAGGTGGGAAAGTATAATTAAATTTGATGTGGTATTCCTACAGATGCAGTTTTGCATTTTAAAATAATTAAATTTGTTTGAATAAAAATTCATGTTTTATTTAGAAAAGAAAAACTGGTTTGGCTCAAAGCATGCCATTGTATCAGAACAATTCCCTTTTGTCACTGAACTCCACAGACGGCTGCTTCTTCTTCTCCTAAGCAAAAAATTATTCTTGCTGTTTTACTTTTTGTACAGCCACCCTTTAACTGTTCTATTTAGAGAGATTTTGACTCAGCGTGCAGCTCCTCTAATGTACAGCATTGGTACAGGAGGTGAAACATAAAGGATTAAATTTAAAAGAGATTCTACTAATAACAGTGATTAATAATAATAAATTGCAGAGAACAGCTGATGCAGATGCTTGGAATCCCATAGTTGGTGTTGTTTAACACCATCGCCTCTTCTCAGAAACTAAATCAAACACCAAATAAAATGAAACACATTACCCAAATATAAAGATTATGAAACGTGACAAAGGTAGCAAATTGTGTCCAGTGTGGTCCGGTACTCCCTATAGTGCCTCAACACAAGAATAGGAAGTGTTTTCGGTTTGTTACTACTCTGAAAAAAACTCAGTAGAGCAAAATTTAATCTGTTAAGGTCTAAAGCTTTCAACCGCTGATAAGGTAAGAAAGTAAGACTCTTGTCGGGCAAAGAGTTGAAAGTGCTTCTCCTGCTCAAAGAACATACTCCCCACTATTAAAAACACAAGATAGCGCATTTGTTTGCAAGAAAGTCAGACACTTCATTCGTATGTTGCATTCTTTTCCATGATGATCCAAAGCAGAACAAGGAACAATCCAGAGAGATTATCACCTAATCTGCTCTTTTAATATATATAAGAAATCCAAATGTAAGTAAAACAAGCACTGAATAATTAAAGAAATGTGTAACAGTAAGGGCCTGATTTTAATTTGCATAATTTTTCCCTTAATAGTGCCTAATTAAGACATCAGTTTAAAAAAAAAAAATCCAATAGAACTCTAAGATTTTCCGCACTGAATTAACGTTAAGGACTTTTAATGGATGTCTTAATTAGACTTTGTTATTCATGGAAATTTTACACAAATTAAAATCAGGTCCTGCATGCAACGTTCCCAGCTGAGTCTCAGCAAAAATGCTATATGGGACTGAACGACTTTTAAACCATGCGCAGTTAGCAATTTGTATTCTAAAGCAAACATACTCCATTTTCACTTTTTGGGTTAATTTGCATAAATATTGTAACCAACAAAAATCACATAGTTGGGACTTCTCCCACTGATTTTATGGACCCCCATACACACACACTTTTTTAAATATGTAGAAAGTCGTGCAGCTGGACCAGAGCAATAGCCTATGGGAACAATAGCCACAATGACCTTCTGAACAGCCCAGAGGGGCCATATCTGTTATTCAACACTGAAAGTTTGATTCAGTCTCAAGTTCTATTGCTGTCGTGCCTGAAATTCACACTGAAAGGCCTCTCATTAATGGTGAAAAGCAAAGCAAAACAAAACAGAACCAAAACAAAATGCCGTCACAGCAATCCCTTCATCCCTGGTAAGACAGTTCTTCCAAAGGCACCTAATTCTTAGGAGAAGGGAAACCTAAAATTTGTCTCTTCAGTTTACATTCCCAAGGCTCTTTCAAGAAACATGCTAAAACACAAGACACAAGGCTCCACAGGAGGAGCCTTTCAGACAAGGCATCGAAAATAAATGACTGCCTGAGCAGCAAAGATTACATTACACTGACACTGGAAATACTCCAAGTATTGACAGACCAAGTCTCAACTGCAGTTTGTCCTATGGTGCAGATCACAGGCTAATGCTACGTGCTGATGCTATCATGGAAAGCGGTTTTGTGCACAGTCCTTCACAAATTACTTGGCTAATGAAAATCATGTTAATTTCCCATATCAGACAAAGTCTGAATTGATGTAGTTGCCAGAAACTCATCTGTTACTGCATGTTTTCTACAAAGCAAAGAAAAACAAGTTTTATGGGTCTGTGCTGTGCTCACTACAGTAATGTCTTCGCATCTGTGCAATGTCAGGTGTCTACAAAACAGGGCAAGCTCAATGTCCATGTGGAGGTCCATGACAAGTGGTGTTCCTCACTCTGTCAGTGACATGGACAGTGGGATCGAGTGCACCCTCAGCAAGTTTGCTGACCATACCAAGCTGTGTGGTGAGGTCGACAGGCTAGAGGGCAGGGATGGCATCCAGAGGGACCTTGACATGCTGGAGAGCTGGGTCCATGCAAACTGAATGAAATTCAACAAGGCCAAGTGCAGGGCCCTGCATGTGGGTCAGAGCAATCCCAAGCACAACTACAGGCTGGACGCAGAATGGATTGAGAGCAGCCCTGAGGAGAAGAACTTGGGTATGCTGATCAATAACAAGCTCAACATGAGCCGGCAGTGTGATGTAGCAGCTCACAAGGCCAACGGTGTCCTGGGCTGCATCTAGAACAGTGTGGCCAGCAGGTCAAGGGAGGTGATTCTGCCCCTCTGCTCTTGTGAGACCCCACCTGGAGTACTATTTCCAGCTCTACGGTCCCCAGTAAAGGAAAGGCATAGAGCTGTTGGAGTGAGTCCAGAGTAGGGCCACAAAGATGATCAGGGGGCTGGAGCAGCTCTCCTATGAAGACAGGTGGAGAGAGTTGGGCTTGTTCATTCTGGAGAAGAGAAGGCTTCAGGGAGACCTAATTAATACTTAAAGGGATCCTACAGGAAAGTGGGAGAGGGACTGTTCATGTCAGAGGGGTTGGAACTTGATGATCTTTGAGGTCCCTTTGAATCCAAAGCATTCTATGATTCTGTGATTCTATGATTAACTTGCAAATATTTTCTCAGTCTGTAAATATACCCATATGTCTATGTGTATGCATGCATGTGCAAGTAGGTATTGGTAGAGTCCTTGGCTCCACCCTGTAGTGGGAGCTTTATCTCTAGCTGCCCTGAGTGGCCACTGAGGTGTCCAGCCTGCAGGAGGGGTGCAGAACTAGGACCTGTCCTGTCAGTGCTCCTGGGTTGTCCAGTACAAGCATTCTTACACTTGACAAAGGAACACCAAGTGGATATCACTAACTTGTCCTCTTTATTCAATCATGCTGAACAGGGTGGATCATTTATATGCCAGCTCTGAGACCAGAACTAGTGAGATACCATCTAGACACCTTGGAAGACACACATTCCTCATACGATTTCTCTTGGAGCATTTGCATTGTTTTACAGTACCTGGCTAGTCTGCGGGCTGGACGGGTCGTAAGAAGGTACATAATTCTTCAGAGTATCCTGAGGATTCAGATGGGGAGGATATCTGATCGTTGGATGAGAGAAGTAGCTAGACGGGGCAGGAGGGAGAATAGCTTGTGCTGGAAATGGCAATGGTGAAGGTGGAGGTGGAGTTCTAGTTGAGATGACTGGAGAAGATAAAATAAAATTAAAATTACTTCGCATCTTGTCTCTTCTAAAATTCTTCACCTCTGTGTTACAGCAAGAAAAATAAAATGTGAGTTATAAATCAATACAATGCACTCCTTGTTTCATGGCATCTTTACAGAAAAGCTTACATATCCTCCCCTCACATCATCCCAGGCAATGGAAACTGATACTATTTCAAATTCATAAATTTTATATCTTGTTTCTATTTTGTGCGTTATGGTACCACATTTTTCTAATTTCTTTTTTAAGCAGTAATAATTATTCAGCATAAAAGACATTTCAATTACACCTTTTTCCCATCTGGAGCCCAAATAAACAAAAATATATTTTACTCAATATATAAAACCTACTCTTACTCATAGCACTCCAATAGAGAAAAGCCACCAAGTTCTACAAAACTGCATTGTACTCTACCTGCCTTATGTGGAGATGGGGTAATAATGACTCATCAATAATGCATGTTGACTATCTTTGTGAAAATGCTAATGAATATTCAACTTCCAGGCCTGGGAAACCAATCCATCCAATGAAAATATCATCCAAAACCAGCTTCTCTCTTATACTTATTTTTCTTTGCATTCTCTTTCTTCCCAGCCCCTAGAAGAACACACTTCTTTGCCTATAGAGTATATGTACTACCTAAAAAACCAGCAGTGTTCTCACAGTGAAAGGAATATACAGCATGTCCTGCTGCTGCCCCATCACCCATCTGGAAGTGGAGGGTGTTCTGTAGCACTGCACAACAACCCACATCTAGAGGGCACCTACTTGGCAACGAATTTAAAAGGAGGTACCAGGTTCAATGGCATTTGGAGAAAAGGCAATGTTGTTTCCATTTTCAGTAGTGGGAGGGGGCTAAAACCAGGTCTGTATAAACAGTTTTACACTGTATCAGAACAAGCACACTTACACTACTCTTCTGGACCACCTCTCATATCTTTGGGGTTTTTCAGCTTAATTTTTAAATGACTTGGTATTTTTGAGCTGGGACCAAGTCATAGTTTGCCCAAGAAACAAAAGTGGGAGGAATATCCAAAAACTGCTGTACTTGTTAATCAAGCCCTTGCAAGTCTCAAAATCATTGCTCACTGACTTAAAAGAACAAGCTTCACTGACAGAAATTGTCTCCTAGCAAGTAAATAGCTCATCTACTTCATCGTGACTGTCACTCAAAGACATGTATCTAAATGCTATACACTAAAGCAAATATAAAGATCTACTCATAAGTATTGGGCCAAAAAAAAAATACAGAAGCTTATTTTGTGACAAGCTTATTTTAATCATGGCCCCACGAGTTCAGTTTACTCATAAAACATTAGTTACTGGTCTGACATGTGGGAGCTGGTGCAAAACAAACACAAGTGAGCAGAAATCTGTGCCTTGCATTTCACTCATCTCTCTTTTGCTTGAGTATTTGCTTATAGTGGAAACCTTACAGAGAGCAGAATGAGTCCAGGCTCACAGTCATAATACAAGGTAAGTGGATTGTTAAGGGGAAAACAGTCCTTACACATGAAGTCAACCAGCTCTTCTCAAATGAATCCCTTTATACATGGTTTACAAGGACACATGATGAGCTTCTGAGGGGACACTTCCAAGGACAATGTTCTTCTCATCTGAAGTATCAGGGTCACTCTGACCTCTAAAATCACATAGACCATGATGCTGGAATTTCCCTGTCATTCCTGATAAACCCTCGAGATAGCGAGCATTCCATTACATTTTAAGTGTCTCCTTCACATTTTAGATGAAGTTTTACTATGGATTTGCAATGGATTTCAGAAAACTTGTTGAAAATATTTATCTGGACTCTACCTCTTTAGAAAGAGCATTCAAAAGAAAGACCGGTACCTACTTCATTGTGTCACATAATGAACATGGTTGTGACTTCTCTTGTATTAAAATCTACCTACTCTGGTATTGAAATACAGCATAGGCATAGCAGAAATGATAAAGAAAGAATGAAGGTGGGAGGAAGGAAGAAAGATGGAGAGGATTGTTCCTCTGACAATTTCTTCATGCAGTTTGAATCTTATTTACTGGTTAATCCTAAATCCTTTCTAGTGACTGGCAGCAGTCAGACTGGAGCACTCCTGCAAGGATACCCCAATCTCTTCCATTTCCACTCTCATTAGCAGTATAAGTGAGATGGTCTCTAATAAAGTCTGCAAAGATGCCTCTCAATCTGATTGTAGGAAAGGAGAACAGAACAAATAAATAAGGAGGCATTCCTTCCTCCTCCATAATCCTCACCACTGTGTGCAACTCCTGGAATTCCTGGGTGATGATGCTGGGGAAAAGTGCTCAGTCTTGGTGAAGAATCCTGGGGAGAAGTAGGACTAAACAAAGGCTTTTCAGGTTTCTTCATTGTAGGAGAAGACATATCTGCAATAGAAAAACAATGGAACAGTGACATTAGCTTGGAAGCCAGTCTCGGGACACAGCATATTGTAGACTGAAGAAATTTATTATTCTTGCATAAATATTGTTTGGTGACCCAGCTCCCCTATGACCAATAAACTAATTTTAAACTACCGCTTTCAAACTTGAGAATGAATAATAATCCCCTAATTGTTCTTTGTCCTGCAAAGCAGAAACTACATTCCTGTCATACCAGACAAGCCAAACAGTGAAGAAATGCATGTCTTCAGAACCTCTGTGGACACTTCCCAGGTCCCCAGAACACCACTAGAACATCTGCTCCTTCAACAGTCACATAATCCTTACTGCACGTTTTAATGGAACACCTACACTCAGGTGTGTAGAGTAACTGCCATACACATACCAGTTCAGGGCATTTAATATTTTGTTATTTCAAAACCCATCCCTTGCCCTTCCGAAAGCCACAGTGAAACAATGTAACCTCCCTTAAGAATGAAAGATACTTTAAGTTCTTTATCTCTTATTTTCCATGTCTCGATTAGGGCCTTCCCACCTCTTCCTTCCAGTTTCCTTATCATCAAAAAACATCTCTTTAGAGCTCACTGTGAGAAGATAATGCAGCAGTAGGGACATATGCATGATTCCTACCATGCAGGGTTACTGATACTGAATAAATCAAAAATACTGATTCTTTCTGAGAGTTTAATTTAAGAAAAAAATGTTGCACTTTGCACCAACTTATTTCAAAGTTAATTAGAATTTTTATAGCACATACATCAGTATTGTAAGTAGGTTCCACTTCACATCAATATGACCAATTCACCTTTAAAGCAAAGCTGATTTCTTAAATCACGTAAATGTCTTTACTGAACAGGGGCCACATTGCAGCTGACATTCCTACATGGGCCATGTTAGCCCGTAAAGTGATTTTGGCACCTTTAATAGCATTAGCACACTGTACCGTGCTATCCTGGAGCACATACAATCATCTCTGAAGTCAAAGACAGGCCTGAAAAACGTGAGCACCTTACTGTGACCAAATTGGATCAGTGTTTTCTGAACTGGCTGCAGCCTAAGAGTCAACCTGAACACGGTAGTCAGAGCTGGACCCATCACACCAGGCCTTCCATAGGTGCTCCCATCAGAATGAGAGCAGACTCTGCCTGTGCCCCACCACCATCTCCCTGCAACTCCACTGCTCCCCTTTGGTTTTGAATACTAAGCCTGCTGATTTCGCAGATACCCTGCAAGTTTCACCTCTTCAAGAAGCCTGTAGAGAAAGGATTTTATTCAGTGAAACACCCAGCAAAAGGTGTTGCTTTACAGGAGGAATTCAGCACTCATTCAGTTTTAACAGATATGAAAAAATTACTGCTTTTTCTTATACTGATCTGTTGCAATTTTATGTTGTTATCAAAAACACTGAGTGCTGACACCTCTAGCTGTTTCATAAAAATTTGGTAAATAAATTGTTGTTGAGGAAGAAAATGGAGGAATATTTTGTTTCTTTCAATTTATCAGCAGGTAGCAAAGACAAAGGTGCCAAATGATAACAGTTTGTTTGAAAACATTCTGCTAAGCTAAGAAATAGGTTTTTTAAATTGCAAGACAGTTGGGTTGTTTGTTTGGGAGTTTTTTAAATTGAGTTTTGCACAGGCAAACCATGCTAACAAAGAATTAATTCTGGAATGATTTTCAACTATTTCATTATGTTTTATTTTCTGCTCAAATGACAGCCCTAGCTTCACCATAGAAGGTCCTAGCTCCATCAGAGCAAGAAAATTCTTACACCTCCACAACAGATGCAAGGTTTTATAAAAGCCCAGGACAAAATTAACTAGCTATTGTCTAAGTACTGTGGTTGAGTACAATCTGTCTGTGCAGAAATGCTGTAATGTTACAGTCCAAGAAAAAAGCTAAATGTGCCTAGCTTGTAGACACAGCCTCCCACTACAACACTCCAGTCATCAGTAGTTGTCAGAGAACTCATCAGTGACCAAGTATCTTGACTCTACCACATACAGGCTACCAGAAAAGAGAGAATGTAATTTTATTTCAAATTAAAAGTACTGCACTTAAGTCTCCCAAAGACAAAAAACAAACTATGGGCTGGAAAATCTTTTCCTTATGTAAAGCTCATATTCCACAAATGAACTCATGACAGAAAGAGCTGCCTAGGTCCTGAAGGTCTGCATGCGTCAGCAGCTATGATTTCTGGAACGCAACAGAGATTTAATTTGGTTCATTACTGTTACTTCATTAAACAAGCAAAAGTTGTTGTGTTTTTCAAAACCAAAATATCTTTGTTGCTCAAAAGAAGCATGCTACAGGAAGTACAATGTAATCAGAGTTTCCATTAACACCCCCCCCCATTGGAATCACTAATTTGAAACTAATCTACCGACTATAATCTACTGAGATTGGTGACTATGATAACCCTACACATTTGCTTAAAAAATGTGCCATCTATTCCTGTTCCTACTCTACAGAAGTTAAGAACTGCAGTTAACACAGAGAAAACAGCATAAATTACAAAACAAATGCAACGAGCTTCTCATGAAGACTTATTTCCTCATCAAGGTGAATGTGACTGGTGGTTGGGAACAGAAAATTCAGGCCTGCCACAAAAACACCTATTACCCACCAAAAGAGCAAGTTTAATGTACACAACACCACCAAGAGCTACTTTTAGAAGTAGTCTTGTTACCTACAGTGCAGGCAGCTACAAAGTACAACAGTGGAATCAGAGGTGGCAGCTTATTTGTTAAAACAATGCCTTTCGCATCAAGGGGCAATTCCAATTGCCCCTTCTCCCCTGTCCCCCCACACCTCCCTAACGGCAGCCCCCATGGCTTTCCCCGTGTGTGCCTGGTCATCATAACAGAGCATTCATGCCCCTGCCACAGCTGAGTAATAGATGCAGCCATCAGGGGAGACAGAACAATAGCTGTTTGTATAGGTTAGGAAGAAAGGCTGCAAGCCATCTCCTCCTTGACCAAGACAGGAGCCTCAGAGCTTTAATAGGAAAAAACACACAGGTTACAATTACCAGGACAAAAAGGTGGGGACACAGGGTGCAGGGATGGGGCTGGGAGGCAAAGCCATCTTTCACTATCTTTAATTCTGCCCATAACAAAAGCTTTAAAACGTAGCAAAAGGAGTGAAAGTGACAGCAAGGTTTCATATGATTTTACTAGTCTTTTCTACATAACAGAAAACACATTTTTCTCATTTTAGAGCATGTCTTACTTTTTCCACATCATGAGATACAGTCTAGCTCCTACATAAAGCTTAGTTATGTACTTCTAATTACATAACAAATGACAAGCAGAGGTCACAAAAATAGGCCGCTCCCTCTAACGTCTGTGTCTAAGTTTCAGGAATGAGATTCCAGTCCTTGTTACTTTAAGAATGAAAATAAAATAGTTTCAAGTACTATTTATTTTTAGACTTTTGGAAAAAAATGCCAAGTACAGAAGAAAAGCAGAAAAATGCCAAAAACACTTGGACAAAGTTATCAAAAGCTCAACATTAATCAGACAGTGTCCTGATCTACAAGAATTTTCTTCAAATGGGAAAAAGGGCTTTTTTTTTCTTTAAAGTTTCAGTGCTGCTCCAAATCACTCTTGCCCATATTCTCTATCGCTGTGTACACCCAAATGGGTGGCATGGTATACATTTTAAAGTATAACATCACACTAAAGAAAAAAGGGCCTATGCAAATAAAAAGTGTTAGATCATCTCAAGTCCCAACAAGGTAAATCTGTCTACAGAGGAAGGCAGAAGAGCTGCTGTGAAGCATAGCGTATGTAGCCTGTTCATCAGCAGCTTGCACAAATGGTGCTCCAGATGTATATCTGTTCAAGACAGCCCAAGGCAACAATTTTGATCAATTCTAATGTGATAAAATGCTGCAGGGAAAGTGTGCAGAAACGTGTTTACGTCAGCCTTTAATTAAACTGTTGTTCACTTCCAAAGAACCTCAGGAAACACTAATGAGACATGAGTTTTGGCAATTTCCTCATCAAAGCAAAGACCCTCTTCCTCAGCCTGAAGCGGCTTGCCATACTGGCAGTTCCTTAGACAAATGTCCCCTTGGCACACCACTTGGCTAGCCACCTGTTAGGAGAAGTTGGCTGGAATCGAGCAGTGATCCAGGGAAAGTTCAAACACCCATCTGCCTGTTCTGGACACCTGATCTGCTTTCTTGCTCACCACAACATGGCAGCTTCTCCTTCTTGCTCGTAAGATGTATTCATGAGCACATCAAGAAGAAACCTTAAACAAATATTAAATGTCTTTTATTTCAATTTATTGTTTAACACTTATTATTAATCTCTTTTCTATAGCTTAGTCTCACAAGTCTTTCTTTACAAGATTGCCCTGCAGACTACAGCTTGTAAAGCTGCATTTACAACTCATTAGCGCAGCATCACCTCCAGAGAAAGCAAGATAAAACAACACTAAACTTGCTGTATACATAATCACAATGAAAATAGGAAAGCTATGAAGTCCATAGGACCACTGGCATGAGGTACCCTTTCATGATAGAGTTTTAAATGTACCTCTCTTTTCCCAGAGGCAGTACCTGGCTTAATTTCAGGCTGTAGCATACTCTACATACATCACATCCAGCTTGGCCTCTCTCCACTCCACCACACCTGGCAGGTACACTTGTGTGGAGCACAGATGAAAACTTGAGCAAGATTTTAAATTCACATTGGATAGCTGGATGATGATGAATCATGACAAATCCTACCATGCTCAGGCAAATCAGTTTTGTTGTACACCTGTGCATGTGAAGAATGAGCAGAGCCACTCTACACTGGCAGAGCCACCATGACCAATTTTCAGATGTGCCCAGTTTGATTACCTTTAATGCTCTAAGTGTTCTGTATTTCCCAACTGTAGGTCTTAATAAGGCACCTAACATTGACAGCTGAGTGACTCTAAAGCACATCCACCTCTCATTTGTAATAAATATGCTTTGTTATATCTGTCCTAAAGGCTTGGCACTGGGGCTGGATGAAAACCAAGAATCCTGAAAAATCAAAACATTTTAATTCATTCATCTTCTTCACAAAAAATAAATTGGGATACATTTTTTTGAGTGAATTAATAGGAAAGACAGATGTGCCTGAACAGCTCAGACTCTGAGGTACTTGATGCCTAGAACAAAGAAAGATTGGTTAGAATTCTTGCTCAGTATCAGGCAGAGATCAGGCTTTGCATCTAGCTCTCCCATTATCCAAAACCATGCCCTAATTATTGGCTTGTGGTGTCTCATTCCCCCTCACTGTAAGTTTTACCAGAGAGAAGCCTTCCAAAATAATTATTCATTACCATAAAAAAATCTAGTTCTGATAATCAATGTTTTCCTGAGTGGCAAATCAACAAAACAAAACAAACAAACAAACAAACCATTATCAGTTCTGTTCCATGACTTTCTAAGGGACAGATAGCAATTATCAGTGTGAAGGCCTCTAAACTCACTTTGAGAGAAACTGTGAGGTCTTAGGTGAAGATATATAAGCATATTGCTTATCAG
Source organism: Gallinula chloropus (assembly GCF_964237585.1). NCBI lineage: Eukaryota > Metazoa > Chordata > Aves > Gruiformes > Rallidae > Gallinula > Gallinula chloropus. The sequence continues at coordinate 34,666,704 of NC_140089.1, forward strand.
CTGAGAGGGTTCTGAACTTAAAAGAGCAGCCAGTGTGTAGGTCTGAAGACAGCTGCTCTCTCCATGCTTAAAAACATGATTACGGTTCTATTTTTGTTTCGACATCAAGTGTAGAAAAGCATTTTACAGATTAAAATTTTATACTAGAATAGAATATTTCAGTGTACAAAGATCTGATATCCACCCATCTTCAGAGGAACCCATGCTATTTTCACAGGCACACCTCCAATTTTGCACACTGCAGCATATCAGACCATGACACCAGTTTCCCTATCAACAGCCATGCCCAAGGCTAAGCAAACAGTCTATTGCACTGTTCTGCCATTTCACAACAGTGAAACCTTTTCGTGTATCATCTTTTGTGATTTGCAGTGAAAAACCTAGAAGAGGAACTAGACCAGAATTTCCTCCCATGCCATTTCCAGGATGGCAAGCTAGTGAGAAAAACCCTACAACAGTGCTGCAATTCAGAAAAGCTATAGCAAAACCAGAGTATATTTGTTACAATAACAACTGAATTATTTCCTAGTTTATTCTCTATTAAACTATTCTGATAAATTACAGTATTTAATTTTGCATTGGACAATAAGTATTGATGTACATAAGAGAAGAAAGTGATGCAAGAACTCTCAGACAACTGAAACATGATAGTCAAAACCCCTTTCGATGGAGTAAAGATCTAATTTTTCTCATCCTTACCCACATGCAAACTTTAGAATACTGCATTCCATCGCTGACAATTACTTTCTGTGGGATGCGTTAACCTTAATGATTTTCCTTTCTTAAACACAAAAGGGTTTGGACAAAAGAGAAGGGTTCTGTAACTGCACTTATAACTCCCAGCATAGTGGGGGTGAGGGAGATATGGGATGAGGCAGGAAACCCAGACCGCCCTCTATACAAGGAAGTTGTAGGACACTTTTTGTTGTTGTGTGTGACTAACTGAATAAAAATCTGGACAACCAAAGCTCCCCATTGCATTACTGATTATCCTACTTCTTAGGGACAGAAAGCAAAACAACTCAGTAAAGTTCTTGCTAAAAATATATACCAGCTTTTGAAAAGTATAATTTCAGTGCATGGTTATTTAAATAAGGGTAGTTAGGAAAGCTGCATATATATTTCCAAATTTTTTACTTTTTTACTTTTTTTTTTAGTTTATTTTCAGTTTTAACAAAAAACAGTTTCTAGAACAGGAGAAGATGAAAAATATGTTCACACCAGAGCACTAATATAGAATGTGTACATATCAAAAACATTCAGATCCCAAAATTATTTCAAAAAATGTTTAACAGTAGGACAAGACAGTAGGATGGGACTTAATCCCATAACAGTTTTTTGACAGTGTCAAATGACACGCAAGTAATAAAGCACCATACTAAAGAGATTCTTCCTACTTACATTTATATCTATTCCCACTAAGATTAGACATTGAACTATGGCATGCTATCCTGAAACAACAGCAGGCAGCAATTCTTCATTCTAGTCCTTCAAACCCCCCTTGCTATACCTCATCAGAAAGTAACAGTAATCCTCCCAGGAAAGGTTCGTATCAGCATGACTATGTTATCATGCCTGCACTATTTTTCGCAAGGAGACACGTTTTTGTCTCCATGCACTGATCTTCTGGCATAAAACTGGCCAGCCTTCCTCACCCTACATGCCTCAGACCAGAAGCATTGTCCCTCTGTGAGCACTCCAGGACACAGGTCCCACCACGTAGATGTGGGAAGCTGGGGTTTTGCTCTTGGAGGATGTCTCTGCCAGCTCCGCTCAGACCCACGAGGGCCAGCAGCAGAGTACCAGACTACCTCTGCAGCCTCTCCTGCCCATAACTTCAGGCTCAGTATATCCAACCCACTCATGTACCAGCAAAGCACACCAGTTATTGTATGGGAAGGTCTTAGGGAGTAACTTGGAGATCACCAGGGTGCTGCCTGTTAAATATGGAAATAAAGGCAATAAGCATGAGACCAAAAATACAATGTTGTTACCTGAAAGAATATGCTATAACAAATACAGATACTGTCATTAACAAACCCATGAGGCTCCAAGTACTCTGCACTGCCATGAATACCCCTTAAGCAGTTACAGTGTACTCCAGGTACTCGACTATATTTTTATTTAACTTTACACTTCAGAGGCTGACTGGGCCATTTCATCACACATGAATCATTGCTAAGAATTGTGATTCTAGTAGATAGCTGTGACAGAAGAGCATTATGGGAGACTGTGAGAAAATCTAATTTAAAAACCAAACAAATTATAAATATTTTAGAGTACATTTCAATCATTTATTAAATTATCCTACAGAAAATCATCCAAACTCCAAGGAAAAATGCACAGCTATAACATCTCATTAATTCTGAGAATCTGAGGAACTTGGCTAGAAAATGAAATCAATATTGTTACCTTAACTTCAAAAGTCTGAAAAGTATTCCCAATTTCTAACAAACTAAGATTAAAGAGGTATTTGAGATAAAACAATGTAAAGGAAGTTGTTTATTTAGAAGCATTTAAGTTATAGCTTCTCTTTTTTTTACTATTATAGTCTGTACTGGTAACTGTTTAGGAGGGCTTAATAGCTGTGCTATATTAATTTAATTATACATCCATCTGGGGAGTGGTTTAGAACTGAATTCTCTCATGCTGAAATATACTACTTTGATCAAGTTTGATAAAGTTTGTATGAAATAGGTACAAAAGAGAATTTAAGAATCTTCTAAAATGTATCTATGAATGTAGCACAGAAACAATGTACACAAAAAGGTGTCTTTAAAAAGTGATCATATGTGGGCTAAATTAATTTTCTCCATCTACCATAACCAGAAAAAAATGTCAGTGCATACACCTATGATTCATGAGTGTCCTGGTTTCAGTCAGGATGGAGTTAACTTCTTTTGTAGCAGCGGATGGAATGCTGTGTTTGAGAGTTAAAATGAAAGCAGTGCTGGTAACACCCTGATGGTCTTAGTTGTTGTCAGACAGTCAAGGACTTTCTCAGCTCTTCATATTTCTCTACTAATAAGAAAGGAGGGGTAAAGCCAGGACAGGTGACCCAATCAGGCCAAAGAGAGTATTCCATGCCAATTACATTATGCTCAGTATAAAGGGGGGCTGATGGGAGGAGGAGCAGGGGTGGCTCCAGGATGTGTGGTTTTTGGGGGGACAGTCAGGCTCCGGGATGGCTCTGGGTGGCACGGCCTGAGCTGTGGGTTCGGTGAGAAACTGCAATGGGTATCAACAGCTTCATAGATTTTTTGCTCTAAAGTCCTGTTAGCATTGTTATATTTTATCTTTCTGCTATTTTAGTAAACTATCCTTATCCCAACCCACGGGCTTTTGGTTTGTTGGTTTTGTGGTTGTTATTCGCCCCTTCCTTTTCCCTTCCCTTGTCTCACATCCCCCCCCCCCCCTTCCCCCCCTCCTCTTTTCCTTTAAAGAGCAGGCAGCTGCGTGGATCTCGTCTCTCAGCTGGGGTAAAACCTCAACAATGAGGTACTAAACACCTATTCTTTTTCATAACTGAAGATTTTCTGTATCACATAGGTTAGATCATTCAGAATAATACTTACACAATTTCTGATTATAGCTGATCAGTTTAAAAAATACTAACAAAGTCTTCCATTCAACACCATTGGTATAGGACAATTATTTGCAATTGTCTTATTCCTGGGAGCTATTCCTGGGCCAAATCTGGCATTAAAACATGCATTTCACCACTAATTTCAATCAAAGAATATCTAGAATCACCATCAAAGTAACAGCCTGCTGCCATAGCATAAAGTTCAACATAGAATAAATGCTATGCACACAAGAAAAATACGCTTTTGCACTTAGATCTTCTGCTGGTGTATATGGGAAATGCACATGCTAGGCCTGAATGTATTCACCTCACTGATCACACATGCAAAGCATGAAGTAATAGGCCTTGCCACAACATACAAGCCAAAATAAAAGACAAAGAACCTATAATAAGATTGTTCACAGTGACTATTGAGCAAATAACAGCCATTTCCAGGAATGCAAAAAAGCAAAACTTTTTGTATGTTTCCTACTGGATTTGCCTCTCTTTCTGTATTTCTAAACATTTTAACAGTCTTCGTTCACTCAGAAACTGAAGTGTATGTGGACCGAGGGAAAAGTCAGGACCTCACACTGTCCAGAGTAGGAATTTCCTCATCTGCTACTCTGAATATTTGATGACAGCTAAGAACAAGTTATCAAGTGGTTTTAAGCTATTCTAAACTCAGAAAAACAGATATAGTATCTCTTGCTTATTTTTTTGAAAGAGTTTAAACTTCACGTAATTTTCACTCAATAATGGAGGATGTAAATTTTTCCAATGTGCAAAAACGTCATCATTTTAAGGTAACATCCTATTCATGGATTTGTTTTCTCTTTCTTTGTCTTTTTAATTAAATAAACATTTGAAAGCTCCTTCACCTATTTTTCTATACCTACTTGCTGCCTTTCAAACTCTAAGAAACCACTTTTCATCTGCATGAAAGTAGTGTTTGTCTTATTTTACATACCAGCAGTTTTTCCTGTAAAAATGCCACTATGGAAACCAAAAGTAAACCATTCCCTATTAATTTTTAATTAATTTTAACCTTCATAGCAGAACTACTGATTTTTAATCAGTAGACATAATGTCTGTTCATTGAACATGACCAAGGTCCTGTTCTGCAGCTAGGAAGAAAGAGAAGAACCCAACTTGTGGCCTCCCAGGTGAATCCTCCTTGCCAATGCTATTCCTTGTTACCATGATGCCACTCAGTATCATCACTGCCCACAGGCTAAGAAAACCCATGGCTAAGAATCTTCTCTGGAAATGCATTTTGAAAAGTAACACTTGGTTGAAAAGTACATGTCACTGTATGAATGTGAAGTTATGAAAAATTAGCAAGTGACAGCACTTGACTACTGCACACACATTACACTAGTTAAAAACAGAAAATTCAGATGGATCCATAAGGTATGCACTGGTGTATATATATGGATGAAAAGTATGTGTACATGTGTGCATACATTGATTAAAGTCTATTTTGAAATATTAAAAAAAAACAAAGACAGATGTAACTGAAGTTGCTTACAAGATATAAATTGCTTTAAAACATGCTTTGATATGCAAGGATTTTGAGAGCTCAGACTGAGTCAAAAACACAGAAATGCATTTAACAGAAATTCACCAAGGTAGAAGTTTGCAAGATGAATTAATCTGTTATATGGAGACTATGAGTTTCTAAAGCATTAACCTTCCAAAGAAGCACCAGGAGCTGGGAAAAATCCTGAACTCTGTCCAACATGGGCCATCAAAAAGCCTCAAAGATCTGTTACCTTTCTTAACTCCTGGACCACATTAACTACTTCCTCTTTAGTTTCCTCACTTCAGAAATGAGACCATCCATCTTTGACAGTCCATGAGAAGAAGGCCCAAGAAGGAAAGAGCCATCAGGAAGGACCCCAATGGGGAAGGAGTGTCCAGTGGGTGGGGAAAAAGCCAAAGGGGATGAGTGTCCAGAAGAGAGGTATCCAACAAAGGGGGTAGGGACCTGAGAAGTGGAGGGTCCAACAGCTGCTGGCCAATCAATGGGTGAAGGCGGTCCAGCTGTTTCAGTTTTAATGGTATGCTGACATCTTGGCTCTTGACTGTTGGTAGAGGTGGGTGAGGTATAAGACAGTGAGCATGATGAAGAAATTGTAAAATTAAAACTCACTTCGTTGTATATTGACATTCAGTATTTCCAGACACCTGACTACTACAGAAATCCACATGAAGCTCTCCACTTTCATCATGACCAGTGTGCATTGGTGAGAACCCCTGGTTTATTTCTCTTCAACATACACAGTGCTGTAACACTGTAACAGTACAACAGATCTGAAGGACAAATACTGAAATTTTCTGCAGTTCTGTTAAAGCACTTTGCTAAGCTATGGTTTAGAAGGGAAGCAATATGTGCACACACTGTGTTCTGTTCTTCTGATACTTCTATTTCCTTATGAAAGGAAAGTTTCTGATTTTCTATTAAATCGAAAGCAATTTTTATCTATTGCACTAATCACTAATTTTGTTTTGTTTTTAGTAACTTCCTCTTCCAAATGGGAAAGTACTGTTTGGGGGGGGATTTTTACTGTACAAAATTCTGTCCTCAGAATTTCTAAAACACTTAGGAAATTTACTCATACAGTAGCTTCCATCTATTCTACAATGTATTACTGCACTACTGCAGGATTTTTTTTTTTTTTTAATACAGAACCATCTAAAGTGTTCACTAGCAGCAACCTGGAAAAAGAAAGACTGCGAGAGATTTACAGCAAACTACTTTTCAGATCTCTATTTCCAACTGGTAGAAATGTAAGTATGACATGATCCAGACATTATTGAAGTTATTAAGATATTAAATTGGAAAAACTGAGGTAACAAAAGGGAACAAATAACCTGCACAAGATCTGACAACAGGCACAGAAGTTGAACTCCCAATTGTCATGCTAGGGCTCCTTTTTTAAGTAAGACACTATTCTTAGGGATGACTTTCCACTTTCTTAGGGTCTAGCATTTTTGAAAGACAGTTTGGTACTTAGAGGGCTAATGGCAGAAAGAAGGTTTGGAGAAATCTTTGCAGTTAAAAACCTCCCTATCTATTTTGCAGGAAGACATCACACCTATTTAAAAAATAATGCAAATAGAGTCATATTTTAAGTTTTTTAACACATAAAAAAATCCTCCCACAGTATATAAATATATGCAAACTCAAAAACAAGTCCACAATACCATTTTTTAATCTGATCTTCAAAGTGATACATGTACTCTTGTGGTTGCATATATTTTTAACATAGTGACAAACTTTTGCAAGCCAATCAAGTAAACCTCCAGGAGAGTATCGTGGCTTCAGAGGGTTTTGTTTTCTTCCATAAGGTTTATAATCTGACTTTTTTAAAAAAAATATATATAATGCTAATTTTTGTTAATTAGGTTTTTTAGAGCAGAATAATAACATGCATAACAGTACTAGAGCATTGGATAATGAAGACACTGCTCATAACTCTTCATTGATTGGCTTTGACCCACCATGACCAACCAACTCTATGACATTTGGAATTTCCATTTTTCAGATGTGATTACTTATTTCTTCCCAGAATTACTTCTTCAAGCAGCCAATTCCACTAAAATTAACTATAAAAGACAACATCTGGAAATCTTATCAAAACATTTTTGGAAGTAGCATGACAGGAAGATGACAGATAACAGCAAAAAGACAAAGTCTGGAGTTTTACAACTGAAAATAGACTGTGGTGTGAGGAAGATTTTATTGTAAATGGGCTAGATTCCTTTTTCTTAGTTTCATAAATGCCACATCCTCGCTAAATCACAAGGACTTTTGTAGTCAGGTTCCCACCGCCCATGATAAGTGTTTGCATATTAGAGAAGCTGAAGAAACTGAGGATTACAACAGAATCACTCATACACCATCACTCTGCTCCTGATGTTTACTTACCTATTTAAAATACCTGTTTTTCACAGAAAAGGCTGATCTAACCTTTTTCACTCCACAGCAAATTTCCATCTGCCACATTTTTAATCTTAGTATATTTCTGCATTACCCATTAAACTTTGCCCCATGAAAAGCCTTTGTAATAAAAGAATCTTTCAAATCTATGTCATTTCTATTTCTATGAAAAGGCATTACACTTAGAAATGCAGATGAAGGAAGTAGATGTATTTCAGGTTACAAGTTCGAGGCTTTGCTCTTTGAGGTTCAAATCACAGGCAATGAAACTGAAATCAATAATGCTATATCTTAATATCAACACTTTCAGATATTGTTTCTCTTGTATCAGAGTGAAGGAGAAGCTTCTTTATCCATAAACATGATACCTCTGCATATTCTCATTTGAGGCTACTGTGGAGTAATTCACATTTCCTGATGACCTTTGGAGACTGCCTGGATAAGCAGTGTCTGTTGGGACTACATGAGCATCCCCAAAGACACCTAAACCAATATAAAACTGCAACAAGACCAAAGGGACGGTTGGTTGCTGAAGAGAACAACTACAAGCAGTGGATGGGGAAAAAGGAGAGCAAGCATCGGGAAATCAGCAACGAAAGCAACAGCATGTCTTTTTCTATATTTCCCTTTTACACACTGTGCTGTACATTTCACAGACCCTCCAAATAGCTGCACCACCTCAACCACAGTGCCCGTTTCTCACACTGTCCAAATACATGTAAGTTTAAACACATTTGTACATGACAAAAGTGAGGGTAAAAACTACACTGGCATCTAGGTTTATAAGGCATCAAAATAAAGTGAGGGAAAGTTATGACATTTGATTTTACTGTTCTTACAGCCTTAACTTTCTTCTCCACACAAATATTATGCTTCTCATAATCCAAAACACCTCATCACTTACCAACACCCTTTAGCGTTCCACAGAGATATGTCTAGGACCTTCAGAAAAGAGCCTATTGGACCTGAGATCCTATTCTGAGTCACACAGTATGGACTAAACACACACAAAGGAGTCTGCCATAGTAGAACAAAAACTAAGAAAACTAGTGTTGACTCAACCACAGTATGAGAACGTTTTGGCTTTTACCAGAAACCATTGAACTCCAAATCCTGCCAAGATGATCACAACACGCACCATTATCAAGTATCTCACTTGACACACACCTTTTCAAACAATAGGTAAGGTACTCACCAGGTGGAAAAACTATGATGTGGTTGTTTATACCATATCCTGTTGATTGTTGGTTTTAACTACATTTACGAAACTACCAAATACACATATCAGAGAGAAAAATAATGACTCTTCTAAAAGGCCATCCTTTTATTTCAGTAGTAGAAAGGCAGATGCAGAGATTTATTGTATATTTGAATATACTTCAGGGTAAAGTGGTCCCATGCTACTCACCTTGATCTCTTTCATGCCATGTCCGACTCCCCGCAGGTGGTGAATTTGGAGAAGGATAAAAGTCTCCTGTTGGGCTTGGCTCCATATTTTCATCTATGGAGATAGTTTTGGGTCTTTTGCTGTTGAAGTAATATGAAATTTGGCAGTGAATAGGATATGTAGCTAGTTGTGTTATAAAAACTGTTTGGATTTCAACAAAAATTTCATTAGAAAGTAATTCAGGCATATAAAGCACAAAAAAAAAGAAAAGTGGATATTATAGTTCACATTAACTTACATAGACAATGTTGTTCACTAATACATAATGTGGGCATGTGCTCGCATTTTGCACATGATTTAGTATTTCAGAGATATAATGGATTGGTAACATACAAAAAAGCCCTAGGTGTTCTCAGTCTACCAGCATTTGGCTAAAGAACCAAGAAACCAGTTCCCGTAACCTACCGAAGATGTGTCATGAGACTCTTAAACACTACACGGAAACCACGAAAGCAAAACAAAGCACTGGAAACGTGTTACTAATAAAGTCAATGCAAAACAGGAACTTTTCTGAATGTGTTAAGAAGGAAAAAATGGGATTTTACTGTATTTCACCAGGTCGAAATCCTAAACTTTTCAAAGAGTTCCAACCTGAAACGAAGACTTCATCTTAGACTAGTTTAATTAAAAACAAGAAAAGGCCTGTATTTCAAGTCACACTCTATAAAATGAGGCAGCACTTCAATACAGTGGAGGGAAGTCAAGTTTCTTTGCAGCAATATATGCTGAAGTTGTCATGCTGACTGCCAAAGAAAAGCAGGATGAGGGTTTTAATGGTGGTGGTGGTATTAATATTAATGTTAATATAGTTAATACTTTTAGTATTATTTAGACAACACTGTAAGAATTAATCTAGCTGTTTCTAAAATGTACTATGTGAACTGTCAATCTGAAAATACAATAGAATGAAATAGGGAAATATGAGCAAAATAACTCAGAGGCACCAGTCACTGATAGTCCTGTTAAATCCTGTCCCATTGTTCAGACACTTCCTGACCCACCCAGGTGCAGAAACTTGGGGCATGAGAGGTCCTATAGTTCTTATGATTTAACGGTATCTCAGAGTTTCAGAAAGCCCAGAGGCCTCAGGGTTGTGACAGATATCTAGGAGTCAGAAGGAGGACATGGCATGTTCTCCATCTCTGTGGGACTGCCAGCTGGTACCTAGGGAGGGAGTACACTGGGTGAAGTAGCATATTAAAGCAGGGAAGAAGTGGGTCCCTCAGATCAAACTGCCTCTAGCAGGCACATGGAGACCCTTGAGAAAAATTAGAGAGGCTGTGACTACCTCACTACCTCACATGTTCCTCCTTGTTCCCACTGTGCTGAGAAATGCCCCTTAGAAAGGTGAGGCAAGAAACACACTTTCATGAGCACGGGGCTTTGCCTTAATATATCTTTCCTAAAATCTTTTCCACAGGAAAAAGTTACCAGTCTCAACATATCTTTCAAGACTGGAGATCCAAGAGAGAGCCCTCAAAGACAGCTCTTGTGCCTGTAAGCACCCTGTGGCACAGAGCCCTTCCAGGGTCCTGGTTGCTAGTCCTTTCTGCGACTTTGCAGCAGTTTCAGGATGCACAGCTGTTCTCTTGGTAGATGATCTAGTGAGCACATTAAACCCTAACAAAAGTTACTATCACCTTTGATATCAAAAGCAATGGCAGCAATAATTACACTACTTCAAACTGCAAGTGTTGCAACATATATACATGTACATTGACTCCAATAATGAATGTAAATAGTCTACTTCCCAAAATCAGAGGAGATTCATAGTATAGTTGGCTGTTGACAGTATTTGTGAATTGCTTGTCCCACGCTATTAAACTTGGTTTCACATTAGCATTCATTGCAAGTTTTTACCTGCTTGGTGGAGAGGACAAGGACCTCTGTAGATTTACACCCGAATTCATATCATGGTAATATGGCTGGCTCGGAAGTTCTCCAATTGGGAAATTCACTCCAGTTCCCTGGGTTATGGGTGCTGAAAAACACATTATAATGAGTCAAAAGTAATCTTCTGCCTTTTTAGTCATCCTTTATTTTTAAAACTGGGAAAAACAGCAAGATGGTGTATCTAATTTTCTGCCTCTTCCAGAAACCAAGTAAAGCCAAATTCTATCAATGCTTATATATTTTAAAAAGTAAATTACTTTCCTCAGTCCCGTTATGCAGACACAATATATTTGCTGTATTACAGATAACCTAGAATCACCAATGTGAAAAACATAACACAAACCTTGGCACAAAGTCCATCCCTCTGTCAGACCTTTATAATGAATGAGAAAGGGTCTATAAGGACAGCTAAATATTATTTATTGAAGACTGAAAAAAAATTGAAAGAATAGACTTTGAGACTGACAAACTCTTTCTGCCTTAACATTAACTCTTCTGCATTAATATTGGCTTTCTGAGCTGACAGCATGTTTTGCTGCCCTCTTTTTCTTTCCCCATTGCCACAGGTACTGCTTTGCATATGTACACCTACACACAAACACATGCACTCAGTGTTATCTTCAACTCCTTACAGAGTCTGTGTACCGTACGTCTTGGCATTTCAAGAATAAATTACATGTTACATATTGTGGTGTATTTACCTTTGTTCACTGTCTGTGCATTGTGCGTTTTAACTACCTTTGGCACTTAAAAGAATAATTGCATGTTGTGTAATGTATCTGAAGGTTTGTATTTTTCCTGACAGTTAAAGTACAACTCTTGTTGCGGCTTGAGGTTAAACAAATGCATGGTAAGAAATCCCACAGAAACCACATGCTTTAAAGCTTATTATTAGAAGTGTATCGTGTATAACAGCTGCAGAAGGTACAATTTCGTAATGTAACTACAATATTGATTCTTTTTTAATCCGAATGGCCTGATACTTTACAATGTATTTAACCACCTAACAACTAGAAAAAAGCTATTTCACATTCCCAGACTCCTAAAACAGCAAAACCATATCTTCAGCAAGCACAAAAAAGAACATGTCTTAACACTGTAGGATAGCAATGTTTACTGTACTTAATTTCAATTATTGAATATTAACTTCTGACTATAGCAAATGAAATGACATGTGCATCCCTAGGCTCACTAGGTTAATTAAATTCCTCAAACATCATGACCTAACATGTATTAAGTCCTGTGCAAAATTTGGAAAAAAGTTTTGGAAAAACTGGGAGGAGTAGCCAACAGAGCAGAAGGCTGCAGTGCCATTTAGTGAGACCTGAACAGACTAGAGAGTTGGGCAAAGAAGAACTGAATGAAATTCAACAAGGGCAAGTGTAGGGTCCTGTACCTAGGGAGGAATAACGCTAGGCACCAGTACAGGTCAGGGGTTGACCTGCTGGGAAGCAGCTCAGGAGAAGGACCTGGGAGTCCTTGGTGGCCAAGAAGGCCAATGGTGTCGTAGGGTGCACTGAGAAAATCATGACCAGCAGGTCAAGGGACACTATCCTCCCCCTTCTACTCTGCCCTGGTGAGAACACATCTGGAGTGCTGGGTCCAGTCCTGGGCTCCCCAGTTGAAGAAAGACAGGAAACAACTGGAGAGAGTCCAGTGGAGGCCTGCAAGGATAATAAGGGGACTGCGGCATCACTCATATGAGGAAAAGCTCAGAGAGCTGGGGCTGTTTAGCGTAGAAAAGACAGAGAGGGGAATCTTATCAATGTCAATATCCAAAGGGTTACTGTCTAGAGGAAGGGTCCAGACTCTTTTCAATCGTGCCCAGTGACTGAACAAGATGTTGCAGTCTTTTTCTCTGGAGATATTCAACACCTGCCTGGATATGATCCTGTGCAACCTGTTCTAGGTGCTGCTGCTTTAGCAGGGGGGGTTGGACTAGATGATCTCCAGAGGTCTCTTCCTAAGACTGCTGTTCTGTGAATCTATGACACTTGTGCCCTACTGGTTTTGTCCTCAATTCATCACTAAAGAAATTTGCTTGGACTATTCAGTTGTTATAACATTAGTGCAGACACTTCTAAGTTTCAAGTATATTTTTTCACTTCCTAATGAAGTCTTAAGAGAAATACTGTCATAGTCTTGATACTAAAGGGAGAAAAGAAGTGTTCAGAAAGCAATGCCAAATGAATCTATGTAATAATTTTACACCATACTATATAGTAAATTCTTAGATGTCAACTAAATAGGTATCTATGTCCATTTGGGGGGTTATTTTTGCAATTGAATTTTCACCTGTTTGGGGTTTTTTTTTCCTCCACTTGTTCATGTGAATAACATTTGTAAGGTCAAAACAAACCAATGTAATTAAAAATTCAATTACAGCAGGTGTTACGAGTAAATGAAAGGCAAGTGTATGGTACATTAGGTTATCATGCTATGATTTTTCTTTTAAGATATAAAAATTCAAAAAGAGGCTAAAAGAATAATCAGGTGGTTTAGCAAAAACCAAGGATGTGTAGGACAACATTTAAAAGCTGCATGTCAAACAAATAGGAGATTTTGGTATGTACAGTAATTTTATTGACATATCTGTCCATTAAGCTGTGCAGAAGGACACATAACAAATTGATTCAATCTTTAAATATCAAGGAGACAAAAGAAGACATTTGTTAGGTTAATTAGAAACTCATGCAAGATGAGATGCACTGCAATACTTGGTCAAAGATATCAAAACTGTGCATGGTTATAGGCATTTCCTATGCATCTTGGAGATTAAAAAAATCTTCAAGAAAAAAAGCACTTTATTAAATGCAAACGATAACTTACTTCTGGACACCCTCACAAGTTCTGACACGTTGAACACTCCGGATTTTACAAAACTGTCCTCAAGGTACACTGAAAAAGATCACAATACCATACTCAGTACAGTGAGAAGTTTAATAAATAACTATAGATAAGTTTATATGCTAACTAACAACACTATCAGCAGAGTCCCAGAACCATATTACACAGACCAAAGTACACATTAGAGAGCTGAAATTCAGGCACAGGTGAAAAAAATCTTGAGGAGTTGTGGGAAAGACATTTTTTAATATGTGTATGAAAAGTAAAAAGCAACTTCGTAAGTTCCAGCTAACCATCCAGAAAACGTGTAAAACCTAGCTCCTTTTATTTGTATATAAGTCAGCACTGACCCAAAAGCTGCATCAACTGGGCTATGCAACTTCACCATAGAACAGGTCTGTCCTAGCACAGATTTCTGCTAAACAGATTTCTGCTTAACTCTCACCCTGCTGATAATGAGTTTACAGTACCTCCTCCATTGCCAAATCATCACTTCTGAGGCAGATGAGGTTTTACTACTATATCCAGTAAAAGTGGGAACTCTGCAAAACAGCTGAGCTGTTCCAAGGTGTCTTTATATACATGCTGAAATACAGATCTAGAAACAAACCTATGTTTAAGAAACCATATATTATTGTTTTGGCTTATGTTTACTTATTCTAAGATAAATGTACATCATATACTTTCTCTGCCGTGAAATTCAGGAACAACTTGGAATACAGCAATGAAACAACAGCTGACAATCAAGAGTTACCTCAGTAGAGTAACTAGATACCTTATAGAAAGGAAGCTGAGAAACTCGGGTTTCTGTGGAAGTCTCATATTAACAATCACTGAATAAACTGACTTAACTGAATTTGAGATTACATCACATCACAGTCATTACAGGCAGGAAAGACAACCATTTATCAACAGAAATATTTAAATCTGTTCTTGGTGCACACTGCCACTCCAACAGCAATACTTTGTTATTAGCTTTCACATGAGATGGTGCCCTACTAATTTCTTGCTGTGGTTTCTCTAGTCACTTTTCTGAATCAACATGGATTATTTTCTTTTGGAAATATATTGCCAATTTTCTGTTCCAAATGTTGGAATAAATAAAAGCATTCTAAATGTCTTAACTAAGAATAAAAAAATGCACCTACAGGAATATTTATTGATTTTGAAAACTCTACTATCCTCTATAGGCTTCTTTTGGTAATTACTGCTTTCATCCTCAAATAATTTAAGAAAACCCTGTGCTATAATCAGAAAAGTGACTGTAAAAGCAATACAGTTCCCTTGAGAGGTCTATCCATGGTACATCAGGAGTGCAGAGGCAAAAGGACCTGTTCTCATTGCTTACTAGCAGTCTTACTAGAGCCATTAAGCCTCCTCACCCAGAAAATGTGGGCATATACCTGACAACTCAAGCTGAAAGAATGTTAACGCATCCAACTGAAGAGTTTCCTAACATCTCTGTTACATTGTTATACCTATAAGCAAATGTCTTGTCTTCCCCAGCTGAAAAACCATCCCAGGAACAAGTGTCATTGGTGTGCAGAGCATCACAGGCCTGCGGGATTACCCTGAACAATGTTAGGCAAATGCCATCATCAGCTCACCAACCAGCCAACATCACCTCATACGACACCCCTGTATGCCACTTCACAGGAAATCCCTGTATGCCTTTCTTTCCAGTAGTAGCTCTGCAAGTCTACTTTTTCTTCACTCCCTTTCACACTCCTTTCCCTCTTGCTTTCAACAGCTTCTTTCCATATCCATCACTTTTTCCTCTCCTCTTGTCCTTCACCTCAATGTTGCAGGCCTCTCTGCAACCTTATTCATCTCTGATTTCTAAGAAGTAAGAGCCTTTCTCTATCATCTTCTGCATTCTCTTGCACCCTTTCTCCATATTTTTTGTGTGTTTGAAAACGTGACACCTTCTTCTTTATTTGACAGAGCTTGGCAAATCTGTATTATAAAAATTTGCAAAGAGTTGATGTTTCTTTTTTCCCTTCCTCCTCAGTTTTCATTTTTTAACCTAAGAACGGCAAGCTGAATGAATGCTAATAATTCCTCTGACAATGGCAATCTTTCCCTCCTCTGCCAATTTCCTCCAGCACAAGTAGTACAAGGAAGGGAGATTTCCAAATAAAAATTTGGTTTCTTGATTTTAGTTGGCCTGGGAATGAAGTGTGGCTTAAAGCCAGTGTAAAAACACTCAGCCAGTGCTGGAGCTGGTAATGAGACAAGACTGAACTTCTCTGCTTCTTATCCAAATACCACTACTTTGAAGCACAACCTCTCTCGTTTGAGTTAGGCTAACTGGAGAGGAGCTTTACCCAAGCACAGATTAGTCAAGCTATCATTACAGCGGGAACAAGGCCCAGGGCTTGTATGAAAAAAAGAAAAGGATTTTTTATGTTAGGACACAGATGTATATCTGTGCGGGCACACACACACACACACACATGCACGTGTTCAATCTTCAGACTTCCCTCATGAATTCCCAGTTTTTCTCACCAGCAATACTGAGAATGCCCACATGACAGAGTGCAAAGTAGCTTTCCCTGGTGATATGAAATGGGAGCAGGGGAAAAAAGAATGTGCCACTGAATGGTACTCCCATTTCTCACCCCTCAGGGAAGGATGCATTATTGACTGTCTTTCACCCAGGTTTCACCCTGACTTGAATGGTCCAAAACTAATGACACTCACAGACACATGAAAATGCTTTGCCTGGCACAAGGAAAGCAGGGGAAACTGTAGCTATTGTCAGTCTCAATCAACTTTCTACTTTTTACTTTTTTTCTTTATGTAATGTGAGGAAATGTTATTAAAATTTGACATGACAATAAAGTCTATGTCACAGGCAATGAGCAACGTATGTTCTAACATAAGTTACGTTCTGACAGGGAAAGTGGATTCCAGTGGTGTCCCCAAGTACAGAAAAATAAACCCAGTTATGTTCAGTTCCAGCACCAGTCGACTTCAACGGTTTTAACTACTCAGGAAGCCAGTCCGTGGTGGGTATGTTACAGAATTGTTCTTGGCTCCCAGCTGTGCAGTAGGAAAAAGTTTGGTGCCATTAAACTGACATAACTTGTTGCAGAAACATGCACACTACATACGATAAAAGATAAACAGCAAGACCTTATGCAGCAGGACAAGAGTACAGATCATTTTGACTTTCCAGTGTGAGATAGTGCCTTTTACCCTGTGCAGCTGATCTCCCTGCTGAATACTAGTTAATAATCATGTTCACATTACTACACTGCACACAAGAAAAAATACATGATGCCACTCTGAATGGTATAGGTCTGACTGATTTTTTTTTTTATTAAGCATTCCCTACTGCACTGCTTGCATCAACATGTGAAGAGCCTTAAATTAGCATTCTTGGTGTGTGTTTCTGTTCTGTTCAGAACAGAAACTAATGTGCTTGGTAGCAGTCTGTTGTGTTCCTCACAGAGGATTTACTGTATCTTTTGATGGTCATAACACTTTGCTGTCTTTATTGTTCAAACCTGATATATGCATGGAGTGTTGTCACCTGCTAAAACTCACATTGCCTGAGAGATGACTCTCTCTGAAATGCATTTCACTAATTGTCATTATTCTAGAAAATTTGAATTCTATAAAGAGAACATTTATGCCCAAACCACCATAGTGCAATTCTACATAAACAGTCAGTAACTTCCAAACTCCATAAATACTGAATTTCGTTTTCTGTATTTCCTTTTAGGTTTTCTACTGGGTGAGTATAAAATCTGTCTTTCCCCCTAACCTTTTTTGACACAAAACTCATTTCCAAAAGATACATTTTCCAAATAATAATGCAGTAACCAGACTAGTGCCATCAGGGATAAAAGATTAATGGGTTAAACCCAACTGCAGTTCTGATTCCCCACATACAGAAGAAAACTTCAGTAACGCCTCTGGCTGCTATAGAAGATATTCTGTCCTGTTCCTTCTACATCTTCCACTCTAAGTCTGTGCTATGACTTCAAGACCCGACATACAAGTATAGCTTTTAACCATGCTAAGACTTCAAATGGGAAGAAAAAAAAAGTTGTTTAAACCTACGGAAAAAATATTTTAGGTCTGCTCTAACATGTACTGTAAAGGCTTGATATCACATTACTTAAAAGCTTACCAGTGACGTCTGGCTTTACAAATCTTTAACCAGCCTTTTTATATCTTCTGATTTAATTGTACTTTTATGAATAGAACGCCCGTTTACGTTCTGCTGGATATTGACTAGTGCCAACACATAAAATTTCTTCCTGGTATCATTAAACATCTAATTTTTCCACTGATACTGCTTTGATTTTGAGCAATTTATACAGCAGGAGTAAGGATCCAGTCAGTGCAGGAAACAATTTGCATTACTCTACTATTATTTCTGGATCTTTAAAAACAAGAATTATAAAGCAGTAAGTAGATTTACTAGCAGTGAGACAGGTTCAATGTCAGGAGGTACTGTGAGGTGTCTGGGAGGTTCAGCCTCATGTACAAACTACTAGCAGAGTGCTGTAGCTAGACTTAAGGTTATGCAGTGTAATGTTCTGGATGCTGTTACAGGTTTGTTTGACTTCTGAAACTGCCACAATCAAAGATTTAATCATTTCATTGCATTGCTTTTTTGAAAAATGACTTTTTAAGGATCACTGCTTTTTGCTCTCCAGAATATCTAACTTCTTCAGGAAGCCCTTAAGTTTCAAGCAGCATTCGCAGTGGCATACAGCTACTATTCAGTCAGAACTGGTAGTAAAAAATTAGTCTTGTGCTGTTCATAGTAAGTTAAAATGCACTCAGCAGGCGACGTTTGTTTTCTTATTGCATGCATTTTGAAGCTAATATCTTAAGAAGAGTAGCAGAAACAGGTTCCCACTGGACCAGAAATTCTTAAAGACAGTTAAGGGTGGCTAACATGAGCCAAGGAGAGACATGGAAGATTGCAGTGATGGTGTCATTTGAAACAGTTGAACCACACAGTCTGTCCAGAGAATGAGATTATTTTGGATGTCCCCTGACTCCACTGAGCTTTTCAACACAATGAGGAACTAAAAAGCTGCCTGTGCCATTTTCAAAAACAAATTAGATTTTCAATACTCTCAAGTTAATAACCAGTGCAATAACGTCCTTCAGTGCTGCAGTAATTTGAGGAAGTAAACAGCTGATTTAATCGACTCCGGAATCCATGTACTGGAATCCAAGAAGTGAGTTGCCCCAAAACCTAGCAAGAAACAGAAAGGTTAACTAATACAAATGCATGCTGCCTTCCACTCCAGAGGGTCTCAGGTTCTACACAAACTACTGCCAGGATTTAAAAAGAGGTTGGGGGAGCTGCTTTTTAACAGCTATAGGACAAACAGGTGCCAAAAAGGAATTTTCTTGTGCCAAAGGCAGTTTCTGGAACACTAGAAACAGGAGAGTTTTTAATATATTCTTGTTCTGTGCGTGCTTTGAAGTAAAAACCATGGAGCTTCCCCCTGAACACAACAGCACCAGAAGTAATCACAGCATCATTTATTTACATGGCAGGTTCATAAAGATGGATAGACTTTGCAAACAAAATTTCAGAAGCAACCCTCATCCTGTAGACAGTAATGATTACCCATGCCAAATTTCAAATCAGCATTTTAAGGCCAAAAACTCTTCCTCTTGGAAAAAGGGGCTGCACACAGGTTTCTGATTGTCAAGATAGCACAGCTGCATGCTGCCCCCAGAATGCCCCACTTGGCTCTGGGCTGAGAGGCTGATGAGGAAGAGCATCACCTCTCAATCACAGGCATTACTAATTCATGGAGCATTCGGGAAAGGGAGAACTGCACAGAAAATCAAGCCCTGACCAAACCCAACCCTGTTTTATTTGAAGATCGCTATCTGAGATGGCACGGCTGCAGGCATACGGGAAACAGCAAGCATTTCAGAATATATCCACTCCCATGCTGAAAAAAACCCAAGCGAATATATGTTTGTTTAAATAAAATTCTGCCTCAATCCCCAATCTGCTGCTATGGCATCATTGCTGTCGGAAGAAAAACTGCTTACAATGATGAAGCCAGGGAATATCTCTTCTATTCCTATTAATTAGGGGGCTAATTCCCCATCCACAAGAGGGTAACTTGCAATACAGTAAAATAATTAAGCCATCTGTGTTTTGAGTAATCCAAAACTCAAAGACATTTGCTTATTGCATTTCCAAAAGAGAGAAAAGGTTACTCTTCAGAAGTTATTTCTGATACTAGATTTTCTGAAGCTTAAAACTGTAATACTTCTATCTAAAACAGTCATATATAGGCAAATTTGTTAGCTATTTCTTAGGACTTGATCCAAAAAGAATGTTCTCCCCATGGCTGCTAGCCCATATGAAAGCGCAAAAAACCCTTTGGGGCTCTACAGCTGCAAGAGGGATTTGCATATTGAGAGATAGGTGAGGCTGGTTGCAAGCTTTCTGGCAACACCTTCTTTAATTAGAAGAAGAAAAAAAAGAGATGATTTCACTAAGGCCTTCTTTGGAAATGGTTCCCAGAATAAAATTTCTGGTGAAAATAGAAGGGGAAAACCAATTCCAGAGCTGTGAGGCTGGGGCTGGGACTTCGCATCACTATGCCTCCTTCAGATTAAGGATTTTACCACTAGATTAATTCCCTGACAACATATCATGGTATACTGTGGAGAAAAAAAGAAGGGAAACAGTGGGGAGGAATTAAAGGTGGAGTGAAAGTTTCTCAATCTGTCTAAAAGTGTGCCACCCTATATAAATAATGTAATAACAGCACACAGGCTCAAACCTGAGTCATCTGCATTCCTTATTCTGCCCTGACTGATATTTCAAAGTCTGCTACATTTACATGAAAATATTCTTTGGACTAGCTAAAGTGGATTAAGATCCATCAGGAAGAAAAAAGAAAAAAAAATAGCAGGTCCCACTTGCTGGGAAACACAGCTCTAACACCCTCTGAGCTCAACTGCTTGGGCAAAAGCAAAAATCTGAACACACTTCTCTACCCTTGCCAAAGAGGTTCGTAGCTCTTAATGTCAGGCTGGTTAGGTTTTCTTTGCACCTTCTGCCAAAGTATCTTTTATATTCCCTAGTGCTCTGAAATATTGAGGGGACCTGTACAAGAAGAAACAATTCTCCTCAAAAGAGAAAAGGTAAAGGATGTGAAGCCACTGGTATCCACTCCCTCAGGTTTACAGTGTTCATGGTTCCTCAAGTTATATTCAACTGCCTACGCTATCTTGCTGCCATATCTAGATAATATTTTCCTCTATCAATTTCTTACTTTTATTTTAGCAGCTTAAGAAGTCTGGGTTCAAAGATCTGAGCAACATGGCAACAACTGGACACAGCAGCAGTAACGCCAGTGTATAAAATTAAGTATGCCAAGCAGCAACCTCACACCAATGTCAGGTAGCAAGTCACCTTATCAATGTCAAAGCATTGTGGCCAGCAGGCAGTAAATTAAGAGAAAGAAAAACAAAGCAGAACAGAATCCAGAAAATCCTCTACTAGAATAACTGGCTAGTAAGGATTGTATCACTGGAGACCAAATTGCTATCGTTGGTGTCAATATCATTAGCTTACAAGTAGTTCTAGATGTTTTTCTCTTTTTACTCACCCTCATAATTTTATAATCCCTAACAGATGTTCTTGCTGAAAGATCACTCCTTCCATCTTCAGTACATATCCTCCCACAGATTTGCAGGTATTTCAAGATACACATTAAGGAAGGCTTATTTTTTAGATTTTCTTAAGCTATATAAAAGACAAATGCAACTTGTAGGGAGCAAATACAGCATTACAGTGAAACTGCCACATTCTGTCTCCTCCACCGCTTGCCTTCAGTAGGAACCCTGAGCAGATGCCCAGTAGAGCAGTAAGAAACAGGTCAGGCCTAAAGTGTTTTCAAGGCTTGTTTGGTTTTTTTTTTTTTCACTGATGGCATCCAAGGCTCCAAGTGTTTCTAGTTTTAAAATTTATTAATCCAGGTGTACCTCTCATATGTTTAGTCATCCTCAGTGGATCCATGGCCATGTCCATGCTCCCTCTATGAAACCACATAAACTTCTAATAGCTAGCAATGTGATACCATAATATAAGCTTTTAGGTTCCAGGAACCTAAAACAGCACTGTTCCAACTCCACTCCTCTCTCAGTTCAGTTCGCTGCAGTTCAGGTCATCTGTCTCTCTGGAACCCACTTAACAATCCCCATGGAGAACCAGCTCTCAGAAAAAACAAGTTTCATTCTTTAGAAATATAACAGTTATTGAAAAATCAAGCTTAGAGGATATCCCTGGATCTTGCTACAGAAACTGCATACCACTTTCACCACAAGCTACACCATCTTAATATTGTATCATGCTATCAAAGTGTTCAGTGTATTTTTAGGAACTTATTATAAAGAATTCCAGCAAGTACACTTAATGTTCTTTTGTTTGGCAAGTGACATTACCCTCCCTCCATGGTTAAGACAGCAAATTACCAGACACCCTAAAGAATGCAACAGTCTAGCCAAACCTAGAAAAACCCACTTTTAACACCAGCAGCCTCGCCAACTACCACTCAGTTTCCAACCTCCTCTTCCTTGGCAGTGTCTTTGTGAAGGTAGTGGCATCCAAAAGCTAAGAGCACCTATCCCTTGCCAACGCCCTGGCTCCTTGACATACAGGCATCAGACGAAAACATGATAGAAGAACAAACCCTCCTGGCACTGCCAGTCCGCATGCTCCTGGCCTGGGACCAAAAACAAACCTCAGAGTGGATATCCTCTGGGGCTCTGACAAAGTGCCTGCCTGGTTCTAATAATAAGACTCATGTGAAGTTTAATAAAAAGAACAGGACAGCAATCCTTTTCCCAGACATGCTGAACAGAGTGCAACTCCCTCACACTCTTCCACACAGACCCCGTTCTGTATTCTGTAGTCCCACAGAGCTCAACGCTTTCTCCCTGCCACTTTAATCCCAAGACAGTATCACACAGGAAAGCTGAATGATGCTAGAAGTTCATGTATCCTCAAATAGACAGATGACATTCAATTATACCTCCATCTCTGCTTAAATGAAGGGTTTTAAGGAAAGCAAGGCAGAGTTTCCATTTTCTGTCCCCACTTGGCAGCAGATAAAGGAATCATACTGCCAGCACTGACTCCAAAGCATGAGAAAGTGTTATGCTTGAGTTTCAAGCAGAAAGTTTCATGGTCACACCAGCAACAGATTTCTCTGACTTTTATCTCCCTCTATTTTCTGGGACAGTGGAGTTGGTTAAACATTGGGGCATCTGGCCGTGCCCCATAAGGCTGCCAAAAGAAAGCCTATACAGTTGGTCTGCTGTCTTCCCAAGACTCTTGCTGGCAGCAAGATTACTCCTTGGTGAGGTAGTCTGGGATTGAGACTGGACTCACTAGAGGATGTGAGCCTCACTAGTGAAACATGTGATTCTACTTTCCTATTCCAAACGCTAAGTGGTACTTTAAAAATAGCATTTTAAACCATTTCAAAGGTGAGTTTCCAGGCCCTGCCTTCAGATTCCCAAACCCCAAGGCTACAAAGAATCCTTCAAAATGACAACAGGTAATACATTTGGCTTTTCTTGCTCTCACAAACACAGATATTCTAAACCAAAAATAAATGCTCTACAGCTAAATGCTCCAAGCTTTACAAACCTGTGATGATCTGTGGGGGAAATTTGCACTTTGTTTTAGGTGTAAATTTGCTGATTTGGGCTTTTAAACCACTATTCTACATAATTTATGTCACATATTTAATAGAGAAATAAAAGCCTACTCAGAACAACCCACACAGTTTGGAGAGAAAGTCTCCAGTCAAAAGTGATTTCAAGCCTGCATGATCCCTTGAAAAAAACAATCACCTTTAAAAAATTACTTGCAAAAGAGGTTACAATGTTATTTGACTTGTTCTCCTTGCCTATCTCTAAAACAGATCTGCAGCCTCCCAGTATATGTTTCTGGGTTTTATATTACAGGGATCTGGCTTTCTGTATAATGAGCTATGACAGTCCTCCCACTTTTGGGTATTCACATGCAACACACATGACATATTCCACCACACGAGTACACTTTGATCGTATGTATAGGACAAAACTGTACAGGCACAAGGAAGGCCATTTTCCCTAATGTTTGGACTGATCCAGAAAATACTCATGTGTATGTAAAAGCCTAGCGTCACACAATTACTTATTGGTTAGAGCATGGTTGATTTTGCATTTAGGGAAAAGAGCAAACTGAGTGAGTTGCAGCTTAGTTCGGATAGATACTTCTGAGAGATTGAATGAAAAGATACACCATGACTGTGGTGGCAGGTGTCACTCTCTGCTCATTAAAAAAATGATAGTGTGGTCCTCACACTTGTTTCTTACCCTCTTAAAAACTTACAAAACAATAAAATTTTGTAAGATTTACTAGCACAGCCCAATTGATTAGAAGGATAAAGCTACAAAAATTCAAAGAACCTTTGGTCTTAAGAGAATGGAATGGAAAAGTCTAGGGTTTATTTTCTTTTGAAATTTTATTTGTAGATAATCCTTGAAAGGACTGTTTACTTGGACACTGCTCGAAAAAATTCTATCACTATCATGACTCATTAACAACGCATTCAAAATCTGCTCTGAGCTGATATGTACGATACGAAAAATTGACATATTTGCATTTCATAATGCACATACAAAAAAAAAATAAAGAAACTGGAAGCTTAGGTCAAAGACTTTAGAGGGTGGTCAACTATGGTTTTGCTGGAGATAAACAAATAATTGCAGCATTTGAAGACTTTTATAAAAGTAAAGTTGTTTGGAATCTTGCTTCCTTCCTCCTCTGCCCATCCCCACTTATGAAATACTAAAAAACATGAAAGAAAATAAAAATTCCTTAGATTAAATGAATTTTGATAAAACTACAATTGAGGCATTGCTTATTTAGAAGAACTAAAATAATCACAGCTTGTCCTGATTATATGTACTTACCAGTGCAAAATAGGTTGCTGACCAATTATGCTCTATTTAACTATGAACAGTAGTATCTTTGTTCTCAAACAATGTTAGATGCACATGTTCTGGAACTTATATTTACCTGGTGGATTCTTGGCAGGATCATTGTGGCTTGGACTTCCTGGTTGTCCAGAATCTATAAAGAAATGAAAGAAATGTTTTACTAATTTGTTTTGAAAGTATCTCACAGTCTTTTAATAACCTTCTTCAGTATTAAACTAATACTTAACTTTGTTGTCTAAAGGTCATTTCCCTGACTTTCTACATGAAGGCATTGTTGAACAAACAAACTATATGCAACCCATTTTATGCAGAAGCAGAAACATTGTGAAAGATGCAATGATCCTAGTAAGAGGAACTCAGAGATCACTGAATAAGGACAAGAGAGTCATTCACGTAAATACTCAAGTTGTAAACACATCCACAAGGGTACCTTTTCATTGCCTTTCCCTCCATCCCCCAAATATAATATTGCATAATCAGCAAAGCAGAGGTAATTTTTTCTCAGGCAATGACCAGAAAGATGCACTGGATCAGGCAACTAATGATGTTTGCAGTGGTAAGTTCTTTGCCCTCTCCTTAAAGCATGAAGGCCCACACTGCTTTTGCAGACTCCGAACTACACTGAAGTTACAACTGACTGGTTTGATACAATACAGGTCTCGTGTTCCTAGGCTGTTGTGAAATTATGATTTTATTACATAAAAACTAACAAAACCCAAACCCTGTAGAGTTCAAAGAATGTTCTTTTCATGAAACATGCACCTACCTAATCAAGAATGCAATCTGATGTTAATGCACTAATAATAAATAATATCTTTATTCATAAAAGAAGTTGCTTCTAAAATGATGTACTTTTTGCAGTATACCCACAGCAATAATATAACAAAATTCTGCTCCACTGCAAGAAATTGTTACTAACAAAGTAAAACATAACTGACACTCTTGTATGCAAAGAGAATAAGAAATTAACCACAAACATTTGTTCTATATATATAGGTACAAGGGGCAATGGCTGCAAGTTGGAGCACAGGAAGTTCTGCACCAACATGCAGAAGAACTTTTTCACAGTGAGGGTGACAGAGCCCTGGGACAGGCTGCCCAGGGAGGTGGTGGAGTCTCCTTCTCTGGAGATATTCAAGACCCGTCTGGACGCCTCTCTGTGCAATATGAGCTGGGGAGCTGCTTTGGCAGGGGGGTTGGACCCAATGATCTCTTGAGGTCCCTTCCAACCCCTATGATTCAATTATTCTATGATTCTATTATCTAAAATGGAGCAGGTTTACAGTCTGAATAAAAACCATCCATTTTTTTTTAAATGTACCGGTGTTTGTTGGTAGTATAGGAGCACCAAAAAAAACTGTATCCTAACACTGAAGAAATTGTGCCCATAGGTAATCCAGAGTTCTTGAATGCATTGCTGCATTACAGTATCTAAATTAAAGAAAGAAATAAAGAAAAAGATGGAAAAGGAGAAAAGTCCATATCAACAAATACTCGTCCTTCAATGTCTATCACTTCTTCTTAAATCAAATATAGCCCTAGAATGAAACCTAGAATATAGAAATGGAGAAATATACAGAATATGGAAATATAGAACCTAGAATGAAAGATTACCTCCACCTGCCACACAAAGTTCATTTAAAGCTTTTACCATCTGTCATGTAGTTTAGCAAATACGGCTTGACACACGTGCCTCGAGCAATTTCAGTTAACACAGCCTCAATTCTATAGAAGATACTATCTGAGATGGAAATCCATTTCACAGGTCAGTTCTACTGAACTTATCTGAACTGTCATGGACGACAAGCATATGGGGATCTAGCAGAGTACTGGAAGACTGAGGCACATATTAAACCCAGCTCTGATGCTATTAAAAACACAACTGAATTTTTCAGTGCTGAATGAAATCACTCTCACACATCATAAAATACACATCGGATAGTGAGTTTCACATGAAGTTTCCTCCATATTCTTCAACCCTGTGTAGGAAGAATGAAGAGAGGGCCTCACAGTCAGACTGTGCACAACCTGTCGTGTGGACACTCAGAGACTCTCAAAAGTCCTGCTGTATCCACTCAGTATGCCTTCTTCTTTTAAAAAAAGACACAGCACATACCTCTGAAAAATCAGAACAAGCTAACTTGAAAACTTGGTCAGTTACAAGAAATGTTAAAAATACCATGCTTCTCTGCAGAGGGACCTTTAGGTGGACAAACGTCCCTATTCCTGTGTTGCAATGGGAAGGGTCACCCTGCAGGGGGTGAACTTTAATGTTGTTCCAGCGGCTGCTTCTGCTTCCGCAAGCGACACATATCATAATTTAAACTATGATTGGGCAACACAGAGAATTAAAACTGGATTAACGAGGCCTACCAGAAAAAAGAGCCTTTAAGTTTTCTGCTGTTAAAATTCACTGAAAAGATAAACAAAGCGAAGCATTGTCCTTGCGCAGCAATTTGTCTTTTACCATCTCATTGTCAACATTGCCACTTTCTGGTTCCGTAATATAAAGATTTATGGCAGTTTAAACAATTCTTTCACATATTATAATAAGATAAACTGAACAGGAATCTTCCACTTCTAATGATTAGCAGTTGCCTATTATAATCTGACAGTCAGATTTAGCTTTGCTTACGTTAACTCCTTATCAATTACGATTTTTACAGATTGATTCTCACAGTGTTTTGAGCAGTAGATGCTACAAATGTATTCACCAGTGGGGTCTCAATGATCTTGAGGAAGCAAAGAAGTATTGTAAGCTGAATCTGAGAAGCGACCTATCTAACCCATTGCTTATGGCAGTTGAGAAAGAAAAGAACTGTATTCTGTATGAGAGTATCAACATATGTAACCCTGCACTTTAAGCACAAAAGACCATCTCATTCCCAGGGTAAAAGACACAGACCTGGCATGGCCTGTGATGACCCAATTCTCAGTAATTATAAAGCACTCCCATTATTTGATTGTATGCAAATAGCCTTGCAAAGTACAAGAGGGCCATGATCATTATAGGAATAAATTATATGAAAAACTCAATTTGTAAGCTGAACACAGAATGAAGAGACATTGGAACACTGGTCTTCTAAGAGAGGGAGTAAGATACATTTTTGGAAAGCGACAAAAACCAAGGAAGCAAAAGACATGTTAAGACACTTTAAATCTTTCTTTGTCCTCATCCATACAAGATCATGAATTAACAACATGAGGGTTTAAAATCACAGACTTTTCTTCCAGTGTGATGGAGAAAGACATAAATCAGACTCATTATCCATCTAGCTGGTTTTGCACTCAATGTTCCCACCAAATAATTTGGTGCACATTTAATCCTTTCTAAGATAGAAGTTGTTAGCAATGCTATACAACTAGAAGCAAATAAAACCCCATCATGTAAATATGATGAAACTGAAATTTTCAACATTTTTTTTTACTGTAAGTTCCTTTAGTCTTTTTCTTTGGTTTTGAGTTTTTCTTTTCTTTTTCTTTTCTTTTTGTTTCAAAAAACTTCCTTCTCAAATTTTACTGTCAATGAGCTTTTCTTGCAAAACCTTCTTCCACACAGATCTCAGAAGTACTTATCCTTACTTGCTACAGAGCAAAAACTCACCTACACATATCATTTCCATGGAATGGCTTTCATATGCACCACACAACTCCGATGAGTATATATTCTGCTCTGCTCTTGCTGCTCCAAGAGTCAGTGGATCATGGTTTGATAAGTTATTGCCCCATGGATGAAGAGTTTATATAAGTATGGTTCAAGCCAGACTTTATTTGAATCTGGTAGATATTAGTGTAACTCTGATATACTTTGTGTATAATTTATCATGATTCAGTATGGCTACCACCAAAACTCTTTATCTCAAATTACCCTCATCTTCTGGAATATGGTACAACAGGATGAGTCAAGAAGCTGGCATGTTTTATACTGAATTGTTTCCATTTCTAGTGAGCACTCCCAGTGAATATCTGTGAGAGCAGGCAACTCTCATTCAACTAAAACTGACTGCTGAGGCCTGATGCTAGTGAATATAAAACCCATCCATTTACCCTGCCATACACTAAGAGAAAGGTGTTAGTGCCATGATACATTACTCCTGGCTTCATAAAGCAGAGCAGAGAAAAAAAAAAAAAAAAAGGCTGATGGTTTATTTTTCCCTCCAGTAAGGGACAAGATTCTGTCTCCCTCTGCACCACCTTTTCTTAGGCAAACAGCACCAAGACCAATGCACACCTAAGCAAAGCCACGAGTCACACTGCTGTTCACTAGCTTCCCAAGGGATTTCTAGTATTCCTCACCTCAATAGTCTAATCTTTCATTTTTCAGCTGATAGGAGAGAATACTGTGTTTAAAATGTTAAGCTATACCTCCCTTATGCGTCACACTGTACAAGGAATTTTGTTTTTAAGGCAGTCTACATTAGCATTAAGATCAAAGACCTTGAAAACAAATAGAGGCAGAACATATGAAAAGGAAAAATACTTTAAGCCACGTCTTAGAAATAAGCAGATTCTTCACGTGTCATTCTTATCAAATGGTTTCATTGAACACATTTCACCTTTCATTTGCGACAGACTAGGAGACAGCCTTTGCACTCAGTTCATCTCTGCTGTCAGACACTAATTTAATCATTTACCAGCATGTAAATACACCCTTGTTCTTTGATAGTTCATGATTTGGGTATGGGGGAGGATAAAGGACCAGAGAGGTGTGGTATTATGTCTGATGCTCTTCAAGCCTTCACATACCTATATGGCATCTGGTTTGACAGCTAACAGAGTGACTGTCATAAACAAGAATCACAGCTACCTTCCAGGCTGTCATCCTTTGGGATTACATTGCCACCAGACACCACAAGCCTGAGGCAAATTGTTGTAACCCTGAAAATCACAAGATCACAGGGCACCAGATTTGGTGAAGACCCGGGGAGTTCTCCAGTCCCAACCCCTGTCCATGGAAGACTCAGCTATGGGATCAAACTGAGTTGCTCAGGGCTTTCCAAAGTCAGAGCATGAAACCCTACAAAGATGGAGTTGGCCTGGACTCCCTAAATCCCAGACCCACTTCTGGGCTGTCCTCACAGGGAAAAGGCTTTCCAAATCAACACTTAATCCCTCAAGGACTTTCAGAACATTGTCATCATAGGAAAAAATTCACAGTAACAAAACCACAAGGTATCTCCCACTCCTCCAAAGCAAATAACGTGATCAGCAAAAATCCATGAAGCAAATAAACAATTTTATCTGTGTACTTTAAATCATTACCATTAATGATTATTTTTCAAATTATTGTTTTTCCATCTCACCTTCTTCTACATACATTATTTTACATTGTCAAAGCAACTGATTGGATTGATAAGCTTACCAAATACTTTTAACAATTTAATATTGCAAACCCAACCTCTTTCACTGTTTACCATTTGTATATCTGATGACCCTGAGTTACTGTACAATTTTATGAGCATTATTCACACCAACTCTAGTGCTATGACAGCTTGTTTATGGTATAAACAAGCTGAAAGTGTTTTATAGCGTTAAGTATCTACAGAAATGATGCTATAAACATGGAAATGGAATTCATGCAAGTGTCACCTTCGTTTCCCTAAGTATGTTAACTTGATGAGGGATTTATTTAAACATTTTCACACACCCCTACATCTGAAAATTTTGGCCAACTGATTACATACCATAAAATGCTTACCCTCACCACTTTTTTTGCTAGAGAACATGTCATATAAGGAGTGCTTAAGGGAACAGAGGTTGGTCAGCCTGCAGAAAATGGAGGTCGAGGGGAGACCTTATCGCTCTCTATATCTACCTGAAAGGAGGTTGTAGCCAGGTGGGTGTCAGTCTTGCCTCCCAAGTAAAAAGCATTAGGAGGAGGAGAAATACACTCATTGTGATCCAGCAGAGGCTTACACTGGAATTTAGGAAGTTTTCTTCACCAAAATGATTATCAATCATTGGAACAGGCTGTCCAGGAAAGTGGTTGAGTCAACTTCCCTGGAGGTAATTAGAAGCCGTGTGGATGCAGTCCTTAGGGACATGGTTTTGTGGTTGGACTTGGCAGTGCTAGGTTAACAGTTGCACTCGTAAGGGTCTTTTCCAACCTAAATGATTCTGTGGTTCTACAACTCTATACTCCGTACCATCCATGATATGGATGACAATTCACCCAAGCAGGAAGGACCACCTCCTAAAAAAAGTAGGGCTTCATGAGAAAGACATGTTTGCAGGAAGAAGGCTCACATCTATTCCCAATAGATCATACTCTATTAGCAATATCTGTTCATGACACTCATATCGAAAAACTCTGTAGCACAGAAGCAGTGAGTTCTTTTAAAAATCACAGAATCATAGAATCATAGGGGTTGGAAGGGACCTCGAGAGATCATCAGGTCCAACCCCCAAATGCCATGCCCTTATCCTGGAATTAGTCCTTCTGTGTTCACCAGGACCAATATCAGCACTTTTTTAATGTGCTTGGTATTCATGTAGCTGGTTGTAAATAAATAAGGTGGAGAACTGAAGTTAGAGATTTAAGTGGAAGTCATGGGGCAGTGGCATTGGCTCCCAAACAATGCTGTACAACATGCAAGGAATGACTGCCTGATGCTTACCTTGCAGTGGCTATGTGGCATCTTCGCATTTTCCAAGAACCTATCACTAGCTTTGATCTGTTTGCAGACCTGTTTTCCACAATTTAACTAACTGCACTGAAGAAATCTATATGCCAAGGCACTTAGGCAGACACAGAAATAACAGTCCTGGTTGCAATCAATATGAGGTGCATTCACATCTCAAGAAAGCCTCAGTTCTCCATTTTGGCAATTAATTCGCACTGCTCTTTACTCCCTTCATTAGTTTTCACCCAGGAGGCTTCAGAGGGACCTCTTGGGAGACCAGAGCAGTGGCAGGAGCTACTCTGAAGGCTACATGTGCTGATCTTTCAAGGGCACCCACGTGCCACACCAAGGGCCATGAGGCACCGTTAACAGTGACCTATGTTGACACCTAATCTTCGCCTACCTGAAAAAAGCAGCAAGAAACAGAGGTGGCTGCTGTGCCTGTAAAGCTAATTTATCTACCTTTGCTGTCTGTTGGCTCAAGCAGGTAGCCAGGTTTCAGCTCAAGCAGGCCTGTCATTTCACAAAAGCCTTCAGGGCTCAGGCACAGAGGTGTTTCTGCTGGGAGAGAGCCAGCGTGACAGGCAGAACTAGGCTGTCTTCATCTTGGTTTGAGCCTGGTTGCTTTGGAGTGGGGACACAGCAGGAGCTGTTTAGTTATCAGCTGTCCCCTTTCTTCACCCTCCCACAGCAGACAAGTTCACCTGCAGCTGGCATAGCTAAGAGAAACCCCACACCTTTCATCCCAGAGCCCCTCCGATCCGGGGGGAAATGTTCCCCAGCCCCTGCAGTGGGGGGTCTGCAGGTGGGGTGGCATCACCTTGATGGAGCTGGTTGGGGTGACCCTGCCAGCTGGGTGGCTGCCATGGGGGCTGTCTGACGGCAAGGCAGTGCGTGATGGGTCCGGGCATCAGAGCCGCACAGGCCATGGAGGGCTCCCTGCTTCACCTCCCCTTTTATCAGCAGCTCACATCTGCTGCTGCCAAGTCACCCAACTGGCCATTGTGAAGACTGTTAACTTTTCTTCAGAGTGTTTTAATTAGGTAAATAAAAAATGGTAATTAAATCAACATTACGTAATGTGTTTCTGATTTGTAATCTCATTTAAATTAATTAACTGACTCAGCCCTTGTTTAGTTTTTAAACTGCCCTAGTTAAGAAGTGGAGCTCTGGGAGTAAATCCAGTTTTCATATAGCTGAAAGAAATTCAAGGATCTAGAAGCACCTACCAGAACCAAAATAGCAATAAGCATAGTCAGCTTTTCAGCTTTATGTCCCATGCACAGATTTATCTTTTTAATTTAAATTCCCTTATTTGTTTATGTAAACTAAACACAACACTTATTTATTCAAAATATTTCTTATACTATTTATAAAGACCATATGTTGCTCATTTTGAAAACTGAACAACTTTCCTAAGCTGCATTTTAAGCTGTGCACGGAATACACACATATTATGTATGTAAGCACAAACACGCCTGCACGCACACACATTTTTAAGAAAAGGGTTATATTTTTCATGGCCTGAAACAAATGTTTCCCATACTTCATAATATTAGCTGAGCTCTTTTTTGACATGTACATTAAGAAGAGATTTACATAGGTATCTTGCCACATGTGGACGAATGTGAAAGAATGAAGTTTCTTTCCAAAACTTGCTGGATTCAGTAGGAAAGGATGAGATATGAATGCTTAATTTTATCCATCTGGAAGATACTGTGGATATTAGGTCTACTCAGAAACATTCAGAAGTTGTTCTTGGAAACCAAGAAACCTTTTACATTAAGGTATGTATCATAAAGGGCTTTTATTATGGATTCTTCAGAAAATGAAAAGCAGAAAGGAGAACAGAGTGAAAGACTTATTTGAGTGTTTAAAGAAAGAAATTATATGATATACTCTATCAATTTAAAAGTTCGTATTGCATTTAACAAAAAGGAATTTGCTTGCTAACTAGTAAACTGGCCACTTCACTATGTTATGAAACACAACATAATGCATCTTCATGCACTGTGTATTACTAAGAACTTCTGTGTGGATCCTGGTTCCATGGAAGTCAACATGGATTTTACCACTGACTCCCATGCAGTCAGGAATTCATTATCTGCTGGATTTTAGGGCAGTAAAGAAAAAAAGACTTCATGGAGATTTACACCACATAAGGCAGTATTTTTAGGCATGGCATAGTGATGATATGACTATGAAAAAAAAACCCTGGTTTTGTCAGTACGGGTCTTAGCCAAAGGTTGTTAAAATCAATGGAAAGTTGCTCCATTGAGCTTTGGATGAAGCACTTCATGGTAAATTACAGTTTAGAAGTACAAAAGAAAGCATAATGCAACAAATACCGGAGGATTTGACTTCATTTTTTTTTTCTCAAAGTACACTGCATCGTCTTCTAAAACATGCAGCAATAAAAAGCTGGGTTCTTCAGCTTTTCATAAAGTTACAATCATATGCCATCGCGAGTCTAAAACACCACCTGACAAAGAAACCACAAGGTAGTTCACAAATAATAACAGAGGCTCATGAGGCCTCTCTATTTTTCTGCAGACAGGTATCTCATAAAATGCTAAGGATGCCACCACACTATATGCTAATTGGAGGAAATAAACCGCAATTAACCTAAAACGCTGGGGGTTTTCATATCATGGAAACTCCGAAATTAGATTAGAGCACTGCAATGTTCACTATTTCTTCAAGCCAGCTAAGAATTGCATGAGGTAATACCTCTGCCAATAAGTATAACTGTTTTTACAAGCCCAAAACTAAATCAATGTTTTCTCTGAAATAGGGGGTGGAAGGCTTGATGATTTTACAACCTGAGCATCATTGCAATGTTTCTAAATAATATAACATTTTCCAAAGGATCTCCTAATTTTGATCTATGATTCACAATGCTACCATAACTATGCTTTCATTTCAGTTAATTTCAATTTTATGACTGGTGGCAAAACATAACCTTTAACATAGAGAATATGATGAGAAAAGACCCCAAATGAATGATGGTTTGTTTTTTAATTGGTTGGTTGGTTTGGTTTGGTTTTTTCTCAACTGCTACTGATACACTGTTCAGTATTGCTTACCTTGAGATTGCTAGTTGGTGCTATGTGCAACTTTTAAACACTGGGATATTAATTTACATCTAACAGAGATGGAGCATAAGGAATGCCATAGTTCTATGTATCCTTAAGTAAGATTTTTCATCATAAACCATGTTTATGAGAGCAATGTGTCAAATGGCAGTATATACGCGTAATTTGTAGGTTGTGTTACCGTATTTATAAAGTAGCTTTAATTTCATCTACTCTAATCTAAAAATTCATAGACAAAATCTGCACCACTGCCTGTCCAGAGTACCACACACATACTATTAAAACTACCAGTGAGAAAAGAAAGATAAAATCAATCAAGTGGACACTAGGTAGGTAACGTGCAGAACTGGCTGAGGAAAATCATTCTACCTCTTCATGCTAGGGGTTCATAAACTTTACTGGAATTGCATGTGTGCTCACAGCCACCATGTTTATTTTCCAGCACATACAATCTGATGTTAAATAATGAGAAGAGATAATGTATAGAGTACTGAAACAAGTCATCAAAAGAAAAAAACTGACCAATGCATGGATTTGCTGCCTACTTTTAATGTTTACAGTAGACAAAGATAAGAAGTATCTAATCATATGATGTGCCACAAAATAACTTAAAATGTAGAACTATGTGTGACTAACCTAGCTTTGCGTTTGGACAGGGTTGTTCTGAAAAAAAATGCAAGGAATTTTTTTTCTTTAAGCGTGTAACAAATAAAGAAAAAAAAAATATTCTCGTTTCAACCTAGTCTTTCAAGTTTTAAACAATGCAATTTTAAAGAACATTTTTTCCCAAAGGCTACTTATCTCCTTATTAGCAACAGTACTGGCATCGCAGTCATATCGGTCAAAAGCTATTAAAAAAAATTAAATCCTACCTGATCATGTCCATTTGTGCCTTCCTACCATAGTTCTGTTACTTTGTGGCTAATATCACACAGGCCCATGTAATTCTGTAATTTTCACTGTACATTACACATCAGCATATCCCTCAGTTCTCCTAATTTCTAAAGTATTAACATAATCTGAATAAGTGAAATTCTCTGACACAGGTATGATACCAGCTGCGTTTCTGCAAACAGGATTTTAAAACATGCTTGCTGGTTCATTATACAGCAGAGGTTCCTTTTACTCTTTGTATTACAACTTATCTGTTAAAGTGAGCAAACATTCTTGTAGCATCTAAGGGTATTATAAACTTGGAAAAAGAAGGCTACTTTTTATCTAAAAAAAAAGATGTATGGATTCAAATGCCAAGGCAGTTATTTATAATGCTTACTATTTTTTTGGTTTGCATGAATGAAAATTGGGTGTTAATGAAGCTAAAAAAAAAAAAAGAAAAAATTTTAAAAGGCAACAAAAAGCTTACTCAAAATTCTTACTGCACTTGGTAAATTGCCCATGTTGCCATCCAAAGTTTCTAAGGCTTATTTTCTTACTGCTGTTCCACCACAGCAGGACCCTGAGAATTCTATCAAATCTTATTTGGTCTGCACCTATCCAAAATAATGTCTTTGGAGTTAAAAAAACTTGTATAAGTTTACTGAAAATACAACAGAAACTCAAGTTTCAGTTTGCGGCAGAGAGCAAGAGTGGCTGCACCACCCAACATCTTCAAGACATGAATCCAGAACGAGTAACCTTAGACATTAAACACATATACTGTAACTGCAGGAATTACATTCTTATTAAAGGTCCTTTTTTACTTAAAAAATAACTTTCTGCTGGCTGAAGATTGTAAGATAGCATTTAATCCAAACAGTCCTTTCCATGTGTATATTCATGTATCTGTGTGTATGTCCGTGTCTGTGCTGAAATTATAAATGTATATACCTTCAGGGTTATCTTCTTATAGACCAACATTTAGGGCTTTGTAGAGGTGAAAGTCTAATGAGTTAAACATGTTAAGTCTCTTGTGCATTACTCAAAGAACAGGAATAAATGTGAACAATGCATCTTCACAACAGCACTCCTTACATGAATATTTAAGATTTTTGTTTAAAAAAAAGTGTGGAGGGAGAACTTAATACTTGTATTGTTCTTCCTCTGGGAACAATATTATCATTCCACCACCTTGTGCACCCATAAAGCAGGTTCAAGATCCAACTCAACATCTTCTCGTGTGTATTCAAGCACTTTGACATCTCTGCACTGTACTCTTCCTGGACAAATGGGTTAAACTCACTTGACCTGAAGGAGTGAGATGAGACACAACTGCTTATGAGTTTGGGTGTATGCACTCTAATTACAACAAACCCTTTTATGACTGATTGCAGGCAGGTGATAATACTTTAATGGAAACCTGCAAACTTCTCAGCTTTTGCCTTACCTTCCCCGCTTCTGCCTGTCCCTCCCTGCCCTCCACACATTCACACACACCTTCTGCACTGCTTTAAAAAATCATTCTTACAGCTCCCTTTCTAGCTCAGCCTCCTTTCCTTGTGACTGCTGCCAGTACTGAAAGAGCAGCATAGAGTCAATCCATCTGTGCCTAAGCAGCTAAGCGTGAATTTGGAAAAGTGTGCAATCCCAAGACTAGACTTCACTCAGATCAGCCCAACTTTCAGCAGCTCAGTTTTTCCACACAGTTGCTAAAATTTGCATTGATGTGCAAATTAGGCCAATCGGCTAGTTATACAATAATCTTTACCCTTATGAACAGTTAGAACAAGCAAATCCTTGAAGCCCAAAAATGCTTTTATGTTTTCAAACAGTTTTCCAGGAGATGCTGTATATCTGAATAACAAACAGTATCCCTTTAATGCCTACTTAAAAGTGAAACATGAACAACAATAGAGCCTTTTCAGGGCAGCTGTATGATACCAGTAACAGCCAGAACATGAGAAAATCCAATTCTCTCATGAAATTCACCTTGGCCTAGGGCTGTATTTCTCCACCCAGTGGGTGTGACTGACAGGCAAACCTTGCAGAAGGCCCACTAGTCACACCTCACACATGCAGAAAACAAACCAAGACACAAAAGAGGCTCTGATCCCAAGATGCAGCCAAATTGTGGTGCATGCTCATCAGCCTGTCCCAGGCTTTTCCAAAACCCTCTCCAACCTGCAGCTCCCATCGCAATGTACACTTTTCACACGATGCTCTTCTGTTCACCGGCACCAATGCACTTCCGCATGTTGGTGCAGAAACAAGATTGCATGACCTGCCCACAGTGGGGCAAAGCAGTGTCAAGGCTGGCAACACAGAGCTCCACCAGCAGCAAAGCAACTGCTGGAAAGCAGGAACAGGCCAGAACATTTTTAGGCTGTTTCTTCCAAAGTGATTCTGTCATTAGCCTTCCTACATACGAAATTGTTCAAAATTAAGTTCATCTAACGAAGTTAAAACATGCTCCACGTCAAGCCTGCACCTCTTTTTCCAAATAGCAAGTGATAGGACAGGAAGAAATGGCCTCAAATTGCACCAGGGGAGGTTTAGGTTGGATATTAGGAACAATTTCTTCACCAGGAGGGTGATCAATCACTGGAACAGGCTGCCCAGGGAAGTGGTTGAGTTGTCATCCTGGCAGGTAATTAAAAGATGCGTAGACGTGGGTGCTTATTAGGTACATGGTTTAGTGGTGGACTTGGCAGTGTTAGGTTTACAGTTGGACTCAACGATCTTTAAGGTCTTTTCCAACCTAAATGGTTCTCTGATTCTAAGCCACTTTGTCTGCTAGAAGTTTAAAGCCCTGTGTCCCCCCAGGAAATATGAGCATTACTATATGGCCTCTTTCTTCTATTTTAATCAAATCAACAACAAAATTGCTTCCATATGCATAGCTATTGATAACAGCATGATGTAAGCATTCAGGACATGGAAACAGCAGATGAAGACAGATTGCCATGACAATAAGAATAAAACTAAAGCTTTATAGAAAGTTTAGTCTACAGGTTACCACAGTTTCTTAGACAGTATGTGTATGTATGGAGACAGCCCAGAAAACATGGCTTTATTAAGTCTAGCAAGCTTGCAAGCCTGCTTCCCATACACAAGTTGGCTCAGTCACAGCAAGTTTGGGTATCTTTGTAGAGCTCTCATCTGTAGGATTTAAAACTGTACACCACAGCCTAACTCAAGTTAGGTCATAAAGTCTATGTAGGTTACAGGCAATCACACAAGGATCTCTGAGCAAAGGCATATGTCTACACCGAAGTGACAGCTGCCTTCCTACATTTATTAGCATCAGTCCATTTTAATAATCAGCAGATGCAAAAAAAAAAAAAAAAAAGCAATCACTATGCTGCAACATTCAGGAAAAAAAAAAGACTAGTTTAAACATACGTAACAAAAATCACATGTTAGGAAATAACAGTTGTTAAGCAACAAAACTTTAAAAATAAGTGCAGTGACTGGGGCAGAATGAGTGGTTACAAGGCAAATTCTCTGAACCTTATCTTTCTGTGAGATTAGTAGGGGAGAACCACAGTAAATTCACATGTCTGGGCTATGTGTCAAAAAACAAGTTTTCCTATGTTTCCAAACTTCACTCGCAGACTGCTGAAATACATTGTCTCAACATCATTTTCAGACTCATGCCTAAGCCTGAAAAGGTTTAAATCATTAGAAAGCCAAGATAAATTCTTACCCAAAAAACAAACTCCTCACTGTCTTCTAATCTGTAAAAATGACTTTTAAAACATCTTAGGAAAGACCTCCTTCTTACAGGGACTGCAGACTGATTTTAATAACATGTACAGCCTGAAGACCCTTGGATCAGGTCTCTGCCAGATTGATGGCCTGCAAGGGACAATATTTAAAACTGAATTTTGTCCTTGTTCACATGTAAGGATACCAGTGATCCTTCCCCTTCCCTCTGCCGGGTGGATGAGTCAATTCTAAGTTCACAAAACAAACAGCAGCAATCAAGACCATCTTGCTGGTTTCAGGCATTCCCAGGAGTAAGCTTCCTGAAACACTCAACAAAAGCAAGCTCTGTGAAAACTCTGCCATAATGTTTCTCTTCCAGTTACCTGAGAAAATTACTACCCCCAACCTGGCATTGAAGAACATCCAAGACTTTCACCAACAAAGAAACAAAGCTGCAGGCCTACTCAAGTCTTCCACCATTACTACTGCTCTCTGCTTAGGGGGCAAATAGAGTTAGCGGGGTGTAAATCACAACTTAGCGAAGCACAGAGACAAACCACCTCCAGAACAGACAAGTAATAGCAACAATCACCATCCACGCTCACAGGGGATTCTTCTGTTGCGTTATTAAGAGCATAGGGCATACACACGAGTAAATTGCTCCCTGGTATGCAATGAATTCAGAGTATGTGGCTTTGTGTGCACAGAGTTAGATGTGGTTGTCCACAAGCCATCTTTGACTCTAGGAAGTACACCGCTACTCCACTAATGACACTGGCAGCCCTTCTACCCAGGTCTAGGTCTGTAATTAGCTTTAGGAATAATACTGGATATGAAATTGTTACAGATTTACTATAGAGTAACTTGCAACCACCTGTATGAATGAACAAAACAAGCAACGACAAATCCTTTTCCCTGCCTTCTCTACCTTCCTCCTGCCACCACCATACACCCAGGATTATTCCTCAACCCTGCAACTTTCTCAGCATCCAGGAAAATACTTGCAGTTCAACAAACTAAAACTGCTAAGAACTGTACAGGTTTCCTGCTAGCTGAATACAAGACAATCAAATGCTGCTTATCATGAAAGGAGCTTGTTGCCAAAAGGATCCTTTTCTTCCTGCTCTTGCTTGTTGTTGTTACTTTAAAGAAAAACACACCTCTCTTTAAGGGTGTGCAAGGTAGGGGAGAGGCTGAGCAGTTGATGAATAAAGTGAGCAGCCTCTTTTGAAGACTGACTGAAATGTGGAGCTGTGATTTGCAGCCTGGGCTTTAATGAATCATCTGAACAGAAGGCCTCCCCTACAATCATGCAATTTTACAACTCATGGCCAACAGTCATGTTGCATTTATGGCTGTTATGAGCCTTTAGTGTTCAGTCAAAAAAACAGATTAAAGCATGAGGTAAGTATCACAGCTATGATAAGAAATATAACAGAAATAGAAGCAGTAGACACATTTTCCCGTTTCAGCTTCAAAAGGTGGAGAGAAGCTGAACCAAAATCAAGCCAATAAACTGTGTCTGGGGGAAAATTGTAGAAAGGTGTTCAGCTCAGGAATTTTCAGATTTATGTTGGTGAGATTTAGGTTCTGAAGAGCTATATGCTTATTACCAGAACTTCCTGGTTATAATTATTACCTTAGGCTTCATTTTTTTAGTGGCTAACACACGGTCAGAGAAAATAATATAGATGCAGATCCAACTGCAAAGAAATGTAGCGCTAAACTCCAGAGGAACGTGACTCCCAAATAGAGCAAAGCTGCAGGAGTAGACAAAAAACAAGCTGGGTTGGGGAGGGATAAACCCACCGGAACAAAGAGGCTATTATATATCTTTACCACTTCACATTTCACTGAGCTTTACTTGGAATTGCTCTTAAAATGTTTGTTGTTCACTCCCTCCACAAGCAGTTTGCAAAACCCTAATCCATACATTCCTATTGTCAAAATTTCCCCCGTATTCCTGTCTCAGCTACGTGCTGTGTGCTTTCCATTTAGCCGAATACACAAGAATAGAAAGAAAATACAAATGTTGGCATAGGTGATCTCAAGCCTTAGTTGTTTGACCTTTTTGTTTAAGCTTTTGGCATCTGTGACTTGGCAGGCAGCACGCAGGCCAAGGCAGGACAAAGAGGAAGACAGGAAGCAGAAAGCTGGCCATGTCTCCTTGGCAGTCAGCGTTGCAACAGGGTGAAAAACCACATCGTTGCCAAACCAAAAACAGTGGGGGAAGCCCAGATAGTTGGCAAGTTGCATACGTCTGTATTGTACATCCTAAACACTAAATGCCTGATAAACTTAAGTGCTATGCCAGAGCCTAATCTATTTAAACTGTCTTCTGCTGTACTGGAGAATGCTTCAGTTGTCCTTGTTTATGTGTTTTCTGAAGAATTGCCACAGGGTTGTTAGTACCATCTAAGGGCTGGCAGGGTAAAAGCTTGCTGCTACTATATGCATGTAAGCTTTCATCATCTTTCTAAAAAAAACATCTAGGATAGTGCCAGAGCAGGGGATCCCCACCACACACACTCATTTTCTGGGCATCCAAGCATTCAAGCACCCCTCTGATACACAGTGTGCAGGCAATTGTGCCAAACTGCTTTTACCTCTGAATTTTTTAATATTTTTTTTTTTTTAATTCTTGCCACATTGGTTGCACAGGACTGCTAGACTTCCAACTTCTGCCCAAACAGTAGGTAAACACCCAGCTTCAAATCTGTGATCTGGCATGAGAGAAGGGCATTGGGTAAAGGTGGCTGTCATCCACCTCTGTCTCCTCCCGAGGCCCTGAATGCAGGGATGGTGTTTCAGGCTTTCCTGTGGGTATGGTTCCCACCCTGGGTACAGCATTAGGTAGATCACTTCCAGCACTGTGTTCTGCAGATGGCTGCAGTCTGCTACCCTGGACAATGCATCAGCAGTGGTCAGGGATGCATAGACAGTGGTGGGAACCCCCAGGATATCATCGATGACGGTGTGTGTGGATGGAGAAACACTACAGATATTTCCTCCACCAGTTAGCCAAGACTCCTTGTACTTGTAGCATACTACAAATTTTGAAGGGGATGTGGCAGAGCATGGTACATGTTATTCCATTCCCCAGGAAGTGGCTTTCTGGTGGACCTGGACACCTGCTTAAGATTAAGAGACCCTCAGCAATTTCACAGGGACTCTGCTCTCCCAGAGTGGCATAAAACAGCCTGGTCCAAACCCAAGCTGTTTAGGAGGCTTATGGATAGACAATACTCAGGAGCTATTTCTTTTCAAATATCACCCATGGTCCTGCAAAGCCTTGGGAAGGGGCAAGGGGGATCACAGGTATACAGATCTTTATTTACTCGTTATCCATGGCATTATCCACCAGTCTAAGGTGACTGATACTAGGTGCAGAATGCATTTCTCACTTCTGCCTTTCAGATCTTTCATTCCTGTGGCCAGGCTTTTATATCTTGACAACCCTTTTATTTTAAGGAACAATAATGACTTGCAATGCATATTTGGTTTTTTGGGTTGTTTGGTTTTTTTTTTAATGCTGATTCTTCCAATGGGCTGTGATCGATATTCTCACAGACTTCTGTGGCCAAATGAAAGAGAGAATAAGGATCTTGCTCATGAGATCTTTCACTGCCAAACAATTTTTATTGCTCATTAAATGGTCAAAGTTTATTAAAAAGTTTCAGTTTACTCCTAAAGCATTCTGTTCTCTTGCTGTACTTATACTCTGAACAGAGCAGCAATGTTGAATAACTGTGCTCCTAATTAAGGCAACAGCACTTACAAAAAACGGCTAGATAATTCCAATTTATCAGAAAGATTGATTTATTGATTACTTGGTAGAAAGAGTAAAGAGATCCACCTACAAGTACCTGAAATGAGGTTGTAGAGAGGTGGGAGATGGTCTCTTCAGCCAAGTAACAGGAGATAGGACAAGAGGAAATGGCACAAAGCTGTGCCAGGGCAGGTTCAGATTAGATGTTAGGGAAAAATTTTTTACTGAGAGAGTCGTTAGGATGTGAAACAGTCTGTCCAGGGAGGGGGTTGAGTCACCATCCCTGGATATGTTTAGAAAAAGGGTAGATCAGGTACTTAGGGATATGGTTTAGCATAGGACGGGAATGGTTGGACTTGATTATCTTAAAGGTCTTTTCCAACCTTTTAATTCTGTGATTTGATTCTGTGTGAGAGAATCTATTAAAAGTAATTATCACTTCCTACAATAGGAGTCTCAGAAAACATCTTATGATCTCAAGCAACTGTCATTTTGAATGCTTGCAATAATCAACAACGTGGAATCCCATCCATAAACTACACTCCCTTCATCACTGATGATCTTTATAATCTAACAGGTTACAGAGACAGAATTATCCTTACAGCTAGACCTTATGTTACTAGTGCTTTACCATTTGCTTTTGTTGACTTTTTTCAATTAGCTTTTTATTATAGTAATTGATTTCTGTTGTTATGCTTTAGTGCTTACTAACTTAATCATGTTTATTTGATGTCTACTATAAAAAAATATAAAATAAATATACTTTTTTTGAAAACCAGTATTTAAGATTAACTTGCTTCAATTAAAATTAGTAATGGACAAATCATTTGGAAGAAACTCTTGTTTTTCTGATGGCCTTTCACTCACATTTAGAATCAAACTTTATGGAATTCACTAAAAACTGAAGTACTTAATTTCACTTACTTGCTTTTGGGCCATAACACGCCCATGTACCAACCTCCTGATAAACTATGTCTTCAGCAACGCGCACAAACACTGTCACTTGTATCTGCTTCCATATCTTTCCTTAGAAGTTTTAAGTAAAAATCCTCCACCCAGTCCCCAACATGTTTCTGCACGTCAGCTGCAAAAACACGGGAAGACACTTTGGTGCCCATTACCATTCACCAGCCTCCCTCACACCACCATCTCCTGGCCCCACATGCATGTGATCCAAAGCTGAACACTCTGTGGGGGAGAGACCATCATCCAGACTGCTGTGGGACAACCAACAACCTTTCTTCTGCTGCGGCTAGCAGGTAATTATCAAC
This sequence comes from Gallinula chloropus, assembly GCF_964237585.1. NCBI lineage: Eukaryota > Metazoa > Chordata > Aves > Gruiformes > Rallidae > Gallinula > Gallinula chloropus. The sequence goes on from NC_140089.1 coordinate 34,710,745, forward strand.
TACAAGTGGCTTGGCCTGGAAATACAAATGCTGAAATGAAAGCAGACGAGATAGCAGTTTCTTGGATGCGAGTCCAAGTTTCATAACTAAAGAAGTCTCAACATACTTTCAAAAAAAAAAAAAAAAAACCCAAAACCCAGTCTTTCCTATTGCACATCTTGTCCAAACTGAACTGATCCTTTGAATCCTGAAGTCTGTCATCCCTAGAGAACATGGTAATCTAATTCCATGGCTGTGCTAACTCTGTTTTGTCCTGACCTTCTGTAGGAAGGACAGTGCCTCTGATGCAGTGTGACCTGTCACAAGGCCGGGGAGCTCCCAACTGCATGCAAGGACCCAGCATTTTCAGTCACACTGGAGTTTTTCATTCCCACAAAATGAAAAAGGAATTAGACAGTTACTTTAATGTATTTGATAAGGAGTAGAAAGATACTATCTAACACATATTCTTATATTATAAAACACTATCCAGTTTCACGAAGTCAATTATCTCATCTCATTATAAAATACTGTAACCTCCAGCACTTTGAAGTTTGCAGGAAACAATCCTTGGCTGCTTTTGCTGTCTTAAGTCTGAACAATGCTTGTGATTGGAAATTATTTTTCTTTTACTCTATTTGAACAATTACCGCAGCTATCACAATTATTGCAATTCCATTCGTAAGAACTGCTGCTCAGAACTGTTCTCTGTAGCACCATTCTGCAGCACCGGGAACATTTGTCTTTTCTAATGAACACCAGCACAAATGTCCTTTTGTAGCTCTTTTAAGTGATTTCATTCTTTTCTATTAATATCCTGTTACTTGCTTTGGGAGAAACCAAAGGAGACAGGCCCCAATTAATACCTACTTTTAAAGCAAAGGCTTTTAGTGAAGCCAGAGCTAAGGCATTTTAAAACAGGAATTGACACTTCCCCTTTATGACAGCCTAACATTTTCAATGTGCCTTGCTAAATGGATAGAAAGCCCCCAAAATACTTCAAATCTGTGTTTCATAAACTGTACTCTAAGAGAAGTAGCAATAAAGTTTATTGCAGACCTAAAGTATCTGCATAAACCCGGTTAATTGAAAAGTGGGTGGAGAAGGCTGCCAAATTAAATGTTTACATTAGCACAGCTGTATTGTAAAAACATTCTGCCCCCTGTGCTTTGTAATTATAAGATATTTCTGGACTGTGTATCTCTGCAAAGTTTATCTCTACTGCCAAGAGTGTTTTGGCACCGAGTGTCTGCAATTTTTGGCAGCCAGAGAGCTCTCAGCGCAGGCAGTATCTAAAATGGCTGCCAAACAGTTATCCTGAAATGTCGTCGACCTAGTGTCGTCCCGCGTGAAGGGCAAAAGCCAAAGCTGGCTTTAAAAACTGTCTGATTGTTTTAAATGAGGCAAGGAGCTGTGTTTCCAGACAAGCGCAGGACCTGGCACCACAGGTTGGCTGTGCCAGGCTCAGCAGCACAACGTGCACAGCAGCGGGTGGAATGGCGTAAGGACTGCTCTGAGTACCCCATAACTGGGGAAAAAAAGGGGGGGAGGAGGCATTTCCTGAAGGAAAGCTTAATTTTATTGTTTTAAATTAGGTTTAAATTGTCGTACACTTGCCCTGTGCCAGGAGCACATGTGTTGGGATCTCTGCAAAGCATAGGTATTCTGCACTCAGTCGTGGGTACTAGTAAAGTCCCAGACACCCCACACCCTTTTCACACTGATTGTACGCGCAAACTTTTAAAGAAAATCTCTTTTCCAACCAACCAGAAAAATGCACAAAACTCTTCCACACATCCAAAGCCTCCGGTGTGCCAATCTCCCTGTGTTTGATTTGAGAGGGACATCCTCCCCAGGCTATCCCACCCTTGGCCAGAACTAGGAAACCTTAGCTGTTCTGCCCTGGGCCAGAATAATAAAGGCAGGAGAGTATTCTTTTACTGTGTCCATCATCAAACCAAATATAAATGGATGTAGTCCTTGGGCCTGTTTGCTGTGCTGTAATCATAACCGACTGTGACTGAAGCAGAGGCATTTCCAGCTTTCGCTGAGACCACTGAACATTTTCTCAGGACCCCCAGGTAGACCTGGTGGTTTGGGCAATGACAGTGTGTGGTGATGTTTCCACTAAATTGCCCTTAAAAAATGTAACTCTACTAGCATTTTATCATCACTTGGAATTAAGAAAATTGGAAGAACCCACACCAGAAGAAAATAGCCCACTAGTACAAGAACCGCAACCTTACAGACACTAAGCGAATAAAAACGTTTGTCTTGTGGGTGCTGTCCCTGTCTATTTACTGTCCTAAGCCTCCCTATCAATTAGCATTATATAATAACATCTGAACAGGAGCTTTTCATGAAAATACTAGTCAACTGATCCATGAACTGCTTATTGTCTGTAGCCACATTGCTGCATCAGAAGATTTCGGATCAAGCCCAGTCAATTATTTATATAACTTTTATTTCCTTTCTAATCCTTTCTACTCTATCGAGCAAATCTTTGTCCCTGTAAATACAAAGGACATTCACTGTCATAGTTCTGTCCACTTAACATGCCTCTGAATTAAGGGACTTTCACCCTCTGTTTAATTAGTAATCAGGGTCAAAGTCACACAGCTATGTAATGCTGATGTCCTTGTAAAGTACCAGTGAGCTAGGGTTAAGGTTCCAAAGAGCATGGGGACTGCATTGGCATGCAATTTAATTGGTCTCTCTTCTATTAATATTTAATAAGTACACCTTTAAACTGTTCCCTACCAAAAAAAAAAAATAGATAGCCAGACAGACAGATAGATAGGTAGATAGATATAAAAAGAAAGCCAAAGCAAAGCTAGCAAGGGATTATGTTCAAAATATTTTATCAGCCAGATATGCACAAAGGCATCTTTCCAAAGAATCTGCCATGGTTAATCTGCTGTACGTAAAACATTGTCGTCAACAAACTTATGTCATTTTCTCTATGTTGTCTGCTACTTACAGCCTCTACAGATGAAACTTCATTCTGTGAATATCTTAACACTCTTCTTGCTTTCAAATGCAAAGTGTGTATTTTAAAAACAAATATCTACCTGGTCTCCATTTCTCCTCCTCGCTGGGTTAATACAGTACCTTCAGTTACAACACTGAACAAACACAGCCCATTTTCCCCTATGTAAGCACCAAATACTTGGTTTTCTAGGCATCCTCAAACATCTCTTTTTTACCTAGCTGGACTGAAGTAAATATTTATAGTGCTCAGGAATACATTTCTGTCCGTTTATTAAAGGAAAAAAAATAGATAAATATATAAGAACAGCTTTGACAAGCTCAAATTCCAGTGTCTCCCTTTATCTGACTGCTCTGACATCAGGCCAGCAACCTGGGATAAGGATGAGCATGTGTTTGAGTGTAAGTCAGCGCTCTCAAGCATAAGAAAATGAGATCCCATCCCCACTCCCAAGTCCTGCATGCTACTGCCAAATGTTTTGCTAAAAACAAAGTGCACATGTTTTAACTTTTCCGGATTTCAAATTACTGTGAAAATCTATTTATCATATTCAAAAATGCTGGAATATTTATGCTGTATTTTTAATGCTGCAGAAAACATCCTCGTAACTTAGCAGTTCCACTTGTATAGTTAGAAAGGCCCCTGTCAATTGGTTCACATTTTCACTGGCACTAGCACTTGGGTTTCCAAAGTGTTCAAAGGAAAGCAAGATGAAGGTGTGGGTTTTTTAATTTACAGTTACTCCTATGTTCTCTTCCCTTTGCTGAGAATTTTCAAGGCAGGAAAAATCAAAGGATTTCTTCTATCATGAGCATCGCTACAGATGTTTCAGCTTGACAGAAGTGTTGCAAGTAAGACCTCCTTTCTCCTCACATTCCTTAGCTAATGGCTAGGTCTAAATTCCATACAAATCTGTTGGAAGAGAACACTGAAATGTGTAGTTGATTCTGAAAAATGAGGAGGCAAAAGTTATCACAAGTTAATTCTGCTTCTTGCATCAACTTACTATTTGTTTATTCTTCACATCTAGAAATCTCTAATGCATCTTGCCTAAAGTACACAAAAGCTGTATGCAAAAAGCAAAGATGCATAGACAGATGCTCAAAAGTCAAGATGCCACAGTCAATGTTGGGAATACAGCATTGTCTTAACTCTATGGGCTATATGCAATAATAATGATCCTTTGTTCATATTTTAGTACTAACATATGACATTAAAGTTTTTACATAAACTTAGAAAGAAGCTAAATTGAGGCCATACTGATATCCATTTAGCACCTGTCCACATACAGATGTGTCAAAAAACAAGCAAAATCTTAATTTTGCAAGTAGTGTCTTAGCATAATGGTGCCTCCATTATATTTGGTAAATGCATTCCTGAGTCCAAATCTTCAATTGAAGATGATAAAGCATCTCCTTGGGGCTTTCACTACAGATGCCTGAGGCCATCTTTAGCTGTCACGCAGTTCTTATTGTGAAGACCATCAGAGGTTAAAGGCAGGAGTGAGCTAGGCCCAAGTACACTTGGGATTCTGAAGCACTATTCATAGGGAAATACTGTGCATACCACCACCAAACCTAAAATAATCACTGCAGCACTCTTCAGCAAGGGTCATTTCTCCAGCAAATACTAGGGGGTTTATCTCCAGATGTTTTTTCACAAGAAAAGATTGTAATTGAAAGTCATGAAATCTCTGCATTTTTATGCCAAGAAAGAGTGCACTTTATGATTTTCCTTACACATGCAAACCACTGTCATCATTTTTGCTCAAATTATGTGCAAAGCACAACTGCTTTCTAAGGGAGCAGTCTTTGAAAATTTCAAGAGAGACGTCTGAAAGCAGAATGGGAATCACTGTACAAACTCAAGTTGTCAACATGTGCTAGTATAGCAAACTGTATTTACTATATTTACTATAGTAAACAGACTGACGCATTTTTATTTAAACTTTCTGCTTTGCTTCTAACTCTTCATTCCATCACCTACCGAGTTTGACTTCCATGTTTCTTCCCCCCATTGCTGTCTTCATTTAAAGAGAAGTGTTTGCAAAATAACACTGAAATCACACCAGACAACAGGCCTACCAGCAGCTGTCTTCTGGCATTAATTTTGAAACCCGTTACATGTTAGCTCTTAATATACATTATATACTGTGTGCGGGCTGCCTACATCTCCCCAGCAATACAGCCTTCAGTCTTTCTCATCATCTTCTGCAATGGCTCATTTGTAGAGACATGGTAAAGTCCAACCACAAGCTTTCAATGCTTCTTTTTCTGCATCAGGCCTGGTGGGGCCTGCACTAAAAGGAACGTTCACAATACAGATTTAATATTCTCTCAGTGCAAAGTTTTACGTTATGAAAAGAAAAAGACAAAAATGTGATTAGTGAACATTAAGAATATTATTGTCAAAGACTTAACATTTACTAGAAGGCAATTGCTTGAAAACATGTTTTTTAATTGTGCATACATATTTTTATTCATTAAAATGAATAACCAATAAAATCCCGCACTATGGTGTCCCAGCCTCATAACACATTAATAAAGTTTCTTAAAGGTTTTGGCAGGGGTCCAGCACAGTCCATTAACTCCTTGCAAGTTGTAAAAAGAAGTAAAGTCATTTCAGGCTGCTTTGTGGTTATGAATGAAACAGCAGGCAGTCTGTATGGAAACGTCACTTCGGATATGGCACTCGTAATGGATGCTTTGCTGCTCAATCAAAACAGTATGCGGATAAGTTAATGCACTGAATCACAATCTAAATCCTGATGCACTGCAAAACTAAATTAGTAAAAGTGGAGGGAAAATGGCAAAAGATTCCAAGTTGTGAGGATCTGTGTATTTTCCTACTAGGCTGTCACACTGGATCAGGGTAAACCTGCCTACTGTGAAGCTAAAATTATACAATCAGATTTCAGTTACTCTTACGATTTTCAAAGCCTGCCTAATAAGGTCAGTCACATTTCAGTTATTCCTATTAACAGATAACATAAGCAGCTAAAGTACCATTTTGCCTTATCTAACCCCTTTCTCTCTGAAACGTATAGAACACTCTCATTTTCTTGTTTTATTCTTTTACACAAAAGAGCATAAATAACTTAAGCAATTGGTAACTAAGTGGCTGTCTTTAGCTCTGTCAAACAATTTGAATTAAAGTGCTATACTTTCCCCTTAAGCTTTATGATACCATCTGTTCTCCCTTTTCATGACATTACAAACATTCCACTTTGGAGAAGGGATTTAGTGTATTGTATCCTTTTTAGAGAAAAAGGCACATTTGAATGGTGTCGAACATTCTGAGAGCCATCCAAGATTTTCTATGAGAAAGAGAGAGAGGGAGAGAGAGAGAGAGAAGGCTCTAGGATTTGAGCATTTTTCCTTAAGGTGTGGCCAGTCTTTCCTCCTGCCTTATCATTAAGCATCAACATGTACTTTAAGATAAAAACATATTCTGAAAAAAACACATATTCAAGAGGGTTACAAAAAAACCTCTGTAAACAGAAAACAACCTGTGGAACAAAAATTTGTGCACTTCTTAGCAAAACAATTAAAATGCCACAGACTGTTCACTGATGCTGTGATAATTGTTTTAGTATTTTGACAACAATTTCTAATTAAAAAATTAAAAGTTACTTAAAAATTCCAGTGTGCAAACATCCCTGAAGGATTTGGGAGGGACAACCAACTAATCAGCTGAAATGATGTATTAATCTTTTACCTCTGACAGCCCTAGCTCAAGTGTGGCTTAAATCACAAATGCAGAAGTTGTTTGTCTAGCACCTAGTGGGAATTTACCACATTACAAAACCACAAAATCTGTTAAAATTAGCAGTGTCTTCAGAGGACGCCAAGTAGTGAAACAGACGGGTTGTTGAGGCCAAGGGTGAAACCCAACAGCACTCACTACAAAAGCAGCTTACAAAATAAATGACATGAATGTCAAATTCCTATTGATCTGGCAGCCACTGGGCACTGAGCATTTCATCCACCAACAGCAATGACACATTTCTGCAGCAAAGACAGCCTAACAGTTTACATTTCAATAACACAGGGTAGTTTTCAAAAACTCGTTTAGGCACCTGGAAATGTACCCGGTTCGTTTACATGATACGGAATATGTTTACTCAGGATCACACCTTTCTGGTCCAAAGTACATCAAGCAATCTGGTTATCTAAAGTTTTTCCATTGGCTGGGGATGGAAAATAAGAGAAGACATTGTGATGTTAAAATGGCTAATAAATCCCATGGCCCCAGAATTGTTTAGAACTGAAAATGTGTACTTAAATTTGAGCAGTGAATGACATCTCTCAATGACTCCAAGGTAAACTAAGAATAATTCTACAGACTTCATTAACACTAATGCAGATTTATATAGCCAAGTGCAAAGTTTGGCCCAAGAATTGCATTTCACACACAACTGAATGTCTGCCATCTCTGAGATACGCTTTTTAGCTGCCTACGACTCACAGACGCCACAGTTTATAAGCCCAACCTAATAAATCCATACTGTTGAATACTCATCTAACTTGTGAGCAGTCACATTGAAGCCCAATGGAATAATTTAAGCAGGAAGTAAGATATTCCATCCCAGCTTTCCAAAAAATTAACTTTCTTACAGAAAATAATCTGCAAATTGTAACCACAGATCTATCAACTTTGTGATTGTAAAAAAAAACCCACCCCGTACATGGCAGAAACTGCAGTGACATTAAGAATTTAAGATTGACATGGTACATCTTTTGCAAACTGAATTGTTTCAAGTCTTTGGGCTCTCAGGAAAGCACAGTCAAATTGTTTTTGATTCTCAAATGAAACACTCGCTTTTTCTGCCAACATTCACACTGAGTGGGAGTAGGACATTGCCTGTGAAAAGTGTTTATGAAAATCACACACACACACACCCCCAACACTTAACTTCTGGAAAAGATTACCTGGTACCACAGGATGTGGTCATCTTCCCAAAAATATCATATTCCATTAGGATACCCAGCCTCACAATTCACAGGCACAGAAGATAAAGATATCAAAAAACCACCTAAGCAGTTTTTGCATACTCCAGGTAAGCACATAGTTTTCCATAATGGAACATGAAAGTAGTGCATCCTAAGTAATCTCCGCTTCCTAATAACATGAGGCACATACAAACAGTAATGTCTCCCAGCGTGACACGGTTCCAGTCTAAGGATCAATCCCTTGGAGTCAAGATAGCCCAGTGTGGGTTTTTTGCTATTTGGCTTTGTTTTGCCTGGGTTCTTTCCCAGTGTTAACCAAAAACCTCTTTATCTGTGCTAAAATAGAGGAGGACACCTTTCCCAAAGAGGCTAGGTTTAGGTCTCTTTTTTTTAATTTTTCTTTTTAATTATTATTGTGAGAAGTTTGGAATGGTGCAATAGTCATGCAAGAGAGGGATCAGTGGTCAAGTGCTCTTGTCTTGATGTGGGTAACAACAGCCAGTCTCTCGAAACCGTAGTACGAAAAGATCCTGTATTAAATAGTATAGTTTGTTTCTATAACAAAGCAAAAATGCATTTCTACTCAATTTCTATAATGTTTTATATTATAGAAAGATGATGTCAACTCTTATTTTGCCACTCTTAGATATGCCCCCATCGAGAGAATTTCTCAGATAACTTGAGAACAGTCTGCACTAGTTGCACATAATCCCTTTTACAAATGAGACTTCTTGAGGTGTGGCCTGGGCACAAACCACAGACATGAATATTTTCCTAACATCTCATCTACTTAGTCACTTCCAGTTTTAGCCATTCGTGATAACGCTGCATGCCCAAGACAGGCTTGATGTCAGTCAGGACAGCAACCAGTACCTTCAATACCAGCTGACCGTGTAGCACACTATTGACCAATACTGGAAAAAGCCTGACATTCCAGACCTAACACCTTGTGTTGGGAGGGTCTCTAAAACCACAGGACAGAGCAATGTGGAGCGCTGTTGCATGCCTGCCACTAAAGGACCGCAGCACAGTTGAGAAGCAAAGCAGGACATGGTTACACTTTTCCTAGACTGCCAGCCCTGCAAACTCCATCAGGGCTTTGCACGATCTCCACACCAAACCAAAATATGTACATGAACACGTGAGCAGTTGAGCTCAGGGTCTTGAGGAGCATCAACTCTGGGTGATGAGAAATTGTGCTGTTCATCATATGTTTTGTACAATACTATTATCTTCCCCTTTTTTGTCCTATTAAATTGTCTTTTAAAACCCAATGAGCTTCATTTTTTTGCTTCAATTTTCCATTGTCCCCCATCCCACAGGAGCCAATGTGTTTTTTTCAGCTGCTTGAGAGGTTAAACCACACCACTGATGTAAACTGGTGTCTTCCTTTCTAGAGATGGAGCTTTTGTCCATGCCAAGAGAAAATTTATTTCCCTCATGGGAAATATGGGGTATCTCCCAATAAAATTAGGTTTACTTTATGGCTCCTCTATCTTTCCCTGTGGAAATTTTTCCCTTTCCTATAACATTCTTCTTCATCCCCTTCCAGCTCACATGGCTTTTTCTCCCTGTCTTAGCTAAATCCTCACACGTCGCTACTTTCAGAATCCAGTATGTTTGGTTAGAGTTTTCAACCTTACAACAAATAGCTTGGGTGCTAGATGTTTATTGCAGGACAGCTCTTTTCTAATAAAAAATGTAGGCGGGTGGGAACAAACAAGTTGTGTCATACAATGGCGTAGCCACACACAATTCAGTGTGTACATAAGATATAAAAGAAACACTTGTCAAAAGATGTCAGTAAATATGGTTTAAAGGAAAAATAAACTTAGTAAATGCCTACATGCAATCTTTCACCTGGGGACACTGCAGGATGCACTGCAGATGCAAGTGGCTATGCCACTAGGTCACACCTCCAGACTCGTGACATTACTTCAAAGAGCGATCGGCATTACCTACTTCAGATGATGACTCAGAACTTTCACTTTGCAAAACTATTAAATATAAGACCTGCATAGAAAACTTCCTTTTTTCTCCCAGATAGCATGTGTCTTAAAGCCTAAGTGTTGATACCCTTCCAACTTTATTATTTTCTTTTTCTTCTTTTTTTTTTCCTTTTTTTTCCTTTTATTTCTGTCACAGCAGCCAAAGCTGCAGAGTTAGCAGGCATTACTTCCACTAGAGCTTGAGGTCATTCAGCAGTCAGTTGAAAATTATCCAGTCTGCCTCCTTGGCCTTCAAAGCTACCATAAGAAAAGATGCAAAAACATACTGCTCCTAGATTGCTCTGGACAACTTTACACACACCAGCTGGCAGCGTCTTGTCATTATTCATAAATATGGTGTAAGAAATAACTGCTTCCCAGATTTTTTATGAATCCCAAATATAAGTGCCCATATTTAGCAGGCAAGTTGGTGCTAGTTTATGTAACAGTTGGGGATTTAAACCTCCTGGAAAAGCAGTGAGCCACTTAACTGGCGACCATGCAATTTGACTACGTGATTTCAGCTCTACAAGCTGGAGCCTGATTGGACCTGAGAACCAAGGTGGCTCATTATGCTGAAGTTGCACTTGGTACTGGTTACAGCAACGAGGCTCAAAGAGCCTGGAGAAAAGTCAGTAGTAGAATGTTGTTGGTTTTATTTGGTATTTCTCTCTGTGAAGTGCTTCATGACTCTAGCATGTGTGCCCCACACATCAGAAGGAACTAAATTTATGTGCACTCTTTGGTCTAAGAGCCCATGCAGAAGTAGTAAGTCAGAATACCCTTGGAAGAACAAAATTAGGCAACTTCAGAGAAGATTCCTACCCAGCAACTGGAAGTGGACTCTGCAATGGCAAGTGTATTTTATATCTATACTGCATTTCCGTTGAGCACATTTACCTTCCTATTGTTTTTGAAGGGGTTTTGCTCAATAGGAAAGGGAGAGCTCCAAAAGTAATTCTGAAATCTACTTATTTTGGTTAACAACATTACTTTTCTTCTTTTTCCCCTCAAGCACATCTTTGTTTTGGAAAGCATTCCATCTGACATCTAAATCTTTCAAAGAGTCAAAAAAAGAGCTTGTGGTTTGGCTCACGCTTTAACTTCCAGTGGATAGCTTCTGGAAGCACTAATTTATTTAGAATCTTTCATCATTATTATAATTGATATTATACAATTGCAGGTTTCTTAGAAATTAGTTTTGCCATGGTTCAATCCTGTTGATAACAACAGGAAGATAACCTTACTTAACAGATCTTTCAACTGCTTGAAGTGTTCGGTTGGGGTGGGGAATTCCACATGGCTAACTTTTTAGTACCCTACTCCAACAACAGAACTTACCTTTCTACTAATTTTGATTTTGAAATACAGTGGTTTTATATGTAACAAGCTGTCTCTGGCACTAAAAAGTTTTGAAAAGTTACCTAAACTTGGTTAGTTGTGTCCTTCCACTGTGAATCAAGTACGTAAACCTTGCAAAGCAGCTGGGCAGCATTAGGACTTCTTATTCAGAAAGCCTCTGTCCTATTGGGTGTATTTAGCCTGCCCACCTTCCGGCACAAGAAGAGGGCTCTGAAGAGCATTCTCTGCTGACCTGGCTGCATGCATCTCCATAATTCTACTGGTAAGTTCAATAAACACTTTTGAAAATTTCACCTGAAACTATTTTTACTTTATTCATCACTTTTTTCTCCTGTTGATACTACCATGCCAGAGCACTGACAAGAGACTTAGCTGATCTTCCTCTGCTATGCACAAACTGAACACAAATTTTGAGTGAATACCAAAGGCAAGATAAAATACCTTCTGGGAATGAAGCTCTTGCAGTGATCCCATAAGCAAAATATGGATGGCACAGACATTATTATATATGATATTGCGCTAGGCATGAACGCAGCTCAACCCTCACATCTTTTTTACAGTGTACTGTATCTGCAACCTCTGTCTCTCTCCCTCCCTCCCATTGTTTTTTTAATCACCTTCTCTGCTCTTCTTTAAAACTGCAGATTCATCAACTTGGTATAGCAGTCCACTAAATGGTGGTACCAAACACAGCTGCCAGTGATTCCCCAGTAGGCCTCCCATGGGAAAATGCCACTTCAGTTGTGGCCATTACCTGGAAGGTATCTTTTAATTTGCAATGAAATTAACTCTGGAAGATGGCACACTGGAAATTTTTCAGGCCTCCCTGCTAAATCAGGAACACTTCAGAAACAAGAAAAAAAATCTGGTTTGTTAGGTCTTCATCCTCTGCCTTGGTGGAGCTGTATGGGAAGAGAGCGTGTTTTTTACATAGGAGGGAAGATCTGAAGATACGCCAGGTCTCTGCCTGGCAGAAAATAATCTACACTTGCCAACAACCACTCTTAGGACCAGTGTGAACCTCATACCCTATGGCTGCACTTTAGGCCAAAGCTCTTTGGAGAAAATGTAGTCTGGTCACACTCCTTTCCTGATCCAGGAAACAGTCCCTCTCCTGGCTGAGGCTGTAAATAAGTGGTACAGAGCATCCCGTGACAGCTCTCCACCCTCAAAATCTGCCCCACAGTTGTGCATGTAGGCTTCTAGAAGGATGTGACCCAGCCTTACATGATTAAAATGAAACTATCTTATTTCAGGGCAGAACAGAAGGAAGATCAAGCCTGTCTGAATAAACCCTGTGTTTATGAAACCCTTGGCACCAGATCTGTTATCACAAACTATTTTGATTGCCTGTAAAAGAAAAGACCTACGTGAAAATTATTTATTCTTTATCTATTGTGCAATGAAAAGATTAACTCCCTTAACAGTTGGTTCTCCTTTTGAAGGTGTACGTCCTACTTTCATTGTCTTATTTTTACTAATGAGAGGTTTATAGTAGGTTTTAGCTTAAGAATGAGTGCTGATGGTGAAATGCAGTAATTACATACCTTATGACAAGACACGAAGGTGCATACTAGAGAACTTGCATAAAATGCCAACTTAATCTCTCTCGTATAAAAAGGAATACTTTACAAGCTGGCAGATCTTCAACTTTGAGTAACAAAACCCCTTTCTTTTTCTGCCCAAAACAAGAAGGGTTAACAAAAGCAGGAACTAAAATCTTTCTATTTTCTCTTCTCTCTTGTTCACAAAATATAGAATTACAGGACTTAAGGAATTTGAAATGCCACGACGTGAAAAGCTATGTGAAGCAAAAGACTTCTCCTCTGTTAACAGCAAAACGGTCCTATTTGAAAACAAGTTCATGAGAGTTCATAATGAAGGCCTTTGAGGTCCATCATATTCATCATACTAATGTAGTTTAGAAGCAAACCAGAAATCCGAGGTAAAGGGCAAAAGGCATGGTGGGCATAATAGTTAAACTAACATTGCATCCAGTCAAGTCAATAGTGTTTGTACTGTTTCTGCATGACCGCATTTTCTCATACAAGAGGTACTTCTGGACTACAATGAGAGTATGGTAAAGCATCTGTTTAAGGATTAAGGATCCAACAACACTGAATGTTCAGTTCAACATGAACTGGTCACGTGTTTAACTCTGCATCCACCCAAAAACTCGCAACAAGTACCAGCTTTTTAAGTTTGTGGATATTTTCTGCTTGGTCTTGGTCTTGAAAAATGCTTTACAGTAAGAATGATGTTGCTACAAATTTTCATGAAAATTACCATCAATGTATCTGCAAGTTTTATGCCCAGGAACTGTAGCTGTGCAATTGAAAGGCCACTCAGTGACTGCCAAGAGACATTTTAAGTGTTCAAATAATAAAAACATGGAGCACATCAAACAATAAAGTGGAAATAATCTGACAGTCTAAGGAAAAAAAAAAAAAAACTACTACAGTTGAATATTCAGTCTGAGTTTCAGGAAAATCATGAGACATTTATCACTGTTGCACCTTTTCTCAAAGGAGTGACCATTTGTCACGTTTGGCATATTTGAGACATGTATTTTAGTGAGACATCTGACGGGCAGAGAGTCAGGGATTGAAGGTGTGAGTCTCCCTGCTTAGCACCTATTACAAACCCTAGGATAAGAGCATGTGCAGTACATATCTCTTATGTGCCTAAAATTTACTATATAGAAAGTATAATAACCCTTCAATAAAACACACAATACCTTATTTTGAAACAAACACACATCACTGCACAAGTAACAAGAAGCACGTTTTTCCCTAAAGACTTAAGAGCCAGCCCAAATAAGGGTAAAATATGCAGATTTTACTGTTGATGTCTCACTAAAATACATCTTGCCTTTCTGCTTTGAGCTTTCTCAGCCTGCCCTCTTCCATTTAAATTGTACCTATGAGTGGCAGCCAGACCAGCAAAGTGCAAGCTCTGAAAGTAGCGGCACAACACAATTACGAAGTTTCCTGCAGCCAAGTGAGAGAACTCTTATTCAGCAAACTAAACTGCTTGCTCACTAAAAAGACAAAGTATACAAACTCCTGCTAAAAGGCAAAAGAAAACCACTAATTGCCTGAGCTTAGAAAGCGACTTCCCCCATGGGCAGGTTATTCTGTAACTGTCAATTAATGGGTTTCTTGCACATTCTTGCACATTCTACAGCTATCAAACACGAGGGTGCCGCACCAAGAGCCAAGTACATGATATCCTGAACCATCGATCCAGTCAGACACAATAAAATTCCTGAGACCACAGCATAACTCTGCCTTACCATTTTACACACTTCCACACAGAAATTGTGGCCTCTGTTTAAGGACTTCTGAGGTTGCAGGTCAATCCTTCCCTCTCAGGGCACTCACGTTAAATTTAAGTTAGGTGTTAAATTTAAGTTCTCTGAGCTCTGAGAACACATAGAAGGATGCCCTGCAGAGGGGTGGCTATCTGTGCATGATCCGCAGGCAGAGTCTGCCTCCTTCACCACGCAAACAAGCCAAGGAAAGGGAGAGGTAGTGAAAGCAGCTAAAGAACACATCATCCTGTACGCACAGAAGTGGTTTATCTATTCCAGATACACTGTACGCTCACTTCTTGTTGACTCCCAGCAACTGAAATGTTCAAACAGGGAAAGTATTTCACCTCTTATCAGAAATGCAAGGGAAGAAGAAAGCCCTGAACTATTAACTTTAAACAAAACAACTTTATTTGGGAAATAAATGTTCTAAGGGTGCACGTCAGCGCTGTTGCCTCTCTGTAGGGGTTGGCATATCAACAGCCAGCTGTTAAACAAGAAGGTAATAAGTCAAGGCCCAAATCTCCCTGCCCACAAGCCAGAATAATAAAATCTGAGAAATAAAGCTGACAGTAGCTCTATCTCATAAATTCACTGAGTCTGTCACAAGACAGATGACTAGCCAAGATTACCAAATGCATCAGTGTTTTCATTTGCGTCTCAACCCCACTGAATGATGCCGACACTGAGCAGAGTGTTTATCTAGCAAGACAGGATAGTCACAAGTTCCTAGAACTACTACCTCTTCCTTGTTCTCACTGCTTGCTACACCCTCTCCTGGCATCAAGCCCTGAAGTAGGCCATAAACTCCTTAGGGCAGATATTATGTCTGTGCTGGTTTTGCACAGTACCTGGTACGATTAAATTTAGATCCCAACTGTCACTTTTGCAGACTTTTCAAACACAAAGGCAGCAAGTTGGCTAAGGAGCAGCTGTGGGGAACTGCTTCAGTTTTATCAAATGTCTTCAGGATTTTGCTCACATTTTTCTTGACCTCAGACCTTCACTTCGTGTAATGGAAAACTGTGATTTAAGGTATGAATAAAAATACTTTTAAATCCTTATTAAATCTTCAAGAGAAATCACAGACACATCATCCTGATGCTTCTGCTGCCTTCACATACTCACAGAGTTCCCTTGCCTACACAGCTCCTTCAGCAGAGATGAAATGGCACTCCGTAACCTCCCCTGAATACCTCAAAACTGTCTTGCAAGAGGTGCAAAATCCTCAACCATGTGGCAAAGCCCAGTGCTTTCCCACTGTCAGTGCTGTGTTTACCTTATTTTCTAAATTATCCAAACAGTCAAAATAATAATATTCAGCAAGTTGTGCTTTGTGTACCTATCTGATTACTCAAATCTGAAACCTCATCCTCCCCAGAATTCACTGTCCAAGGAACATTATCAGCTAGATGAAAGTAAAGACCTCCTGAGCATGGCAAGTGTTTCTGCTGGCCCTGTCCTTCACCATCAGCAGTAAGCTTGTTTAACTCCTAAGCATCTCCAGGGGTAATTCCTTTCCTTAAAGGCTAGAACCTCCCAGCCACAGAGGACTGCAGGAAATTCAGGTGTCCTGCTGGTTTTGTTTCATCGTGCACGGCTGCAGACTAACAGGACAGTAGTGCACCATGCCTCGCTCTCAGGAATTTTTTCGTAGCATTCAGGCTCATGAACACTAACAAATAAAATTTAAAAAGCAAAGGAAATATCAACAGAAGGAGCAATTGCAGCTGCCATGGGCACTTAAAAAACCTCCCCCAGATACAAAGTGGGAATGCTGCAGTTGTTACGTCAGACAGTCCCAGGCCATCACCTTGCATGGCAAGTCTCAAGGTTTAAGTGTGGATGCTTAAACGCATCAAGCTTTGGATGGGGTTCAAAAAATCACATCTACAGAGAACAAGTAGGTGGTTTGCTGGAAGAAAGAGGCAGTTGTTTGACTGGCTGCCAAGGACAATCAAGGAGTGTCCCCAGGGCAGAATGTCCTGCCATTTCTGGACTGCATCTCAAGAACAAGAGGTCTTAAAAGCATGGGTCCCCATGAAGCTTTACAGACACCATGTGCCTTTTCCTGAGGTTCACTGCTGGCTGGCTGTAGTTCTGTCCCATTGTCTAGACAGGGAACTACAGCAGGCAGCAGTGCACATGATCCATGCAGAAAACCACTTTTCTCTAAACTACAGGCATTGAAAGCTGATGTGCTCCTGACACTGTTCTTTTGGGTGAGATCTAGAATATATCAAAACCAGTAAACCCTTGAGGAACTGGGATTGTTAATCTTCATATCACTGTCTGCTTCCATGCATTTCATGTAGCTCATTACTATCTCCCCGATGTGTGCAACACAGCGTGAGGTGTTGAAAAAAAAGTTACCTCCCATCCTTCATCGCAGCAATAGGAGCTGAATGGGTTTTGATGAAGGGATGTCCTTATGAGAGGTTTTCATTAGTAAAGGTGTCCCTGCTTATTGTAGGGGGGTTGGACTAGATGACTTTTAAAGGTCCCTTCCAACTTAACACATTCTATGATTCTATGATTTAATGCTACTTTTTGACCCATTTGCAAACCAACTGCTAACATTAGTGCAAATTTTGTTGCAGACCAAAACTTTTGTAAATTAATTTAATTTGGCAGGTGGGAAGAGGTGTACAGATGTTTGGTACAGTTTCTTTTCTTTCACACACGCAAGACCAAGCAAAAGACATTACGTAAGTTTGCATCTAACGCTTCTGCTACTGCTTCTGAGATCTGTGAGAGAAGCCTTTTTAAAATCCACTCTGAAGGACACATTGGTAACCTTTAATGTTTGAGATGGTAGTTAGAATTGATTCTTTGTTCTCTGCAAGATGTTTACCTTACTAATTAACATAAAACCATGAGACACCCAAAATGCACCAGTCCACAGGGATTACAAAGGGACCATTAATATAAAAGAATCAATGTTCATCTCTGTAAATCAACAGGAGAAGTATTTTTCTGGAGAACATGATTCATGTTTTGTTATTATTTTTTCATATGCTGGAGAGCCCATAAGATGCACATTTCTGTTACTGCTAAATTCCGCAAAAAAATTTGGACTCTGTTTAATGAATGAGGATGTATTTTCATATAGTGTCATTGTTTTACTACTTCCCATGTTTATTTGGACAGATTCGTAGCACTGGGTAGGAAATGTATTGGTTGGCAACTTCAGTTTTGGAAGGGAAAGTAAACACATGGTGATTAGCAAACAGTTTAATTTTGGCTTAACAAAAACTAAAAACACATACACAGACAAACACATGAACCAGGGACCATTTTCTATTTTGTTCCAAGCAGGAGCATTTGTCCGTACATCATTTCCTAACCCCTCTTTGGAGAGTTTCCAGGATTATACTTTTTTCTCCATTTTCTTTTTTTTTTTTTTAATGTTTTCACCAACACAGATTGCAAATACCAATAAAGTATTATTTAAGAAGAGAATGATAGATCACCAATAATCAATTTGCTTCTGTGATGTAAAATGTAATCATGAAATCATATAGATTAAAGAGTGAGCTAAGAATTATGTCTAGTGTTGACAAATTAAAGGTTGCAAAAGTCTTTTATAAAAGAACCCAGAAAAAATACTGGGAAGAATCTCAATGAATTTCAAGGCTAAAGGTAAATATAAGATGACCATGTAAGTTTCCAGTAGTCATTATTTTTCTTTTAGTACTCCCAGTGCTTCTTTTAGTGCTTTGCTACTTTACTTACCTTGGAAGCTGGGGTCTTTCCAGAACATTCACCCTCACCATGCACAAAAGTGCTCTCTTTTCTGAGATTGAGGCACCAAGATTTAAGTGGAGCTAGTGGCGAGAGCAGACAAATAGGAGCCCAAACTTTTACAACCTATTATTTCCAGTTCTGCCACAGAATCTGTAGCATCACTTCAGGCAAGACAAATACTATATCTTCTTCTTCTGTGCTAATTTGTCTTGCTGCAACAGAGAATTCCTCCAATTCAAAGTACAGCTGGCGACATTATATTTGCACTTGTAGAACAGCCTCAGAGTGATAAGGTGCAAGTATACAACGCTGTTACCACTCATTTTCTCCCTCACCACGCTTTTCCAACTACCTGGCAAGGTGCTTTTCCTGAAGTTAATTGCCTCAGAGCCCGAGGTGGCTATGGCGTATAGCAACACACAGCACCTTTACACAATGCCTGCCGTGTGCAACCACGAAGTAATTGCTACACAGCACTCTGTACTCCACGAAGACGAAAAGCATTTCCTTCCACCAAACCCTGCAGCCGGCATCCGCCTGGGCTACTGGGTTGATTTCAAACAAAGGTAGGAAATGGCTGTATCCTAATGCTTCATTGTGGCCCCATGAGTCAGTGCTTTGGAACTCATACCTATTCTTCACTCTCTTACCAGAAGAAGAAGGAAAAAAAAAAAAAAAAAGAAAAGGGGAAAACAAAAAATAAAAAACCCAACCGAAAACAACCAACCAACCAACAGAAAAGAAGCAGATAAACACTCCAGGCTGTCCAGATAAATGCTTTGCTCAAGAGAGATCTCCTGGTCCTTAACTTTTCTTTTTATTTCCTAATCTCCAGCTCTGAAATAACATTTACTCACCAGCAGGAAATCACTCGTGGTGACCGGTTTTTCTACTGCTATGATGGCCCAGCACTGACCTGCCATTTCAAAGCCACGGTTGTTGAGGAGAAAGAAAGAGAGAAGGTGTGCAGGCTGAGAAGGTGACTCAGTAACCCTCCTGAGTGGAAAACCACTCTTGCAAACACAAACATAGGAAGGTTATTCACAATAGTAGCTAAGGTAGCCAAGCCACAACAAGTACATTTTCACTTATCGGTTAGCATAATTTTTTTCTTTTTTTCAGGGTGAACAGGCACCTTTTTACAAAAAGCATGAGCATGAAGAAACAGCCAAAGGGTTGCCAAAACCACATCGCACAGCTTTGACCCTGCTTTTCCAACTAGCCTGCAAAACTGTTTATAATGCGGATGACAAGATCACCGTAACAAGAGCCGTGCTACTACTGCGTGCTGATACGGCGGCACCCCGCTACTGAGCAAACATCACAGCATTAAAAAAATAATTCTTCAAAGACAAAGAAAAAAAAAGAAAAAAAGGTAGCAAGAAGTTCGCTGTTGTTTCATACCACTATAAATCATTTTGTCCACCACAGATATGCAGCTGCCTCTGAGGTGATCAGAAGCAGAAGAGGTTTAATGTTGAGGCTAAAGATACTCAATATTTCAGAAGCTCGATCTCTCAGAAATGTCTTTAGCTGGAGTCTGACAAACCTCTGCAGTTGAGAACATTCCTAGTTGATATAAGCTTACCATCTCAAAGGTACCTCTGGTGACTGCAGGATAATCAGGGTTAAACCATGGATCCTACACGTCACTATACACCACCATCACATACAGGCCAGCTACTTCATTCAGGCAGGAACACCTTTTTAGTTCAAACAGAGACCCCAGTTACAAGTTCCTTTAAAATAACAGCATTAAAAACAGGCAAAAAGAGGGAAAAAAGGGGTTGGGATGAAATGTATATCATCTTTAACATTGCCAATTTCAAAAATAATGTCACCTTTTTTTTCTGTGAAAAGCTGAAGTTTCAGCCCATGTATGTAGGAATAGTTTGTGGATTTGAATTAGTGTTCCTTTTTCTTTTTTAGATTTCAATAACATTCATTAAATTTTAAAATCATCAGGTTTTGCACTTTATGAAAAGAAGGCTATGTTCCTCTCTATATAAAGCAGCAAGATTAAACTAATTTTTCTTGTAAAACCTTGATCTATCTATTCTTAAGGTACATCCTTACACATGCTGTGACTATTATATTGATAAGACTTCTTGTGTATTTAAAAGTTACAAATAATGCTCATTTTATATTATTTTCCTAACATCTACCAATAAAATGTTATTTGTCATTCAAATCTCTACCATGTTTTTTAAGGAGTCAAACCAACCACACTACCAAAACTACGTATAAGTCCACTATAGCATATAACAAGGAGGAAACCATAAGAAACTGCCTCATACTCTGCCAGCATTATCAATAGTTTACTGAGGTACAAAAACTGTGGAGGACACAGTTTATAAAACAGAAAAGGAAATGTACTCTATGCAGTGGGAAAGTTAAAAGTAAAGTGCAGTAACAGCACTATCTTGTTACAAACACTTGGCAGTGTGTCTAAAACGACACAGTCAAAGGCATGATGCAGTACGTGCTGTGTTCCTGTCAGAAGCACTCCCCAAGTCCAAACCTCTCCAGCCATCATCACCACCTCATTTGGCAATGGCTCCAAAGACTCGGTTCATCTACTCTAAATTTACTCCACATGAAACAGACACAAACTTACTAGATGTATTGTGTTCCACGCAGCAAAAAGGGAACATTGGCAAACAGCAGTACAGCATATAGCTGGGCAGCTACAAAGACAGTTGCACTGTATCATGAAAGCACACTTGTACATCATGTCCACATCCTGTTTTCATTTTAAAATTTCAGTGACACTTTTCTTTATTTGTCTTCCTTTCTAAGTTCTTCCAGTTTCTCAGCTCCACATTTTTTTTTCCGTGCCGCTGCACTGGACACAGAAGTAATGTGTTCAGGGCAGATAACAAGCAGCATTTTGAGTGGATAAAGGAGGCAAAGGGACACAAAGAGAACTAACTGACATCTCTTTGATTAGGAGTTGAGCTATAAAAACTCTAAGAGGCTGTATTCTTCCACTTCCCCCAGTTATCACCAAAATTATTTTCTCAGATTCTCTGTAACAGCCCACCAAAGGAAACTCATTAATTCAGGGACACTGATTTGAATTTACTGCCTGCTATATTTCTTAAAAGGAATATGCATAAACTGGAAAGAGTTTCTCAAGCAGCTCTGGGGACTGAGAGATGGGCATTTCAGTAAACCTTGTAGTTAGTGTTTAACTATAAATTAAGTCCAGTGAGGATAGCAACCTTAATGCCAGCCTGGTGTGTACCACAGGCTGTGTATTGATGACACAACTATCTGAAAGCAGAGGTGTTATGTTTACAAAAATATTTATTTTCATGTTGCTATTTTTAAAATCTCCCTGAAAAGACCAAAGTAGTGATTTCTTTTACTACTTTTACTGGTTCCTCTTCTGTTTTTCCCTCTTTCTTAGACAGGACAAATAAGAATGGAGGATTATACCCTCAAAACCTGTGACTCTATAATGCTTTAAGAATTAAAAACTTGATATAAGCTCCCAACCACAATCTAGGACAAAAACAGTTTTAGCTCTAGGAAAAGAGGACAACAGCAGAAGCATCATTCTGTCTTCGTATTTTAGTGAAGGATTGAGATAAGAACATTACTCAGAGGTCACGGAGTAAATCCTACAATAAAGCTTCTATGAAAAGAAGAAAAAAAGGTGTTTTGATTAGAGAGTGTAAGTACCTTCAGAAGAGAAAACAAGTCCTAAAGAGCTCATCATTTTAATCACGAATGGCATAACAAGAACTATACGGTGAACCTAAACAACCTCAATTTAGAAACAGCAAGAATGACAAACCATAGGACCAAACCACTAAGGGAAGCAATGGATATCCCTCTCCAACCAAGGCTGGACAGCTTTCTGGAAATGAGCTTAGCCAAATGCAAGTTGTTAAGCCAAGAAGAATTGCTACTGGATCGCAGTGAAGACAAACTACCAGATCAAATGTCCTTTCTGAACTCAGACTCCATGTGCTTATTTTCTGTTTTTAAAGCAGTCTAGGAAGTTTCTTCTTTGGACGAAATAAACAATTTTGATTCTGTCATCTTACCTTTGATTTGTGCTTGCCTCTTAGCATTGTTCACATGGAACCATTGCTGTCTGAAGTGAGGATGAACACTGGCCTGACTCATCCATACTGACTCCCCAATCCTCTAATCATCTTCTCGCAACAGTAAGAAATTATAAGATAAATTTCTGTATCTTGGATGACTAATTTATTTTGCATATCTAAATGCTGCAAATAAAATTTGTGTCTATGGCGTGTATTAATTATTACTGTAATCTCAAGCACAACTACAGGCCAGGCAGAGAATGCAGCAGCCCTGGGCAGAAGGACTGGAGGGTATTGGTGGATAAGAAGCTAAATGTGAGCCATCAGTGTGTGCCTGCAGCCCCGAAAGTCAGCTGTATCCTGGGCTGCATCAAAATCAGTGTCATCAACAGGTAAAAGGAGATTTTTTTTCCCTTCTGCTCCGCTCTCCTGAGACCTGACCTGGAGCGCTGCATCCAGCTCTGGGGTCCCCCAACATAAGGAGGACATGGACCTGTTGGAGCAAGTCCAGTGGCAGGACACAAAGATGATCAGAGGACAGGAGAACTTCTCCTGTGAAGACCAGCTGAGAGACT
Source organism: Gallinula chloropus (assembly GCF_964237585.1). Classification (NCBI taxonomy): domain Eukaryota; kingdom Metazoa; phylum Chordata; class Aves; order Gruiformes; family Rallidae; genus Gallinula; species Gallinula chloropus. The sequence continues at coordinate 34,733,708 of NC_140089.1, forward strand.
TGGGCTTGTTCAGCCTGGAGAAGAGAAGGTTCGGGTGAGACCTTATAGCAGCCTTCCACTACATAGAGGGGACCTAGAATAAAGCTGGAGAGGGACCTGTTTACATGGGCATGTAGTGACAGGACAAGGGCTAATGGCTTTAAACTGAAGAAAGGTAGGTTTAGGTTAGATACTAGGAAGAATTTCTTCCCTGTGTCCTGGTTTTGGTTAGGATGGAGTTAATTTCTTTTCTAGCAGCGGATGGAATGCTGTGTTTGGGAGTTAGGATGGGAGCAGTGCTGATAGCACCCTGATGTTTTTAGTTGTTGCCAAGCAATCAAGGACTTTTTCAGTTGTTCATATTTCCTTACTAATGAGAAAGGAGGAGACGCAGCCATGACAGGTGACCCGAACTGGCCAAAGGGGATATTCCGTGCCAATTATGTCCTGCTCAGTATAAAGGGAGGCTGATGGGAGGAGGAGTGGGCAGCTCCAGGACGGTCGGGCTCCGGGACGGCTCTGGGTGGCACGGCCTGAGTTGTGTGGTTCGGTGAGAAACTGCATTGTGTATCAACAGCTTCATGTATTTTTTGCTCTAAAGTCCTGTTAGCATTGTTATATTTATCTTTCTGCTATTCTAGTAAACTATCCTTATCCCAACCCGTGGGGTTTTTGGTTGCTTGGTTTTGTGGGTTTTTTCCTGTGAGGGCAGTGAGACCCTGGCACAGGCTGCCCAGAGAAGCTGTGGCTGCCCCTCCCTGGCAGTGTTGAAGGCCAGGTTGGATGGGGCTTTAGGCAACCTGCTCTAGTGGAGGGTGTCCCTGCCCATGGCAGGGTGATCATTAAGGTCCCTATCAACTCAAACTATTCTGTGTTTCTATAATTCTGTGATAATTAGAAAGAGATGTGATTCAAGCAGACAGACTCAAGCGCTTCTAGAGTCTGTGTTCTGCCTCTTTCAGGAGATATGACCCTGACTAAGTAACTTAGCACTTCTGCCTTAATTTCTTCATCTGTAAAACAGAGATAATGCCACTTATTTACATATCACAGTGTATAATGTGGATTAGCTGGTGTTTTAAAGTGCCATGAAGTTGAAAAGACAACTTTAAACACAGTCTGATTAACAGAACCATACATACCAAATTGCAAATATCAATAATAATTATAACGAAAAAGGAGTCCAGAGATTTTAATACCTCCAAGCTTGTTCTGGCTTAGTTTCATTCTTGAACATCACAGTCTGAACACAGAAATACCAATGTAACTTCTGAAAAATGACTGAGAGCATCCTTACTGATGACAACAAAGTGCACAAGAGTTTGGGACTAAAGCCCTCCCACCTTTGCATAAATTTTGTGACTGATCATGAGCTTTTCTCCTGTTCTATACATCAGATATGTCTTCTGGGAGAAAAAAAAAAAGACTACGATGAAAGCCAAGTTTTAATTTAGAATTTAATAAAAATTGATTAAGCATCACAGAGCACAAACAAAGCTGCTCCATAAATCTCTCAGCTCTTTTTGTGCAGGAATGAAAGAAAACATTGTCTGATGAAGCAGATGACAGATGCTGGCTTAAAGATAAGTATTATTTATACTTCTGTACCAGATTTCTTCTTATGCATATCTTATCATGCATGGATATACAATCAACAAAGCAATTATTCTGTATCAGTCAAAGACCTTACAACATACTTTCACTCCATGTGAATTTATTTTATACAGTTCGTTGTTCAATAAAAAGCAGAGAAAGAAAACTTTCAAGAAAATGGTTAACTTACGTCTAAAATAGTCTTTCACGCTGAAATACTCTTTCACACTCAAGTACTGAAATAGAGCAACTGAAAGCTCTGCAAACTGCCATGCTCAGAAATGCACTGATGCTTTGCAAATCAATAAGGAATAGCTGCAATATCTGCAAATACCTGCTGTCAGGGAAGTTTTAATAAAATTAGCTACTCCAGATGATTCTTTTACAAACTAGCCCGGAATCCTCTTCCCTCACTGCAAAATGTAGAGCATCTGCAAGCCTACAATCCACATTAGCTTTTTTTTTTTTAGCGTTATCATGGGCATGAGCATAATATATTTGATATAATTTGTCTGTAAGCAAAATTAAATGTCATTTCCAAATTTTGATGCCTTTTCTTTTACCCCTCTCTGAATGCTCACATTCAGCAGTATCCCAACAAAACACTATATTTTTTCTGGCTTAATAGTCTAAAAGAAAAGGAAGAAAACTATACAATCAGTTAAAAGGCTGAAACAACTTTCGTGCAATGATCTACAGTAATTTGTCTAACAACAGAGGTTGAAAAATGCAGACATAAAAGGCATGTTTCTGCTATGATATACAGGCACCTACATCATAATCACAAAGGAATGGTTCTGAAAGAATTCAAATGACAATTCTTCAAGATTACACTGGCAAAGAAATTAACTTGTAGGCTTTTTCTTTAATTGAGTAAAGTCATCTCTTGAGAATTAGAAATGTACAACTAAAATAGGAATCATAAATCAGCACTTATGCTGCAATATGCAATCAATTTCTCTTTTTTGAATTATGCATGAATGCACTATAGGAGCATATCAATTAGAGGACAATAACTCTTCATGAGTTTCTACAATACTTTCCTATCCCATAAAGCTACACCACACAGAAGAAAAAAAAAGTCTATCTGTTTGAAGAACAAATACTCTTTTCAAAATCTGGCTACTAATATCCACTAGAAGCATCTTGACAACTGGTACTATGATTAAGATTGGAGTAAATTAAAATACTTTGAAACAGCACACATATATATCTTACCTCTGTAGGAACAGTCTGTTTTTTTCTTTCATAGCGAATGATACTCGTGAAGAGTGACTACAGTATTTATGGGATTTAAACAATTTTACATTTTTTCTTTAATTAAAAATGCTGCCAACACCAATTTTCTGTCATGTTTGTACCCTTCAAAGTGAAGAGGTGTTCTGGGATATAAAAGCAATTAAAGGTCACAAGTGAAAAGCCAGAGAAACGAGTATAGGTGTCTCTAGATGACACTGCTGTTTGCATTCCTGCTGTATTTTCATCCAGGAACAAGAAAACTGTGTTTCATTGGTATGCTGGGTGGGATAAAGTATATTCTTCCAGGTGAAAAAGATAAGGTAACTAACTCATAGTAGCAGTGGGTCCAAGTTATCACAAGGTTTGGGAAGGTCTCATCTCTTACCAGACAGTTGATGCAAGCTATTTACAATGACTGGTCAGTCAACCTGTCCTCCATTGTCTGCCAGGCATCCATCTAAACTTGTGACCTAAAACAAAGGCTTATGAATAAGACTATTCTCAAGTTTCAGAACTTGTGAGGAGAGAGACTTCTGAAAGCCACACCGAAACAAGCTGGTGGTGGTAGGTCGTCCAAAAGGAAAAGGATTTCCAAATCACCACTCACTGTTCAGGGGGTTGTCCTGGAAGTCAGTGGAGTCCAAGCATTACATTCATAGGAGAAGGTAGGATGGTAAAACATACAAATGGGATTTTTCAAATATATAAATGGAAACCTTTTACATACATGTGTCAAAAGAATCTACTAGCAACCAAAGGTATCCTCAGAATGTAATTTTATCTTTGTATTTCCCTGCCTGCCATTCTCTTAACAGGTAGGAAAACAATTTTCAAATGCAGCAAACCTGAAGAACCAGCTAACTTGTACAGTAACTAATGCAAAGGTATGCCAGTTTATACTATGTACAGCTTTGACAATGTGTCTACACGTGTAACAGATGGAACACAAAGACATTCCAGAATAAGAAGCTTCTGTCTTTGTCATAATTTTCAGAGAGGAAAATGTACATAAAGACATAAGAATTTGGGTTACATCGTTTGAATCATGGTACTAACATAGCAAACTCCCTTTTTCAGAAGTCTATCTAAAAAAGCCAGTGGCGGGTTTTAAATTATGAATGTCTTGAACAAAAATGTATCCTGAAAGCAATCTCATTATCAAGCAAAAGATTACACAAAGTGTGTGCCAAAAAAAACCCTATCCCACAACCTTTACTTTAGCAGCTCCTTGCTTTTGGTGGGACAGCGCAACAACTGTATTTCCACCATCTCAAAGCATCACCTGATTAACAGATTTTCATTAACTATCCTTGTTTATAATTACGATTTATTCATTATGCTTCACATAGCAACATCCTCATGTTTGTGACAATCAGGTTTTCAAAACTGTAAATAAATGTAACTCTGCCTCTACCCTGAACATCCCAGTTTATCTTTCACAGAGGAAACATCAAAAGTTTTATTGGAAGAAACATACATGGCTACATCTGTCATAATATATAAATACTAAATGTTCCTGGTCTTTCAAAGGGTTGACTTTTCTTTTGTCTATCTTTCCTCCAGGGATTTCTGCAGTGTAGGATCTTAGCGTTTGAGTAATTAGCAGAATGTTGCATTTCATTAAATAATAAAACAAATCTTAGAAACTTCAAAGGAAAACAAATCTAATGGCATTTCTCTGAAATTTGGCACTGGGGGAGGTGGAAAGTAAGTGTTTCTTCTTAAGATTAGAACTCGCAACAAGTGAGACAGAGAAGTGGCATCTTTCCTCAACAATGTCTTCTCTGACACGCATCCTTCAAAGGGAAGTGCTGTCAGCGCTGAGCTGCTAAACAGTTAATCTTCAGTAACTCCACTAAAGAGCACTAGTGGCAGGCTGCCCATCATTCTTTTAGACAGAGCTTGTCAGAGAAAGTAGGGCAGCTTGTCCAGTCCGGCAGTCAACTGATTACTAGCGAGCTCAATGGGGCTGCCCGCCAACCCCTGAGACCGCTGCCAGCCCCTTGGGTATTCGACGGCCAGGATCCAGTGTGGCTCCCTTTGCCAGAATCACATGATGTCAGTGCTGTTTTCTCCTGACCAGAATAACCAGTCATTCAGGTTGCTGCGAATGGCATGCAAACAAATGGCATGAGCTCAGCAAGGCTCATGCTGCATTAACTTCCAGGTGTGACAGCATGGGAAAGGGGCAACTCATCTCTGCAGCACTAGAGGGGCATCCCTTTGGGCCTCATGGCACAGCTGCACAAAAGCTGCTATGGCAATTGCACTGACCTAATCCCCCGCTGAAAAGGATGTTTCTAAGTATTTTTTAAGGAAAGAGATGACACCGGATCACTGGGCCTGGTAGAGCTGAACAGAAACCAGTGAGATATTTACAGCTGTGTGTATGGAACAGAAATGAAACTTCTCAAATGTGTTGGGAGAGAACATATAGTCACTTAACCCGTGAGGAAATTTGGACTTGAAAAGAAATAATGAAATTGATGTCCAGCTGGTACGTTTTTTTCATAAAAGGTTTTCTCCCTGCAAACTGCATCCCACCCAACACACAGACTCGTCCACTTTTACATGACATACTCAACAGCAGACACCATCCTGTAGATATTCAAAGCATTTGCAAAGTGAAATGCAGTGGTGATAAATAAAGAACTTAGTTTCTTTTCACTTTAAAAGTTAGCAGGTTCATCTGTAACACTCTCTGTCAAGGCAGCTCTGCTGGTGCAGCCGATTCCTGAGCTCTTGTCTTTGCTTGGCTAAATTGATCTGGAACAGGAAACCCTTTTCCTGATGCAGGTGTCTGTGTAGAATTAGCATCCTCTGGACCTCATGGAGAATAGCCAGTAAGAAGGTAAAATATGAGGGAAGGGAGGAGAGGCTGAAAAGTATCTTCGGCATCCCTATACCAGATGAAAAAGTGATAAAGATAACATTTTGGGCTGCAAAGGTCAATTGTTTCACATAAGCTGCAGGGCAGGGCAGAAGTTTATATCACAAGAGAAACATACAGAGAAATGGTTGATTTAACAGTCAGTCTTCAGGTGCCAGAGTAATTCTCACAAAGCCAAATGCTACTGCCTTTGACCACTGTTAGGTAGTGGCTCAGTGTCAGATGCAAAAGAGTCAGTGATGCAAGACACAAACCAGCGTGAGTATAGTAGAAAAATTGGCTTTAAACCCTGAGCTAGAGCCTCAGGCCCAACACAGCTGCCCAGAATAGTTTAGGAAGCCAGGAATTCTCACAACACAGACACAGAGTTGTGGAAAAAAAATACATCTCTGGCTGACAAAGTAAGCATGTCAGGATGGACGGGTGACAAAAGCAGATGGGGTTGAAAAGCAGACCCAAACCCCTTTGGCTCAAATGCTAGTGCCTAGATATGTGCCAGTGTCTGGTGCAAAAATGCAGGGACTCTTTTTCATTTGAAGGACCACTGCCAACTTCCAAAGCCAATCTAACAGTCAGTAACTTCTTGTGTTTTGATTTGTCCTTGTTCACCCTAGTGTGTAACTCCTTTGTGGAATTATGAATTAGAGTTAAATCACACATAACTTTAAATCTCAGACAGTTATCAGCAGAAGCATAGCACTCTGAAATAACAACAGGTGTGTGTTTCTCAGATTTCTTTGGCATCACTAACATCCTCCTCCCCTCCAGCATTTGAGACTTCTGACAAGTGGCCCTTCTGTCTCTTCCCCAGCGTAAGGGGAAAAGGTGTAAGGTTGCACCTACGACAACAATTTCTATTAACTTGAAAAAGCAGCTATGACTGTAAAAGGAAAATAATCTGCCAAAGTCCAGAAGTTAAAACAAGTAGCAGTACAATAATAACCAAAAGAGGTAAAAACTGTCACACATTTGATTTGCAGGACACAAGAACAAAAGCAACAGAGGGTGGTTTTTTGTTTCTATTTGTTTCTTTGTTGTTTGGGGGGAGGATGAATTTTTCTTTGTCATTCAGGATCAGTACTTTTCCACCTGATGGCAACCAGGCCTGTGGTGTATATTCTTCTAAATCCAGTATCGGAGACCAACTGATGGCAGAAGTTTGCTTCAGAGTAATGTTATTTATTCTTGGGAAAAGCAAGTGCAATAGGAACACTGCATACAAACTAAGAGAAAACATGGCTCACCACAGACAAATCAAATCCAAACTCTTCGGGCAAATCTGGAAATCTGAATTTCCAGGATGCCAAGCATGGAGTCAGCATTTAGGATTTCAGTATTCTCTCATACTATATGTAAGCTAATTGTTCTGCCTCGCTTTACCTCCTATACACCTGATAATTATACAAGGCTGCCATACTCATCTGTTGAAAGATACACATTTTTAATGAAACGTGATCATCGGTGCCACTAACAACTTGTTCTGTGACTTCATCTGGTCCCATATGTTACAAAATCTCTTAATACTGTATACAAGCTGCCACTTTGACATCTCCTTCTCGCTACTTATATCCACAGTTGTCAATCCTAAAGATAAAATTAATTTAATTAGTGGTATAATAGTAAGAGTCAATTCCAGATTTCATGGCCACTCTAATTATGGTTCCTCTGGTTATTCATAACTAACAGAATAGTGTTCAATATATGCATTTCACACAGAGGCTGTCTACTTGTCGGGGAAGACAGCAGGCCTACTAGTGGCCTAGCTCTCTTCTACCAAGATTTAGGCTCTGACAATATCCTCCTGTTCCCATAATTTAGAAAAAGTTACTCATGCTGAGAGGATCTTAATAATCACATTCTCAAAACACAGCGGCCTTGATGATAGGGGTACAGGCTACCCTAAACCAAGAAGTAGTTATGGGAAGGTACTTGGGATTAACGGAACATGTTAAGAACCAACCATAATAAGATGGTCAGGTGTGTGGATGCTTTTAGGCATCAAAGGTAAACTAACGATATATAGCTATAAGATATGTTTATCAGAACTCATTATAATTACTAACGAATCAGTGTGGTGTGAACAGTGTGTGTAACCAATTGGCAGTTTTTTAGCTTGCCATGTTTGCAGTAACAAATGTATATAATCTGTGTGATTTCACCCAATAAATGGCTTCGCCTAAAATTCATATCAAGTTGCATGTTGTTCATCACCGGTCTCCACACCTACTGTTAGAAAATACTCTGTTATTCTCAGTTTTTGACTACTCGAAACCACAATAGATGCCACAGAACAAGCCCAGCCCTTTGATTCAGTTGTTCCTTTATCAGCTGATATTTTTTTCCCTCAAATTCCAAACTTAATCCTGTTTACTTGAGGTTAAGGAAAAGAGTGGGGGACACGTTTTTATATTTTGCTTAAAACACAGAGTTGCAGAACATTTTTACATTTACAACTTGCTGTAAGGTATTTTACTTTCACTAGGTCCATATGGCAAGGATTAAGTTGTAGTGAAATATCAGTCAAGTGCCCCATTGATACAAGAAGGTCAGAAAAGCATCTAATTATAATTTTCTCCATGGGGTGCCCCCAACCTCTCTTCCAAATTTTCAAAAAAATCAGGTAAACAATAGGGGTGGAAAAGCCATGGGTGAAGAAGGGCTATCTGAAAACTCTATACAGTGGTCACGAATCCCATGAGCAAGTTTCCACATCACTGCAGAAAAATGGTCATTTCTTGGACTGGTCAGCCTCTAAGGCACAATGAAACTGAAGGTCAAAAACCAAGGCAAAAAAGTCATCTAATCTTGGAATGACGAGAGAGCCAGGCCATGGGACTGAAATAACCCTGTCCATCAAACACCATGGCCTTCAGTGCTTCAGTAAGTCAGGCAGCATCTTTGCACCACGCACAAGCCTCATGCAGAGTCCTGTCACCACCAAGCTCAGCGACACAAGGACATGTAACCGAGCACAGGGCACCCACATGTTGCCCCTCAGCCCCTGCGCTCCAAGCATCAGGGATACCCAGATCAGGAAGTCCTCAGCAGCCACTGAGGAGCACAGCACGTAGCAGAAACAAGGTGGTTGTTCCCGTCCATGCCTTGAAGAAAAGCACTGATTAATTTTATTACTTTTTTTTTTTTCTTTTAACTGTTCCATGGCAGGTCTTCACAGAACTGCATGAACAACACACCCAGAGGTGGCAAGGCAGCTGAACTGCCTTAGAGCTCTGCATTCTTTAACCCTCTTTTTTTTTCTTTTCCTTTTAAAGTCTACTGCTAGATGTTTGGAGAGCTGGTGGGGAGCAGAGCTTTGTGGCAGGAGCAGGGAGAGGGACATAGCTTGACAGTGCAAGCCTCATCTTACCAAGAAAAAAAAAATAAAGAAAAAAAGACAAAGCTGAAGAGCAGACTGGTCTCTTGAAATTCTTCTTTGAAAGTAACTGGATACCAAGCATATTAAATTACACTCATTAATGAGACAATTTAGTTAGAGCCTCTCAAGTTCATAATTTTTCATTTGTCTATATGCTTTTCTGGGACGTGGCATCTGCCTCTACAGGAGTTACGCTTCCTTCCCTTCCTTCCCCTCGTACACATACCACCACAAATCTGAAGGGATATTTCAATCACCACTTTGATAAAGGAGATCGTTTTGGCATACAGGTGATCTTCTAGCAGATTAAGGATATTTACTTTCTTCCTGATGGATCATTCCCAGAGATACCAGCACAACACAACCTACGCAATTAGTTTTCACAGGTGGCTGTTTTGCCTCCAGTAAAACTGCTTTCTTTCTCCTCCTGCAAGTCATAGCAGAGCAAATGTATATAAAAACATTTCAGATATGAAATAAACACTTTCATAAAAGCAGCTGTGATGCAATGCATCATTTCTGTCTGACCTGAGCTATGGAATGAACTTTTCTTGCCAGGATCAAAGATGGAAAGGAGAGAGTGGAGGATGGGGGGGCTGGCCAGGGCTGGGGGAAGATCAGGGCTCAGAATAGCACAGTGTAAAATAACCTCAAACGCTCAAAGGGTAAATGCCAGTTTGGTGGTGCAAGCGCATGCACACCCTCTGTGTACTCTGCTGGGCAATTTGTGCAACCAGGCTGACACTGCTGGGCACAACATATCGTGACAGTCGTCCATGACCTACCCTGCATAGCCAAGAGTTACAGAAAAACTTGCCCCTCACATACCATGTGCCACAGGTAACAGGGAACTCCCCAAAGCATAATAAAAACCACGTCCGAAGCCGTAACTTCATTGTCACATGGTTTTGCAGGTCACTGTCAGGGGCTGGGTCTCACTTCTAGTAGTGTCCTTAGAATTTTTTTTCATACATTTTTCCTTTCTTTCAAAAAAAAATGAAATGCATGAAGTAATGTTCTAATGCCAGAGAAAACAAAAAGAAAAAAGAAAGGTGGGGGAAGAAGAAAAGACATTGACAGCTCCTTCAGCTTATTGACTTCTGTGGACAGTTACAATTTTCGCCCAGGTAATTTTGTGCACCATAGCGCAGCAAGTGACCGTTGCTGTTGGAGGCTTCAGTCTTACTCAGGGCTGAAGGTTTTTAGCCTTTTCAGAAAAAAAAAAAAAAAAAAAAAAAAAAAAACAGAAAAAAATATCCATGACTAAAATTACGATGATCTTTGACATAAAAATTTGATTTTGGTATTGACTGCTAGGTAGGTGTGTACAGCACAGTGGCTTCATCCTCAAATTCAGTGCAAAAAAACCCCACAGGCAGCAGCAGTCTACAGCTCTCCTAAGAAAAATCACTGCTGACTAAAACTAACAATGCCAGTTTACTCGATTATACTGTGGCACAACAAATAATTCAGATCTCATTGATGACCTATGTAGGATAAATTTATGGGGACATACGAAATCTATGGGGATCAACTTCTCTAGATATTTATATGTTACATAGTGATTAACTGCAAAGAGGTCCATGGCCCAAATCTGTCATTCTTCTTCATGCAAAGTGTTTATGAAATCCATCTCTCTTGTAGATATCAGAATTGACCAAAATGTTTCTTGTATGTAATACAAACACAAAAGTCCAAGCACTACTCTGAAGAAATATGAGTAACTAAAAATGTGGTCAGAAAAAAAGTATGTAGATACATATACTTAGTAATTTGTGTGGACACATTTTTTCTTAGTCTGTTAAGACTAGTTTTCCTAAATAAATTGGAAGCTGCAGACCTCACTTTCAGAAAGGGCCAAAGGAATAAGTTATTGCAAAAAAAAAAAAAAAAAAAAAAAAGTTTGAAAAGACCTCTATGAAAATTTGTTAAAAAAACCCCAACAAACAACAAAAAAACGGTAGGTTCATTATTAAAACACCAGCAAGTTGCTTATCCAAGGCAAACTTGCTCATTTTGGAAACTAAAAGAGACTTTTATTTTGATTAGCTTTGAAGAGCTTATACAGTTAAGAGAACATGAGAAATACATTCTAGCCCTTCTATTACAGCCACATTTGTTTATTAAAGTTGCACACCTGTGCAAATTGACTCAAGGCAAAAGTGCAATTGAGGACATAGTTTGGCCTGTAGAGTATTTGTTACTGGTAACAGATGAGAAGGAACAAGCCCCATGCAGCTATAACAACTCAGACTAAGCTTGCAAGTTGATAGGGTGGAAACCATACAAAGATATTTTACACTGTGTTGCTCAGACACTAACAGAGAACTCTCCTTTCTCAGACCGACTAATTTTTAGAGTTACAGTATACTGCCATACCAACCTCTGCACACCAATGAATACTGCCAGTCACAGTGGGTCTCCAGAGATAACCTAAACTAACGCAACTTTTATGATGTGATTAAAACACTTTGAAGAAATGAAGGTTTGATTTTGTGTTACTAGGGAGCTTATCTTTCTTCATACCTTTACCATAGAAAGGCATTTGCCACAGAACAGAACCAGAAGCTTCTGATGGTCTAATGACTAATGGCTGCTGATCACACCAGCATCAGATCTAAAAAATACTTCATAGCTCTGTGGCTTCATGGTTTCACTGTCGTTTACATTTTGAAGAAGAAAAATTTAATGCCTACGAGGAACAAGGAGACATAACAGAGGGTTATTCATTTCCTCCATTCACTACTGCCATTTCAGCAAGACAAAAATAGTTTCTTGTTCCCTCACCTAAAATGATTCTAAGAAGAATCTAAAAAGACACTCATCCTCTAAAGCTGTATCATATCAATTAATAAATCCAGGATCATCGCATTATGTATTTTAACAGCATTATGTTTACAAGTAACCCATTCTTCTTTATCCTAGTTTATTACCACTCTTCTGCTCCTCTGAAGTAACGCCTTGTCCCCATCTTATTAAAATCCATCAGCTTTTCTTTTTTGCCTGTTTGAAGAAAAACTGAGACAAGAGGGAATGTATTCCTCCTCTCAACTCCAAAGAGGACCCCAAGAAGTTCTAGCAAAAAACTACAGGAAGTCCAACAATGTTCCTGGATTGGAACATGCTCAAAGCACCTTCCCAAGAATTTCTCTACCTAAGTCTGATGTGACTCTAAGTTAACACATGCAAACTGAGCCTTTGCAAAGGCTTACAACTTGGCCACATTCAGGCTTTTTTTTTCCACAAGAACAGCAACAGGCATCCCCTGACACCAGAATGACCTTGATGCCAAATTACAAGACTTAGCTTAAAAGTATGGAGGCACCACAGTATCTCAATAAAACAGCTATAAGATATATTTGCTACAGTCCAAGATATTTTTATTTAATCTCATTTTTATGAATGGCAAGCCCAGTTTTACTTAAGCTTTATAATAAAATTCGTCTCCAGGTGATGCTCTACACGGAAAAATCAAATCTCAAAGAAGTAAAGCTTGACCAAGTTATTAGCAACAGCAAGCATACTTGTAATGGAGAGATCCTGGCTACCTTGACTCTTAACAGCAGCAGCAGCTCCACAGAGAATAAAAAGAAAGAAAGAACCTTTCAAGCAAAACAAAAAGACAGCAACTGCACCTTTAATTCAAACATTCTAGTCTATAGTAAGATGAATACAGCAAAAGTCTTTATTTGAGACAAGAGCTGAAAATATCTTTCCAGATTGCTGCCAGACAACAAATTGTAGCCAAGCCTGATATCCAATATGGGTCTTCACGGTGACAGCGTGTAGCCTCTTAAGGGATTTGTCTTTGAAATTATCCTGGCTTAAAAACTTCTGGGCCCAAACAAAGTTGAGCAGTCTCATTTTCTGTCCCACTGCTTGAAGCAGAAGCCTATGCCACTTTTCTTATTCTGAGAGACAAGACACTTCCTATTCATGATTTTTTAAGGAGTGTTTGGGGTTCGGAATGTTGCTCAGCTGACATACATTTGCATATCTCTCTGTCTGCCTTCTCCACAGAAATATGGAAAAGACAAAGTCAGATTTTAGATTTCAATGACGAATGGAGGCTTCGCCACTCACTTCAGACACACTACAAGAGGGAGCACGACAGAGACACGTGTAATGTCCTCTGTCCCTTAAGAGAGGAGGCTCCTTTGCCACTTCTTCCAGTGCTGTGATTGGGCACATGCCTTCCTCCAATAAACTCTGCCCAGTATCATGCCAAGTAAAAAGGCTATGCAGAGAACTTCTCAAGTTGCCCATCAAATCAGAAGCTAACAGCACACTTGACTCACCATACGATGATTTGCCTCTGTACATGTGCTTTTGAGAATGCTGGTAGGAAGCCAACTATAGATGGTAGTAACACAACATAAAATAGGTTTAAAGGGAACAATGTACAGTAAAAATGTAACAGAATCACACAAGCCAATAATACACACACGGATAAAAAGCAGCAGTTTCTTTAGCTGGCATAAAGCAAATAATTTACACGTTGACAACCTATATAATAAATAGGCAGAATCAAATTAAAGTACTGCCTCAGTTGAGGGATTCGTGTGAGGAATTGTGGGAACTGCACATTGTATCCTGTCTCAGGGGACCCCACTTCTTGGAAAGTCTGAAGACCACAGATACTCTGTCTCCACTCAGCAACTGTACATTGGGATTCTGGACAGAGTTTTCTCTCTAGATTTTTGGACTCTATGAAGTGGTCCAACCCGGCATGGGCTAACAGGGAGTCTTTGTGCTTCTTCCAGTTTTATGTATGGTCAAATACAGGAGTATACCTCACTTTTAGTCATGTTACATAGCATAGAATGGATGTTGGAAAAACATTATGGGAAAGAACTGAGGCTAGCATTTTCAAAATCACATAGGCATTTTGAAATGCCTGGGCATCAGCTATTCGCTGGGTCACACATTTCAAGAAGTTAATGAAATCAGAGTCTCAATACCTGTAACATTTTAAAGAGAAATAAAATAACTGAAAGGTACTACAGGGCTAGGAAATTTATAGGTCAAAACCACAAATATGCTGCTGTAGGCAGGAAGGGCACTGAGGAAAGGTAAATGTTCTCTCCTTTGAAATAGGCTGATATGTAGATTATTATGACTTTACACTGCTTTGTGGATATCACAAATTAACCAGTCTTTCTGTTACAATCATGTTCCATATTCTTATGCAGCAATTAATTCAGTTGAATGCATACTAACTTTTTTTTTTCCTAAGAAAATAATACATGTATTTGATGTTCTGAACTTACTGAAGAAAGGTAAGTGAGGAGCAGTATGTTATCTCAAGCCTGGTCTAACCTCAGTAAGTGCAGCAGAACAACAGAAGACTCCAACAGAAACGTTTCTGCAGCTGAACTGAGCACAGGCTACAGTTTTGCTGCAAAAAGTCACAGCCTCTAGCCAGCATTATTCAACTGGCAGAGGTTTTTGTTGCAGATCTGGCTCTTGCCTCATAAGAAGATATTTCAGGAAATGTTGGACCAGGAATCTTATGAGATCAAGCCAATGCTTTCTTTCTCCAACTGGAGCAGTGTAAAAATTGAATGACTTGCGGTATTTCAGTATTCCCAGTTCCAGATGGAAATATGAACTGGAGAATAATGCCAGAAAAGAAAAGGCAAAAATCCAGTTAAGTATTTTGCCCCCTTCAAAATGCTTCTGAGTCAAGGTTGGCCTTAACTAGCTGACAGACCATTACCTCAATCAGTGTTCATCAAAGCATTTAGAAATCGTTCTTCTCAAAGCATGTATGTTAGAACAAAGCCTACTATCAGTGACTGGTCCTGGACCAGACAGTCAAAATGCCACCAGCCTCTTGTTTAGGATTTTAATATTTACATATAAGCAATTTACACTTGTTGCTACATTCATCTTGTTCTCTGTTTAGTTTTCAAGGTCACTGTTTCTCATACTTGTAAGTGTGATTATTATTCTTTGCTCCATGCAGCTTTATATTTGAACAAGTTAGAAGACATAAAGGAACAAACATATGAACCAGTCCAGACTGCTTAATGTCAATGAATTTTTTTGCTGTTCTATTCCATCTCTCCCACTGTACCTGCAATTTTCATCAGCAAAGGTTTTAGGTCTTGTGTGAAGTCAGAAACTCTTACAAGAGAAAAGGACCACGTCAAAGAAGTATCTCCATTGATCACCAGTTCAATACGCTATTCCTTCCACTGTTCAAAGCTATTGCAGGGATGGTTACAGCCATCTTGAACAAATACAACAAAATATAATGAAAAAGAGTTGACTTTTACATGCGAAGGAACTTTTTATTTCACAATTTTACCTCTCTTGTTTTTCCTTAGAAGAGTCCTGAGCTATCAGATTGGTGCCCTAAGGACTGTTATAATTATTTTAATGTACCTTAAATCTCTTTTGACTTTCTTTTTTTCATGATTATAACATGGTGTGCAGCTGAGGAATTGAAAGACTGTCAGGAAAACAAGGAACCATGCTGCTCATTCAGTGGTTTAGAAAGCCTTAAATTAACAAAATAATGACTTTCTTTTCATTTTCATTTGGTTCCTTTCCAAATAGAATTGTCATCAACTTCAAAACAGGTAAGATGCTGAAAAGGCCAGAATGAAAGTGTAAGGTGCTTTAGCAGCGAAGTTTTTAGTAAATATCCTTTGGAGATTGACCTTTTTGTCCTAGCAGAAAATCTGTGAACTTTTTTTTTTAATGGAAAAATTGTTAATTGCTTAGTTTGCCACCATATTTTTGTATTGGTAGATACACCATTTTGTTTGTTTCCACTTTTTCAGTCAGGCCTGGACAGACAACAGGTCTCAATCCTATGCTTGTATATGAATGAGACATGGAATGGTGCTATTTTGGAACACAGTTGAAGGGCCAACATCTCGATATTCACATCTGATGCTTGTCAATCAAGGGAGAAAAAACAAGTGGGTTAAAATGGAACTAATGCCTGAAGGTAAGACTTGATGTATGGAGAGTCTTTTAATCTCAGCTTCCTGGAGCAACAGGAAAAGTGACAAAACAAATGTTTCTGGGTTGGCCTGTTCGCCACATGAAGAGGTATATAATCTGTGTCTTCCTGTTCTCTCCCAAAAGCATTTGATTACTTGAATTTTGAAACATTTCTGGACTTTGTTATCTTCCTTTTTTTTTTTTTAATTGTATTATATCAGATACTAGCTGTACAAGTCTCGAAAGGAAAAGGTTTCTATCAGGTCGGCAAGCTTACACAGACTTGCTGAAGGAACACAATGAAAAAGAATGTTGTTAAGATTAAGGAAAAAAACCCTCTTAAGACGCTGCAGTGAGAAGCTTCATTTTATTCGTGAAATGAAAAATTAATACTTGACGTGGGAAGTTGTTATTTTGCTAGCTTGTGAAGCATGGAAGCCTACTGTGTTCAGACTGAAAAATCAGACCTAAACTAGTAAAAATAACATCCCGCTAAACAAAGTGTTACTTTGAGCTTTTATAACTCTTGATATACTAACTGAAGATTAAGTTCACAAGTCAAACATATCAAATACTAAGGTGTGCATATTCATAAAGAATATAGGATCTGCTTCAAGCTCTATGTCCTTTTAAAACTAATATTAACTACATTTTAAATGGCAATGAAAGGTCAAATGTCTTGTACATCTTGCCATTTACCAGTAAATTTCCATGGTAAAGGAGACTGGAGGACAACCCTTTGTCTGCAAGTACCATTTGGTCTGCAAATTAATTGGCAAACTGTCATTGCAGGTAATGAATAAAAACAAAAAAAAAGTGTCCCATAACATCATCTTTTATTACGTACAATCACCTGAGTCTTGTGATATTTTTATGCTTTATTTATTTGAACAAGCATCTATTTCTTTTAAGTCATTTGTATTAGACACACATACAAGCTATTGATTTCTGCAAACCAAGGGATTTTCTTTCTCCACAGAAAAACAATCTACACATACACAGATTCGAAAGATAGGATGAAAGCTCCAAGTGTTTTAATAGCCCATTATCAAAAATTATCCTTTGGCAATAAAAGCCCAGACCACTGGCTTGAGATCAAGTCAAAGAAAAATGGGATTATACAATTTAATCGAGAGAGAGATGTGTTCTAAAAAGGCCATGATCACAGAGGAGAAAAAAAATCTGGAGAGGGTAGAAGACAGCTCAGCTCCCTTTTCTGTCCAATCTACTTGTCTCTCACATACAAAACCACTGGATCTTCCAAGTGTTTTCTTATTTTAAAGAAAAAAAAAGAGGAAAGAAAAGAAAAGAAAAGGAAAAAAAAGGACTAATATTTGGTATTTGTAATTTTTAATAAAATAGAAAAAAAAATCACCAAAAAAAATGCATACTGAGAGGTGACAGGAAACAAAACAGCATTTTGTCTTAAATTTGCACAACCTAATTCACAGTAATAAAGCAGAACCTAAGAGTTCTGGTAAATGTCAGTGCAGTCATGTTCATTACATATGTTGATAGGTATGAAGCAAAGTCTCTGTAGGCCCTTCAAAAATTGCACACAGCCGATTTAATGCAAACCAGAAGTCACTGACTGCTGGATGAACATTCGGTTTCATTCCCACATGGATATTAAAACAAAGCGGGGGGGATGAGGGACGGGGGTGGGGAGTGGGAGGGACGGGGGGGGGGAAAGGGGAGGGGGGCTTCCTCCTCGTTTATTTACAGTTAAAGGGTGGGTCTTGAGGAATGAGCATGAGGCCACTGAAGGATGGATTCGGTTTATGGGAAGACACCTCCCAGCCTCCCATTCTCCAGCCACCGCAGGGAAAGCGCCTGGGCTGTGTGTAACCTCCTCCCCCATCTCGCATCTGCCTTGCCCAATCTCGCCTGGGCCCGCTCCAACAACAACATCTGCTTGGCAGCTTTTCAAACCCATGGATAGTTATCTAACTGAGGCTTTTGTGCTGCACTGTTTATTCTGTGTGAAGAAATGCCTCCTTAGTTGAAAGAGTACTTTAGAAAAGCTGTGCAGCTATTAGCAAGTGAAGCACAAGGCTAATAACCCCCACCTGCTCATCAAATTAATTATGACATCTGAGTCATTATAACTCAGAAAGAACACACGACTGCAGACTTGTCACATGTAGAAATAAACACACTCTGCATTAGGGGAGGGAAATATAAGGCAAAAGGGTCCAGAAGAAAAACATCAAACGCTCCACATTTCATTTATTAAAAATGTGCATCATTAACTTTCCAAAGGCAAAAACTAAAGGAGAGAAGCTAGGAGTGGATAAATTTTCCTGCAGAACACATCTCTACTCCTCTGTACGGGCTTTGTGAAGAAAAGGAGAAGAAAAACATATTAACACAGTGTTCTTCACAGCAGGACTGTAAATCAGCATGCTCTTTTGTGAGAAATTTTGTTTCTGTAGGATTCCATAAGAACCTGGTGGGAGAAGTGGACATAACATCTCCCGTTCCCCATCCCCCATTCAATTACTTCCAACGTACCACACATATCTCAAGATACATTTTCAGACTGGAGCACACATAACAAGGACTAAGGTGGGGGGAAAAGTCTGACATCTAAGTCAAAATTTAAGTCTCTGGCAAATGGCAAAGGGAATAAAAATTTCAAAATATAAAATATCTGCAAGTCAGATTCCACTACTCTCAGACTGTTAAGTATGAAGCACTGCCACACTTTATATTCCGATGTTGCCTACTAATCTGATTCTTGAAGCTGTTGGGTCATTATGCCACAATTCATGTAGATGATAGTTTCTTTCAATCGCAAGATTGAGTTCAACTGGAAAGGTTAAATCATGCATTTGCTTGCTACACTGCTAAAGGTCTCTTGACAGCCACCGTAGGCATCTTCCGTACTTGGTAGCACTTCCCTGGAAAGAGCAAGGATTTTTCACTCTGAAAGACCCGTGCCTCGCCCCGTACTTCACTCTCACAAGTGGTTCTTCAATGAAAAGCACGATTGATGGCTAATTCATCTTAAACAATTCTCAGACCTTTTTATTATCAAAATTAAGTGACAGGTAAACAAACCATTAATACGCCCATGTACTGTGAATAAAAAACCTCAGGCACTAAACACTAAGCATTGGAAAAGCGTTTGCCTTGCATTAGTCCCAACTCATTCTTTGTCCACAGCGCTTCCTCCAGAGCAGTGCACGGAATCACCAAGAAACTTCCCTGGTACAAAGAGTCCCCCTTCATGAAATGTCTTTACCACAAATAAACTTGGTTTTATCAGTTAGAGGAGCAGAAAACATTTTCTAAGCAAGCCACATAACACAACCCAAAGAAGCAAATGGAATATTACTTGTTACAGGTCAGCTTCACCTACACCTTTTCTCATATTCAGTGTGCATTTTTCACTGTGTTAGTCGCAACCACCACCATTTGAAAATAAGACCTCCAGCATTATTTCTGGTCAAAAAATGCTGCAGAATTAACTTTCAGACAAGACAATACTGGTTGCCTAGCATCTTCATAGTTTTTAAGTAATATGTATGCTAATTATTGAGAAAACGATGCTGGAACCTCATTTTACCTACTTGCTTTTATTTGTTTTTACTTTAACTACATATTTTTTTCCATTTTAAATAATATTTTAGTTGATTTGTTCAACTTTTTAATTTAGCCTAACATTGAGAAGCATTAAAAAGAAAGGAAATATTAAAAGGGTAGTCCCAGCTTTGCTTTTGCCAAATAAGACTAATACTCATCCTAGAAAAATAAATTACTATCACTTGAATGTGTCCGTGTTGCAGAACCAGAATAAAGAAGAAACAGGAAATACATTAATCACCCAGGCAGGGTGTTCTGCACAGATTTATGTGCCTGGGAGGATGAGCCTTGCATTTAGCCTTCTCAAAAGCTCCACTTTCTGAGAAATCCTCTTCACTGGGGACTCGGTGCATTGATAGTGAAGCCTACGGCTTCCTCCACCTCAGGACTGCGCCTGTGGACAGAAGAAGAACCAAATGTTCTCCTCCCTGCTACAACCTCATACTGCCCAGCACGGAACTGCTGGCACTGCCGTCCCTGCAACCTGTTCCTGCCCTGATCTACACGCACGTACTGCTCCTTCGCATTGCAGAAGAGCACCAGGAAAGCTGTGAAGACGTAAAGCATGATACATTCAGGATTCTCACTGATTTTGGTTCAATGGACTATTTCTCAAAAAAAAAAAAAAATAAAAATGAAAAAGAAAAAAGGAGAAAGACTATATGTGTACAGTTTTTATTCACCGATGTATACGTGGATAATTAGGCTTGCAGGAATGTACTGCTTCTGTTCTTCCTGCAAGAACTCACAAAGTATATATTACTTCACAGTATGTATTTACTTTTGTATATATTTGCTTTTGCAGGACACACTGCCCTGCAAAAAAAGTTAAGTGTGGCTCTGAAGCACACAGAACCTGGCCTTCAGCTAGCACGTTCAGGGTTTACTTGCAGGAACAGAGAGAAAAAATTGTTCTTTAGTGGTATGCTATTAAAAGAATTTACAACGGCATGCACAACAAAAGTTTTAGTAGTACCATCGAGTTACAAAATATCTGATAGACCTAGATTTCATCTGAATGTTCTGGGTTTTTTCCCAAAATATTACCAGGAATCAAAGCAAGTAGAGGCACAGAACTTGCGGGCCCAAATGTAAAAACAGACTGTTATTTGCAGATGCACCATCAGGGAAGAAAGAGTTAATGCCAAACTTGTCAAAATATTTTTTAAGTTATTTTTTAATAACTAGTTCCCACAGTTAAGGAATTCCTTTACCATGATGAATAATAAATATGTATTCCAGAAGAACACAGCTAGAGTGTACGAAAGCTTGTGCACCCGCACCCAAGCACACACACGCACACACACACATTGCACAGACATTATGCATGCTAAAGTGCAGGAAGGGAACCGTACATGCAAAAAAGTGTGGTCCACCACAGCCACACATGAGAAATGGTTTTACATGACATTTTCTGACAGGTCCCTAAATTTAGCAGGACTGTCACTGAACTCCCCAAAAAAATGCCAGAGGACACAGCAGAGAGCATGTGCCTTTCTCAAAATTCTGCAGTTCCTAGATCTTTACGAAAGCGCACTGCTGCTCGCATCCACTTAATCTCTGCACACATCTCCACCCCTACTTCCTTCCCAATGGTATGTGGTCTTGAAAATACAAATGTTCAAGTTTCCTGGAGCTGAGCGAAAGAGGAAAAAGTCCCACTCCCAGGAGGCAAAACTAAAGGCTCTCGGAGCCCCTGAAGTTGTTAAGTACAATACAACATAACGTGGCACTTCACCATAATTAGCAAGAGGGAAACAGCCTTTTTTTCACCTCCAATGGCATTAAAGAGATAAGCCAATGAATTCCAGATCCGTATCTGAAAGCGCAAAGGTGTCTGATCAAGAAAGTGCTTATATGGACAAGGAGTGACATTTTGTGTGACAAAGCAGGAAATAAAGCAAAACAAAACAAAAACCAAACAAAAAACCCCAATTCAGAGCAACACAAATCTGCTCAAAACCAGTTGTAGCTGCAGATATTGTCAGAGGCAATGCTATTAACATGCAACCAGGAAAAAGCCCCACCAAATCAAACCCACAACTGAGAAAAAAAAATCTTGTGGTTACTTCTTTCTCTCTGGATTTTTATTGATAAATAAAAACATTCAGTAAATGTGGTCAGCAGAATTCCTCCTAGTTTGATAAATGATCGCCTCCTCCTTTGTATGGATATATTATTTCTAAAAGTGCAACTTTGGGTATTTGAAATGTTTTAAACTGAAAAGGCTTCATTCCCCAGCCTTTTGTAAGTAATGTCATTATTCATGCAAATGATGCTGAGGGACTCTGTTTTCCTTTACCTGTGCATCCAGCTTTTGCCCCTGTGCTGTAAGTTGCTGTTTTAAGGCAAAGAAGGAGAGGCAGTACTGCAAGCGTTTACTTCTCTGCAGCCACTCACGATGAAACTTGTCGATAGTACCTCAGGGCTCCCACGGCAGCTTTGATTTAATAGCAAAGGACCGAATGCATTACACACTTTGTTCAGGTTTTTGTGGGAAAGGAGGGGTGTAGAAAGGACACATAAACCAGGCCTGCTAATGGCTCAAATCCCCTGACTACAGAGCAAATCACGCTCAGACAGGGGCAGTAGTTTCCTCTGGCTGATCTATCGACGTGCCTTGATAATCTTCCAGAGGAACCACATCAAAGAGGGGAACAATTGTGCCGTTAACCATGCCTACTCATTCTTGGGTTTCTCTGCTGAGATTATGGACCATTTCAGTGTTGCTTTTCTGTAAAACAGACACCAGTCCACCAAAAACCTGGCCGAACCCTCAGCCTTCCCTTTTACGCCAGTGAGACCACATTCTTCAGCAGGCGCTTCTGACAAAACTTCTATTCCAGACTTCAGCTGGTTTATCACAGTGGTAGCTCCTAGCCTTATGGGGGTAGTTTTTACCATTTCCAGGCTGATACTTGTGCATGCTCAACATCGCTAGTTAATGTGCAGTCCGACCACAACAGTGCTTGGAAGGGGCGCAGCAGAAGCCAGCCCTGCCACAGCCCTCCGCTGAATTACAGGACAACAGAGAGGGGGAACATCCAGCACTCGCACAAAATAAAAATAAAAAAAAACGTAAAAGCCCCAAACCACAAAACGTCAAATTTGGGGGGTTTGGTTTTTGTGGTTTGCATTTGTTGGGGTTTTTTTTTTGTGTTCATGTTTTCATATATTCTGCCTTTCAATACAGCATCCTTCGGTGCCAAAAACAAGACACTGTGACAGCCGTTCTACCACTGCTAGATAAGGAGTGTCCAAATGTGTTGTCCTGCCTGTAACTACACTTTCTATTTCTGTTCTGAATCGCGCTCAATTACAGATTATACCAACAGGGTGTATGTTTCTGGTACTGGGTGCCAAAATTATTTTAAAAAGCAATGTAGCTCACTGTCATTAAGCCAAACCAAAACTCTGTGAGTGCCAAATGTGGCACTACTGCCAACAGTTGTCTACTGTTAGACTATACCACCCATTGTGGGATTGTTCTTCCTCTCTCTCTCTGTGCAATAAAGCGGCTGGACTCCGTTCTCCTGGAGTGACGCATCAGTGCTTTACTTGGAACTGCAAACTCATTTTTGGACACAACAGAAGCCTTCCTCCCCCACCTCCCCAGCCCCCACCCCCATTTTCCCCCAGCTGACAATTCACTTAGAAGATTTTAGGCCTAATTGAGAAGACAAAACTACACACAGAAAACTAGACTTTGGTTTTGACAATGAAGCCCCTAAAAATAAAGATATTATTTTATATGAGAATACAAAATCACCTCTTTTGTTGGTCTACAAGAATTTCCAATTTTTCATTTTAATTCTGTGGACTTCAAGAAAAATAATTTTTTCCCCATCAGCTTAAAATTAATACCATAAAGTAAAATCTTAATAACTTGCAACCCATCAGCAAGCCAAAAGAGAACATATAACACTTAAAAACCTGGTCCATAGCTCCTGGACTGTTACACATACTCCTTATCAGGATTTATTGGCAGATTCAAAACCGCAACCTCTGAAATACCACAGTAATTTACTATTTTAGAAACAAGGTAATACAGCAGTTTCCAAGACAGCACAATGCAATAACCACAGAGAATTGCAGATTTATGCTGATAACAACTGCACTGCTTTTTATCCAAGTGCTTCAAAGTGTCTTACAAACATGATTAAGCCTCACCACGACCAGGAGACAAGCAAGTAAGTATTAAGAGTTTTAGTCTAAGGGCTAAGCAGCTGAGGCACCTACCGATGTCCAAAGGAGCTTTGCCACTGACCTCCATTAAGGCAGGAATTAATGAGAAGCTCACTAATGAAACTGAAGAACTTGACCCACATGCTCAGAGAATTGTTCGTACAAAGTTCCTGGCCATTGACTGATAGGAGTCGAGACATACAGTTTACACTCTGAATGGGTGCATGCAAAATGAAAATGAATCTTCAAAGTATTTCACAAAGCTTTACACAGGTCCAAACTATGCATATGGCCTTTATTGTCAACTGTAACAAAACTTTGTGAATAAACTAAACTGGGAAAGCAAGCCAATCTTTTATATCACTTCAATAGAAATTTACCTCAGGAAATTAATTTCCCTGGTTTCAAGTTAGAAATACACATAAAAATTGTACTCGTTATATTGGATGCAATTTTGTGATCCTGTAACTGTAGAATAGTATTAATTATAAAGTTCATTTTCATTTTATTTTTCATGTACTACTTCTATGAGTTTTTGATCCTAGTCCTGTTGATGATTGCTAGCCTTGCAGAAGATGTTACCGAGGAACTTTTTTTCTATTAAATGTTCAAGAAAAAGACTAAATTTTATTCTTGGCATTGTTCATGGAATTTTAGAGCAAATGCATCAGTTTTTAGCCTTCTTTTTAAAAGCCCCTAGTATGGACAACATATAAACAGCTGAATTCTCTCTTCAGCAGCCCATCCACATCATTTACACAGGAAAATATGGTAGCTCCCAAGACATATTTCATTTAATGGTCTGTCTACACTGGGCAATCACTGCCGCATTGTCCAGAGTTAGCAATGCCATCATATTACTAAACTCTGCCAATGCAATAAATTTCCCTGCACAAAGGCACTCAGCACAAGTTGAGAATGTTCACACTAAGAGCTGGTACAAAGTTTTTACTGGAGCACAGAAGAGAGTAGCTAAGTCTGCAGCTGTGCTTATTTAGCTTACTTTAAACTGCTTTCCATACAGAGAGAAAAGCCTAAAGCTATTTGAAGGATAATAAATATATCACACTACTGTTCTTAAATTGCAATTTCTCTATTGTCTACAAGTGGCGAAGGAGTGGAAGAGAGTGTTGGCCTGAAGAATGGTGGCATTTAGTTCTGGATCCTCCAACCACAACATGAAAGTAAGCAAATGCAACGTTTTATGTCAAAAGCTCTGAAATTAACAAATCGGTCCTGTAATACTAAACCACAATTTCCCACACAGATGCCAAATAACTGTTTACCTACATAACACAGGTTTCACTCACACCTCCATGATGTAAGCTCACCTAAAAGCTCATCTGAAGCAACTGCTGATGCTTCCCACTCTCCTCACACATAGAGGTATGTTTGAAATCCATGTTCATAGCAGTGAGTGTGATTGTGAAACTCTTTTTTGTTCCATATCAGGTCTTTGAGAAATTCCTTGCTGAATACATTTTGGATGCTTTGCATATCTGATATATGCTTAGCTTAATGCAGCAGGTTTGAAGGAAGCACAAAAGAAGAGAGGGAGCACTTCACTTCCTTCTTCATTAGCTGTTAAAGGGAAAGACTAATGCCCCACGGCATGTACAGTGAATGGAGTCTTCTTCCAAGAGGAAAGAAAGCCCTCCAATGCTGAGTGTACTGGGTGCAGGGCTCCAGGAGTGGGCAGTGGGGGGCTGCAGGGGTGGCCTCCGTAGAAGCCTTAGCGGGCTGCCCCATGCTGGACACAGATGGCTCCAGCTGGCTCCAGCAGACCCACCGCAGGGCATGGCTGAGCCCCTCAGCCAAGACGGCAGTGCCTCTCGGAAAATGTATTTAAGAAAGGGCAAAACAGTGAGGAATGAGGAAAAAGCAAGCGTGAGAAACAGCCCTGTGAACACCAAGTTCACAGAAGAAGGATACAGAGGAGGTGCACCAGGACCGCAGTGGAGCAGATATTCCCCTGCAGCCTGTGGAGAGGTCCATGCCAAAACAGATGTCCATACCGCAGCCCATGGAGGACTCTGCAATGGAGCAAATGGATATTTCCTAAAGGACTGTACTCTGCAGAGAAGACATACTGGAGTGAGGGAAAAAGGGGGAAGGAGATGTAAAGAGGAGCTATTGTAGACTGGCCACAACCCAGTTTCCCATTCCCTGGCACCACCGGAGCCAGAGGCTGAGGGAGGTAGAGGACTCAGGAGCAAAGAAGTGAAGTTGAGCCTGATAAGAAGGGGAAGGTGGTTTCATTTTCCTTTGTTTCTCACCATACAACCGCACTTTAACTGGCAATAAAACGAGATTAATTCTCCCCAAACAGAGTCTGTTCTACCTATGAGGGCAATCTGTAAGTGACCTCCCTGTCTTTGTCTTGATTTGCCAGCTTTCTTGCCCTATTTTCTCCTTGTCCTCTGGAGAAGGCAGAGTGAGAGAGCAGCTGGGTGGGTGTCTGGGAGCCAGCCAAGGTCAGCCCACCACACTGAAAAAAGACAAAATGGGCTTTGGCTTTTTCTTGTTGCTGCAGAACAGGATGCATTTGCCTGTCTGTCCAAGTAGTAGTGCTCAGATTAAAAGATCCACTTACAGTCGAAATTGTCTTTCATCACTATCATATTTCAGCACACTCTCTGCTCATCAATTAAAAAACAAAACAAAACAATGAAAACTGTCAGGTGATAATATTTCTCCAACTAAGGTTCTGAAATCTAAGAAAATATAGATTTCTCTCTCAGTTTTTATATGATGTCTGTCATTGTTCTGCTGAAGTATGGACATAAGTATGAAACATAGAGTAGAGGTGCATTCACCTCACTTTCTTGTACATAGAGTCTGCAATTAAAAAAAAAATACACTTGTTCACAAAAAAGACTTGTCCAACATAGCAAATTTACCACAATAACAACTCTGGTATAATATAATACCCCTTTGGAAAGCATGCTTTGTCATAAAAGCATCTTTTCTGATTCTAAAGCATCTTTTTTTTTCACTTCTAAAACACCTGTGCCCAGAACAGTAATTTATACTGGAATTAACTACTACAGAATAAATTACTTAGGATTTTCTACATTTACATATGGCAAAGAAGCATAAAAGAAACAAGATTACTCTATTAAAAATAAAGGACAAACTCAACCCTCAAAGCCCTTCAAAAAATGAAATAACTGATTACTTTTGTGCTGCATTTCTTTGCATTATATTTCAAACTACTAGAACATCACTTCTGCTTTTTAAATTCAATATTTTAACCAGATCGGCTCACTCCCAGACTAGGATCATCCCCTTGACCACCTAAGCACTTTCTGCCAGCACGAAGGACAGATCAGCAAAGTGGTGAGATAACCAACCAGCAGCACCAGGGCAAGAGAAGGTTGCTGTGGGAAGAGGAGCAGAGAGGAACCAATGGAGAAGGTCCCCTTTTTGCAGCAGCTATCTGTGCAGTCACCTCAGCTGCTTCATGGGTTGTACCCTTAAATTTGTCTGAAGATATGAAACGCTTCACTGTGAGGTAAAAGAAGATGTGCCAGAGCCTAAGGATATTAACATAATGAACAATGGTTACTGTGGGAGGGGGAAACAAATTATTTCTTGACTTTAGAATTTATTTTATGGGAGAGCACGTGCTCCACTTTTGAGGTCTCCAAGCAATAGTCAATCCCCCATTTTAAAAATGCAACAGAAAGACAGTAAAGGAATAGTAGAAAACAAACTAACTGGAAAAAAATCCACATCAGTTCTGACTAACGAACACTCTTCATCACCAGGCCCCTTTCACATACATTGTACATTGTGTCTGTTCACCACTCCTTGGACACACACACACACCCCCAAGAACAGCAACAACAAAACCAGCAAAAAGCAACCTTCATAAGACATCTAGAAGTCCTTGTAATTTAGTAGGGATGCATGATCACCATACCCCCGTTTCAAACGTAATGCACAGAGTTTTCCTGGCAGAACTCATGCTAAACTCCTCCAGACACTCAGCGCGAGCGCACAAGCAAACAGTATAGAATTTTTGAATCAGTAAGTCATTTGGAAGAATCTCCAGAAGTGTGCCGAGGCATGCTTCTGGTGTTGTGCCAAATTATGTGCTTCTGTTTGTGGCTTTCAAATATGGATTAGACAGATGCACGAGCATGTACTATTTGGCAAGTAGTGACAATAGCCTACTCTGAATTTAGCAATTCAAGCTTTACTTAAGTTTTGCTAGGTGAAAGAAAAAATATTAATGACATATTGTTTGGGCTCTGTCTTTCTATCCTTTTGCCATCTTCCCGCTAACTTGCTAAAGACAAGAAGCCCCTCTAATTCCAGAATGTCCCCTTCGGATAACTCTAGTGCAGGGATTTCAACAGGAAGGTTTAGATGTCAAGTGCATTTAAAATGGAGCTTGCGTTTGTACTTGCTGTTACTCTACGGCACGTGAAAAATTCCAGAAGGCCCACTGTTGAAATCTTTCATACTTCAATTTCTGGCCATGGATCCATTTGGAAATTAGTTAACATAACTTGGAACAGAAAGTCTTGTGCCTGGACTGTGCCATCGGCAAATACAGACTTTTGCACAATGCATACCATGGGCTCACAGGATTACTATAACCAACACCTACGGAACTCTTCCTCCTCTTACTACCACAAGGTTGACCGACATACCTAAGGCAACACTTCTTGATTCTCTACGCTTCGGAGCTTGAAACACAGGAATTTCAAATAAAGCTTTATTCTAGATTCTGCAACCATTTCAATGTTCTACAAATAACAGGCCTTAATCTTCACTTTAACCTCAATTTACCAGGAATATAAACACAAGTGCCATCGTCTTCTATAAATCACATATAAAATGTCATGCAGGGTCAATCCAGTTACAGCCTGTCATTTTCCTCAGTTCATAGGTAAGAGTAATAGCTGAGTTAGCCGTGAAAAAAATGTATGGAAACCAGGAAACTTAAAAAAAAAAGATAGAAAGGATTAGATACTGACAGTGGTTCATTGTTAATTGAGTCCCATGTGTGAAAGCTACATTAAGATTAGTTTATACAGCTGCTGCTATTTGTCAAAACATTGCTAACAAGGTACACATGTTAAATCTAATCATCTCCTTTCAGTCCCCCCAAAAAAGAATGACCACACTAAATTCTATGACAAATATTAATTGAGAAAAATCACTGTTATTTTCTGGGGAATCCACCTAATTCAGATTATTCTTCTTAATTTATTATGACAATAAGCATTTTTGTAACAATTTCCCACCAAACGAAAACTGAATGTTTAGAGACTACAGAGGTAGAAACAGAAGGAAACTGAAGGTTCAATCCCGACAAACTCTCCTCTGTATCTCCAAATATTAAATTTTCAAGAACTGTTTTGAAACAAAAATAAGTCATGATGCTATCATTGCCAGTAGAAAACAAGACCTATTAAATCAAAACCATGCCTAACTCAATGAAAAGAAAATATAGTGTTCTGAAAATAATGGGAACATAGGTATATTCTGCTTTTTTACAAACTAAAAAAAAAAAAATCAGGGAGACTACAGATGGAATTAAACAAGGATGCTCTACAGCTAAGGAACACAGAGAACAAAGTCATCCAGAGTAAACCCATTCCTCCATACAAGCTGAAAATGGGCAACCTGGTCTTGCAAAGAGGGAAGATAATTAGCTGGAGCCACCCCTGATGCTGCCGTGCTAGGTCATGTTACAAGGGTGGGCTAGATGGCTAAGTGGCAGCTGGGCACTTCAAAGGGAGCCTGCTAGATGACACAAGCTACATCTGAAAAGCAACACCATCACCCTCCCCTGACACTGGGCCCGCTTCATCCCTGTCACTTGAGCTGGAAAGGAGCTGTTTGAGAGATCAGCATTGACCACTCCCCTGGTTCACATTGGTTCACATGAGTATGGGTGTATTTACACATTTTGTAGGCAGCCGTACACAAGGCTTGAGCCTTGCCATGAGCCAGCTGGCCAGATCTGAATGCCTTGTAGTTGCTACAATGTGCTCGGTTGGCTTAAAGCATAAAGTTTTTGGGTCTGCTTAGAAAATGCCATATGAGTATGTCATAATCTTGCTTCAATTTTCTTAGCCTGACTACTGTCTGATCCACTTCAGCACAAAGCACTTCTCTGGAAGGTGAGCTCAGACTTATTTGTGTAAGAATTAGGCTGCGACAAAAATGCCCAGCCACAGCACACTTCACAGCCGTGCCCTGAAGCTTTGCTTTCTAACACTGGGTGCCAGTAAGGTAGTACCACAGAAGACTAATGCAAAAGGGAGTCTGGTGGAGTCTGGGAGAAAAGCGAGAAGCGCACTGACAAACGTGGGCAGGAAACCAGCCCTAACTTTCAGTAATTGTGAGCACAGTAACATGGCCAGTGGGAACAGGCACAGCGACCAGACACCAAATGTTAAAAGTTTCCTTTTCAATTTGCCACTGACTTTTTTGTTTGGCCTAAGGAAAGTTGCTTAATACCTTCACTGAAGAAACTTTCTGTTTTCTACAGACCTCTTCCTGCCTGTCATACACACTCAGACCATTCAGCAGCTTCTGTACAATTAGACCTATCTCTTGTGTGCCTGCACAACCAGCTAAACTTTTTTCATAATATAAATTATGAAAGATTTTTGTCTTTTCACATGAGGGGGGATATTCAGGAAATCAAATATCTCTTGTGTTGAATTCAAATCTGCCTCAGTAAGAAAATAATATTTAAATAATTGCATTATTATGGTAAGGTGAAAGAAAAAAACACACGAACCACAACAAATAAACTACATTCTACATACTCAAAGAACATTCAAATTTAACTGCCAAATAACAACAAATAATTATACCTGTAATTGCATCTGTGCAACTGAGTTGAATCCCTAAATGTCAAGGCTTCCAATTGTTACAGAAAACCTGTTGTATATTAGTCTCAATTATACTCATTTCAACCTTGCAGTCAGCTGCCTCGTTTAAATACGTTTAACAAACATTAGGGAGTGAGTCAGGTAGAGAACGGGGTAGAGAACGGTGGCTATGACACTTCACAGCCGAGCTCTGACGTCGGTGCTGTAACCCTGCTGACATACTTGCACCACTAGCGGTGCAGGACTGTGTCGGTTCCACACGGCACAAATGCCAGAAGAAAGTTATTATCTGCAATTCGCAGTTTTGCTGAGTCAGAAGGAAGAAGTGGTAAACAAATACAAGAAGAAGAAAGTCACAAAGCACGGAACTTAAGTGCTGTTTATGTGGTCACATAAACACAACACAGTGGTAAACCCCCCAAAACAAAATTTAAGTAACAGTTATCATGAAACCAAAAGAATGTATAGCAATGATTTTACCCTGTAATTCCTATTGGACGTACTGCATCAATGGCATACTTTAACTTCACTTTCCTAGCTTGCTGATAAGCTAGGAACATGGATGTAATTATAGTTGTTGGCTTCTAGCTCTCCCTATAAACCATGCAGAGATAAACTGCTATTAGTGAACAAGCACACTACAAATAATCGTACTTTGAGAATATAGGTAAAGGAGGCAAAAAAATATCAAAACCACCAAATGGAAAGCCAATCACAGCAAGAATAAAGATCATGCAGAAAGCACATCGAGGTCACTTCTAGCTTATGCTAATTTGCTACAAGCCAGCAGTTTGTTTCATTCACACCAACAAACGCACCCATGTTGTAAAGCGGAGGCATCTTTAAAATCTGGACTTACTTTGATGCCTCAGGTTTCCTACTTTTCAACAAACGTGTGAGAACACTGCCTGCCATGCATGTTCAAATATTTACTTTGTGTAGCAAAAAAGAGAGTCTTCAACTCACAGAGTCTGTAAAATACTTTTATTCTGATACCGTTACCTGGATTAAAGGTGTGCCAGAGTAAGGCTTTTGTGGTTTCCAAGACGAACCTCTTAAGTGTTCTGATAGAAATGTACTCTTGAATGGTGTACCTTTTTTTTTAATTCACTTCTGCTGAGGGTTTGAACTGTCTGCAAAAAGGCTGCCCATACTACCCAAATGCTTTTTATCAATGAACACTTAATCTTCACCATTTCTTACGAGCCACCACATACTTCTGTAATTAAATATTTAATTTAAAAAGCTGTTAAGCACACTGTTCAGTATGATTCCTTGGACAGACAGCAGATTACTTATGTGGGTAATCTCTACACTAGAGAATGAAAGCCGTTCTTAGATATTTTTGCTTCTGAAGCCAATGGATTTATGCACATTGGCAGTAAAATAAAAGCCTCATAACTGTGTCTTAAGAGTTTGAAATTCGAAAGAGGAGAAACACATACTATCATTTTTAAAACACCATGAATTGATTAATAAAATCAAAAGGAATAATTGATCTAAAGAGAATTGATAGCAACATGTACAGTGGTCACAGAATTTCTAAGGAAATTATCCTGTTTGCATCAATAGCAGTGACAACATCACAAGAACAAGCACCATCTACTAAACCAGCCATTCCCTGCACAACCTGGTATAGCGAATTTATCCTTTAAAGTTTATATATATGTTTTAGTTTGTTTCTTTCCTTTTGCACAAGTAACATTTAATCAAAAACTATTTCATTTCTCCCTTAGTAATTCTGAAAGAATAACCGTGGTTATCTACAATGTCTCCTGCTATCTGATTTGGTGTAATAAACTTCTGTAACAACTATACAGATTAATAAATTTAAGTGTTTGTTGGATTAACAAAAATGTGTTTTTCTAAAATAAAACCTTAGCCACTTACTTTCCAGGTTTTCCTCTATTTTGACAAGTATCACGGAGCAGGGGGGGCGGGGGGGAAGTTAAAAATCCAAGCATTTGCAACAAGGGGGGAGTTGCCAGAGCAATTGTGCATACACACTGCACCACTGATGTCGACTCCCACCTCTTTTGGGTTTCCCAGAGGTCTCCCTTCCCCCCATAAATGGCCCAACATATCTGCCAGGCTCTTTCTCTTGCATTTTCTGCAGCTGTTTTATTATAACATCTGTGCTGCGAGGGACAGTGAGTAACATCTCATATCAACGTTCACTGCACAGAAAGGCATGCAGGAAACAAACACATGGAATCTCCAGACTACACATCAAGAGAGCCCAGCATGACAACTCCACACACTCCTGCCTGTTTTCCAAACCAGGCCCACACGAACAGGGAGTCAGGCAAGGTAAGGCAGCAAGCCTGCTGTCCCTCCCACACCAGACCTCCAAGTAGAACTTGCAAAAGCTACATAACTGCAGCTGCA
Organism: Gallinula chloropus; assembly: GCF_964237585.1. Lineage (NCBI taxonomy): Eukaryota > Metazoa > Chordata > Aves > Gruiformes > Rallidae > Gallinula > Gallinula chloropus. Next base: position 34,766,763 of record NC_140089.1, read on the forward strand.
GCAAGAGCTACCACAGCTACACAGGTGTTTGTTCTTAGAGGAGAGCAAAGGAAGTGGAGTCTACTCATCCCCACATGACCAACTTGTGCTTTCACTCAGATTTCTTTCTTCCTTGCATTCTTACCAGTTGACCATCCACTATTCCACAGGGAATGCCAAGCAAATGCTTTGAATGTACGAATTTAGTTAATTAGACCAGAGCCAAAATGTAGTAGCATAGACCTGAACAGAAAACTGAACACATTTCTTTCTCAGTTTCCAAAAACTCCAGGAGTGACACTGACAGTCATAAACCTACATGCCAGAGGTCTTTTTCCACTACCTAAAAATACCTCAGTATCTGGAGTTTGGCACACAGACTTTACACAACACAGGCGAAGAGCAGTGGGAACACAACACAGCTACATATCTATGAGAGCTTTCCCGCTCAAGTAAATAAAAAAATATGCAGGAAGGGAACAGTGGATAGAGACTGGGTGTGCAGAGTTGCTGTGGTGGTTTAGCCCTGGCTGGACTCCAGATGCCCACCAAAATCAGTCTATTACTCCCCTTCTTAGTTGGACAGGGGAGAAAATACATATTAAGAGGCTCAGGAGTCAAAATAAGGACAGGGAGAGATCATCCTGTCATCGAATGACATGGGCAAAACAGACTCAACACAGAGTGAAGAAGACAGAAACCACCTAATTTATTACACTACACTACAAAGAACAGTGAAAAACCAGAGACAAAAGCATGACCAGATCTTAAAACAAACACAACCAGATCTTAAAACACTTTCCCCACCACCACTCCCTTCTTAGCAGACTTTAGCCAGGATTTTGCTCCCTTCTTCCCCTCTGTTCACAGTACAGGGGGGGCAGGGACTGGGGAGAATGGGGTTCTTGGTAGCACCTTCCTCCCACCCCTCCATTCTAAGCAGACTTCCCTTTAGCCATGATCTTGCTCCCTTCTTCCCCCTGCTCGCAGCACAGGGGGGCAGGGACTGGGAAAAAATGGGGTTCTCAGTTACTTCTTCATGAGTTGTTTTCCTTTTCCAGATCTTAAAACACCTCTAACTTCCCCCGCTCCCTTCTTAGCAGATTTCACTCTAGTCATGATTTCACTCCCTTCTTCCCCCCGATTGCAGCACAGGGGGAGAGGGACTGGGAGATGGGGGCTTCAGTCAGTCCCTTGCAAGTTGGTTTCCTTCTCGGCCAGGGCAGGGGGGAGGGCATTCATTCCACACCCTCCCCCTGCTGCACCGTGGGGTCTCACCCATGGGAGACAGGCCTCCACAAACTTCTCCAACGTGAATCCTTTCCCACAGGGCTTTATCTCTTTATCACAGTGCCTCTCAGTCCCAGTCCTCCACAGGACTCCAAACCTCCCCCCAGCAAACCTGTTCTGACGCAAATATTTCTCACTTATCTCTGTGTCTCTGATTCTCCTCATGGCTGCAAGTGCTGGCAGGGGCTTGTTCCAACGTAGGGTCACCACATCTTCTCTATGTCTCCACCTGCTTCATCAGGCGTGAAGCCCCTCCACGGGTTGCAGGTGGGGTCTCGGCCTTTTCCATGGGTTTCTCCACAGGCTGCAGGGGCATCTTTCTCTCCGGCACCTGGGCCGCCTCCTCCCCTGCCCTTTCCCAGCCTTGGTGTCTGCCCAGCTGGTTACATCTTCTCGCTCCCTTATCTGGTGACAAAATGCAGCTGCTTCCGGGTTGTTTTCTCCTGTATGTGACTCTCAGAGGCGCCATGACTGTCTCTCAGGCCGCAACTTTGGCCTTGAATTGTCCGAAGTTTACACTGAGGCTGGCAGAAAACTGTAACCACTGCTTAAAGAAACCGTCTCAGCCGCACAGCCTCACAAAACTGCAACAGTTGCTTTTGGTAATAATTACAGCAACAGACAACAGTGTTACTTTTTTGCTGTTTTCTTTTAGCACAGATAAAATGTTTCCTCAGAGTTTTCTTTAACAGTCATGAGATTATCACAGTTGGTGCAACAGATGTTGGTCTCCAGGAAGAAAGGCCTGATCCTGTAAAACCTGCTTTCTCATGTGCAGACCCTTTGAAATCAGTGGGATTTATGTAAATAGGGATTTGCAGGATTAGGTCTACAGTCTAGAGAGTCTGCAGTACTTCAGTCATACGTGTTCTAGTTTTGTTGCCTGGGAACCCAATAGACAAGAATAGCTCCTGAACAGGCCAGGCATCCTTCACAGCAACAGTGCGAGTCTGAACACAGTCCTTGCAACATGAATTCAGCTTCATACTACTGTAAACCATCCCCTCCTGAAGTCAAACAAGGTTCAAAGAGATCAGACCTGATCCCTATTAATGTACAAAATACACAAATGCCCCTTCCATCTACAAAACTGGAGGGGAATAAATTAGGATTATTGTAGCTTTTTATTACTTTATTTATTACTTTTTTCCTAAATGGAACACAACAGTGGATATGCATATTGACCTTTCCCAACATCAAAAACTGGAGCCATATAGAGTAACTTTGGGTTGCTATGGAGACAGAAGGTGAGAAACTACTATCCAGAAATCAACAGACCTGTCTAGTGCAGAGGTTTAAAATCTGGTGCCACTGGCAATGGACAATGGACACCTCCCCCCTCCTCACAGCCACTCTTGGCACTCTCCACTGCACCCCTGCCCTCTCCTGCCCAGCCCCATATGCATTGTTTACTCTCACCTCATCCACTCCTTGCATCCCCCAGGTTCTAGCAGGAGCTGGGCTACTGACGCAGCTTCCATTGGCAAGGAGGCACACAGAGCCCACAGGCTCCAAGCAGCCAAACAGCAATAGAGTTCAAGAAAGATATGGGTGGTAGCTGTCTCTGTGGAAGCTGGAAATGCTGGCACATTTACTCATCACCTGTGCTGTCCAGCGATGCAGTTACTCCAATGCTCAGGTTTCTGCCACCCAGGCAATGAGAAATATGCCAGCAGGCACTGGTGAGGCTGTACCTCAGATACTGTGTTCAGTTTTTGGACCCTCACTACAAGAAAGATATTGAGGTGCTGGAGTGTGTCTAGAGAAGGACAACAAAGCTGGTGAAGGGTCTAGAGCACAAGTCTTATGAGGAGCACCTGAGGGAACTGGGGTTGTTTAGTCTGGAGAAAAAGGAGGCTGAGGGGAGACCTCATCAGTCTCTACAACTACCTGACAGGAGGTTGCAGTGTGTGGGTGTTGGTCTCTTCTCCCAAGTAGCAAGCAATAGAACAAGAGAAAATGCCCTCCAGTTGTGCCAGGAGAAGTTTAGGTTGGATATTAGGAATAATTTCTTCACCAAATGGGCTGTCAATCACTGGAACAGGCTGCCTGGGGAAATGGTTGAGTCATCACCCCAGGAGGTATTTAAAATACACATAGATGTGATGCTTGGTGACATGGTGGTTGGACTTGGCAGTGCTAGGTTAAGGGTTGCACTCGATGATTGTAAGGGTCTTTTCCAATCTAAATGATTTTGTGGTTCTGTGTGCCTCTTTCAGATAGGTCATGTGCTAGCAGTGATACTGAAACTAGCTTTGAACACCAAAGCAAGGCATCCCTGTCAATAAAAGACATAACTACTAGGATGTGGGACATGCACCATTCCCTCAGACTGGAACCTACATATCAAACACCACATCAGATGCAGACAGACATATATATTGACGTAGGCATGCATATATTATTGTTAGAAAATGCATGTATAAATGAGAGAAGTTCAGATGAGGCTGCTATGGTTACTCCAGCAGGCGTATTTTTTCCAGAGTATGTCCACATCATCCTGTGGGGAACCTACAGGAGCAGTGTATATACAGCATCATGAAGATGCCATATGAATGTAATTTTGCTGCTTTCAGGACCACCATGAACTTGCTTAGACCTCGCCATGATATATTTACATCTCACTGTGTTCTACCGTACAGGTGAACTTCAGCAGAATTCAATTTTAAAATTCTATAGCTTTTTTGGCAACTTATATCTAATCAGATTAATTGGTAAATTCTGTTCTGTACATTCTGTACACCTGTTTCCAGAGCATAAAAGGAAAGTCAGGGACTTCATACATAGGCTTGCTACAAAACTGTTGTTAACCACTGCTTCCCAAAAAACAAACCATAATTATTACTCTTCAGTGGTCATATCTACATGATGTAATATTGTTGGTTTATACTGTCTCTCCTTAACTGCATCTGCGGGGTCTCAGACACAGGGTGCCTATCAATGGCAAGAGAAGTGTTATCAGCACATGGAAGACAGAATATCTGATTGTACCATGATACAGAATTTAAGAAAAAGTCTATGTATAGCCTTCTCCGTAGGTTCCTCACCAGATGGAATAGGGAGTTCTGTGTTAATGCTCATCCTACTGTGAAACGCGTCAGCAAGCCCAAGTTACCATTAATATGGCTTGAATTCTGACAAGGTCAAACTGGATGGACTATATTTAAAAACACTTTTATCTTACTGCAATAGGATAATGTCTTCTAAGACTATATACTGCAGGAACATAAGACTCTTCTGCTGATTTAACCCAGGCTCAGAAGCTAATGCTTTGCACCATACTTCAAGTTAATTACTGCTGAACAATGCAGAAGAACAGCACAGAACTCCACCAAAGCACCAAGAGAATTAGTATGCCCTTCTGATCAAAGAAAACCAAGTAGGCTATGTCCAGGAAAGCAATTACAAAACCACAAAAGTCAGACACAAAGTTCAGGTGATTTTATTTGTGAAGTCAAAGCTCAGGAAAGGCGCAAATTTGACTACTGCATGAACATTGGACCCTGAGGTTACCAAGGACATCGGGAGACTCTGCTGGACAACTTGATCAGGTTTTTGGTAAATGCTTCCTAAACCTGTCCTTGACAAAAATAACAGATTCTTTACTCCCAGTCTATACTGCCCTCCATCATCAGAAAGTTACGGTTTAGTTGGGCTTTTTTAACACAGTCTTTCCTGATGAAACGTTAAGCCTTTACTTCTTGCCCTACCTACAAGGAAGGCTAATCAGAAACCTTGAAAGTTTCTGGATGCCTCCAAATAATCCACAACTTTTTTGCATGTGCAGCACCCCAAACTAGACAGTGTTGAACATTATTACACCATAACTTCTTTCAGTTGGAGACAATTAGTGTTGTGTGAGTACTTCTAACAATTGTTGCAACGTCATTCGAGATCTTGGATCACGCTACTGAGTGATCAGTATCACTATTTGACTCTGCAATGATCCTAGTCCTAAACCTGAAATACGTCTTGGAAAGTACAGGCTTTACATCACACGAATGTTGAAGGACAAACAATAGATTAATTGCTGGCCCTAATGCTGTGTTTCTGAGTGCTAAGAAGTATTCCAAATGTTCCAAAAAGGATTAATGCAGTATAACAAGTCTATTTAATTACTGAAAGACCAGTGATCCTCATTTTACAATAAGCAGCTTTTCCTTTATTTAGAGGCTTTAAATAGAACAGAAATCATTACGATACAACTATAATTCTTGTCCCAGAATATTCAAGGTATAGCAGCAATATATTGAAAAAAATCTGAAAGGCCAGGGAGGGAGGACTATATATGCACACTACATTTGTGTACAGCAATGCAAGATTAGGCACGCACTTGAAAATACACCACCACTTCTCACTCTACCTAAAATGATAGGAATGATTTTTATGCTCTATGTAATAATGTGGTATCTGTTTCCTTAACTTAAAAAAAAAAAAGGCAACAATTGAGCCAGTTAGACTAATTACACATAGCTTTTCTTTTTCTTTTTTTTTTAAAGTTCCTCAGGTTTAATAAAATTAAAGAAGTCCATGACTTTACAGATGACCAAATTGCAGGCAGTGAACTCACCTATGAATGTGTATGTGGTAAAATCACAACTTGATATAGATTACTTTAAATTATGTGTCTGAATCTAGACAGCCCAATCAATTTTCCAATTCTCCTTTCTGCACTAGCTGGTTATTCTTTAACTGGAAGATAAACAATAGAATAACTTTTGATGTTAACCCTCAGCTAGCTGTAAATTGCACTGTTCAGTATTGCCTGGGGAAAGTGCATGAACAAATTTCTTTTCATTTTTATAAATTAATGTAATTTCCCACTCTGAGAAGTAGACACAGTAATTTTGTAGGTGTTGATGTTATAGCTGGCCCATTACCAACCCTGAAATATCATCATAAAGAAAGGAATGAGGAAAGCAATGGCTTAAGGAGTAAAATTAGATGGCACACTGTGTCCAAAAATCACAAGTTACTAGTTAAATATTCAGAAGGGTTTCAGTACAATCAGCAGGGGTTTCAGGCAAAGGCAGGCCCTCCAAGACCATGACCCTGGACTAACCCCTGACAAACCAACAGTTTTCACCTCAGCTGCATCACAAACCAGACCTGACCAAGTCTGGGAGATGAAGATGTATGACCAGCATATTCCAGATGCAAGCACGCCATTACATTAGCTCAGGTTCCATCTCACACCTTGGCTCCTGACCACCCATCCCCCTCCCCTGAGGGTGTGCTCTGGTCTGAGCTGAATCACAGAATCACAAGGTTGGAAAAGACCTTTAAGATCATCAAGTCCAACCATTCCTGTCCTATGCTAAACCATATCCCTAAGTACCTCATCTACCCGTTTTTAAACACGTCAGGGATGATGACTCAACCACCTCCCTGGGCAGCCTGTTCCAGGCCCCAACAACACTTTCAGTAAAATATTTTTTTCTAATATTTAATCTAAACATGCCCTGGCACAGCTTCTTGCCATTTCCCCTTGTCAAAGCTGCTGGCCCATTTGACTGAAGAACCTGTGTTCAGAGTGGAGAGAGGGATGGAGAATCTGAGCCCAGATTCTGCAGACACTGCAGATGCCTCCTCCCTGGTGGGCCAGCTGGGTGAGCACACACACACTACTGCCCATGATGATTGCTTCTTTTATCTTCCTCTCTATAGTATTTTTTCCCTTCAGTTAGGCAGACAGCTGTCTGAGCACACCAAAGTCCCTGAACTGCGGTCCCATCCTGAAGGGCCTGCCCTGTCCAAGAAGTTGACTGAGCACAGTTGACCAAGCAGTGCTCCCACCACAGACAACGGTCTCCTGTGGCAGGGAGGTTATGCTGTTTGGTTTCTCTCCAATGCTCTCCCCCACCAAGCAGTACCACCACAGGGCTTGCGGTGGAGGAATGCTTTGTGCCAGCCCTCCCTGCTTGGGCAGGTTTCTTCCGTCTGGGCACGAGAAAAATGGGTAAAACATCTCTTTGCAGCACAGAGCCTACTTGGGGGCTGGGCGCTGGCACGTGGATTTTGCTTGCAGTGAAATACGGGAAGGGTTATAACTTTTCAGCCAGTGCCTATCTCAGTCTTTTGTAACCCTGGCTGAGGCAGAGCTTCAGCAAGCGGTGCTCCCTCTCCCTGGGACCAGAGGCACAGACAGATGGAGCAACCTGCCTGCCGTTACCCAGGGAGCTGTGGCAGAGCTGGTGACCAGGTCTAAGACCTGGAAGTCCTCACATCTAAACACTGAGTAATACTTCACTTTGCCGTCACAATGATAGCATTCAAGCTCCCTGAGTCAGCATTCCCACCCTCTTCCTTCAGAGGAACCATATAACCGCATCAAAAATCACACCTGTATCGTGGAGTTTCACACTGAAAGAAAAGGTTTGGTCATTTGCAAGTGCAGAGGAATGTTGTGTGTACACATACAATCTGATTTTTTTTAATAAAAAATTAACAGGGTGATGGAGAGATCAAGTGGACTGCGGAAATAAAAGCCTGATCATACACTGTAGAAGTCAGTGCTGTGAAACATGTTTTAAATTAAGTCTATTTGACTGAATAAATCTAGTTTTGTATATCGGTACCAGCACACAAGCTTTCTTAACCAAGCAAGGCTGCATCATGTCATCAGGTTTTCAACCCATCCAGTCACCGCTTCCTAAAACTGTGGCACAACGCAGCAGATGATTAGACATAATACCCTTCTCAAAAAACTAAACTGTCCTAACAGTCAAATTGCAGCTAATTACAGGGAGCACAAAGCCTACAGCAAGAAGCTGACATTACCATTGGGGACATTGATGGTAGGCAGCCTGTCAGGATATAGGGCCAATGACTGCCTCGTCTGCTACTTAATTCTTAAGGACTTAATTCTTTCCTGCAGAAACAAAGCGTTTCACCAAAACTATTTTTTTTAAAAAAAAAAAAAAGGAAAAAGAAAAAAAAGGCAAAAGAAGGTAAAAGAAGGCAGAAAAGATTGCTTTTTCTCCCCTTCTGATGAGTTTAGATGCTGCATCAAGCATAGCGTGTAAAGTCCTTTGCTTTAGAGACCACAGTTGCTCTTGAGTACAAGCTGGGTCAACAATGGTTTGGTACTAAGGAAATCAAACAGTCAGACTGACATGAAATGCTCCTCCATTTCATGGCAAAAATTTACTTTCATCACTTCTTTTTTCATAAAAAGTGGGGTGCATACACATTACATATTCATCACAAAACATTTTCAATGTGGAACGTTCTTCCCAGCACACCCCACTTGAACATTGCTCCCAGTAAAATAGGACTTGCTGAGACTGATGGTGCTTGTCCACACAGTGAACCCATGCACCTCAACAGAAGATAAATGCCCTGCAGCCTGAGAGAAGTTGCAACTTCTCTCCAAACCCTTACAAACCCTCTCAACACCTCTTCTATTATGAAGGGCTGTCAATTTGTTCCCATCACTGTCAGCAGACAAAAGCTGGTGACACCAGTAAGGAGCACATCTAAGGGAGGACAAGGCCACTCCAGAGGAACACTGTGAAACCCGCTGGGGTGTAAATTTAAGGCTGAGGTCTTCTTGTCAGGGGTTACCACAAGGAAGCAAAGGAAGTGGCACGGCTGCTGAACAATGGATAGGTCAAGCAGTTCGCAGCCATTTCATGACCCAAACAAGTCAAGATCAAGAGATTCAGGTAGCAACTTGGCCTGGGCATGAGTTACAGCACAAATGAATTGTTTTAACAAATCGGCTTTGGTCAATTAAACCTAACAAGACATGCTGCATCACATAGCAGGGTTCTTGACACTAAGGCCAGAAGCTGAGGCCAGCCTCGTAAAACACGTCTTTTAACATGGCATAACAAATTTAAGGTAATCCGTCCAGAAACTGCAGATGTCAGAATAATAAAATACAAGTTGTCTTGCCTAGAAGATGTTTTCACAGTTTTAAATTAGGGACACTGGAGTGTAGTCATCCTTTCAAGACGACTGGCATCGGAAAACTGATGCTGCCGTAAATATACTCACTATCTCTCAGACACAAGGCACTGCTGTAATAATCTCCTAAACAAATCCTAAACATTTCCTTGTTAGTTGCTTCATCAAAAAAAGGGTGAAAATGGTTTGGCATTTTAGGCCAATGTAATTCGCAGCCAAAAAATATATACTCAGTAAATACTTTAATTGTATTTATTTTCTAAAGACATGGAGTTTGTAATTACTGGATTTTAATGTGTGCACACTTCCTCTGTTCTACTTTAAAGAAAAATTCATAATTCTTTGACATCTTCTCAGAAGATAGCTTGTGAAGGGTATGGCAGAATAACTGGCTAGAAACGAAATGACAATGCTACATTTAAGATAAACAGTTCATACTTATTTTTCACTTCTTTACATTCATCCTTTATGGAAATACATATAGTAACTCAGGTTAATATGACTTGAAGATTGGGAAGATAAATGCATAACCAGACCTAAATGTTTAATATTCTCAATTGTCAAGTAACTCCAACTAATGCAGAATATACTTATTTGTGAACAGCATTTGCATCAAACCGGTATCAGAAAACATTTTTTTTTCACCCTAATTTCTTAACGGACACACTGAGTTTCCCAAACAGAGCTCACTAACTCTCCATTCTTGCCCTTGGTTTTCCTTTTCAGTCTCTAAGGAAGAAAAGGGGAACCTTTTTGTTCAATTTCCATGTGTATTTTTCCAGGGGGGGTGGGGGGGAAATAATTAAGAGCCCACTTAAAGCCATAGAGATGCCTTTAGTGAAGGTGCCTTTATGAAAAGACACTGGAAAACATAAAAGTTTCCCTTGTACTCTGGAGACAGGCGGTTACTGTTAAGAAGTGCAAGGTTTCTCCAAGGGAAAAGAACACTTAATGGTTGAATGGGCTTCAGCTAAGCGTTCGCACCATGCTTTCCCGAGTGCCATACGACAGCAGTTTCTCCGTATTTCTATTTCTTAGAGTAAAAACAAAAATAGTTTAAAAGGTCCCAAACAACATAAGTAGCTAGGAGAAAGCTAACATTCAAATTACCCTGATGTCCCTATAATTTTAAGTTGCCTTCTTGACTTGAAAAGGAGCATGGGGCAAGAAGGATGTAACACACAGGAGTCACGGGGCGTAAAGGCAAAAGCTCTGGTCCTCAGGCTAGCCAAAAAAACATCTGAAACACTATTACTGACAAACACACTTTAGACTGTCAGCCCTTCCTCAGAAAGAATCCCTCACAAAAGCCAAGTCTGAAGTGCCCAGCTCCCACCAACTCTGAAAAAAGTCACACACCAATAATGAGGTTCCTAAGGAATGGGTAAAGAAATATATTTATTTAAAATTCAAAAAGCGCAACATAATTCAGAAAAGAACAGAACCTCTCTGAAAAGGAGAGTTTGGTGGGGGGAGAGTGTTACAAAGTAATCTTTTTGTAAATAAAAAGGGGGGGTGGGGAGGGGTGGGGAGAAGATTAACAGCTGTGCCAGAAGAATGTTCCAAACTTCACAAACAACTCACTGCTCTCAGACAGTACAATATACACACCCAAATCAACCCTCTTTTCTCTTGGACAGAGCTAATAATCTAAGATTTACTTCCCCTTTACTAGCTTCTGAGCCTTTCAAACCTCTTCCAATCTGGGTTTCACTGCCCTGAGCCAGGTTTTTAGCAACTGCTTCTAGAAGTTCCACCAGAGGGTTTTGGGGTTTTTTTAAAAAAAAAAAAAAAAAAAGAAGAGAGTAAAATCACGAAACTTTCCTGTAACGAAGAACATCTTGTTTGGCACGAGTCGAACAAACTAGCTAATCAGACTGACCTTCTTCCTTTTCCACATTCATTTAGCATTTGGAAAGTGACCCCAGACAAGGCATTTCTTCTTCACCCCACAATGGCAGGAGCAACCCTATTAAGTGAAGTTAGCCATTTAACTTGATCTTGAGATCATCCTAGCTCGGTGATTACAGCAAAGCAACATACCACCTTGCTGCTGAGACCGGAATGTAGTGCTTTGGGAAGCCTCTTCAATTACTGCTCTTGGCCCTGTGGTATGCCGGTCCAAGGACCAAAGCTTCAGAAGGCCATGAGTCCTTGATATACAGAAGGCCACCAGTCCTTGAGATAGCTACATTGCTGTAGCAGCAGTTGGGGGGAGGAGAAGGAGAAAAAGCAAAGAAGGGAAAACTAAAAAAAAAAAAAAAAAAAAAAAAAGAGCAGACTTGAAAGCAATCTCCTGCAATAAACTTTGAAACCCAACCTGCAGTGGTATTTAGTGTTTAATTATTTTAATGACATTTTCACACTTACAATCAATCCAATATGCATCAAAATTAAGAAAATTAAAACATAAATCTCTGCTGTTATTTGAAGTATTTTCTTTATGAATTTAGTGGCCTTATTGATTGCTTAAAAGCATTTTTTTGTTCACAGTATTGTTCTTCTGTCTGAAACCACTGTGAAACAAGAATCTTCTCTTTTCTATTTTCTTTACTGCATAGCTTCTTGCTGTCAATATAGATGTCATTCATAAATTAACACTGACCTCTACATTTTCAACTAGTTGCACAGAATTTATTTAACCATAAGCCTATTTTTTTCTTAAATGCAATTAATATCATTTAACCTCATGAACATTACTCCCCTTGGTGTATCGGGTAAGAAAAACCAGAACAAGCTAAAAGCTCCTTTCTAAAATGTGTGTGTGTGTGTGTATTTCATTCCTGACTGTAACAGGAAAATTAAATAGGGAAAATTCCCCTTCCTTTCTCACAAGCCTATCAAACGGCCTGGAACCTTGCTCTGAGGGAAACTGAAATTAGAAAGAATTTTAAAAATACACATTTTGAATTCTTTGGATCTACTGTCCAAACGTCAGTTCACACAGACATGTTCAGGAAAATAAAAATTGATGGGTGACCTTTTAAAATGCTTTAATATCCAACATCTTCAAAAACAATGTATCTATCATTGTCAACTGAAGGACATTATTACGCCCATATATATACCAAATTAACCTCCATCTCCTAATGACGAACGCCTTTTTTGCCCATAATTTTCAGTCCACTAGAGACACCTGACAAAGTAGTCACCCAAAATTTTACATCAGAAAGCTAGAAAAGAAAGCAGTTGACTCAAGAAAGTGTTGTTTGGGGCTTTTTTAAATTGTATTTTCCGCATGCCTGAATGGACCGGAATTGTTAAAAGTTCTAAAAAAGGTTTACTATTCCCTATCGTGTTCCTAAACTACAAAAAGCTCCTGTCACCTGAGAGCAGATAAAATATAAATTCATGGCCTTTCGATTCAAAACTGAGATTTAGCACTAGGGATCAGCGTACCATTTCACTGTGTCAGTAACAAGCTCCTAGAGCACCGAGGTGCCTTTAGGTACAGGCAGTAATACACTCTTATTTCCTCTTATTCCCGGTGTAACTAAATAATTTGCTGTTTTAATTCCAGCAAACTACCTTGTACCCTGATATATCCTCCTGCAAAGCGGGTAGAATGTTCCGCTGTACGTACCCAGAAGGAGACAGATCACTGCAGTTAACAGAAACAGGGACAATGGGCACCTCCGTGGATTGACCAATACTCCTACGCCTGATGATGGGGGGTTTTTACCCCCATTACCTGCGCGTGGAAGCATCAGCGCACGCAAGAAACGCAAGCATCAGACGGGAATGGTTGGACTTGATGATCTTAAAGGTCTTTTCCAACCTTCTAACTCTGCGATTCTGTGAAGCCCTCGCCCAAAAACACTGCTGGGTGGTTGTGACACCTACAACATATGGCCGTCCTATGACTTAATGCAGAAAGGGGACTCTCTTGAAACACAGCTTTGATCGTGGTTTGAAGCGCGACTCCTTCCTTGCCCTCGCAGCAAACTAAGCGAAGCAGTTTTATGTCTGAAAGCGGCTGGAAATGTTACTGCAGTGTCGCCCAGTTCATGAGTTTCCTACGCTTACTAATTGAAAGCCAAAGTACGGCACTGAAATGACCCCGCCAACCCCTTCTAGAATTTGAGCTGCCTATAAAAATGAGTTCCCAAAATTAAAAAAAAAAAAAAAACCAGATTTTTTAAAAAATCTGCATAAGGAGACAGAGCCACTGACACACAGGAGTTCGAACGGTTCAGATGTACCCCGACTAAACAAAAAGAGGCACCGCAGCATACCTGCTCCTGGGAGGAGGCCAGGCCTTCCCCAGACAGTGCCCACACCTTGCCGGGGCCGTCCTGAGCAACGAAGCGGGACCCTGGCCGCGCCATGGGCTCCTCCTCGCCGGCGCTGCGCGAAGGTGAACCGAGCTCAGAACCAATGGCGGGTGCGGCGCTCGGCACCCCAGATGAGATCATCACCTCAAAAGGCGTTTATGAGCAGCACAAAGCATGCTGCTCCCTTCACCAACACCACTCCCCCCACCATCCGCCCCCAACCTCGGCACGGCACGGCACGGCCGGCTGCCGGCGGGAGACGCGGGGTGTCCCCGGCGGGGCTGCCGCCCCCCGTGCCCCAGACCTGCAGCTGTCCCGCCGGCGCGGCAGGAGGGTCCCGCATGAAGTTCTCCCTCACCCCAACCTCGGCTGAAGAAGCCAGCCCGCACCCTCGCCCTCCCCCTTCTCTTCCTTTGTCTTTTTATTCCTGACCGCCACCCCCCCCTTGCCCGCTCCCTCCCCGCTCTCCCCACCACCACCCCCCCGGCCCCCCCCCCACGCCCGCCTTCGCCCCCCTCCCGCAGGAGACAGGACGTCGTAGTCAGGCGATTCAAGGAGTTCAGGCAGGCCAGGTTTCCTTCTGTGCAGCCCTTTGGGTAGAGCTGCTAATCCTTCTTATTAATTAACGAGATAATAGCAGTTAACCGGAAAGCAATATTAATGCTAACTATCTAGGAAGATTCCAACAGAAATGATTTAGTCTTTTTGCCGATTTCCTGGTAACAAAGTAATGCAGCTGGGGGGGGGAATCTGTGGCAGCATCTCGGGAGTTTAAGAAGTTAAAAAACCAAGAGCGCCTGAACAGCATCAAACCAAGGACATCTGCATCTATTTTCTGCCCTCTGTCTTGAGGCGTTTAAAAGATCCTCCCTTCCCTCAACTTCGGAGTTTATTAACAGCTGGGGATGCAGGCTCCCCCCCCCCCCCCCCCCCCCCAATTATATCACTCTTACACAAGGACAAAGGAGAGTGTAAACAGTAACATGACTGATCTGAGAAATGTACCCTGAGAGTCACATGCATTAAAAACACTTACAAATGTTTACCATTCGCATGTACCATCGCTTCAGTCCTTTAAACTCCAAAAGCGTTTCTCAAGGTCTACTATTCAGCATGCGCTGAAATACCTAACACCACGTTTGCCTTTTATTTCTCCTGAATTTAAAAAAAAAAAAAAAAAAAACCAGCAGAGACAACACGGGGATTAGGAATTCTGCAGACGAGGCACATTGCTGTAGATATTTTATGTTTCAGGAAAAAAAAAAACAGCAATGCCATTTTAATTTTTTTCTTTCTTTCTTAGCCATTGTGCAAGAGTAAGTAAAACATCTATCGGAAGAAGGGGGTTTATATTATCTTGGTTCTGTTGCAGCAAACAAGTACTGCAGCTTTCATTCACTGATTGTCAAAAACTTTCCAATGTGCCCACTGCAATGCGGATGCCAACCAACGAATCAAAGGCATTCAGCAACTAGACAAAGAGGGTCTGATGCCAACCTCGGTGCCACTGGCAACCATTATTGGCATCAAGCACATTGTCTGCCTTTTTTTTTTTCCCCTCTCCTGGCACTCGACAAACAAAATGGCGGTTCTTGTAGCAACGGGAACACAGCATAAGCGCTGCACTGAGTCAAATGCCGTCAAATGATTTTATGGACTGAGATGCATCTCGTACCAAACGATAGACACTTTCTGATGCCTGACAGGAGGGGGGAAAAAAAAAAAACCCAGAAGAAAAAGAAAAAGAAGACAGTTTTGTCAACAGAAACAACATTCGTGCCATTGTCGAGGTTTAGTCTTTTTAAAAACTGGGGGGATGGGGCATGTGGACCTGATACACACAAACAGAGCCCTGTAGATGTGTGTTACGATTAAGAATTATTTTGATGTTAAACATTCATCACGGTGCGTACTTCCCATTTTCTTCCTCCCTTTCAGTCAAAGGAGCAGCATTGAAACCTGCGTGAAGCCCCCCCACCCCTACAAGAGAATAGTAGAAAGAGAAAAGGGGGGAAAGAAAAAGATATCAAATTCTGGGGGAGACAAGCAAAAAGTAGAACCAGATGAAGTTGGTCAATGACAGAACTTCATAGGTTGGTCCTTACTTCTTCTTTCAAGGCAGGCATGGAAGTAGAAGCCCTTTTTATTAAGAACTGAAAGGATTATTGACACTTCTAGATCTGGAAATTGTCAATATATTGTAACATTACTCTGCACTGCAATGCGGATGCCAACCAACAAATCACAGGCATCCTAGGCTAAACAAAGAAGGTCTGATGCCAATCCTGGTGCCACTGGCAACCATCACTGGCACTCAAACTATCCTTCCTCCTCTTTTTTTCTCTAATCTTCTTTTTTTTAAAGCAAGAAAAAAACAAAACTACTTGGCCCCTTTATTCATTTTATCTGCTAATTCCTTCTTCATATTTCGTTCAGGGATTTAATTGTTTCTATGTCTCCGCTTAGTTTTTACATGATACTATTAGACTGGTTATATATTCTAAAAGAGAAATAAAAAGCAAAATGGGCTCTGCATAATGCAGCATTTTGGTTGACTTCATGCTTATCTTTTGCAAAGCCTGGTGCTCTTAATCAAGAGCACTACAAAGTGCTACAATTAACCTGCTTTCAATGAGGATAGAGAATCAAAGTTTGACAAAATGAGGAAAAAATACAAAGATAACTTAATATGACTTCTTCAAGGAGAGAGCCAACAGATGTTAATGGAAGATTTACTGTGAAGCAGCAAGACAGATAGAAAATCCACAGAGTTTACAATAAACAAAAGAGTCTACTGAGAGTGACTTGGTACATAGAAATTAGCCAGCTTCGTCTTCCAGTATATTCTCAAAGTAGTATCATGTTAACTTTGAAAGTTATAAAATTATAGCATGCTTATCTCACTTCTAATTAGACCAAGATTTGCTTGTTTGTTTGTTTTAAATCATATTCCCAACCCATTTTAAACAATAAAATCAGCTATGCTCTGCAATTCCTTCTCCCACTTCAAGTTACTGGCTTCCAACAACTTAAAAGTTGACAGTGTGTAAGAGTACTCTGACCCTAGCTTCTTCGACTCAAGAGCTACTTAAACTGTTTTGCCTCTCTTTGTAGTTTTGACTTTCAAGACAGGTAAACCCATTAGTATTAATCAGTAAGCTACGTATCGCAATATATACATTCAAAACGCCATTTCACCTTTTCTTCACAGGAGGAGTTTAAAGGTACAAATTATTTGTCATTAAGCTATTTTCTTAATGCTTTCAGAGAAATCTTTCTTCCTGTGTTACCGGGGATGAGATTTAGCAGGCTCTGCAGCCACTTAAAAGTTGCTGCAAAATACCTAAACGTTGTCTACTGCTGTGGAGAGAAAAATACAAAAACACAAGCAGGGAAAAACAAAACAAAACAAAACAAAACCATCAACTGTATTTTTTCATTACGAATAATGATAAAATGAGACTAAAGCTGAACCCCACTGACACGTTCCCGCAAACACCAGTGCTCCGCTCGCGTGAGTAAATGCTGCAGGACAAACCCACTGAAAACAAAAAGCAGGTTGTGTGGTGTGTCTGTCGTTTCAAGGAACGAGCGCGCACCGAATGAAGACACGTGCAATGTTACTTTTCCGTTACTAGCAAAATCCATTCCACTCGTTTTTCAGTTAAATCCCGCCGTTAGGTACCGGGCATCAGATAACAGCCTGCCATCTGCCCTTCTGCAGGCCATTTCTGCCTACTACCAGGCCAAGTTGTGAAATGGCCCACCATCTGCAGCTGGCCAAACTTTCCCCAGTTGAGGTCTGCGGATAAAAAAGCTTTATTGCTGCTGATCAATCAGCAATACAAAGGCATCTGAAGGATTTTTGGTACCAGAAGGAACCAAAAATGACCCCTCAAAAAGAAAAAGCATTTCAGAAGGCTCAGATTTGGAGGGGGAGAAAAAAAAAAAAAGCCTCTACCTACTCATAGCCAGTTATGATTTGGGGGGGGGGATCCTGCCTGTAGATATTGTTACCTCATTATGCAATATGAGTAACAGGCTTTTTCATCTGATCCGTGATTATCAGGCACTCTGGTTTAATTTTCATTTTGTAAAAGTAAGTTTAAGAAGCTTTTCCATAGTGTTGCTGCAATTTTCCACATTTCAAATATCTGTCAAATTAAATTAAGTATGCAAGCGTGGCTACGAAAATACACTTTTCATGGAAAATTATCTCAAAAGATTATGAACTGGATCTTGGTTTTAAAGCACAGATAGGTAGGATGAGCTAGAGATGTAAAATACGAATAAAACATTAAGTACTGTATGCTGTAATCTTGACTACATATGGTATTTACAAAACAGTATTTCTGTGCTGAGATTATTTCATGTTTCATTTTATAGATGTGATAAAGTCTACAATTGCTCTTCAAAGTGACAGTAGGTTTATCAGCTTAAGGATGAATTCTCAGTTATTTGTAACTACAGAGACAATGATAAATATTTGTAGTATTGATTGTGGTTGTGCAGTTGCACATACCTGCATCCGTTACTAACAATGCTGACAGAACTCTATTAAATAAAAAAAAAAAAAAGAAAGAAAATTTAAAAATCACCCCACAAACTTGAAAAACGAGAGTAATGTTTTCTGGAGTGAGGACTGGAAAAACTACACAATATATTGCCACCTTTTGACAAAAGAAAAAAAGGCGGCAACTTCAGCGGAAATTAAGCACTACCTTAGCATGTCCTGCTCTCCCCTGAAAGAGAACAAGGCACGTATGTCACACATACATGTCATTTACACAGGTCTGGAGGAATGTGTGTGTAAGTATAAACATATGCATGCTGATTTACATATGGATATGTACCCACGTTACGTCTATAGACCACAGAATAATGCTTCACTGGAAGCCAGTCTGTAGGGGAAACGGGGCTACTTGGAATCAGAGTTTGACATACTAACATAGAAACACGACAATCTGCTTCCTACCTTGCTCCTGCACGTAGTATGCCAAAAACAAATCAAGCTCCTTGACTGATACTGTTATGTGATGTGGCTGGACGCAAAGTGCTGGATTTGTGCAATGTGGGGATTTCATGAGCCGCTCTCCATCCGTACTTTCCAAGGGGATGCCTTTGAACAGGATCACCATGACTAGATCCAGACGCCAGACTTTGTCAGCCTGTCGCAGGCAGTCGATTCTCCTAATCTTACCCTTCTGGTCAGGATTGGACAATACACAGCATGGGTGCTTCTTCCCAGTCACCGTGAGCACAAAATCCTCCCGGAACTCTTGGCGAATATCTTTGCGCAGCTTGGCCAGGAGCCTGGATGCCCACTTCTGTTTAATTTCAGGCTTTTCGCTAAGCAGCTCATCCTTGACTGCTCTTTCCTCGTCCTTTGACATTCGTTTCTCATGTTTTTTAAAGTACTTGCGTTTTCGAGCCTGAAGGTTGAACCAAGTATAGGCAATTGCACGGACATGTGGAAGAAGTGCCTCAATGAACGGGTGAAATTCATCCTGTGGAAAGAAGTGGAGGGAAAAAAAAAAAAAGAAAAAGAAAAAAAGAAAAGAGAAGAAAAGAAAAGAAAACTCAAAGTCAGCAAGTTCTTATAATCAAAGCAGTATCAAGAAAGGTTTCTGAAAATCTTAAAGTGAAATCCAAGATGAAGAGAACAAACACTTAAAATTTACGCAAATTTCTGCATAGCACCTTTTATGCAATCACTACCACTGTCAGGCAGCAGACAAAAAGTACAAAGAGAACAGCATTTTCCCCATATTTCACTCTTTGAAAGAACAATGTGAAGATTTTTATTTTGTATGCTTCCCCTCACTTCATCCCGCAATGCTGCAGAGACAACATCATTTAAAAGAGATGCTATCAAGATGTTTTGTTCCTGACATTTAAATATCTGAGTGAACAGCTAACATCAAGAAAAGTACCATTGCACAAAGAGGACACTATACGGTTTTAAAAAGTCTGAGCAGAAACGTTCAGAAGGCTGAGGCGAATGCCACAGTTCATTTCTCTTCTCTGTGGCACAGAAACACAAAGCATATACATGCTCAGTGCAATGCCACACAGTTCCCGCTTTTGGAGCATGCTCTCAGCAAGAGACTGCTGGTGGCACAAAGAGCATGCGCCATTAAACTTGATCCATTTTCTTATCAAACGTCCAACATTCCAGCACTGAAACAGCACCATTCCAGTGGTGGTAACTAGAGAAACCAATATACAGTAAGGGAAAGCGGGCAAAAGACACAGCGTGTCGTATACAAATCCTGAACAGAAGCTTCTGTACCTCTGGCTCTTCGGGTTTCCCTCCCACCACCCCCAAACCCTGTAAAATAAAAGTTTATGAAGTTGAGAACAAAAATTACATTTATGTTCTTCCGGTGGCTCCACCGTGGGTTTTGAAGCCCCACAGAGTCAGTTAATTTGTTAACTGATCACATGAGTGTGACAATTATTCTAAACCCCTTAAAAATCAATCTGAGTTGTACAATGAAAAATGGCAACTTGGCACAAACTTTACATTCTTTGTGTTTCTGCATGCTGTGGCAGAGTGACATTACGAGTGCACCGCTGGTCAAATGCTGCTTTTGTGAAATGCATGCAATTTATTTACAGTTCCAAAATATCCCTTTCTGTCATCTGGCTTCACCTGCATGCTCTTATCTTCTGCCTAGCAGCGATACGGATTGCATTAAGGAGGTAATGTTTAGTTGTCGTCTACAAGTACATCCTATAGCAATTAAATTAATTCTTTTTGTCTGCCTAAAGTACCATCCTACACATCCATGTTAATATCTAAATAGGCCTTTCCCAAAAACTAATGCCTCTTTTCCATGAGCAAATCCGCTGTTTAAAACAGCGCGACCTGCTTATCAAACATTAGTGTATTTCGGTTCGGAAGGAAGACCCTAGGGGAGGTGTCTTTCTTCCTATGTGAAGACATATTTAGTTTTAAATACCATGCAGATTGCTCATCATACGGAGTGGCACAGTGCAATCAAACTAAAACGGAACCTTTTTTCCTACAATTCTGTTCAAGAATACAATTGACAAACCAGTATTTTAGCTACGCTGCTAGACAAGGAATGAATTATGTTTAATCAATAGGCTGATTAACTCCATTAGGTAAAAATGATGGAAGTATAACTAATGCTCTCAATTATACAGAGTTCAGACTGCCATTGTAGGAGCTTCAGGACAAGAATTTAATATTTAAATCTTCAAATTTCAAACAAATTTCAAACTTCCCTCAATGGCAAAATCCTCACCAGATCTAGTTACCTCGCTCCCTTAACCATCCTCAAATCAAACAGAAAACAACTGAAAAGTTGCAAGGAGTTTACCTATGACTGTGTTACCTTCACAGGAAAAAAAAAACGCGGGGGGGGGGGGAGAAAACAAAAAAAAAAAAAAAGAGACAATATCAGAAGATAATTCAGGACATAAAAGATTGCATTACAGTATGATGCCTGACAAAGAGCCACAAAGGCAATAATTAAACTGATTAGTAGTTTCCAGCAGAGATTTGAACAATTCTGATACTACACTGGCACATAAAACTAGGCCATGGAAAGAGTTAAACCACAATCTGTTCTTTGTGTGGGAAGGCAATACTGCTCTGAGTAACCACAGCCCATGATAAGACTTCCCTATCTTCATACGCTTTCTGATGCCATGCTTTTTTCCTTCTCAATTATAACTACCAAAGAAAGTTTATTTTTCCTTCCACGGAAGTCATCTTAATTGAAGTATTAAAATAGTTTAAAAAAATATATAAAATAACACAAGCATAAAGACTGCATGGTGTTAAATCCTTACAATTCATTTTAGACTGAATAAAGCAGATTTACTGCAGATTTTGAAAATTCTAACAGCTGGGGCTAAAGGTGAGGCAGGGGGCTGAAGAGCTCTGAAGAAATTAAATTTTGCCCCTACACATACAATGATTTCCCCTACCTCTGAACAGACGTCAGCGTTTGTATCTTACAACTGCGATAAAATGAATGCGAAAATACTATGTCCTACTGGTGTACTGCATATCTAGTTTTCATTTTTAAGAAGAACATCACGAACTATTTTGGAATGGCTCTGCCTAGTGCCTTTAGATAATGCACACAATATTGCCAAAAATTATCTACAGCATTTTACATCTATGAAAATTTTACAGAGAAAAATCCCGCTTTTAAAAATCCAATCTGTAGTGCCTGAATGTTTCATTTTAAAAGGCGGGGGTTGCGGGGGGGGATGTGTGTAGAGGATAAAAAAACATCCCCACTCTTTTTAAAACTGTATTCAGGCTTTTCCTTTAAAATATCATTAGGCCCTAAAGATATAAAATATGTGAAAGAGTGTGAAGGAGAAACACAGCAAAGAACATCCTGTTCTAAAGCAACATTATCAGATATCTCTGAGAGATTCATTGCGCATCTGGAGTCCTTTCAAATGAAACATTACTTGACAAGAAGAAGTGCCCATAAAAATTATCCCAAATGGAGATTTGCAATTAATCACAAGGCATTCTCTGCTAAACCTCCTAAAAAGCCATCTACAGAATTTGGGGGTTTTCCCCTTAATATTCATATGGGCAAGATTGATTTATTTTTCTTTTATGTGTCAGTTTCCCATGTGCCACAGTTGATCTTACAATAAAGTGATTTACGGCAGTAAGATTTTCAAATGTCATGTCCAGTGGTTCAGGTGAACCATTGTGCACCAGCTATTTAAATTAAAATGGAAGTTACTATATAGTATCTATGTAGCTTATAAATAAAGGAACAAAATACTGGTCATCTAATGGTGATGGACAGGGTAGGCCAGGTTTTCTTTCTGAAAAAGGTAAAGGGGAAATGCAGCGTGCTTCCCCTATATTCCACTCTCACAAACTTTGTGTCAATTCATGCAAGTTTGAACTGAAGACCATACAAAAAATACACCAGGCAGAAGTCTAGAAATTTTACAGAGAAAACTTAGCGTATTGAATTTCCCTGCATGTATTTTCTCTCTGCCTAATGAAACCACATATTCTACATGGAAGAGAAAATGACAACATATTCTGAGTTTCCTGGCCCACCATAATGTAAAAATAAACCATGGCAAAAATATTGCAAGAGATCGAGCACTTAAAAGGCACACGGTAACTGCATCCTATCCTGCCTCAGCAAGAGAGATAAATGTGGTTTACACTCATTCCAAAACTGGGGTTGGGGGGGGGGGGGGCGGGGGAGGGGAGGAAAGGCACATGGGAAGGAGAGGAAAGAACCCCCTAAAAATTAAGCTGTGTTTAGCATGTCTCTATTCTTCTTTGGCATTATTTTACACACACCAAACTTTTATTGAAAGAGTGATGAGTAACATTCAAATTGCCAAGGTCTGTCTCAAAGCTGTACTTTGGATTTTAGACCTGTGCTTCAGCACTGCCTCCATGCAAGCTGTACTACTGCTTTCACAAGTAGCTCAGTCCAAACAGGTGTTGAGTGTTAGGAACTTTTACCAAAATTTCTCCTCCTGAGCATACACTACCACACTTCTCATGCATGGTGAGAGCCACAGAGATGGAGAACACAATGGAAGTAACAGTTCTGGCAGTACTACTTTAAGTCAGTCGCAACTCAAAGTAAGATTGATCTTTTTTGCTTAAATAAATAAATAAATAAATAACACAAAGTATAAAATCCCATTGCTGGTGTGATCTTAGTTTTTAATTTGCGGAGAGGAGAGATGATTTATTCAAATACCTTTATAATAGGTAGAGCAGGATTGCAAATTAAAAACAACTTGTTGTAACTGTGTTCCATGTACACTGAATGGCAGCTGTCTGTTCATGGCACATGATACAGCATGATTGTAAAATACTACAGAGAACTTATCAAGGCACAAAAGCCAGGAACTGCTGTTTGGTGTTTGTGGCTGTAGAAGTACGATGTTGTGTTTCTGCGTACACCTGAGCGCAGTATTCTAATACAGATTTGTAGAGAATGGGGGAATCTGTGAGCCCCAAAAGTAAACGCGTGGGGAAAAAAATGTCATTAGGGCAGGGAAGAACAAAATGAACTGCCCGCTGTACTAGAGGTGGCAGTGAAAAAATGCGCGCTTCCAATGCAAAGACTGCTTTCTTAAGTTGTAGTCTCGGGTTCATACTCTGGCGCAGAGCTCTCACTGCCTGTCAATAATTTCACAGGATGGACAGCCCACACAGAATTAATTTTTACTAATTGCAGATTCCACCGTAAGTAATTATTTCTGCTTGTATACCTGTAAGCATGTGCCTATCTGTTACACAAAACACTTCCTACGTGCATTGATTTCTCTTCTGAAGAAGAAATATCTCAACAGTACTCCCTCACAGCTTTGCTCCACTGCAGCTCACGTTTACTTGCTGAAAATATCCATATCTAAGTCAATCACACTTAGATGCCAAACAAAATATAAACAATAAAAAATGTGTCAGCCAAAAAGCTACAGGACTGTATCCAATCACTGAATAAGCCTTATCATTGTTTCCATCTTCATTCACAATTTATGAATACTTCAGCCCCTTTGAATTACAATGCTAATTGTGGAATAACTTAGATCACATTTATTTATTCATCGTGCAATTTATAAGCTCATCGCTGGCCGCCTAGCAAGCGTTGCGGGAGACACTACTTTCGCACACTTTCTGCGTCTTTAGCTATCTGTTGCACCAGTGTGGAAGCAAGCGGTTATCGCTTAATCAGTTTACATCACATCCTCCTAAGACAGACTTTCACAAAAGCTTCTGAAAACTATTCCCTGGCTTTACAGACCGCGTTTATTCTCGGGAACAGGCTCCGGTTCCCCGTGCGCTCGCTCCCCGTTACCGTACGCCCGGCGAGGACGCTGCTGGGGCGCCGGGGAAACTTCCCAAGTCCAGCCCCTAAACCCTTTCAGAGTCTCGAAAAACCGCGGTTTTGCCTTGGCGGGGACCCCCGCTCCCGCTGCCCCCCGCGCTGCGCTCCGCGCTGCTGCCAGCCGCCCCCCCCCCTTCTCCGCCCTCCGCGCCCCGCTCCGCCACGCCGGCCGCGGCTGCGCCCCGCTCCGTCCCGCTGACAGCCGCCGTCGGGGCTCGAAAAGCGGCCGCCTGTGCGGTTGTTAAAAGACGGTGGTCTCTTTCCCCCCTTGTTCCGGAGGATGCACGCCCGTCCGCGGGCATTGCAATTTAGCCGGGAACCCGGGGGAAGGGAGGGTGTGGGGGGAGAGAAATGCCATGCCCCTGCATAACCGAACAAGAAAATGCTGCACAGCTAGGTCATCCCCGCTCATATCGCCCTCACTGTTGGCAGGCTACATATTATTAATTAAGCATGAGACGGGATTACTTCGCACCGGCGAGCGCTCATTTTTTTGCAAAAAACAGCACTTTTCCTTTCAAACCCTTTCATTAGGCTCTGCGCAAACCGGCGGGCTGAAAAGCGAGCAGATCGTTTGATTCCAATCAAATCAATACTCCGCAAACCTGTTTTTTAGCGTAATTATACTCATTTCCATTTTGTTAACCTTTGACTTCTTATGCACCAACAATTAACAGTATTTGTCTACGAGTGACACTTTGAATGGATCTCCCCAAAACAATGGCCTGGTACAGTTTATTCCCTACTATTCCCTCCTGCGAGAGGAGTTTGGATCCGACAAGCAGTTACAACTGTGCTTTAACCCGTTACAACTACTAGCAATGACTCATTAACAACTCACATATAAAAATAATGGGGAAAAAAAAAAGAGAAACCCACGTGAAAATAAATAAACAAACAAATAAATTAAATAAAATACGTCTATACCTGAGTGAGACAGATTGGAGAATACATCATGACTTCGCTTTGAGAACACGCTGTCCGGAGAGCCCCTAAGAAAAGCCTCAAAAAGGAATAATTTCATCTATTCATTTTACAGTCATCTGAGACTCAAGAAGATGAAATCAATCAGGACGGGACTCGGTCCTGGATCACCACAACTTCACAACAAACCCCAGTCCTCCTTAAATAGCCAAAGATTCAAGTTCACTCTGTGTGCTAGATTTCCCGGGGTGAAATCCAATCTACACTTTTAACCCTCTTGTAGTCGGCGGCGCAGGAGTCTTGCTTTTGCTGCTGCTGCTGCTGGTGGTTGTTTTGCAGATGAGGGGGGAAGGACTCAAGGGGGGGGGTGGGGGTGGGGGGGGAAGGGTGGGCGGGAGGATTTTTTTGTTTGGCCTTTTTTTTTTTTAATTTTTTTTTTTTTTTTTTTTTTTTTAAAGAAGTTGTCGGCGGTGGGTTATTACGGCACTGTCACCACGTTCTCGAAAGTTCAAGGTTACAGCCCGAAGCGGAGCAGGAAAATCCCGGGGAGCGATGGCAGGCGAAAACTTCGCCGGGCAGCGACCGTGCGTGCGGCAGCGAGCCGGCACGGCGGCGGCGAGGCCTGCGGCTCCTCCGGCCGCCTCTGTCCGCTCCCTCCGCCCGCCCCTCGCTCTGCGGGTAATGGTGAGACACCGCTTCCCGAACGCCCACTCTGTAATAAAAACGATCTCCTCCTGAAAAATTTCGAACGATAAATCTCTTCCTCGCGCTCCCTCCCGATTTGCTCCCGCCGCGTGTCCGTCGCGGACCCCCACACCCCCCCACACCCCCACCCCTGCAAAACTTGGAAGTTGAAAAATTCACCGGTTACACCCTCCGGACCCCGTTCCAGCTCTCTCCCCAAATAAGACTTAAGTAATTTTTTTTTTTAATTATTTAATTACACAATCACCGCTTACACTCCTCCTCCTGCAAACACATTCCTTCTCCACCAGACACCCCCCCACACCTCCCACCCCCCCCCCCCCCTCCGCCGCCCTCCCTCTTTATTAATCACCATCGAGCGCCGCAGAAGGAACTAGCACGTTTTGCAAACATCCCTCAT
Source organism: Gallinula chloropus (assembly GCF_964237585.1). Taxonomy (NCBI): domain Eukaryota; kingdom Metazoa; phylum Chordata; class Aves; order Gruiformes; family Rallidae; genus Gallinula; species Gallinula chloropus. Next base: position 34,793,120 of record NC_140089.1, read on the forward strand.
TTTCCCTCTCTTCTGGTGGGAGAAAGTTGCAGGAGGGGGGAGGCGGGGAGGCGGCGGGGGAGGGGGGCTGCCATCTGCAGGAGGCTCCTTCTTCTTCTCCTCCTTTCGGGGTACGGTTTTGTCACAGGCCGCGGGCTCAGACGCCCCCCCCCCCCCTTCCCCCTTCGGCGGCCCCGCGCCCCGCCACGGGGGCGCGGGGGGAGGGCAGGACCCCCTCCGCCGCCCCATCCCCATCCCGAAAGCGGGGGGCCCTGCTCGGCACCGCCGGTAACTGCTCTCCCCGCGCTGGGAAGCTGCTGCTGCCAGGCGGCGGCGGGGATGTGTCCCGGCTCCCGGGCAGCAACAGGGCGCGGGGTCTGGTTTCATTCTCCCGGCGCAGCTTCTACCGGGGGAGCGGGGATACGGGGGGAAGAGCAGTGGGATGGGAATAGTGAATGAAACTTATTTCTGCTCCTGCGAGGGGGGCTGCGGTGCAGTGCCCGGCTGTGGGGGGGTGCTCGCTGCCCGCGACACCCTCCTCCGCACCCCACCACCACCCCCCTACCACCGCCGCCTTGAGCAGCACTGCCGCAGCCGCCTGCGGGAAGGAGCGGCTGGGCTGCTCCGGCGCTGCCTCCCGGTGCCTCCTCCCAGTGCCGGTGCGCAGCCCCCGGCGGCGCCCGGGAGGGACCGCTGACTTCCTCCTTACCCAAAGTGAGAGTTTATTCACGTCAGGCATTTCACAACGACACATCAAGGAAAGTAGGCAGGTTCAAGTCAACCATGAAATGGTCACTTTTTAACCCCGTCCTGTCCTCATTAGGGAAATGCTCAAACACAGCCCATTTTCAAAGAGGGCTCTTAATGAGGGGAGCTTGCCAAGTCTACCAGCTGCAATTCCCATAAATTTACAAACCAAGAGAAGCTGGGGAGGGGGGGGGGACGGGGGACGGGGGACGGGGGACGGGGGGGAGTTAGGGTGGGCAGGGGAAGGCGAGAGCCGGTACAAGACAGGTAATGTCAAAGGAAACAGCAAGAGTCCAGCGTGTTAACCCTTGCAGAATCCCAGAATCCACGCCGCACCCCCGCAGCTGCGCTCAGATTTGGACGGTTCAAGCAACAGCCACAGTTTTTTTCCCTTCTGCAGACCACACGGATAAGTCACAAGTCCAAAGCATACGCGTAGGTAAGAAGGGACAAGGCAAACTCGGGGTTAACCACAGGGAGCAAAATTTATTTTCATATCTGGTATAGAATACCCCCAAAATCCTATCATCTTTCCCTTTACTCAGACACTGCAAAAAGCTGATAACGCCAGCTTTAAATACCGGAGTTTCCTTTTGAATAAATATTCAATTTAACTGGAGTTAATTTACCATAAAAGACATTCCCCTTGGCACAAATACTCTGATGTCCTTGAACACACCTCTTTGAGTGCCTGAACTCTTACACAGCAAGCCATTATTGTGGCCCTGATTTAAAACCGTAATAACCCCCCCTTCCATCCCTCTTCTCCCTCGCATGCCTCTGCAAGGACCAGAGCAAGCCCCCAACACCACATCAGCAAGGTTGCCGCTGCACGCTTGCACAGATGTAAGCAGTCTCCTTTTTCATGTGCAAAGCTTGCAGGAGGTCCCATTGCCTCCCAGGTCCTGGCCAAGGGACCACTTCTGAGCTAGAGACCTGTGCACGAAAAGCAAGAGCTGCCTGCCAAGGTCCCTGGAGAGAGGAGAAGCAAGCAGGAAGAAACAAATGGAGCAAAGTAAGGACAGAGACTAAGCTGGGAACTTTTGGCAGCCCTCTGTACTGCAAAGGGGTGCGAAGTCAGGGTGAGATCAGGTCTGTATCCCCACAGGAGCAGGCTGAGGGGTGGGTTGGCATCCCTGCTCAGAGCAGACAAGGGGTGCTGAGCCCAGCCAGCTCTGCAGCACGTGCCAGTACTGCACATAATAGCACTGCTAGGTATCACGGCAAGGGCAGACCCTCCCCAGAGCCAGTCTGCTGGCCAGGATTGAGCAGGCCTCTCATACGAAGACATCTGAGGAGGGGGGCAAATAGAGCTGCCTGGACATGCAGCTAAAGCAGCACCTTCTCTGCTGCATGACCTCGGTTGGAGGCAAGGCAGGCATGGTGCAGGGAGCCATGGGTCTGACTTCAGTTAGATTCATAGGCTCACAGTTCTTCAGCAAAGCTCCAGCAGGCACCCAAAAGAGCCCTACACACACACATCTACCTTCATCCTTTCTCCCTCCACCCTTCCCAGCTCCTTTCACAGGAAAGGAAGCTAAAGGTGCTTTCCGGAATGGGAAAAGAACTCCATTAAAATAATGGAAAATAGCAACTCTCTATGACTTCCTTGCAGAAGTGCGTAAACAGGTATCCAAGAGCTGGGTTAGTGTAGTGAAACATGGTATCAATGTGGCAGCTACATCAGCCACAGTGGCTGGGCCCTCGCGTGCAGAGAGACCTTGTGGGAAACTGGTTCAATTGTTTTCAAAGTCCTGGCTTGTATTAAATCCCTTCCCCCCAAAAAAGTCCTTCTCTCCCACCCCATGCACAGCAAAAACCCTGCTACTGTTGCAAGTTCTTTACCAGGCTAGGGGGACAGTTGCTTTTTGTCCTCGCTGCCAGAGCCTATGCCAACCTCCACACTGTATCTGGAAGTTCAGGTATCATTTCAATACAGGCTATTAAGAAAACAAAAGCCAGCATCTGGCCTTCCTGGCGGGAGGCACCTGGAGCTGTCCTTGCTTCCATGGGGCTGGGACGGCCAGAAGGATCCTACTCTCAGGTGGGAAGTGATACGAGCCCTAGGAAGACCTGCCTGGACACACACTGAGCTGGGCACACACACACGGGTGTCAGCAACTTCATGTAACAAAAACTGCACGTTCCGGAAGAAAAGGAACCTTTCACACCAATAAGGCCAATTACTGAAGGTGCCTTTGAATCACTCTCCCCAAAAGCCTGCACCCTCCAGAGCCTTCCACCCACCTCTCACCAGGGTGGCTGGGATGGAGGGACTTCCATTGCCCACACTGCAGGGTCTGAAACAGCTCATCTCGGGAAAGAAGAAGAAGAAAGGCTCTTTGACACCATGGCTCACCACCCACTCTGGCTCCCCAGAGCAGCCTTCTGCCAGCAGTGCAGATCCTGGTATGACAGACCTTCAATGAGAGCCTAGTTCTCCCCTCCCTCACAGAGACTGCTCACAAACTGTACCAGATGCTACAATGCGGCACTGCCCTTGGACTTCAGAAGGAACAACATGAGAAAGTGGAAAGGCCAGTTAGGCGGCTGCTAAGGTTCCTAAAGCAGAATTTCATCTGATGCCCTTTGGCTGGACAACTGCTCAACTGTTTCAAGTTTTGGAGTGCAAGACTGTTATTATGCAATAAAAATCAAGGAGAAAGGTATTGCTAATGCTGCAGTACACGGCCTCAGATTCTGTCAGCGTACAAGCGGGCAGTTTGCTCCACTATATCTAAATACATGCATACTGAACTTGTAAGAAACCAAATTTTCTTACAAATTCCAGCACTCTCTTTGTGAAAACCAGAAACAATTGATTTTGGCACAGGGTATTTAATCTAAAAGATTCGTTATCTGAGAACCAGCTCCAAGGCTTTTGATTAAGAGGTTTCTGTGATCCAAAGTACAAGCTTTACGGTGTTTTTATATGTACTTTAATAGCAATATAGTTAACTTCTTTGTCGCCCTTTGTTAGTAAATGCCATTCACACACATCTGTTAGATACACAGTTGTTTAGGTACACACATACATACAAAGAAGCACAAATACAGTATAGTTATTGCCAACTAGATGTTACAAATAATATCACCAACTAAATTAAACAAATAATCTAAAACATGTAATATCATCATAGTGTTATCTGGGGGCGAGTCTATCTGTATGACTAGTCTTCATGCCTCACAAGATTTCCTGTACCATCATACTAAACTACAAGGTAAAGTTTTGCATCTTTGGCCTGCGTCAGTTTTCTTATGTACAGGAGTATTGTGTGCACATAGAGATACATATGTATACATAAACATATGCATATGCACATAAAGTTGGGCAGAAAACACTTAGGGAACAAACAGAACTAGTCAAATAAGAAAGCTGACAATACATCAGTTTACGTGGTCTTGATACATTCCATAAGTATCTGAATTGTAAGGTATTTATTACTTAAAATGCAAACAACAATCAGTAAAAATTCTGAAAGTAGCATAGCATTACACAAACTACTAGTATCACAACAATTACTGGTACATTTTTTTGTCTGTTTCTGGGTGACCAGAAGAAACACACAGAGAATAGAAACAGCGTAGATGTAGGACCAGAAAGCGTGCATATATACAATCAGAAGCAGAGAAACACACTGTTGACTCTATACTATAGAGACAAGCATACATATGAAGGCTGTGTGTGCTTGACCCCTGTCCACATATGGTTTGATGAGGACTGTAATACTTGAGCTTTCTACAGCTCCCAGACCAGCAAATGAAAACATCAAACCTCAAGTGTAAAGCTGTAAACCACAACGTTTTGGGTACACAACTGTGCAGTATTTTGTCCTCAGCTGTGGGTCACATTCTCAGCCTTACAAAGGCATGAAACCCTCTTACCCAAATACAGTAAGTTCCTTAAAAAAAAAAAAAAAAAATTTAAAATACCCTCACATTTGCTGATCTTAAGTGCCTTGGGCATAAGGAGCAGCAACAACAATAAAATTTTGGCACAATCTTTTCTGAGAGTTTATATCACTTGCCAGATTTTGATAATGTGAGGGGCACCGTCTGGCAGCTGGATTTAAATGTCCTAAATTCAACTTGTAAAAGTGCTTTAATTTTGGTTTTGCTTCCTTGTGACTCAAAGTTAAAATCCTATGGGCCGCAGCTCAAAAAGCGCTTCAGAGAACGCTACGAGTTAACCTGGTGTGTTTTGGTGCCTTTTCCCTGACAGCTACTGTACTTTAAAAAAAAAAAAAAAAAAAAGTTGGATATCTTGTCTGTCCCGTCTCAAGTTCAATGGCAGCGCTTTCCAGCAGCGAGAGGAGAAGATGGCCATGTTCACAGCCCTAATAATAATTCAGATCACGCCACATCGGCATCTTGTGTCAGAGTCGAAACTGGCTTCCCCGCCCCCTTCAACCTGAGAGCTGCCAAGTCCTCACACACTCTGCATTCAACCACAACTTAATGGATGGGATATTGTGCATTAAAATGTGGCCCAGACACACAGGCGAAGAGAGGACAAGAGGGAAAGCAGACAGACACACACACACACACACACATACACAGCCACGCAAGAGAAAGGGAATGAATTAAAATACATACACAGGTCTCACAACAAAACGGCGGTGGAAAAAAAAAGGGGGGGGGGGGAGGAAGAAAAAAAGAAACCCTCAAAAGTTACTTTAAAAAACAAGCCAGAAATGCCATCCAAATGCTGCATCCTGCATTATAGCTTGAAAGAGACTAGCACAAGGCTCCAGACAATTTATCGAGCAGACTATACACAACAGTAATGCCACTTCCTCAACATTACATGTTACCACCACAGCCCATCAGCTAGTAAAGCCACCAAGGCAGCCGGAGAGAAAATACTATATCAAAACGTGAATAAAGAGGCAACCTCTACAGCAACAAGAAAGCGGAAAAAAGAACTGTCTGTGAGATACAAATAAAGTAGCATTTGCATTAATCCTTTCCAGCATTTAACTGATAGTTGGCTGCCAAAGAAGAAGGGGGAGGGGAGAAAAAGTTGAAGCAGGAAATGTGCCAAGTTCAGCACTTTTGGACGCAAACCCGCATCAACTGATTCCTGGCATAAAAGTGTGACCCATATACAAAAGCTGCCAAAAAAGCAAAATATAAACAATCCACCACTTGTATCTCATCCTGTAAGGCAGAAGTGATATCAGCGTGTAAGGAGAAGGTGTAACATCCACTTTGAAACCACAGAGGCACAAGCTCAGCCTGGAGGAATTACAAGAGTCAAGAAATTTAAAAAAATAAAATAAATAAATGTAAAAAAAAAAACCCTATCATCTTAAGCACCACATACCATTGCCATGTATTGCATTAAATAAATTTAGTTCTTGAAATCTGCAACATACAACGCCAGGCCGCTGGCTTCACGATTTCCAGGGAACAGGCTTATCCTTTTCGCAAGGAATCGGATGTGTCGGAGTCTTTTTGTTGTTGGGTTGGACTTTTTCACATCATTATTGTTATTATTATTATTATTTCTTGTTCCCAGAAGCGGCCTCCTGCCTTTTGTTTTGGCGGGGGATGTTTGGGGTTTTTGTGTTGAGTTAGGGTTTTGGTTTGGGGTGGGTTTCTTGTTTTGGGGTGGGTTTCTTGGTTTGGGGGGGGGGGGGGGGAAGGAGGGATCATTCCTATTTGCCCAGCCTGGCTGTCGGCTTTGTTTTGGCTGTATTTTATTATTTTTGCAGCCGGCTTTCTCGCCTGACACCGAACGGGTTGGGAGATTCTTGGCCGGAGCAAGTGAAAAGGCGGCAGTCACAGCCTGCGAGCAGGGGGCAAGCCCCCCCTCCCTCCAGCTCCCCCTCCACCCCCCCTCCCCAGGGCTTCCGTCCTCTTCTGAGCTGCCGGGCCGCAGAGCACGTTTCGGTGACGGCTGATCTGAACGCGCTCCGAGTTTCTTTAAACATACAGACAGAAACACTGCACGTACGTGCGTGCTGCGGCCGGGCCGCCTCTGCGCGTCACTGCACGCCTCCCTCCGCCCCAGCCGAGCCTCCGTGCGGGCTCAGCGGCCGGGACACCCACCCACCGGCGGCGGCCGGGGGCTCCTTGCCGCCTCGGCGACGGGCTACTCCGCCGCCGGGGTCCCCCGTCGCCTCCGGCCGGCCCCCAGCGCAGGAAGCGCAGCTCTCCGCTTCCGCCTGGCGGCTGCCGCACGCAGCGGGGCCGCCGCGCTCATTTGCATCCTATCAGAGCGCTAGCCAATGGGGAGCGCGGGGCGGGCAGCTGGTGGCGGGGGCGCCCGGCCGCGGGGGTCGGCGGGCGGCAGCGGGGGCGGGGTGGTCACGGCGCGGGGCAGAGTGCCTGCGGCGGCGGGAGGCCGCGCTGCCGGCCCCCCCCCACTCACCGCGGGGCGGCAGCGGGTTCCCCGCAGGCTGCGTCTCCAGCGTTGCCGGAGAGCAAGAGGCGGTGTAGGCTCCTGCGCCGTTCCCGGCTGCTCGCTAAGGGCTGAACCGCCGTGCGCCGAACGGGAGGCTGCGGGCAGCCCGGAAGAAGGGTTCCGTCCCTTGCAAGTCGCCTTTTAAAATGTAAACGAGCGGCCCAAGTCCCGTTGGCGCCGCCCGCGCCGGGCACAAGCGCCTTTCTTCGCACGTTCTGTAGGGGAGGCCCTGTGCAGGCGGGTTACGTCATGGCGTGGCCGCGGGGCTCTCCCATAAGCGACCACGTCGCAGGGCTGCTGCCCCTTCCCTCCCGGCCGCGCCCCGCGGGGGTTCCGCGCTCGCCCAGCGCCGAGGGCAGCCGGGCAGCTGGCGGGATTCCGCGCCCGGAGCCGCCTGCGCGGGGGAGGTGGCAATTAGCGGCGGGATTGATAAAGCCGCACGCGGCCGGAGCGCGCGAAGAGTTCCCATCAGTCCGGTCACAGATAACGCCCCTTCCTGTTGGGAGCGGTTTGCCGGGGTGCAACAGCTAAAGGATCTTCCTAATTGCTGGGGGAACACTGCCGGGAACACGGGGGGCCTCTCAGCAAGTCGCCTCTCTTCTCCTCCATTCGAGGAAAACACTCTTCAGCAGCTGAACAGTACATTCTGTGCTCAAAGCGAAGCACAAGTTGCCATAAAATGGGGGGGGAGGTGGGGGGGGAGGTGTGTTTGGGGGGGAGGGAGGTTGGTACACGACGCCAAACCAAAAAACCCAAAACCAGCCCACCACATCAGCTTTAAACCTTAGGGGAGCTATCACTGTGGATTTCTTTTTTTTTTTTCCCTCTTTATTTTTCAGACTCTTTCACGAAGAAGTCAAACCTAGAAAAAAAACCAGCTTCTTTTTCTGCGCGGTCAGTGGGGCGAAGGATTGTTGGGGCTACGCGTGGCACAGGCTTCTGTGAGCTGTCAGTGGAACGGGGAGCAGATCTCCCTCCATGCCAGGGGGGAATCTGTGACAGAGTCTACTTTTTTTAACGTTCATGATAGAAACCAAGCTCTGAGTCAGCCACAGAGAAGTAATGAATTGCGCTGGGCATCAATACTTCTAACAGAGTTTCTTACTTACGTGCACTTTGGCAATATTTCATGGTAGATTTCCAGGCTTTTTGTTGCTGCTTGAGTTTAATTTTGGTGCTGCTGTTGTGATTGCTGACAGAGATTCAAGTTCTAGCAGCCAGGCTCACTGCTCTCTGCGGCTTTCTCTTTGGTTGGTTTTGTTTGAGCCTGTATAGTTACTAAGCCTAACTCTGCAAGTGATTTAGCAAGCCATAAGGAATTTTCATATTATATCAAAAGGAAGAAATAATGTCATCAGGAAGAGCAACGGATATTCTAGCCTTTTAGAAAGAAAAAATACTGTTACCCAGAGATGCCATGGTTACTCAGTTTCTTCTGAGCCCAGACTGTTTGTCTTAAGCAACTTTCTTGAACATACTTCTAAGTTAAAACATTGTGTTATATATCATTTTGATTGCCTTTGATTTCTCAGTTGTATAGTACTAGCCTATCCTCATTATGGTTTTCTTTTCCACAAATATAATCAAAGGCTCATATATTTTGTAACAGGCTGACCTTAAGTTCTGTTGATTCTGGAGAGTACTTTTTTTTTTCTTTTTGGTCTTCTGATGTTATGTATGTGTATACTTGATACTTTTTAATGTTCATAATGGATGAAACATGAAAGGACTATAAACAGTTTTCCCCCGGTGTGCAATTGTTACATGCTCAATTACCTATCTGGATACGAGTAGATAACAATGTGAAGGGAGAGAGTGGAAATTCTGCAAGTGAGTCTATAACAAACGACAATCAAAGAATTATTTAGCATCTTTATAACAGAAATTGCAAGAGAGATCCAATTCTTTAAAGAGCTGTTTTCAAAGCCATTGGTATAGTTCGGTTTATTAACATTTTCAGGGTTTCCCCACTGGTCAATAGGACAGGAAAATAAGTGAAAGAGGATCTGCCGTATCGATGGTTCAACAGCGAAGTCTAGGAGCGGTGCAGTCACAGAACAAACCAAGCGCACAAGGACCACATTAAGTGACGGTGCAGCAGGCACAGTCTCAGCACAGTCCAGCTCTGTGCACGGGGGGCAGAGCAGGGTAACTGAGAGAACCGGGTAGCTGTGGCTAAGTACATCATTCTGCAGATGCAAGAAAAACCCCAAAGCAAAAAACAAACCCACCCCAGAACACCACAACAAAACCCAAAACCAAACAGGAAACCTGCGCTCACCCCAATGGCTCTCACGTAGGAGTTTCAGGCTTTTCAGGGAAAGGCTACTACAGCTAAAAAGGTGCCTCTTGCTACTCCTGCAACAGCCCGTTCGGGTTCACCGGAGCAACGCGCCAAGGGGAAGCCCACGCTTTGCACATGTGCACCACACTTGCTCATTATTTCTGAAAAGTCCATACTTTTGCCACGCTGCTCTTTATAGGCTCCGGGCCCCACCGAGCCTCCTGCATAGTCTCCTAGCAACTAGGCGGAATTATAACTCCGAGCTTGGCACCAGCGAAATGGTTTCTTCTGCTGCCGCTTCCCCCAGGCGAGTGTTCTGCGGTCCCGGGTAAAAGGCACTGGGCAGAGAGATGGGGAGCACTGGTCAGCTGGCTTACAGACCGGCGTTAGTAACTCTCTGTACTGCCAAAGCAAAGCCTGGGGTTCCCACTCGCCACGCTGGGGCACTTGCCCTGTGTTTGTAGCCCTGCGCTAGGGTCAGGGGGAGGAGGTTTTGTAAAACTAGTCCTAAAATGCTGAGGCCTCAGCACGCAACAGCAAAGTTAACAGCAGACCACATTTTTTCACTGCGGATAATAAAGCAACAGAGGAGAGGAAATACGGGATGTACGATTTTAGTCAGCCACGGGCCTCACTTTCCCTGTCCAGGAAAGCATCTGCAGAGTCCTAATGAACAGCATCTATTTCTGCCTAGTTAATAGTCTCGTAGTGTGTACTTTTAATTGTTTAATCCTGTTCTTCTATTAACATATGGTTGGAAGCACTATCACAACACCACCACACAACCACATCATCACCAGAACAAACTGAAAGAAGATCAGGACATTACAGAGCAAAGCATTAAAAAGGTGGAAAATTTCGTATACGTTCCATACAGCAGACTGCTTTCAGTTCTTCAACTGACCAAATAATCTGGCAAACTCTAATTTCTTCCCCAGACCCTTGCCTCTCTCAGTCACAGGATTGCTGAGGAACTGTAACATCATTGTTTTTAATAGGGGGGGAAAAATAGTTGAGGCTTAATGGTAGCATTTAAATGGCATAACAGAGCCTTTTGAATTCACACCTCGTTAAGGTGAACAGAAAGGAAGGGGTGCCCATCTTTGTTGTTACTTTTGCCTTGCAGCATTTTCAGCCAAGTGCTGTAGCAGCTGTATTTTTGTAACTTGTTGGGGTTTTTTTTGGTTTGTTTTTGGTTTTGTTTTTTTTTTTTTTTTTGCGGGGGGTGGGGAGGAGAGCTGTTGGTTTGGTTTTTGTTGTTTTGTTTTTGGGGGGGGGGGGGGTTTGGGTTTTTTAAGTTAGAAATTGCAGGACATTGTGAAATGGAGCCCGGGCAGGCCCTTAGAGAGCAAGTATTCTGATTTCCTATGTTTTGCAAGCCGATGTAGAATATACAAGCCTCCTTCCTGCTCCAGTTAGAAGGTCTGTTTCCATTGAAATTCACGTCCCCCACTGTTCCTGAGATGGGTCCTCTAGCACCCAAACTGACTTGACAAGAGTACTTGCTCTGGATGTTTACCTGAGCTGACCAAGCCCCTGTGTGAATGTGCACCTGAGGAGCTGCGTGCAGCCCATAGTCCTGTAACAGGATCTAACCATGTTGTGGTTACATAGGTGATCAGATTTGGTCCTAGGAAAGGTTTGGCAGTAGGATTTATGAGCTTGTCTTCCAAGGCTTTTATGACTCATCAGCTTGAGAACATGTTTCATTATGGTCAGAGAAGGAACTTCTCTGTTCCTCCCAAGCTCCTGTGACAAGGTGCTAACCCTCATCAGCCTGGACCTGGACAAACCACTCATGAATGTGCCTTTAGTGTTCTCACAGCAAGAGTCAGGAGAAATTAGGGAAGCCATCAGAAGTTACTTTCATGTGAACATCTCACTTTTTACACTGGGATCTCTTGGAGAAAAAAAAAAATAGGGAGGAGGGCTTTTTTCTGCTGCTGGGTGCTGATGTGACAGTCTGGCAGACACCTGTCACATGCCGCAGTCTCTGTAGGCACACCAGCATGATGGCTCGTGTAAAAGAAAGCCATCCTCTCAGCACCTAGTCTTGGGACGTTCAGCATGTCTGCGTGAAAGAGAAACATGTGTGCTTCCCCTTTCTAGGATCCACCCATGAGGGACAATGTTTTTGTCCAGAGGGAATGAATGGATTTGCCACCTGGTGGCTTTTTCATCCAAGCTTCTACAGGTCTGTGTCATTATGGTGTCACCAAGACAGCTGATTTTTGACATGACTAGATGCTCTTCTTCCCAGTGCTAATGCACTTAAAATAGCTAATGTTTGAGAGAATGGGCATCACAAACTGCTCTGCAGCCAGTGTCATTTTTAGAAGCGCCTCTTGTCCTCTTCATGCTAGTATTTCTGCAACCAGAAGAACATTGTCAGCTGGAGCGGAGTGGCACAGTGTGAACTCAGTAGGCTAAAGATAGTCCTCCTTACCAGATCACTTCTGGATAGGAGTGTGGCCAGTGTTAATTTCTAGCCACACCTTCTGCAGTATCCTGCACAATGTCCCCAAAGAAAAGGACTTCCAAGGTTCTCCACCAGTTTTCAACACACAGTGGACCTGAGACACGCTGGAAAGTGTGCTCATCATCAGCGGGGCAGGGCCGAGTAAGTGGGGACAGAACTGGAGGAAAGCACTTTCTGCACTCATCCTCTCATTGCTTGTGATGTGCAAGAGAAAATGTCATGCTATGGGAATAAAGTGGGACATGCCACACCCCTCCAACACCCATGTGCATGTTTGCCATTGCTTTTTTGGCAGTCTGGAATCTAGCCTTCCTGACTTCTCTCCTGAATATCCACATGCCTGGGAATACCTGTAAAGACTACCTAATCAATGTATTAAACAATTTAAAGAATAAGAAAAGTATTATGAATACTGTATTATTTAAGCATTTTTATGACCATTACAGGCACTCAAAGTGCTTATAATTGCCATGTTTAGAGATGCAGTTTGCTGTGCCAGCAAGTGCTGGTGGTACGGTCACACCGGTGGTTGAGAAGGACCTCGGAAGGGTACTGTTGCCCTTTGGCCACACACCAGCATGCTTCATGAGAACAGAGTGGATGGGGAGTAGTGCCTGCTTCCAGTCCCTGGAATCTTGTGCTCTCTGGAGACTGTAGTGCCTGCATGTGAAGGCAGCATGCAGGAGAGGGCACCAGTAAAATACTGGAGGAGGTTATGCTTCAGGGGTGGAATCGCTTGCTTTGAAAACGGTGGTAATGACCACTTAGCTTCTGTCTCTCTTCTGCCTTGCTGTGTGCTTTTCCAGTCCTGGTCAGAGAGCTGTATCTCAGCTCTTCTAATGAGAGGTCACTTTACCTTCTTCCCTCTCCATAGCATGGGGTGGGTTTTTTTGGTTGGTTGGTTGTTTTTTTGGTTTGGGTTTGGGTTTTTTTGTTGTTGTTGTTTTCTTGGGGTTTGGTATGTTGTTTGTTTTTTGGGTTTTTTTTTTTTTTTTTTACAGGGGGGTAGTCGTTGCTCTTCCTCACTTCACTAGCTTAAATGTTCATCCAACTTCTGTCCAGAGTTGATAGGTACTTCATGCGTCTGTGAGCCCTTTTATTGTGCTCTGTTGATTCTGCTTTGTTTATTGACCCAATCTAAAAAGAGGAAAGTTCCTTCAGGAAAAATGAAGAGCATATACTTTGTCCTCTGGTGAAAGAAACAATTGTTCCTTCGTATTCTATGACATAGGAAGACCATGGGCCTCATCCTTTATCCCTGCATTTTGGCCCGTGCATCATCTGCTAACAACCAGGTTCCCACCTCATGGGTGCATTATGGGAGGGATTTGAGATTAGTTCCTTAACTGACTGGAAGAAGAAGTCAAGGAAAATGGACTGAGGGATCAGTCCAGAACGTTAGTGAGGAGAGATTACTGCTAAGAAGACAAGTAACTTTCTCATGTGTACATAACTACACCTGTCACTGTGCATGAGCTGCTGGGTGAGGAGTGTACCATGGTAGAAGGAGGGCTGGTGAGCTATGGGAAGTTTGTTCTGGCCAAGAAGCCTACCAAGTGTTGATATTTTAAACTTTAAATGCTAAAGGCAAATACAAGCATCCTGAGTAGGGGAGGGAGAGAATTTAGCAGCTGTTGAAAGAAGACTAGGGTTTGCAGAGACAATCGACTTTATTCTCTCCTCTCCCAGGATGTGAGGGTGGGAATGGACAACCTCAAGGAGGTCGAATTCCACAGCCTTGGGTGCAGATACTTACTACATGCAAACACCAGCAGTTTACAGTCTGAACTTGGAGATGGTGTTTCAGGAGTGTGAATGCTACAGGGAGCTGTCTGGAGAAACAAGAAGCCTTAGTAGATAAACCAATAGTTTCAGTTTTATTTTGAAAAATAAAATCTTTAGGTCTAAAGTAGGCTTCTGAGGCAATCCTAAGGACTCAAGCTCCCCACAGTCATGGCTATACAGATGCACAGCAAGGTGTATTGTGGCCATGTTTTGCTGCAATTGCAGTTCTTCCCTGCATCTATAGCAGAGCACGCCCTGAAATCACAGCGGGCTTTCTCACCTCCATCTCCGACCACGCCTTACCGTCAGCATTAATGTTCTGAGCACCTACCAAAAACTAGACTGGAAACCGTGAGCACGTCAGGGGATAACCAAACCCTTTGGTGAGCCTGGTGTTGCCAAAAGATGGTTGACATCAGCAGCACGTCCAAGATAGACACAAGCATGTAAAAACAGAACAAGCTTGGTGATGGGAGAGCTACATATGTGTAAGCCACAAGTGACCACAGGTATTTTCTGTTGCACAGAAGTAAGCTACAAGAAAGAAGAAGAGGGGAGCAGAGGAGGCCCAGGGAACAGCTGAGCAAGCAATCCTGGCTCTCAAGGACAGGTAAGTTGAGAGTGAAAAAAAATTTTTTTTGGAAGCATGTAAGCTAAAATCTAAGTCCTGGTTCATACTTTAAACATACAGTGAATTTTCTGGAAGGCTGCGTTTTGAGCTCAGAGGAAGACTTCCTGGCACGTTGAGAGTTTTTACTAGACACAGGAAATTTGAGTTCCAAAGGCGACATTTTCAGAAAGCTTTGAACATATGGAAAACAAGGTTATAATGGAACTTCTCTGTAGCTTAATCAAACCCTGTAGTTCTTTCAATACTCTGAATGCAGACACACATGCACTCAAGTTAATAAGGTAGGACTATGAATCTTTCTGTTAACCGGGAGAACTGATTAATGAAGTAATATATTTTGCGGTACAACGTGCATTAACACAAGCAACTGACGGGGCAGGACAGCACTCAGGTCTTGAGAAGAGGAAGCAGAGAAAGTCAGAGGAAGATGTGACTGCCAGCAGGAGGAGGTCAGTCTAGGCCAAGAGCAGCCCTGCCTGACAAGGATGAGCACAGGCAAGCTTTGTCACAAGAGCAGTACTGATTGCTAAGGCAAAGCCAAAGCAAAGCAAGCTCTTCCTCTTTCTTTATGCTCCCATCTCCCCCCTGCCCTTCCCCCCACTCCCCCACTTCTATCATTAGCCCTCCCTGTCTTCCTTCTGCTTCTTACTGAGCCAAAGAAAGGAAAGTATGCTGGAAGGAGGAGGAGCTGAAACAGCAGGAAGGTGTGTAAAGGGCATGGGGAAAGCTGTATCAAACTTTACAGTGTGTGAAAGAATGTAATACATGACCCTCTCCAAAGATGGTGGCAAAATTACCTTACAGCCTGTAAGGAGAAATACTACACATTTTTTTCAGAAATTAATGGATTTTACATAAATTCAGATATTTATGCTCTCTCCATTGAGGTGGAAATAAAAGTTGGTAGAATTGAGGAAAAAACAGAATCAAGCAGTGCTCTCCCACTACAAAGTTAGGTGGCGTTTTCTTCTCCATCAGTGAAAGGGATTTCTTTTCCTCCTTAATTGATTTACCTTCTCCCCACCCAATCACATTCTCTCACATTTTCTGTTAAGTTTTGACAGGTTTCTAGAAAAGCGTGGTCATCTTTGTTTCGGCTGGGTGTTGTGCCCACAACTCTCGTGGCCTCAATTCAGGAGCAGGATTTGCTCAAATGGCTTTTTTCATTACTATGCTGTCTGTTTTAAAGGCGAGCTATGGTGATGAAAGGGACGACATGGCAATTCAGGCTCCACCTGCACTGTCAAAGCTGCAGTGCATCCTAACAGCTTTTCCTGAAGACGGAAGCCAAGTCACACCAGCAGGACCCAGCAGCATCCCTAAGCCAGTGTTGCCCGCTCAGAGAGGGCTGTCCTGCCTAAACTGCAGACAGACTAGGGTGGTCCCATGCCCACCCCCAGCAGCTGTCCCACTGCCTGGGGCAGGTTGCTGCTCCCATGGCATGGATCAGAAGGGCTGCCAAACTCTTTCAGCCCAGGAATGTGTGCTGGGGGGGGCAGCAAATTGGTGGGGAAAGGCCCATGGCAGCCAATGTGGGGCCATGTTGCCATGCTGTCTCCTCTCACCCCACACCTGTCATCCCACAGCGGGCAGGCAGAGGTGCCACAGCTGGTGGGGAGGTGACCACAGAGCAGTATGGCAGGGCCAAGGCATAGCACCTATGGGGTCCTCTCCTTTCCCTGCTGGGAGCGCTTGCTCGGCATGGGGGTTTTTCTTTCCCTCTTTTTTTTTTCTTTCTGTTTGTTTTAATTTTATTGTATTTCCTATGCTGTGGGAGGGAGACGCAGCCAAAAATAATGTTGCCAAGCCAAGGGGATTGGCACATGCTGCCTGGAGTCTGCAGCAACAGTGGAGGCTTTAAATAGACTGAGCCCTGGCTGCAAGCTGCTCCTGGAGGGCTGGCAGCCTTGCCCCAGTGAGGGGGGGACACTGACTGAGAATGCAGGATGAGCTGCACCTCGCTGCTCCCATGCTCACGCCTGTGGGGTGTCTCGCCTTCATCTGCGGGCAGGTCCCCAGCAAGCTTCCCTGCTCGCCCCTGGGACAGGCTGCGATGGCTGGGAATGAGACCCATACCCCTGGAAATAACTCTGCAGTTACTAGAAATCTGTCATCCATAAAGCTGTGGTGGCCTGGTGGCAGCACATGCATGTGTAGAGGGAAGCCTCCGCTCCAAGCGTTGCATGTGCGGAATGCCAAGTGTGGCGGGAGTTAGCCCAAGGAGGCGGATTGGAGGTGGCTCCACAGCCCTCCTGCCATGAAAACTACACGGTGTGGCTGTTCCATCAGGTGCTGACCACCAGCAAATTTTCCAAGATAAAGCAGATACATGTTTTCTCTCTCCTCAGCCTTTCCCCAACCCACAAATAATCCTGGTGGAGGACTCCCACCACCCCCAAGTAAACAAGAAGCCTGGTAAGCCACGTGAATCCTTCCTCCTGTGACAGCGATATGGAGCAGGGCAAGGGAGCAGGAACCACCAGCCCCCATTTTGTAGCAGGGCATGACAAAGCTGTCTTCTGCAACTGAGGTACAGGAGGGTCCCACACCAGCTCCGCTGCAGCATGCAGAGCTGTGCAGCGGGCAGCATCTCCCTCTGCCTTGTGCTTGGTATGCAAAGCAAGCACTAACTCCTGTGCAACTTCAGTGTCTATTTCTTCCTTCTTATTAACTCCTCCTGGCTCCTTCTGCCCCTCGGCCCTTATTTTGTCAGCCACTTTTATTCCTTCCTTGCAGAAGCCGCCGATTATGCCTCTCTCCTAGGAGGTGAGGGCCTCTCCCTCCCCTCCAGCGCAGCGGAGGGACAGAGGCAGGCCGTGGGGCAGGGGGAGGCACTGCTGGCGGGCGCTCGGGGCAGCACCTTTCCACGGTGTTTCGCGGCCTCACTTGGCACCCTCGCTGCCGAGCAGTCCGGCTTGTCTGTCCTTACACTTCCAAAGGCTGCCTGCGCACTGGAAGTCACTTCCCCCACTTGCTAGCTTCGTTTCCGAACTTCCGATCTGCTTCCTCCCCGCAACCCCAATCTCCCGAGCAGACGACCTCCAAAAACGCAATCGTTCCACCCAGTGCACGCACATTTCCTTAACCCTGTTGTTGTTGTTGTTCTGGGCTCAGTACAGCTGCATTGCTTGGTTCTAAGGAAAAAGCAGCACTTTCAGTTTATACCGACGTAGCACGAAGAAAGAAGCAGTTAACATGAATATATACTTAGGATACAGGAGACATATGTTGGCCATTTCCTCTCTGACACCCATGTGTTACTTCTGCAGCGGACCGCGAACCCGGACTACGAGAGTCCTGAAGGATACTCTTTCGAGGACACAGAACAGGTAGCGGTGCTGCTACCCCTCATTTAAAAAGCCGAATGTTTGCTTTTTATCTCCCTCGCCGATGGACACGCAAAGAACGGAGCAAACAAGTGAAAGTCCAGCCTCTCAGGCTTCACCAGTTGCAAAAGAGCCCAAACCAAAATCAGCAAAACACGCAAACAACAAACAAAAAGAAAAACCCCAAACAAACCCCTCTCCCCTAGCAGCTTCAGCCGCATGAGGAAGGTTTCCACGCGCGACAGCAGCTTCAAAGTTGGCTGATCGATCAACTGCTATTTTTCCCTAAAATCCACGTATTTAAGCCCGAAAAGATGAGTGCGGCGAACCTTCCACTGCCGCCGCCCTGCCCCGGAAAGCAGCCCACCCAAACAAACAGCAACCGGGCTCGGTCCGTCGCCACGAAACCCGAGCCAAAGCCGGAGCATCGGCGGCAGCGGAGCGGTCCTTCGTTTTTGTCTGCGAACGCTGCCTTCTTCCTCCCTCTCCTTGCAAACTTTTGGGCGCTCGCTCAGAGCTGTATTTATAGATCTGGAGCCCACGTCTGTATTTTTCCTTGTGCCTCCTTTGGCTTTGGGCTTAAGTCACTGGCAGGGAAAATAAAAAGGAGGCAGGCGGGCGGGCAGACAGACAGACAAACAGGCAAGACAGAAGGGGAAAAGAGCTGGAAGTCCCGCAGACGGGGCCCGCAGGGAGGCTGGGACAGGCGGCCGGAGGTGCGGGATTCTCCCTCCTGCTCCCGGCGACCGAGAGAGAGGTAACGGGGAAAGGTCTGGCCCCGGCTCGCTGCGTGAGGAGAGGAAAGCCTCATGCCTCCGGGGAAGGGGGAGGTCGGGACGGCCGCCTCATCTCGGTGGAGGGGCTCGGAGGGGCCGAGGCGGGGTGAGCTTGTGTTTGTGTCTGGGGCTCGGGGAGCTACAACACGGTGTTTGCAAGAACCTGTGCTGTGGGACCAGGTGAAAATGAAGTGCGTGCGAGGGAGACGGGCTGCCGCCCGCCCCCGCCGAGGAGCCGGAGCGGCGACTCGCCTGGATGCGGTTGGCTGCAGCCCGGGGCCGAGCCCGCGCCGGGGGTCGGCGCCGGTGCCGGTGCCCAGCCGAGGAGGGCCCGGGAAAGGGAAGGAGGAGGTGGGGTGGGGGGGTGGGGGCGCCGGAGCCGAGCGGGGATGCCCGAGGGCTGCAACGGGAGCTGCGGCGCCCGGGGCCGCCAGGGGAGCCCGGCAGCGAGCCCCGCGGCAGCGCGGCTCTCCGCGGCGGTGCGAGGCTGCGCGGAGCTGCCGGGGTACAGCACCGCTCAGCTGGGCTGCCGTGGGGCATTTTTCCTACGACGGCTCCATTGTGCTTTAAGCAACCAAATTCACCCCCAAAAAAACCCGCGCCGCTCACGGGAATAGGGACGTAACAGCTATCTGGTAGCGCGTTTATTAGAGAAGGGGAAAGCTTTCCCTGCCTGCAGAAGAAAAGGGATGGGGGGGATTGGAAACGTGGGTGTTGGGGGTTTGCTTTTTTGTTTTGATTCTCCCCTGCAAAGTAAGGGCGGTCTCTTTTCCCGCAGCGTGGATGGTGAAAGTCTCTAACATGGCACCAAGTATCTCAAAAACGCGGATGGTGTAATTACCATGTTGTTAAGCATTTCCTTCTTCACTTGCGCAGCATTTAGCCTCTAATCTCCGAAATGGATGTCAAAGTAGTTTCCTGACAGCTTTAGAGAGCCTGTCCTGCAGGTAAGTAAAAGAAAACAAACACGAAGCTGCGGAAGGAGCTTGCTTTTGTGCAGAAATAAAAAAGACTTTCAGCTTTGGCTTCAGTGGCGGAACGGCTGGAGTAGCAGGGTTACACTTGGCTGTGCAGTTTGGCGTTATTATGACCTTATCCAAACGCATTCTGATGTGCCACGAGGAAGGTATAAAATTAGATTAAAGCTCCCAACAACCCATCAAATCCCGATGGGAGCCCCACCTCTGGACTCGGGCTTGTTTAAATCACTGACACTTTAGAACAAAACCCTTTCACCCTTCAGCTCTCCAGGCAGATTTTTCTGTTTGATTGCATTAATAATTTAATTTCTGTTTCCTACTGGCCCTTCCAAGTGGGCAAATCAACCCCCTTCCAACACGGGTGGGGGTTATTATTTTTAGCTCGTTCGCTGGAACAAAATGTTCCAACACTCCCTGCTTTGAATCTCATTGCGGTTTGACTACTCTTTGATATTTAAGACCGTCGGTTTTCCTTGTCAGACTACCTGTTATAGGAAATGGCTCCCTTAGCTTGGCAAATCACTCTCAACAAAGTAGACAGGAGGATTTGCCTGAGAGAAGAAACGTTTCTTAAATGTCGCAGGGAAATACCCGAAATATTAAACTGGTAAATCTACCCTTATGATGACCTTAATTCGGTGCCCAGCCATCAAAGTAAGTAAGAATTTAGAAAAAATACCGCCACGCCTTCCTGTCCCCTCGATAAACACGTTTTGTCGGCACTTGCTGGACAGTGCCGGGGAACCGCGCCTTATAAAAACCGCTAAAAATGCGGGTCCAATCCAAACACCATTTAAACAGCCCCGCTGCCCCCTCCCAGCTGCAGTTCTGCGGCTACTGTTTCGGTAACGGAGTACTTTAAAGCGCGTTTAAAGACATTCCCCTCCCCGCCCCGCGTTGCCCGAGAGCTTCCAGCTGACACCACGACTGCGTCCATTAAAAAAAAAAAAAAAAAAACCAAAACCCGTGTCGCTGTGTGTTTAGCCGCAAGCTGCCCAACATAAATACAAAACAGCGCTATGAAGAGGCAGCAACAAAGCAGGTAGGAAGGGAAAGGGAGAAATCTACGTTCTGTCAAGTGATGCCTCCTAAAGAGTGAATTGCAGTAATTCAGACTTTAAAAGCAAGCGCCTTTGAGATTATAATGCCATACGCATCTATGTGTACGTGCAGGTACATCCTGCGGTGTAGAAATTATAAAAGGACTTTTAAACTTCAGGGCTGTAGATGTGGAAAGTTCTCGTACCGCTTGTGCCTCGACACCTGCACAGACTAGCTAAAGCACCGGATTGCATTAAGTGCCCGGTCCCTGCCTAAAGCACAGGGTTTTCTGCTACCGCCAAGAGCATCCTCATGTAGGATGTCCTCCGTGGCCGGGGGCCAGCAAAGTCAAATGAATAAAATACGTGCAAGCTCGTCTTCTTTGAGCAGAGAGGTTGAACTGCGTGTAAGGGGAGAGTATAGAAAAGATAACCCCCCGAGTTTTGCAGCCCCAAATCATTGCCATTCTCAGCAACAGAGCATGATCATTACGCACGGGAGAAAGGGGCGAAACACTGCTCGTATAGGGATTGTTGTTATGACAAAGATCAATAACTTCTTTGTTATAAAAAAAGAGTTTGTTATGAAGAAACCGAGTGAGCAGCCATCCGGGTAAACATTCCCTGAGTCTAACAAGCCTACTGTCTTCGTGATGTTTTGCGCGCTGCCACCCCTCCCCCCCACCCCCCTCACTTTTCAATCGTTACGGTCTTCTTTATTTTCCTTATGATTATGCTCATTGTTTCCCACTTACCCCAATTTCAGCACTAACCCTCCGACATTGAGAGAAAAATAAAAGAAAGGCTTTTTTTCTTTCTTTCTTTCTTCCTCTCCCCCCTTCCCCCTCGCCCCCCATTTGTCCGCACCGGTAAATTCAATACTTATTTTTACCGGGCGGTAACCTTTTCGTATGAACCTACCGAGCCCACGCAGACACCAGAGTCTCTGATTCCTCTGTATTTGTAGCGCATCTTAGTTGCCTTTTTTTCCGCCCCTCTTCCTCCCCCCTTCCCGTTCTATAAGAACAGTGATAAACTCTCTTTGGCAGGTAGGGAAGACCTCCAAACCCGGCGTGCAATACAGACACCGTTCCTCAAGTTTAGGCGCTTTCCTCTTTGCACCGCCGTTGTGTCTCTGCGTTACGACCCTCGGGCGGACCGGTGTCTTTAATACAAGCGGGTGACGAGAGGCACACGGGCGGCGAGGCTCCGCGGACACCGGGAGCGCAGGGGCAGCGGGTGTCCCGCAGCATCGCTACCGCGACCACTCCCCGCCGCCGGCCCCGGCCCGGCAGCAGCACCGGCACGAAGTGGTTTTTGGCTGCAGCCAAACGCAGCGCGATCTCACGCAGGACGGTGTAAAAACAAACCCCACGCAGGCAGCGAGCAGCAAGCGCACCCCGCGCACATGCCTTCGCAGCCTCAGGCGGTTAATACAGGCTCCGTAGAGACACTCCTCAGCAAGTACGGAGCCCCCAAACACAGCGCCAGACATAGTTTGGAGGGTGATGGGGAGCGGGGGTGAGGGGGAGGTTGCGTCTTTTGTTCACCACGGGTGCCCTCGGGAAGCTTAATTTCAGCTCTTGAGTCTTATTTGTTGCCGGATTACCAGGGTGAAAGCGGACGGGTTTTGCCAAGGCGACGGCCCCCCTCCCCCCTCAGCAGCCCCTCGCCCCCGCACGCCCCCGCGTCCATCTCTCGGCGCGCTCAGGGCCCCCACCCGAGAGCACGGGGAGATTTTGCCGAGACCTCAACCGACCCCCCCCCCCCCCCCCCCCCCCGCAGAGGCCGGCGGGACTTCTGCGGTCACCGCGGCCGACGTGCCCCGCCGCCTCTGCACCTGCACGGGCCGTGCCCCGCGCCTCCTGCCCAGCCCCGGGCATCCCAAGGAGAGCGGGCGGGCGCCCGGCGCCGGCGGCTCCCGCAGGACAGCGGCGCGGCCTTTCCTGTCCTTCACCGCCCGCTCCGTGGCTTTTACTCATTTATTCTTAAACGCGGGGAGACTTAAAAGCCCCGCTGACGGGGCCGGTGGAAGAGCGGCAGCGGCTTTCCGGCGAGGCCGGCACCAGGCGGGCGGCGGGACCTTCGGGTACCCCCCCGGGGGCTCCGCGCCGCACCCCTCCTGCCCTCTACCTCGAAACCCAGCTGCCGCCTTCCCCCGCACTGCGCCCCGCTGTGACCGTGGGCCCGGCCCTGGCCAGGATCATTTTTAGGACGCCCGAGGCTTTCGCACCCTTCGTAGCAAAACCCATCTGATTTGGTCAGAGCCTCTCCGTGACAGCGGGTGAGGGGGCGAGGGGGAGGCGAGGGGCGCCGCGGCCGCCCTTGTAGCAGGGCACGGCTTCCCCAGGACCACCCTCGGCCGCCTCACGCCGCTGCAGAGCCCGGCGCGCGCGGCGCTGGGGCGGCGAAGCCCCGGGCGCGGCACATACGCGGCCGCGCAGCGCTGCGCGGGCCCCGCGCGCCCCCTAGCGCTGCCCGGCAGTGCCCCCTGGCGGTGCGCGGGCTCGGCTGCTGGATGGGGGTGTGGGGGGACCCCCTGCCCTCCTCTCTTGCAGCTCTAGGTCCAGCCTCCTGGGTGTGGGGACCGGGTTTCTTCCCCACCGCCCCGCTCCCCCGGCCACAGCACCTCCCCAGGGGAGCGTGGGAGTGTCTCTGGGGCAGGGCGCTGATTGCTCACTGCCGGGCCATGCCTCGGTTCTGCCCCCTCAGCCCCACGTCGCCCTCCTGTGCCCACCCCGTCTCTCCTCGGGGGGCAGGAGGTCTCCCTTTTCACTGGGGAGGCGCCTCCAGCCTGCGCCACCTGCGAGTCAATGGCGACCAGCTGGTCCCGCTGCCGGCATCTCCCTGTGCTGCCCCTCAGACACTGGCTGCCCTGACGCCAGCCCAAAACCTGTCCTCTGCCCAAGCGCTTCCAGAGGACACATCCACCCTTCTCACAGAAGTGCACAAGGGCATTGCAAACACGGCTTCCCTCGCTGCACAGGCCCCTTGCAGGTGAAGGGACAATTAGCCTTGCATTATGGAAGGGAAGCAGAGGTAAAGAGCACAGGCTGGCTTTATGTGCCCTGCTTGAAATAATTAAAGTCTTGTTCCACTTCAGGTCTCCTAAGTACTGCACAATAACAGTTACGGACACAAGTCCGCATTAAGGCTCCAGAATTCACCTTAGTTCTTCATTTTTGGAGGTGTGTGGTGAGCGCTTTAAACTGTTTACTGGTATCACTGCACGCTGCTTCTTCATTAAGCAAACTGAAAAATAACATTATATGGAATCATCCTGGCAGGTTTGCTTGATGCAGCTTGATGCCTGCAGAGATGCTTATGCACAGCTTTTCCACAGAGCTGTCAGCTTCTTGCAGTCTAAGCTTTGCGCCATGTGGTCCTGAACGCCATCTCATCATGAAGAGATATCATTGTTTGCGGAGGGTTTTTCACTCCCCCTCCCACCCTGACTTCTTAACCAGCTCGAATCTAACATCAGCTGTCTGCCTGTAAGTCACCGCTGTTACTCTCCACCTCAGCCATGCAGCCAAATCTTCAAAGGAAGCCAGGTTGCCAGCGTCATCCCATTTTATGGAATAGAGGAGCAAACACCGGGATGCCATTACCTCCACGAGAGGCTGAGTCTGCGGCTCCCAATCTTTGCTTTGCCTTCAGCAGATGAGGTTGGCGGAGCTGTGTAACCCACCCAAATGGAGAGCGCCAGCTCCCGACATAGTCATGAAATGAAACACAGCGCTCTGCTTACTGCACAATAATAGGAAATTAGACCAAAGTCAAACAAAGTGTTTGACATATAAATGAGCAAAACAAAGAGACATCTTCAAGAATAAGATAAAATGAGACCTAATGAGGAAGGAAGAAGCACACAGACTTATTCTGCTTTGAAAGGAAGCTTGAGGAGAGCCATGGTACTGTTCAAGCACAGCTTTAATGATGATCATGATGACAGGGAGATGACATTTTTTTTCCTTGCCATTTGAATACTTCCATCCATAATATTTACAGAGTAGCTGCTTGGGAACTTGTCCTGCACCTCAGGGACCTGAAGCATGTACGACACGTTTTAGAAATGACAGGTGGGGCAATGGTGGCTCTTAGAATGCTGCTGTTGGAGAAACCAGATTAGATTTTGGTGTAATTTTTGAGAGCTGGGTGCCACCCCATGTTACAGTAGTCCTACAGCTGTGCTATGTGCGTATGGCTGCATTACACCTTACATTATTTTTACGTTAATTCCCTTCCCTTAGTGACCCACACACGAGTAATGAATGATGCCTTTAGCACACTGACAACTGTTGAATAGCTAATGGGCAATATCAAGTGTGAATGAAGATCTCTGCTGGAGACCCCAGCAAGACAAGTCACTACAAAGGCTGTCACCTGAGGGCAGATACCTCAGACCAGGGCGTAGCCACAGGGAGGGCATTGAGAGGAGGAAGGTTTTGAAAGGGTTACTCAAGTCTTAGTCCTATGCACAAGGCTCCACCCAGTCTGGAAATGGGGGGTGGGGGGCGGGGGGGAACGATGTTCAGTGCATATTTCTGGGTTTAAGTCACAGTATCTTAACATTACCCCTGGGATGAAATATACCCTCTTTTATGAGTTCAGGAGTGGTAAAATAAGAACTTTGGTGAAGTATGCAGAGGTCATCCTAATTCATGAAAATGAAACGGGTTCCCTCCAAGAATGATTTGCCGTGTTTTGTTACCATATTTTTGAACTGCCATTATTTTTTATACTTAATCTTTTATTGGGCTTTTTTGATTTTGTTAAACTGGGAGTTCATTTGTAGGGAGTGTTCTGCTCCCTTCCCCCATCAAGGCTTTAATCTGCAAAATCAAGTTTAATTTTTGTATTTTGCTTTTGTGGTTCACCTCTCAGAGAGCTTTTAGGTTCTGGAGGAAGAGAACCTGTTCTGCAGTGGCAACCTAGGGACCAAAGGAAAGGAAAACAGCCATATAACTTGCTTTTATGTTCAGGGGACTCCTTGTGAAGTCTATTTAGAGAAAAATCACACGGCAGCCTTGAAGAGCATACTGACACTATACCCTCACCTGGTTTGGGGGTGGTGTATCTCTTTCATTTCTTTAGATCCTCTTCACATCCACACCCAAGGACACTGACTTGCAAGTAAAAAGATGTGGCAGTGTAGTCTTCGAGACTGCTTATCTCTGAACACTGAATCAGGTTCACTACCTTACCCCGTACCCACAGTGGAATAGACTGCGAGGCAACCTACATTCTTTCTCAAGCAGTCTGATCTGCTGCTGCCAGTCAAATAGGTGAATCCCTCATGCCTGCAAGGGAGAGATGCATGGCTCATGGTGCACTCAGGGTGATGAGCTCCACTGTGACTTCATAAAAATTATACTGGCTGCGTAACTCTAAAGTTCAAGAGCAAGGAGCCACAGCAAATTCTACGGATGACAAACTGAGTATGTGCTTGCCAGAGGTTTTCTAGTTGACCCCTAGAACAATGAAGGTACCTTTGCTATTAAAAAAAAATAATAATAAAATTCCTGTATCATTCCTGAAAAGGCAGACAGAATTAGGAGGTAACTGGTCCTTTATTTCTGAGGCAAGCTCTGCTGAACAGCTGATACTGAGCAGGAGGGGATCATTCAAACATCTGTCTTTGTAGCAGAGTTGGAAGCTTCTGAGATGATTCCCCATAACTGCAGTTAAAAAGAAAAATGAATAGGCTGACTTTAGGGCAAGGACAACTTTTGGAAAAAAAAAATTTGACTGTACAAAATTTTTCACTGAAAACAGAGCCTGTACCATCAGGCATTTCTTTGTCATTTCATCCCATCTGTTAGGTGTGTAAGTATTAAGAGTGCTACTCTTTTTTTTTCAGTAAAAAAGTATAAAAATTGATGTGTCACCCTTCTTTTCATTAAAGAAAGGAAGAAAGAAAACAATGAATGTAGACTAAGGATGTAGTCATGGCAGTTTGCTGTCATCTCGCACAATTCCAGAAGCATACATGAAATGGAAAGTATGGGCCAATGAAAGCAATTTTTCTGAGCCCTATTAGCTGCCAAGTGGAATCACAATATATGGTTAGCTGGGAATCTGCAAGATTTCTCACCTAATTCTACTGGACTTAAATTTTAATTTGCCATCAGAACAAAACCTTCGAGAAGTAGCATCTTTTATGTGCCTCTAACTCACACACCGACCAAAGTGTAAGGAAAGAATTTTCCCTTGCATAGAGATGATGATCCGCTTGGATGTTCTGTACCTAAGAATTCTTCATGATTTTCTAATAAGAAACAGAGAATGAGAGGAAATTATCTTCATCTGTTTCTCTCACCCATAAAGCCCAAAATAGACAAAGTGTTAGAGCAATTGCATACCCTTGCACCTTCTTTAGTTAACTCCTCTTGCACCGTCAACTAACAAGACGTTAAAGAAAAGAAATATGTGCGGAGAGGAACTTTTATATCTCAGGTGTCAGTGAAAGGCTGGCAGCAGATAGAGGGGAAAAACATAGAAAAACAGTAGAATTAGGAGTTAGAAGAATAAAGGGGGAAAAAATAGGAAAAGGGCGCCTACTGAGACTTCTCTATCCAGACGCTCATGATCAAAGCCCACCACTGCCATTAGGCAATCAATCTGCAGTTGCGTACATAAAACTTTGGCAGTGTATAGTCTCCACTGCTTTCAACAGAGGCTTTAGACATCTGAAACTGGGCACTCTCCCAAAATTTAGCTCCAGTTGCACTATACATTCCAGAAAAGACAGCACCAAATCAGAGGCCCTCTTTTACCCGTGTTATTTTCAAGCTGCAACGTATGAAACGTTATGCTCCAGCTCCCCCATTTAACCTCCTAGGTTGGCTGTATTTGTGTCCTCCAGCTTTGTGAAATGGCACACACTGCCAGTAGGCAATTACTGCCTAAACGATTGCTGTTTTAAGAGAGATGACTGGAAATGTGTGCCTGTCCTTCCTGATGAATTCCCTCCAGGATCACTCAATCACCTACAGGCTTCTTTATTTTGTAAATAGAAATCTACATTGGCTTAATATTTTATACGTGTAATGCAAATTGTTTCATAAGATGAGTGACCCTGCATCTCCTGATGTGCATTGCTTTTCAGCTTTTCTTTTGCACTGGGACATTCTCCTGCTCCTAATACATAACCAGTCCTCGCAGCTGAACAGTTTTAGCAGCTTCCTATTCTCTCTTACTCCACAGTCAGAGGGTTTTCAAGAAGCTGCACTGGATTTCCTTGCAGAGAGGTGAATTCAGAGGAATTCTGCAGTCACAATTGAAGCACAGCCTCAGTTACTAAATCCTCATCTATTTACTTCTATCTCTAGATGCTTCTGTCTCCCTCTGATTAAACACCTCTTTAGAGATAACTTAATCTCAGGGTATCTGAAGAATAACGAGGCTGCCTAACCCTTCCTAGACTTTACAATTCCAGAATACTCCATTTTGTGATACTCCATCTATCATTCTTTCCGTTATCAGAAAAAAGTGCAGTAGCGAAAGATACCCAGGACATTCGCTGAACCCTTCCACATCCACATGAATGCCCTGTGGAATGTGCAGCCTTGGGTTGAAGTTCTGCAGGAGAGATCCTTCTACAAGAAAAAGTCACAGACCGAGCACCACTTAATAGGATACACGTAGAAGTGTGGTGAGATCCAGAGCATGCCCATGAAATCATCTGTGTATTTATGATAAGAAGCTCATTCCCTCTTGGATAACCTCATGATTGCTTTTGTTAAACCCTTGGCAGCTTAAAAGGCATCTTGCTTTCCAGCATCTGGGCGTGCCTTCTTCCTTTCTATTTTTTTCTGTCTTCCCTGTACGAGGGCCCCATTCTCTTCACTCAGCTCCTACTCTCCCTCTCAAATGACATTTTCTCTGTACTTGCCTGCACAGCAGCACAAGGCCCAGGCTGTGCTTCTAAAAGCCAGGAACAGTCCCTTCATCTCCCAGAAAGTGATTGATGCAGAATGCCATGCCTTGGTCAGAGGGCTTCGCAAAGCCATGCATGTAAAGATACCTGATGATCTGCTTTTTCCTTTCACTGCAATGTAAACAGATGAATTTGGTGATTGTTCCTTGACTACGTGGTCTTTCCTGTTGTTGTTGAGAAGCTGAAGCCCAAGATTTCCAGGCAGATCCAGACAAGGAATCACACACACCCGATGTATGCTACACAAAGGTCTACATTTAACATTTGAAAGATTTAGAACTGGAAGAAAACTTTTACTTGAACAGATCTATGAGGTAAGTCTTTAGTTCAGGAAGTGCTGCCTGCTGTAATTAAACACACACATAGGCTTACTTTGACGAGCATATCAGAGCTCCAAGAAGCTGGCATTTCCTTTCCTAAACCCTTGACCTCCTCTGTCAAGGCCAGACATTACACAAGTTTCCTCAGTGTGTATCCAAAGACTAGGATAGAGCCCAGGATGTGGATACTTGCCCATCTCAGGTGAGTGGAGACATAGTGCTTTGCTTCATGCCTGAGACTGCACCTGAGGCATGTGGACATCTGTTACAAGACAAGCTCTAAAGTGTTAAGAGATTTCAGTTTTACTGTGATCTTAATAACCAACAGCAGTTCTATCTTTTAATGATATAGGGGACGTTCCTGTTCCCATCAAGTCAATAGCAGAATTGTCATTAACTCCAGCATCAAATGGGGATACTCACTGAGAACCTATCAGGGAAAATAGATACGGTACAAGTTAGAAAATTGTAAACACCTACACTTAAAAGCTAGATCCAAATGTTCTGGGATGTTGGCAGTTCAGGAAAAGCATTATTGATCACCTTTTAAGAAATTAACCTGCTGCTTTTCTTCAGTTATGATTTTGTATAAGGAAGGCTTAACCCTTAGGACATTGACATTTTTCCAAATTGCCAGACAAACTGTTAGAGCACAGCTGGCTTTCTGGCACAAACGATCCTGGGCAAGCTGGAATTTGGAAGAAAATAAGGTAATTGTTCTATTAATTTATATAGATAATTAAAAAAAATATTTAATTTACAGTTTCTAATTATATGCTGCTATATGTTATTTTTCTGTATCTCTGAGTCTCACGAGTAAAATCAGGACTGAAATGATTCTGTAAAGCTCAGATAAGTTTGCCAAGTTTCAACTAAATGTTGCCATCTACTGTTAGAATAATAATTAACCTCCCCCACCACTCCCCCCCATAAATGGGTGAAACTAGCACTGTAATTGTGGAAGAACTCAGTGGATATTTGTGTCCCATTGTGCTGATGCACAAGGGATTTTTCTTAGAATGCATAGGCAATAATATGTCCTTAAATCCTTCTGTATGTCAGAGGGAGAATAGAGTTCATTGTTTGCAAGATCTCATTATGATTACTTTTCAGCTTCTAAAAATGTTGTAATAGTTTCCAGACCCAACATTTATGATATTCAGTATGTTGAGAGAAAACAGGCTTCAGTGAAAAGCTTGTTCTAAATGTTCCTCATCTATGCTTTTTCTGACTGAGCACATAGAAAAGTGATAGTAAGATGTGTAGCAGATTTCTAAACATTTTGTTTCTCCAATACTGAAAGTTAACACCCCTCCCCCCCCTCCCCTTTACTGATAAATGCACAAGGGGTAGCTTTACATGAGGCATGAACATCCGGGGTAAGGACATAAAGACCTGACAGTTACAGACCACTTCTGTTCTGAGCTGACAGTAGAAAAACTACTGCCAGTCTTCCACTTTATGTACTGCAGAAACAGAATTTAGAAGAAGTTAAAAATCTCAGGGAGGACACTGTCCTTGAAGCTCTAAAGTGAAGGCGTTGTGTGTGCTTCCGTGTATGACACTGGAGCAGGAGATGGACTTCAAGCAGTTATAGGATTTCTGTATTCCTTCTCTGTGTGCCTTCCCTGATGTACTACACTCATTTCTCCAAGTCCCATATTTGTTTATTGGAACTGAGCACTGAATTCTCTACCTCGGATTTTGATGGAAAAATGGAGTAAAACACATTCCCCCAGTACGTTTCAAATAGAATGTCCTGTAACCTTGAAGAATCCTCTGGTCATACATTGTTTTTTCACATCCTCAGCTGCCTGTCACAGGCATGACTTGTGAAAAGCTTAGAGGCTATCCTTCCCCTCTAGGAAACAAGAAATTTGAATACAGAAAAAGCAAAAAACTGTGCATAGTGTCATGCAGTGCCACCTACAGCTGGAGCTGTGAATTATAAATGATTTTTCGGTGGGCCGGTAGACCCTTGATGTGGAAGCATTGCAGGATGTCTCTTATACAACTGCATAACACAGAAAACAAAACTGTGGGAATACTAGCCATATCTATTGTTCCAGGGTTTCTCTGAATTCTGTCAGATTATGTTTCTTCAATGTGCAAGAATATGAATTTTTATTATTTGAGTTTTGATTCAGTAGACAAGTGCCGTTAATGTGAGGTGCAATGTAGGAGGGATTGAAAAACATTGAGCAGTAGCCCTGGACCTTGGAACTGCTGAATGAATAGTTTGTTTCACCTTTTTATGTTACCAGCATGAAAGGAAGAATAAGTGAGCCCTGTCAGTACCTGAATGGGACCTACAAAAAAGCTGGAGAGGGACTGTTTACAAGGGCATGTAGTGATAGGATGAGGGGTGGTGGCCTTAAGATGAAGGAGAGATTAGATGTTAGGAAGAAATTCTTCCCTGTGAAGGTGGTGAGGCCCTGGCACAGGCTGCCCAGAGAAGTTGTGGCTGCCCCCTCCCTGGCAGTGTTCAAGGCCAGGTTGGATGGGGATCTGGGCAGCCTGGCCTAGTGGAGGGTGTCCCTGCCCATGGCAGGGGGGGGTGGAAGTAGATGACCTTTAAGGCCCCTTGCAATCCAAACCAGTCTGTGGTTCTACAATGATCCTAAAAGCAGTATCAGAAATAAGGTGCAGGTCCCTTTGTTAAGAGTTACATAATACAGGCCAAAGCTCTAAGAACTTTGTGAGTTACAAAAAAAGGATGGAATTAGGAAAGCCCAAACTTGGCAGGAGTTGAAATTACCAAGGGATGTGAAAAGCCCTAATAAGGTCTTCCATGGAAAAAGCTAACACACTCAGTGACTTTTCTGCCTTGATTTTTACTGGTTGTGTTTGTCTTCAAGTCTCCTAGATCCCTAAGCCTTAGGGGATGAAGCATTACCCAGGGTAGAGGAGGATGAAGAAGTGCTTAAGCAGGTTGGACACACACACACAAGACAGAATGCATCTCAGGTTGATGTGGGACTGGCTAACATCCCTGTGAAATATTCTATACTATCTTCAAAGAGCAAGAAGGTGGATCTAAGGAATGTCAGGCTGGTTGGCCTCTCCTCAGTCCAGGTAAGACTGTGAAGTGAATCCTCCTGGAAGCCATGTCCAGATGACTGAAGGAGGATGAAGTGATTTGGAATATTGATTTAGCAGGGAAAATATTGTACCTGACTCACTGGATTGCCTTTAAGATCCCATATAGACAAGAGGACATCAGTGGATACTGTTTACTTGTTTAGTAGAGCCTTCAGAGCAATCTTCTGTAGCATACAGATTATTGAGATATAGACAGTATAAACAAACAATACAGTAGGTGGAAAACTTTCTGAAACCAGGCTCCTGCCATAGTGGTCAGCAGTACAAAAACTGTTGTTAGATACTTGTGAGACTCAGCAGGAATCAGTCTGGGACTAGGAGTGTTTAAAGCAATCTTTTGCTTGCAAATTTTTGAATATGGATTTTTTGATTGTAAATATAAAGCAAACTTTCCTAGCTTCCACACTCTTCAGGAACTGAGTCCAAGCATATGCTAAAACGTGTTACTTTCTTTGCTTCCCTAAAATGTTACTTCTTTGAGTTCCGCTTTTTAGGTTAGTGTTGTCAATCTAATGAAACAAAGGCTGGTCATATCATGCTAATGCTAGATCTAATAAAACAAGCATCTCACTGCATGAGTAGAAGTACCTACTTCCAACAGATTATCACTTCACCATCCTTTACTGCAGCTGTGCTAACTCGAAGCTGTTCTGGGACATCTCCTGCAGTAATTCTGGTGCCTTTTCAGTTGTGGCAGTAAGAATTGCTGTAGTGTTAAAAAGCTAGCTCTGATTAACCTAAATCTGGTGATAAACTCTCTGGTGGATGCCACAAAAAAGCTCCAGTACCACACATGGTAATGTTCTTACTAGGACTTCCTCCATCTCGTACTGTCAGATCTACATCTTATCAATGTAGGAGGGTGCAAAGAGAATGGAGCCAGGGTCTTCCCAGTGGTGCCCAGTGACAGGACAAAAGTCAGTGAGCACAAACTGAAACACAGGAAGCTTTTTCTGAACATTAGAAAACACCTTTTCACTGAAAGATGATTAACTGAGCAGAGACACAGGTTGCCTAGGGATGTTGTGGAGTCTCAATGCTTGGAGATATTCAGAAACCATCTGGATATGGTGCTGGTCAACCAGCTCTGTGTGGTCCTGCTTGAGCAAGGGTGTGTGATCATGAGAGTATACTCAGCCAGTACAATTCTGTGAGTTTGTAATTCTGAGCAGCTTTTTCCCCATAGAAAATTGTGGCATAGTCTATTTATCCCATTCTGTTTTAGAATAGCCCTTTTCTAATGTAATTAGCAGCATATATTTGGATATGAAGAAGGTAGCATGCAGATCTGAAGACGTAGCTATGTTGAAGCTTGCAATCCTCCTATAACCACGTAACAAAGCAAAGTGTTCCCGCAGTTGATTTGGGAAGACAGTTTTGTTCCTCCTTCACTTTCAGTTTTGTTCCTTCTTCAGCACATGCATGTTGCAGGCCAAAATTTAAGTCACATGAATAGGACCCTGAGAGGTTTAAGTATGTAAGTCAGGTATTAGACTTGCCACAAGAGGCCAGGAAGAGGACTAAGATGCAGCGTGCTTTACGAAGACCAGTTCCCGGGGGGGTCTTAAATGAGATGTGCAAAATAATATGATTTAACATGGCACATGTTTTCTGTCTGTTTTAGAGATGAGACGATTTGTGCAAGGGAGCTTTCTAAGCTTAATTGGTCACAGCTCCTGGTAAGGACAGGATGTCACAAACATCTATGGAACTTTGCAGCTCGGAACAGAAACGTGTTAGAAGCCCCTTGGTTCATACACAGCATCTCACGTGCTGAGTCCAAGGAAAGAAGTGATCAAAAGGCCAAGCGGTGTTTAGGAAAGGCACATTTTGTCTTAGTTGACTATCTGTTATGTAACAGAACTGGCATATTTTTTCTTAATTTATTTTTTGTTTGTACCAGACTTTGAAAAATGAGAATTTTGTTACAGGTTTTATGAATTATAATGTTGTCGTTATTTAGTACTGATTTTCATGACATTTGGTGTTTTTCCTTGAGCAACTATTGGAGATTGAAGATTATATAATAATTATAATGATTATAATGGTTAATAATTATAATGACATAATGATAATTAACAAATAATATGATAATGAAATTACAATTATATAATCACAGTTTTTGTTAAGAAAAAGTACCCCAAAAAGTAGTTATCTCTTTCTTTGTTGTTACCTTCTACACAACTCCTCCAAAATGTCCTCTCTTGCTGTCTTAATAGTTTTATATTTTTAAACTGGTGTCCTGCTTTTGATAGAGAGGGATGAGCAATGTTTCTGCTGCCACAGAAAAGACCGACATGAGGCATGGCAGGTAGTGACTTAAGCTCTTCAGGGTTGAACGATTTTGTTTACTATTAAAAATTTTAGTTTCTTTTCACAGAAAGGGATGGCTTTCCAGTCATGGGCAGGAAACACTTGTCTGAGGAAATGGCTCTTTGTCCCTTTTTTAGCCAGTAGTCTTCATCAGTGGTTCAACACACATCTTGTAGGTAACACTTCGACTCCTTGCCCTTCGAGTGGTGCTTTTAACAAGCAAGAGCAATGAGAGAATCCACTTTACTGAAAGGCAGGCAGAGCCTCAAGACCTGGGCAGATCCATACTCCTTTCTGCAGAGCCAGCAGAAGGAGCTTGTTTTAGCCAGAAGATATGCTCAGTTAAATATTAAATTGTTAGGGGAAAACATATTGCCTAACTAGATGTAGTGAGTCAAAATTACATGAAACAAGTTATTAATTCTTAACAGATAAATCATTTGGAATGGTTTTAATGGAGTGTAACTAAATGTAAGCAGATTTGTGTAGTCTAGTAAAACAAAAGCAGCTTGATTCTCTGTTTGACAATAGTAGTAGAAATAATAGTTGCAATAATGACAGAAATGTGCTACACTTGTTATCTAAACGAAGTCATCAATTTATTGATGGGATCAATTGGAAAACTGAAGGGATTGATTCTGTCATTTGAGGCATCGTAAGAATTCATGTCATGACAGGAATGGCAATTACCTTTTCCTGCTTCAGCTTATTTGTATAGGGCAATAATAACTGTGATAAAGTCTCAGAAAAAAACAGGAGGCTGTACTGGTTAGTGCTTGTAAAGGCTTTGAGTACTTCTAACCAATTATCAGTGTTGAGACTGGTGTTAGGCATTTGAGTTGGAGCCACATTTGAGAGTTTAACAACACACTGTTGTTAAAACCACACGCCTCTTGTGGGTGACCTTCTTTCATGTGTTTCACCCATGACTTGCAAAGCATTTTTCTATCAGTCATGGTTATTTTACTTTTTTTTTTTGTCCAGATTTTATGAAAAATAACCGGGTAGATGTCTTGCTGAGGACTGGGAGAGACAGAGGACCGAAGTTAGATTTCTGGGTTCTCAGTGCTTTCCTGTGAACACTGATAATGAACTGCAAAATGATGGAAGACAAGGTCATGTTTGATAAACACTTCAAGCTACTGGTCATTACAGAAGAAGAAATGAATTGCCTCGAGGTTACTTCAGTCTTTTCAGATAATACTAATTTAAGACAGCTTATGTAATAATTGGTTTTGTAATTACTTGATTGCATAAATATTGGGATTCTATAGCTGTAATTGCTACTAATGCATCCTGAAAGGAGGTATTTTTAATTATGTTTAGAAATATATCTGATTTTGGAATAACAACGATGTATCATTTATATACTTTAATATCAAGATATCATAAACAATGTCCTATCTTTTCCCAGAAACAAGAGATTTGCCAACATTAACAAATGAAATTCTCACAGCACCTTTGAGAGATGTTTTACAGGTGGAAAACTTAATTACACGCAGATTGAATGACATGTCTACGGTTGTCAGTTGGTGCAAGCCTATGGCAAATTTCCCATATCCCTTTTATACAACAGGCAGGTGAGGTGTCAACCGTGATGTTTAACCCAACCGAGCGAGGTTGTATAGTTCCCTGCCACCGTCCTCCCAAATCAGGAGTTTTTACGTCTCACTCATAATCCATCTTTCCTGCCACAAAAGATGTTTAGTGACCATGTATCATCTGGAAAGCCCCTTTAGAGGGTGAACACGTGGCTGGTTGTGCTGGTAGACATGGACTGGTTGAAACCTCTGATGGATGTAGCAGTCAGTGATTAGCAGATGAGAGGTGCCAGCAGTAAACCTAATTCAGTTACAAACAGAATGGCATGTGTAACCACAATCGCTTTGCAGCCCCAAGCCTTATAAAATCTCTCCTCCTCCCTCACATGTTTTATCTGATTCTGATATACATCAAAAAGGGATAAATATTGATTAATATGGTGAGGAAAGGTTTGGTAAACAGCATTCCTGCTTACAGAGAAAACCTTGTCACTTTTCTTTCAGGGCCAGTATAAATAATTTTTTGCCAAAAAAGTTCCTATTGAGGGCAGATTCTCAATGAAACAAATCAGATCATATCAGTGAATAATCTGAATCCTTCAAATACTCAAAATATAGATAGATATAACCGGTGAAATCCGTGTTAAATGATAATTCTCTATACAATCATTAAATAGCCACTTTGTGGTAGCATGAGCCAATCTCAGATGGTGTTAATGCCCTTAATTCAGTTCTGAGGTTTAGATTATGGTGTTATCCAGGTCCTAGACTGATTTTTAACCTGGTAATCGCTGACTGTTTTATTATTTCACAGATACCAATACAAAAAATTAGGTATTCTCTAAAAATATTTATTCAGCATAATCAAATCTCTTTCAGACCAGTCGAATGTAGAATGAGAGGTCATGGATTAGATTTCTCAAGGAAGCCAAAAATTTGATATTATTTGATATTATTGTGCCTGTTTCTTATGAACTCCTGCCAGGTAAATCTTAATTACCATGCAAATCTAAGGCAGATACTGCAATTTCGAAGTGTAACAAAACATCATGAATATGGGGTCTTAACCACTTTCATCTGCATGTAGCATGTTAAGTAAGATAACCCAGGAAATTTTTAACAATATATGTGTGGGGTTTGGGTGGGGGTTTTTGTTTATTTGTTTTGCATTCAGTAGATACAATAAAAGATCTTATCATGGTGTGTAATGTCTTTTTAACTTTACGACTGAAAGTACTAGAAAGTTCTGCCAGCTCCAGAGTTTAAAGAGGCTCTACTAACAGCAGCTCTCATTTTGTCCTCCCCCAAGCAGCAATTTCCTAACTACACGTAACACATTCAAGAGGTAATTAGTACAACAAAATCTGACTGTAATCATCTGAAACCCCTTATTTTAACACTAATTAACTGACATGAGAATAAGTTTTAAAATCTGTTGGTTTATGACCAAGAATAGAAAATGCATTTATGTAGGGTTTATAGAATAGGCAGTTGAGCTGGGTTTAGGGAACTCTCAGTGCAGATAATAGAAGGTTCACAACTGAAATTATAAAAACTATCCCCAGAGACATAAGGTGGTACATAAAAACCCACAACCAAAATTATGGTGTCTTCTCACTGCAATCCAAAAAGCCTCACAGAAGGAGGGCAAGAAGTAGCATGTATTTAGTCAATGTCTGCCAGTTGTCAATGGGACAATATCAACAGGAGAATGAATTTGGAGTCTCATGGGCCCACTGGTACACTGCTGTTATCTCACTGATATTATTTGACTAACCTTAAGTTAGTCCAGCATAAAAGAGTCCAGCGGAGGGCTACAAAGAAGATTAAGGGCCTGGAGCATCTCCCCTACAAGGAAATGCTGAATGAACTGGGGCTGTTCAGCCTTGAGAAAAGGTGACTGAGAGGGGATCTGATCAATATTTATAAATATCTCAATTGTGGCACACAGTGGGAAATGGCCAGCCTCTTTTCAGTGGTCTGTGGAGACAGGACAAGGGGCAATGGCTGCAAGTTGGAGCACAGGAAGTTCCACACCAACATGCGGAAGAACTTTTACACAGTGAGGGTGACAGAGCCCTGGGACAGGCTGCCCAGGAAGGGTGTGGAGTCTCCTTCTCTGGAGATATTCAAGACACATCTGGGCACCTACCTGAGCAACCTGTCCTAGGGAACCTACTTTGGAAGGAGAGTTGGACCCGATGATCTCTGGAGGTCCCTTCCAACCCCGATGATTCTGTGACTCTGTGATAATACAGAATGAACTTGTGATATATTTATAAAATACCACCTACTATGCTTGTGAGGGGCATCAAAACATTTTTAAAATCTGAAGGAAACATTGAAAACAGAAGAGGACAAGACTTTTTGATATCCAAACAACAGGAGTAATCCTGTGTAGATGATACAGATGGACTTGAACAAGGGATCTTCTGAAAGAAAGTGGTTCTCATGGTACCAATATCACCTTTCTCTGAAAAAAACCACTGGTAACAGGAGTGGTGTGAGCCCTGTAAAGGTGCAGAGAAGAAACCTAAAAGCACCTTTACAGCAGGTGAAGCACTATTTCAAGCTCCAGCAAAATTATACAAAGATTTCACCAATTTGCGCAACAGTCCGTGTAACTGAGCTGCTTGTGGATCATCTTGTCTTTTGTTAATTGGAAACCAGGGTCTACAGGCAGCAGTGGAAAGAAGAGTCTTTAATGAAGCAAAAAAGAATCTTATAAAAACATTTTTGTCCTCTTGTGTGTGGATTGTAGCATTTTTCCTGCAACTGCAATGAGCAAAGCCTGATAGCTGAACATAAATGCTAACCTCTAACAGCAGTATTTGTCACCTCCAGACACAGGTGCTATGAGCTGACCATGGTAGGCAAACATGGATATGGCGAAGCTTTATCATAAATATCCATCGGGACAGCAAAGCAGACTCCTTGGCAGAGAGCAGTGCTACTTCTGATCCACGCACCTCTGGTGTTTGCTGGGCATGGGATAGCAATATATAGCTAGGAGTCTGGTATGCTGCTAATGAATACTCATATATTAGAGGAAGTGGTACAACTAGTAGCTATGATGAAGATTTTGGGAAACTAACTATGTCTTTTGAAGTGAAGAAGCACAGGAGCTTGGGATGCACACAATAGAAAGAGGAGCGATTAATGGTTGTTGTTTGATGCTAAGGGAGGCAGTGCTGCCTAGGCCAAGGTGAAGATAACAAGCTGTTTGGCTGCATAAGTACAACAGAAAGGTAATTTCCTTCCTTGTTATGTGATTCTGTTGAGAGAAATCTTCGTACCAGAACAAGAAGCCAGAGAGATCTGTTGATTTCCATCAACAAAACCTAAACCTTATTAAACCTTATTAAAAACTGTTCTGGGTGTTATGCGTACTTTGTTTGCTGAAAACCGAATTTCTGAGAGCCTAATGCATTCTCAATTCATTTTTCTTTTCATCAACAATCTCTTATTAAAAAAAAAATGTTTTAAAGTCACTTTCCTCATTTGATAGAAGCTTAAATACCATCCATGATCAGAAACAGTTTGGTTATGTGATTGGAATGACCTGAGAAGTACTCCATAATTAGAGCTGCTCTACATATTTTGTCAGTCTTCTACATACAACATAAGGAGCCATTGCATAAGAGAAATGTGTGAATATTTTCTTTGCATTTTTGCCTCATGGTTATACTTTCTATAGAGGAAGCTATAAATCAAGGTAGACGTGGCTCCCACATCATTTTTTTTTCCACCACTGGTTTAGCCTTTTGGTTGCATTGTTTCTTCTGAAGAGTTGCAGCACAATACTGTCTGGACAGTTAAGCAATCTACATTTGCTTGGCTCCTCTGCACTATTAACACCCAAAAGTCTGGCAGTTTTGCAAGTGGGACACTGCTGTTCATGTAAACAGATAGCCTTGACTGTGCACCTATGACTGATGTGTCCACACATCTACTTCAAATCTGAGTATAAATGGTAGGATTTCAATCCAGAAGCCTGCAAGCAACAATGTGGTCTGGTCTGACATGCCCAGTACAGAGGGATATATCACCTGTAAACTGACTTGGAGCTAGAACAACTTTCAAAAATAAAAAGTAAAACAAATACTGCTCATGAATGAAAAGTTGTGACATGTGTGTGCCAGACAGACTGAAACACAGCTGGATGGGATCAGTGTTAGCTTTCAGTCACTGTCACTGTTCCCCTCTGGTTTCTTCTCAGCATTATGTGAGGCAAATTTCTGCACTAGAATTCCAAATGAACAGGGTCACAGGATGCTTTATGGATTTCCTCAGGCTCACATATGTTTAATTTGCCAGGCAGATTTACTTAAAGGCAGGTTTATTAACCAGTGTATTGTGTAGAAACTATGAAATACACATCTAAGTAAAAAAGCTAGCTCTTGCATTATGGCAGAACTAACATATGATGAGAATTAATTAATTTTAGAAGTTATTTTAAATAGTGAGATGTCCATCATCAACATCAGGTTTTGATAAAGGATGGGTTTTTTTAAAACTATTGAAAAAACACTAATATATTTCAAAACCAAATATTTTTACTGTCTAATGTTACATTGCATACATATCCTAAGCATTCTGCAGACTGCACTGAAATCTCATATAATCTGTCCACACATAATAACTCAGACAACTGAAAAATAAGTATAATAAGAGACTCAATGTCTACATTTTACCCAGCTGCAAAGATAATACTGTATTGTAAATGTTTAGTTTAACCACATGGACTTTTTAGGATCATTTAATTGCACGATATCCTCAAGATGATTGCAGTGAAACTTAGTCTTTCTTTCTTTCTTTCTTTCTTTCTTTCTTTCTTTCTTTCTTTCTTTCTTTCTTTCTTTCTTTCTTTCTTTCTTTCTTTCTTTCTTTCTTTCTTTCTTTCTTTCTTTCTTTCTTTCTTTCTTTCTTTCTTTCTTTCTTTCTTTCTTTCTTTCTTTCTTTCTTTCTTTCTTTTTTCCTTCTTTCCTTCTTTCCTTCTTTCTTTCCTTCTTTCTTTCCTTCTTTCTTTCTTTCTCTCTCTCTTTCTTTCTCTCCCTCCCTCCCTCCCTCCCTCCCTCCCTCCCTCCCTCCCTCCCTCCCTCCCTCCCTCCCTCCCTCCCTCCCTCCCTCCCTCCCTCCCTCCCTCCCTCCCTTCCTCCCTTCCTCCCTTCCTTCCTTCCTTCCTTCCTTCCTTCCTTCCTTCCTTCCTTCCTTCCTTCCTTCCTTCCTTCCTTCCTTCCTTCCTTCCTTCCTTCCTTCCTTCCTTCCTTCCTTCCTTCCTTCCTTCCTTCCTTCCTTCCTTCCTTCCTTCCTTCCTTCCTTCCTTCCTTCCTTCCTTCCTTCCTTCCTTCCTTCCTTCTCTCCCTCTCTCCCTCTCTCCCTCCCCTCTCTTCCCTCCCTCCATCCCTGTCTTTTTTCTCTTCTCTTTTCACAAGGATTAGCAGCTGAGTTGCCTTTCTGCATACTTAACATAGCCCAGAAAAAAGCCTCTTACTCTGGGGCCATATTCTAGACGTTATGTCACCATTCAACAGGGAAATAACCCATCACGTGTATCCATGGCTTTCCTTATGTTAATATAGTTACAAAGGAACAGAAATTCAATCCAGTGAAAATTTAAGTCATGATACACAAAGAAAAAAGGCAATGACATAAGAGGAAGACAGATGACAGGGTGACAGGATTTTAGTGGAATCAATACCGTAGTCTCAACTGTAGCAGTAACACTTCCCACAATATGAAAACTTACACTACAAATGACCTCTTAGATGTCTCAGGGCAGAGGACTGCTCTATCACTGTTAGTCAGGATGCTTATACACCTGAGAGGTCTTGCTACCTCCAAATAGCCAATACCTTGTACACACACAAAAAAAGATTACATGTCTTTAGTTCAAATCCACTTGCTTCTGAGTTTTGTCTTATTCTGGAACCCTCTTTTCCTTGGCATTGCCATTGTCTAATGTAGGGCAACCATTCCACCCTTAGTGAGCATAACTAAGTTTCTTCCACTTCTGCTACCAAGTTAGGCCCAACCACAGCTTACGGGATCATTTTTAAGTGGAGGAAATTCTGGAATCACATTGTGTCAGGATTATTTCAAGGAGACCTACTTGTATTCAGTACCACTAGGCCAAAATTCCCAATTTCCAAATTAACCAAGCTCTTAGCTAAATTTTAGCAACCACAGTCAATGATATAAACATAATTAACATGATACCAAATCAAAGAATCTACATGTGTTGTACTCTGCCATGGGGACACAGACTAATGCAACAAGTTTTTCCCTTGGTGTCAACAGCAACTAGTCAGGTTTAACAGTTACAAACTCAGAGGCAAAGTCAAAGTCATAGCTACTAAAGTCACAAACATGCCTTGGAACTAGAAATGTTCTAAAAGTCACTCTTTTTCTTGACTGACACAGAGCACCATGCAATCAGTAGCATAGGATTGGATTCTCTAATGATAATGTGGCTTGGTTTCAACAAAAGAGAAGTACAGAGGATGGAAACAGCAGAGAAATAGATTGCTGGGCCGTAGTAGGCCTTAAATAGGAAGCAGCTAGACATTTAATCAACATGAGACTGTAAGGGAGTATTGCAGAAGTAAAACAATTTCCATTTACCAATTAGAATCTTACAATTTATGCAAAAATATCCTTTAGGTGCAGAAATCTTTAAGAGCAGAAATGTGGCCTTGTGCACTATTAAAATAATTTGGACCTTTCTTTCAAAAACAAGACATTGCAAACACTGAGAAAAGATAAACTAGAAATGGAATTAATTTGCAGCACAATTGTGGATATTCCTATCATTATGCCAGCACATACAACCAACCACATTGGGTGGAGTTATTAAAAAAAAAAGGAAAGAAAAAAGAGCATAGTATGAATAGATTGGCAAAGTGACATATTTTTATTTATTTGTGGTTAGTAGAAGAAAGTTTAGCCAGCTCCCTTTTTTCCTAATTACAGGGAGTTTAGCTGAAACAATATAATCTATATTCATTCACCTTGGCAAAAAGAGAAGCTAGAAAATTCCATACATTTTTCCTGATCTATACATGTAACCATTAATATCCATGACTTGGCACCTCCAACTCTCAGCAGAAGTGTAACACATACACGCACTAAGCAAGACCCATGTCACAAAGCCTTTGTCAATTCTGAAAACAGGAGAATACACTTTAAGTTGGCCTTGATGTTTTTGCACAAATTAAGAAGCTCAAACTCCAGATGTGGCTTACTTATTCAGCTCCTACAGGCTTGTGGATGTTGACAGGGAAGGCTGTCAAGTTTTCAGTATCCCAGTTCCTGGCACTCATGGACTCCCTCTGCTCAACTGCCTGTGCTATTAAGTACAGCTGTATATTATGGATATGTTTAAAAAAAATATTGCATGCACTGACATTTTATTTTGTTTGACAGGCCTGGGTTGAGGTTTTTGGGGGTTTGGTTTTGGTTTGGTTTTGCTTTCCCAAGAACCAGAATAACTGAGGCTGGCCAGCATCTCTGTAAGTCTCTAGTCCCATCATGGTTTAAGCAGAGTCAGCCACAGCTGTTTGACCAGGATCGTGTCCAGTCAGGCTTGAAGATTTCCAAGCATGAAGACTGCACTACATTTCTAGGTAACCCACTCCTGTGTTTGACTAGCCTCACAGTAAATTAGCTTTTCGTAGTTAAATCTAAGAAAAGAAAATTTAAGGAATTTCCTTTATTTCTATTTGTGCCCATTGCCTTCTGTCCTGTCACTGCATACAGGATTCCATCTTATTTACCCTCCCATCAGGAATTCATGCACATTTATAAGGTCTCCCTCTAACTCAGCTCTTCTTGAGCCTAAAACATCCCTGATCTCTCACTCTCTCCAAGCCCTGAGACCCTTCATCATCTTAGTAATTCTTCAGTGTACTCACTCCAGTATGCCCACGTTTCTCATACTAAGGAGCCCAGCACTGGACCCAGCACCCAGATTCGTCTCACCAGTGCAGAGTAAGGATCACCTTTTTTGACTTGCTGCAATGCTCTGCCTATGAAGCCAGGGATGCTGTTGGCCGCCTGTGCCACACGGGCCCATGGCTGGCTCGTGGTCAACTTGGTGGCCACTGGGAGGCCCACGGCCTTCTCTGACAAGCTGCTTTCTTGTTGGTCAGCCCCCAGCTTGTGCTGGTGCCTGGGGTTGTTCCTCTCTGGGTGCAGGGTTTGGCACTTGCACTCGGTGAGCTTTATGGAGTTCCTGTCAGCCCGTTTCTCCAGCCTGACAAGGTCCCTCTGAATGGCAGTACAACCATCTGGCATATCCACCAATTCCTTTCACTTTTTTAACTAATTAACCAAATTGTGAAGATACTTGCTATTATCAATCTTTTCTTGTTATCACTGTCAGACACAGAATGAAAAAGTGAAACTAAATGGTGGATATGAGATCTTTAATAAAGACAACTATTAGGATAGCTCTACTACAAAAACTTATGTTTTGAAGCATTGGCTCTCAGACCTCAACAGAAATCCTTCTTGGATGACTCACTGCTGTCAACATTTGATATTTTATTAGAAATATTATTTTTCTACCATGTCTGTTCAAAACCTGTCACAATGTGCCAGCTTGCAGTGACAGTCCAGCATGCCTGGTACAATGTGCTGTGACTACAGCAGCCTTGGTTCAAACCTGACTTACAGCAGGAGGGAAATGTGTGCTTTTATGTTTCCTTTTCAACAGCTTTTAAAACAATTGTGTATCTCTGAATGTCCTTTCACCAGATTTTCCCCCATCGCCAGGCACAGCATTGAAAGCAGAAGTTTCGCAGACCGAAAGCGCTGTACTGTATGTTTGAAGATAGACATTGGCCAAGCAGAAGTCAACGGAAGAGTTTCACCCCGGACTGCAACTGCCAAAAGGAGCAGGAATATTTTCTTTCTGCCTTAACATTTGTGCCTGTCTTCTGCACGCACTTCTCCATCAGCAGCATCATTTTTGGCTGGGGGGCATTCCCCGGGCG
Organism: Gallinula chloropus; assembly: GCF_964237585.1. Lineage (NCBI taxonomy): Eukaryota > Metazoa > Chordata > Aves > Gruiformes > Rallidae > Gallinula > Gallinula chloropus. The sequence goes on from NC_140089.1 coordinate 34,837,770, forward strand.
TGCTGATAGAGCAGTGGTCACACCGTGGTGGGGGGGTGGTGAGACATTATGGCTGGCCCGCACTAGGTGGCATTGCTTGCACGGCTCTGGTAGAAGGGACAGAAAAGATGAGGCAGTGGGCACATCCTTTGTGGCTTGCCGTGATCGTATAGTGGTTAGTACTCTGCGTTGTGGCCGCAGCAACCTCGGTTCAAATCCGAGTCACGGCACAGGGGAGAGGCAACTGTTTCAGTCCTCACTTTTGGAGGCCTAGTGCTGGAGACACACCACTGGGGACATGACACCCACACAAGACATCGCCCACTCTGAACAAGCCTCAGTGTCAGAAGCCCAGAGAAAACAGACGAGAGGAAGCACTAACTGCACAAAAAAAGTAGCTCATTAATACATAATGAGGTGGTTGACACTCTTTACACCATAGGATTTTTGTCCCCTTTGATTTCAAGCAGTTCACACAGACGTTGTTGTATTAAGATTGGGACAACATTTTCAATTACTCCACTCTGCCAGTTTTTTAACATAATTTTTTTCCCTCTCCCAATGAAGCCTGATTTCTTTCTACAACCTGTCCCCAGGGAGGACTCACCACAAAAGAGAATTCCAGAAGAATTTTTTCAGGAAAGAGCACTACAGGAGGCATGAAATTATATGCAATTAATTTCCTTATTGTGAAGCCTTTTAGTATCTTTTTTCCAAGAATGATGCACTTATGAGGCAGTAATCAATAGCCGCAAATGGGAGACATCATGTCTAGGCCTGAAATTTGATTAAAGAGAAGCAAGACAGTGCTGGAAATTCAGTGCCATGTTTGTGGGGAGAGGATAATGTGACTGGGAGGGTTCTGCCAAGAGTGGGCATGTTTGTCTGTTTATCACCATTCGCTTGTCCTGCTTATGCTGCTTGGCAGGTGTCTCTGTGGACTGCAACAGGGGTATTAGGCACCGGTGCTTTTCCAGCAGGGCATGGTGAGGTAGTTAAGGAAGTTAGTTGAAAGGCACAAGGGAATAAATTTTCAAGAAACACTCCCAAGTGCTTACAGATAGGCCTTTATGTGCTGATCAAACCATTCAGCACACACCGGTCTGCTTCTAATTTGTTATTAATAGAGGATGCTAAAAATGTATCCATGAACTTCACATCATGTGACCAATTCTAATTTCATCATTAGACAGCTACAGACCTTGCTGACTGAAGGACAATCTACTCATTGTGTCCCAGTGATTCCTTCATGCCTAAGCACACAGCCCAACTACAAGTCAAAAGAAAAAGCAAGGGGATGAAAAAGGGGAAGACAACAAATACTCATTTATGGGAAATGGATGTATGCTTCTAACAGTTGAGGCTTGAATTCCTGAAGTTTTCCCTTACTGAAGACAGTGTACGTGCTTCTGAGGTTAAGCACTATTCAGGCATCCAGACAGGCTCCCCAGCTTTTGGCAAACTTTCTCCAGGTGTCTGTCCAGGGCTCAGTAAGGAAGCAAGACTATCTTGAAACTATTAAGATGAAAAGGAATTGCTTGTAAAGTGGGACTCGCATAACTATGAAGACCAGCAGGGAACATTTAATTCCATTAAACTCATCTCTCAGTAAACAAGAAATAGGAAGGACAATATGGTGAAACAAAGCAGTTCAATAGCTGCTGGATCAACCTTAAATCTCTTTGCGGAATTTACACTTTTGTCTCTCTGGAAGATTTCATGTTATATTAGGCCATTCTAGATGTCTTTTGAATTTTTTTTTTCAGCTAAGTTAATTTTTTTACACAGAAAAGCTTCAGTTCATGTTTCTGAAGGGAATTTTCCATGATCTGCTTGTTCTCTTATTGTTGCTTCAGCTAAATGATTCGGACTTTTCCTTCTCAAGTGTTACTGTAAAACACTAATTTACCCAGTGTGGTTTTAATACAAATGTCTTAATGGTTATATCATAACAATGTTTTCTTTTCTGTGCCAGAACAAAGGTCAGTATACCTTCTTGGCTTTAGCTGCATTGCGAATAAGGACAACAGCGCAAGTCCCAGAGCAAAAACATCCTACTATGCCAGAACTGACTAAACAGTTTAGATAGACATGCCACCCCTAAAAAACATCAGTGAAACAATTCTGGAGGTTCAAATAGGAGATTTTCATTCTCATATCAGAGAATGAAAAAACAAAAAACCAAACCTGAAATTATTCCGTGAGTCTGGAATCACAAGATCTAAAGTGGGAATGCAATGCTCCACAAGAAAGGGATTACCAGAAGCAGTGCAGTGGTTATGATGTTGGCTCCATGCGCAGCTCTCAGGTGCAAGAGGCTTGTAGGTACTGGTTTAGCAGCACAGAGACACTGATTATGTTAACATTACAGACCATGGTATAAGATAATTTTGGTTTGCCACAGGAGCGCAGGATATCACAACTGTGCTCTCTTCTCAAACATTTTTAAGACACTGTGTTTTGGGATCCCTTTGGGTAGAGGTTTCTTCGTGACAAAAGGATATTCCTGTAAAAGGAATATCACAAATTGTCAACCTCTGAGTTTTATTTGATACAGAGAAAACATACAAACTTTCTTTATAAAAGAGCGCATGAAGAAATTGTAAATGATGAATGACTTTTACAGAGCATTGTTAAAGAGATATTTTTCAGATGTATTTGAATCTAACTCAAATTGCTGATTTTCTTCTGCAAAATTGCAAATTAAGAGGACATATCTATAAAGTTTTTAAAATAAAAACTGGGATTTTAAATAAAGAGATATTAAACCAGACAGAAATAAATTTTTAAAAACCAGCAAACAAACCCAAACAACAAACCCAACAAGAGCAATATAAAATATTATTTAGACAGTTCTGGACATTTGGTAGTTTTGGATTTGTGCTGAACTCTTGATGAAGAAGTGAAACCAGGTCCCTCTCAGTAGTTTGAAATATTGAACAAAAAGTTGTGGGATTCAAACTGAGCCAAAGCTTAACCCAAAGTAATACAAGTCAAAAGCTTCAAAAACTGACCACAGCCTTCCCACGTGTTCCAGTGCAGTTCTCTCTGGTGCTGTGAGCAACTGCTGGAGCTTTACAAGTAAGAAAGACTGAGGACAGATTATGAGAAAACCTACAGAACTGCAGCATCAGACATTGTTTACGAAGTTATGTTTACACATCAGGCTCAGGAATCTCTCTGTCTGCCAAATTTTCCCCAATTACTACCCATCCTGCAATATTACCCTATAAACTCAGAGCTGAATTTCCAGAGGTAAAATCATCCCACCTGTGAAATGAATTCCTGGCATTCTTTGCTAAAGCACAACCAGCTATTTAAGCTTTCATGAGTTCTCTTTACCACAGAAGATCTCCTTTCAAAGAGTCTTCTTGACCACAGCCCTTTGAAAGGATTTCAGAGGGGACCTATAAAAGTTTTAATATGAGCTGCACTCCTGTAAAGAGAATGAAAAACAGAATTAATTTGATTTGATGACTGTAGATTCAAAACAGCCACTGCTTTCTGTCCTGCTGAACACCTGATATGAAGATCAGACAGGATACAACCAAATCTGTTGCACTCCTGAAAAATGAAGGAAGCAGAAGAGAAATCTATATCAGGTTCAATTAATATTTAAAAAGTTTTGAAAGGTTTTTCTGTTCTCAGTTGTCTTCTTAACAACGAGGTGTCTTTCTCCATAGCTTAAAAACTCTAACATAAAACTCATGTTAAAATAGAACAAGAAGAAATAAATCTCTTTCCAAGCACTTTTGATGGGTACATCCTAGTAGCTTCAGTGCCAAGATGTGACTTAGGCATGCTTGAGATGTGGAGATAAACATCTTGACACCTTAAAGATTTTAAGTTCCACGCAGAAAGGGCCATGCACAAGAACAATAGCAGGCATAAAAGGACCCAGAAGAGCTGCAGAGAAAGGCACGCACTCTCTTTTCCTGCCTCTTTTAAAATAGTAATCTTCATTTCCCACTGCTGTGTATAGGCAGGGAAAGGCGCTTCTGAAGCAAATTCTTCCCTTTGGCCTTCAAATTAATTGTTCATAGACTAAAAAAAAAAAAAGATAAAATCTCTGAGATTCACAAGTAGATTTCCATAAACCTGTATCCTTGTTGATACTTCACAGAATCACAGAATTGTAGGGGTTGGAAGGGACCTCGAGAGATCATCGGGTCCAAACCCCAATTTCAAACACATTACTATTAGACCATGGTTTCCATCTGGAAAAATCTTATTTGGACCCGTCTCCTAGAAATGAAGACCCACGTATTTTGGAAACATACAGGCAATTCTTAGCACAATTCAAGGTTCTAAATCAGTTTCAGGATTAAATCCTAGTCTGCAATCCTGTTATCCTTGGAAACTGTTTTGTACTAAAGTTTTTGCTTTCTTTTTCCCTCATGAGAAGGGAAAACTGAGAAATATTTTCGCAGGAAATGGAATGCTGAGATCCACCTGCACTTGCATGTTTACATTCCAAAATTAAGTTGGGTTTTAATTTTGATTCTCTTGTGAGAAGAACAAATAGCTGCAGGGGGAATTGGTAAGAAAGCTCTCGTTATCTGCCTACACCATTCTTGCTCTCAGTTTATAGTGCCAGCATTGAGATAGCAATACAGATAATGGTATCCTAAATAAACTAAAGCACATAGAATGGCCACTGTTTCCCAGTAAGACATCATAAAATAAAAAAAAAGGGAATTCTGAGTTTGTGTAGTGGTCTATCAAAACTTTTCAAAGTAGTAAAACTAGCAATAAGGTAATAGGTTGCTTCCACACTCTAGCTACAGATCAACACCAGGTATGGAGGTCCCAGTTCTAGGGAGGTTGAGGTCAAGCAGGGGTGAGCCTTGAGTGTTTCAGCAGCCTCAGGAGGATGCATGAGTGGAGCAGAATTTCTGGCTTTGCAGTTTTTGGATCTCTTTTCTAGGACTTCATTCACTATGACACTTTAAAGAATATATACATTTGTGATGAGTAGATTTTGTATTTCGGGTGTTCATAACATCTAACACAGCAGATGACATTTCTGAGACACTACAGAAGGGACAGAGTATGAAAGATAATCCTGGTCTCTTTTACGCTAGTGCATGTTTCTAAATTGCTTTCTTTTGGGAAATCAGTCACATCTGTCTCATCAATTAGACCAAGAAGTCAGGAGCTAATTGCTCTGATGTGCTCCTAAAAGGCTGAGTGATATTTAGACAGGAAGTCCGAGGCGAGCCAGAGGAATACACAAATATATTTAAAAAAAAACCCACAACAGAAAGAGCTTTCAGGAACCTGAGGGAAGTGATAAGATGGCAGGGGCCATTAGCCTACAACACCAAACTGGGACCCTGAAGCTGACAGGCTCTAGAGCTGAGCTGCCCTAGTAGGTCTGTAGGCTTATGGAGCTTTGATTTTTTCCTGATATTGGTGTGAAGAAAGATTTGTTTCACTTCCTTGCTGGGTAGGGGGGCAAGGAACGTTCCTGCTGCTTTGCAGAGAGAAAGGCAGCTGTCATTCACACTCAGTAGGAGCTGCATCTGTTGCATGCAGCTTGAACCCATCTGAACCAGGTGGAGATGTTTTGCAGAAGGACTGATGTCCTGTCAGATGCAACAGTGTGAGAAAAGAAAGGCACTTGTTCTTTAATTATCTCACTGAATCACAGAATTGCAGGGGTTGGAAGGGACCTCGAGAGATTATCAGGTCCAACCCCCCTGCCAAAGCAGCTCCCCAGCTCATATTGCACAGAGAGGCGTCCAGACGGGTCTTGAATATCTCCAGAGATGGAGACTCCACCACCTCCCCGGGCAGCCTGTCCCAGGGCTCTGTCACCCTCACTGTGAAAAAGTTCTTCACATATTGGTGCGGAACTTCCTGTGCTCCAACTTGCAGCCATTGCCCCTTGTCCTGTCTCCACAGACCACTGAAAAGGGGCTGGCCATTTGCCTCTGTCTCCCACACTTGAGATATTTATAAACATTGATCAGATCCCCTCTTAGTCTTCTTTTCTCGAGGCTGAACAGCCCCAGCTGATTCAGCCTTTATGAACTTTATCTCCCTATCAAATTAAAGAACTACCAGAAACAATATTCGGTCGCATCCAAAGAATCTGATAAAACTCCGTAATACTGATCTTTTATTAATATAGTCATTAACAGCTATGTAACTTTCTTGTTAATTTATCATTTATTGCACAAACTGCCACCAGTTAACATTACTAATTTATAAGATCCATATGGTCATTTTAGAAGTCTTCATTCTGAGAACCTGAATAATTCTGGGAATTGTTCTGCAAGGCAGGACAGTGAAGTTACACAGCGTTCCTACCAGAAAAACAAAGGGAATCACTGGAATTGCTGACAAGTGATTGTTCCTCTTGTCTGTCACCAGCAAAGACTTTTACTAGCAGCTTTTCAAGCCTACGTAAGCAGGATTTCCACATCTACCACAGTCATTATTTCCAAGCAATTCAGGCTGATTGATTTGTTAGCATGAAAACCCAGGAAAGTTCCAAACCAAACAGGCTTCACAGTTCAGTCCAGATCTTAACTAGCTGTAATGAGTAAAAGCTACATGCTCACTATGCCACTGTGTTCGCTTATCACAATACCCATAAGCATTTAAATAATTTTAAAAACTAAATAAATGCACACTTGAGGACAGGATTACTGAACTTGTATCACTTACTCTTTTAGCAAAAAAGAAAAAAGAAAAGAAAAGAAAAAAATCCTGTAAAAGTTGCAGAGCTTCTAACTGCTTCCTCATCACAAATAGGTTATTTTTGAGTATGCACTCCGTTCACTGCGCCTCTTTCCAAAAGATGCACCTTTCCCTGCCGTGACTCGGATTTGAACCGAGGTTGCTGCGGCCACAACGCAGAGTACTAACCGCTATACGATCACGGCAAGCTATCAGAAAACTCTGAATTAAAGTGACAACCTTTTATCCCAATGCTCTCCAAAATTTCATACAAATGGTGCCACCTACAGCTCACGCTGAGTTTTGGCAGCGATTACTTGCTACTGCCTTCTCAAACCCGATTCCAATTCTATAATCCATGCCTATCAGGATTACCTGTAAACAGCCCGAGAGGAGTTGTAATAACCCTTCTCCTACCCCCCAGATCTTTCCAGAGAGAAAAGCTTTTTTTCCTCTTTTATCCACGGTGGGGAAGGCGAAGTCACAATAACAGCAAAGTCTGGCAGCGTGCTGTCCACACAGGTTTAGGCAAAAGAACAAAACCTAATTAAGAACTGCATCTTCTGAGCTGAACCACGTATGATTCATTCTAAGACAAGTGCTAGTATTGGTGGAAATCCTCTTTCTTATCCTTGCAGTAAGCACAGAACATAACCCCCACCTTCTACAGAATTTGCACTCTGTGCTGAGGAAGATGTTCTAATGCCAGAGATTAGGTCTGAGAGGAGTGAGCACTTGAGCTCTATCGACTAAGAACCTCAATTAGTGTTACACTGAAGATACTGCTGAGAAGCACCTGCCCTTTGTCAGGTGTTCAGGCACAAAAAATCCCTGTAAACAATACTCAGGCACAGCAGCAAGAAATTGTCAGTTCTCTCTAGTAAGAGCTCCAACAGGAATAAAGCTGAGCAACAAAGAAAGGTTATCATGGGGAAAGAGAATCATGTGGCAAGCTCTGGGACAGTCAAGCCCTGATCAGAAAATGCAGCACGCTTTCCTGATGCTCACCTTCCCCACGGTTGTATTCATTACTTAATTACAAAGCTTAACTGCTTTGCAGACCCTGTGTGGTTGATAGCCTGGTGATCACAGCAGCATTGCTGGTGCATTGGTACAGAGCCACACCAAGTCTCTAGAGGAAGAGGAAGACATACAAGCAACTGAAGCTGCAGGAGGGAGGAAGGTCTCTTTCTCTCTTTCCGACAGTTGCTGAGGCACATGGAGTAAAAGGATGCTCTGATGGTGGTTTGGAATGCAGTACCTCTCCCTACAGCCTTGCCCAATAGCTTGGTGTGATGAGAAGAGCATTTTGCTCAAGGGTGACTGTATCCTTTCCCCAGGCTGGTGCTTCCCTGATCTCCAGTCCTGTCAGGACAGCCGAGACCTGTGTTAAGGCACTGCATTGCTCTCACAAACTTGAAAGAAAACCAGGAGCAAGAGTGGTAAACATCTGATGTAAAAAATAACCCCTCAAGCTAGGTTTGCTGCTGCCTCTTAAATCCGTGACACTTAGCAGGAATTAAACACAACTGCATAAAGAAGCAATGACAGAAAAATAAAGAGGTACTAGGATTCTCCCAATTTTCCCCCTCCATCCCTGTCCTTCACTTTTCATGCCACAGCTGTCATGGAAAGCATGTATCAGCAGGATAACCTGGTGGGAGAATAATCTGTCAAAGCCCACACATATATGTTGTCAGCCACAGGAAGTCACAGTATGGGACTTTTTCCCTCTCCCTCACCAGCCTCCAAGCCCTTTGAACTTTAAGTTAAAATTACTGCAGGATTTAGCATGATGCTCAGGAGATGAAGGGGCTTTGCCTTACAAATCATCAATAAAACTCTTGAAGCCATGATGAGACAGGGTACTTGCAAGCCTGTGTTACTCTACTAGATAGTATCACCTCCCACAGAAGTTAAAGGGGTGCCTTAATTTTGCAGCAATGAAATAGGTTTTCCGGATTTCCATCAAAAAATGTTCATGTGATTGTTTTAAATCCAGGTTTCAGAGAACCAAAAAGGCACTTCTAGTTCCATCTTGTTGTACAGAGCTTAGAATGTCACCTAATGCATTTTTTGCTAAGTTGGAGTCACTCAATATGCTGTTTTTATTTCAGACCTGTATACACATTAGAATAAAATACAGGTTATAATAATGAAATTTCGTCAGTATCATTCATAAACCTTTCAAGCTTAATATCAGTCCACAAATCCTTGAGATGATATAACAAGCAGTACTCACTGAGTAATGAACGAACATTTCACTAATTGCACTGTGCTGGTACTACTTTCCATCTCATCTCTATGTATCTTGCATTTTATTTACTGATGGATTGATTTTATTGATTTTATTAGGAAAATATTATTAATGGTGGGGTTTTGTGGGGGGGGGTTCTTATGCTTTGTGTTGTATCTGCATGGTGATGTGATTCTCTGCCTTTGAACCCAGCCTTGCTGCTTTTACCTGGGCTCAGAAAGCAGCGATGAAATTTTCACCTGCATAACTGAGAAGACATTCTCAATATTTTTAGTCTCCCTTTTTTTATTGAATAGTTTGTTGGGCTTTTTGTTGTTGCTGGTGGTTGGTTGGTTTTGGGCTTGGGGGGGGTGGGAGGGGGGCTGGTTGGATTTTTATTTCCCTGTGCCTAATGGTAATAATCTTTCAAAACAACTACTTTTTTCTGTTAAGATGTCAGTTTTGGACAGAACATTTCTCTTGTTCAGGATTCAATCTCAGATCAAAAGAGAAAAAGTGAACAGAAGACACTCCCTCCCCTGGAAATACCCAACAGGTTCATGGGCAGGTCTGGAAGAAGGACGATTTGAAGCAGATATAAATAGCATCTCTCTCCCTCATTTCCCAAGGGGATTCTTTACTTATCAGATTATTAATTATTGTAAGGTGAATCTCCCCCGGTCGGTGTCTCTAGTTTGAACTCTTCCATTCACTGTTAGCATAAGCACAAGCTTCGCGTGACTAGCCTCCAGGCTGCTCACCTGTGTTTTAGCAGAATGCCCGCAGCATCTGGCCTCGGGATTTGCACTTTTTGCCGCTGTGGCGAACTAACTGTGCAAGTTTTACACGTGATAGAAAAGCCTGAGGCAGACAAGCCCTCTCCACACCCACTGCCGAGTAGCCCAAGACATCCACATAGGAAAAAGGAAACCTTGATGAGATGTCTCCTCTGTCTACTTCCGTGACATATCTGGGTTTATCAGTCTGTTTCTCACTGGCTTCTACCAGAAAGGATGTGCTGCTTCTAATCTTAGAGATCAGAGGCACAATACCTGTATTTAGTTTTGAGCGACAGTCTCCATGGCTGTTGGAATTAACTTCAGGTAGCTCAAATGTCTATTCTGACCACATGATAGAGGAGACTTGGGTGATAGGTCAAAACCTCAAAACACCAAATGGCCTTACTCTTCTCTTTAAAGGACTTAGTTTAAATTGTTACCAGTTGGCAGCATACTCCTGAATAAGCATTTTTAAAGGGTGATTTGTCATTTGTACAGTAGGCACTTGTCATAGCAAAACATTTTGGGATGTACAAGTGAAAAAGTCTCTTTCTGTGCAGTATTTTCCTATCAGAAACAGAATTCTACTGGCATTTTCTGTATTTGGTGTTTTGCTCATGGATGCCTTCAGGCAAGAAAGCCCATCCCCACACACATGCAGACAGATGAGATTTCTCAGTAAAAATAAAACAGAATTTATTACAGGCTGACAAAATTTGGCTTCAGGCTCTTTGCTATTAAAAATATAAAGGATTAAAGAGGTTTTGATGCAGAAATAATAAGGAATTCAACGAAAGTTAGCATTTGTAGGAGGCACAATCATCACCCAGACCAGAGAAGGCGCTTTGAAGTGATGATGCACAACTGGAGTTCTGACGTGGTCTAGACAGCAACACCCAGCACCCTCGCAGGGGAAGGTGAACACCGTAGTATATCCGCTGTTAGTTTGCACTGCAGAGCTGACATACCCAATGTTTACAGTTCCCTTCCTCTCTGTGTTTTTAATATACAGGAAAGAACGATGAAGTTACATTTAAGTATTGCAAACCATTCAGGCCAGTATCTGGAGGCCTCTTCAGCTCCTTTGGAGTGGTGCCATCACTTACACAGTTCCAAAGTGGTGGCGTGATGTATATAGACTCTTCTGATTAGGCAGCACTTTGCAGTTGCCAGGCATAGGGTCTGTGGGTTGTGGGGTTCTTCTACTGCTATGTATATATGCAGGGCATTGAAAGAGCCTCTGCTGAAATGACTGCTGACTGCCTTTGGTTCACTGTTGTCACCGCTCCACATGGGAATTCCAGCTATGCAGACTGAGAGCCACCTGATTTCCCGAAGGCTGTGTGTACTCTGCTTCTCTGACCTACAGGAACACTCCCCTCCCACTCCTCTGTGCGAGCCTGGCAGAGCCCTTGGTATTGCAAGGTGCTTATTGAGTGAGGTGCTCAGCACATCTTCCGCCTCCTGCCTTGCAAGGGCAGCTTCCACCAGAGTCCACCTTTCACCTCCCAGTTAAGAGTGAACATTAAAGCCAATAAAGGGTGTACAGGGAGGGTGAGGGGATGTCATGTGATGCTCCAGGAAAGGGTCAACTTACATTTTACCGAACCTTTGGCACAGAGTACTCTGAGGCAGCTTAGACTTTTGCTATAACAGGATTATAGAGAAATCAAGGTTTTCTCTGTTGGGTATGTGTTTGCCATTTGGCTACGGTACCTTTCTCAGGCAGATTCTGCCCTGAACTTCATTTTAATCTGTGTATAGATGGAAAATACAATTAACGCTCATTAGAAGTAAAGCCTGGGCTGGAAAGGCTCTTTAGCAATTCATTAGACAGCTCTGCCAACAGCAAGTTTTTTCTCTTCCTTTGTTAATATTATTTCTATTAGTATTGCAGCCACTCTTATTTTTCAAGTGATCTCCTACACAAAGATTCCTAGACCAGAAAAGTATCCTTGGGATTCCTATTTTTCTCTGAATTCAAATGCATCCATGCTACGATGCTCTTCTGCTCTGTGCACCCACATAATCAGTCACAAACGACTACAAATGCCTAGCATTTTCCCTTAGCCAACACCACTTAACTTTTCTTCATGAACAAACTGCTCTCCGCCCCCAAGGATTTTATTCTTCATTTCTGTTGCTCTTTTCCATTCCTGCAGCTTTCAATTTTCTTTCTGGTATCCAGAGACCTAGAGCTAATGAAACACTTTGGGTCTTCTTCTGCCAGGACTCTCTATCTGCTTACAGGAGCAGCAAAATCTCAAAGCCAGCATGGCTGTGTCTGCAACCATGTTTATTAAAATACAGAGTTTTATAGCATAAAGAGAGCAAATGACACAGCTAAAATTTTCACAGTTACAAAATCCCATACCATCAGCATTACTTTTATCCAGTCACAGTTGTGCAACAACTCCTGTGTCAATGTAGAGAAAATTGTACTTGGCTGGCATTCACCCCACTTTGCACCAGCTTCAGTCAGTGGACCACTCAGGTCAGCATTCAGACAAGTTAGACACATCTCTACTTCCCAACAGCAAACCTCCAAAGCCGGTAGAGTAAGTGTAATTTCCTACCCGGTTACCCGATGTTTCTGGTATGCAGCCCAAACCCACACTGGCCTTTCTTTCTGCCACTCTGTGGTGCAAGTGAACGTGTCATCTGGTGCTCCTTGATTTTGCAATTTGTATCCTCTTGCAAAATTCCCCATCTCACCGAGTACTCATGAAGATTATATTCCTGCAGCTGATGATGCTTATGGGTGGGGATTTTTTTCTGGAATAATTATTGATCTTTAAGGTTTTTGCATACTAGTCAAGTAAAACACGGAAATAAAATTGAATAATCAAAATGAGCATTGTGGCTTACCTGAAGTGGAGCATGAACTAGTACTGATCTCTCCCTAATTTAGCTCCTGAATCTGTTAGCTTTCCTCAAGGGTGCAGAGCTAAAGTCCTGAGAGGGGAGAAAAAGTTCCCCGTGCTTCCAAAAATAGACTGAGAATAGGAAAGGTCTCAGGATGTTCTGTTACTGTCAAACACATGTTCCTCCTAACTATAAACAGCACGTAAGCACGACTTCCCATTTAATGTTCTGCTGCTAGTGAATTAGTTGAGGTGTGTCCAAGGGAAGGATTTTGTATACACAATATTCCTCATAAATTTTTAAATTTTGTTTTTACTGTAACACAATGATACAGTTTCACCTAAAGCCTGGAGACCACTATATACGTCCAAACAGTTGCAAAACACAAAACTGGGAGGATTGCTCTTAAGCAGTTTTGAAGTTTGTTCAGTGACATGCTCTCTCTTCTGATGAAGAAAAAGAAGAAATACCTTTCTGAAAGCCCGGATTTGCCAGTCCTTGCAGCCATGCTGCATGTGTGTGAGGTCTTGTGTGAGGTCTTGCACTTGGGACAGTGGATCCCAGATATAGATACAGACTGGGAGAAGAGCTCCTGGAGAGTAGCCCTGCTGAGAAGGACCTGGGTGTCATGGTGGATGAGAAACTTAACATGAGCCAGCAGTGTGCTCTTGCAGCTCGCAAGGCCAATGGTATCCTGGGCTCCATCAGAAGAGGGGTGGCCAGGAGGGACAGGGAGGTGATTGTCCCTCTCTACTCTGTCCTCCTGAGGCCCCATCTGGAGTCCTGTGTCCAGGTCTGGGGCCACAATACAAGAAAGATGTAGAACTGTTGGAGAGGGTTCAGAGGAGGCCACAAAGATTAGAGGTTAGAGGGCTGGAGCACCTCCCCTACGAAGAGAGGCTGAGGGAGCTGGGCTTGTCCAGCCTGGAGAAGAGAAGGCTGCGGGGGGACCTCATTGCAGCCTTCCAGTACCTGAAGGGAACATACAAACAGGAGGGGAATCAACTTTTTAAAAGGGTAGAAAATGGCAGAACAAGGGGGAAAGCTAAAAGAGGGCAGGTTTAGATTAGATATTAGGGGGAAGTTCTTTACAGAGAGAGTGGTAAGGTGATGGAACAGGCTACCCAGAGAGGTGGTGGATGCTCCATCCCTGGAGGTGTTCAAGGCCAGGTTGGATGGGGCCCTGGGCAACCTTGTGTAGGCCCAGGGCTGGAGGTTGGTGGCCCTACCTGTGGCATGGGGGTTGGAACTCTCTGATCCTTGGGGTCCCTTTCCAACCCAGACCATTCTATGATTCTATAATATTAACTTGTTCTTGATGCTCCTTTCAAATCGCTGTACAGCAGCCTTTTCTGTGCCCTTGCTGTTGAATGACAGTGCAAAACCCACCCTTTTGCAGAGATAAACCATGTCTCACGCTCAGCTCAGCAACTTGTAAATACTGAATTGTAACTGAGACTCCTTACAAGCCAGTTAAACTAACAAGACTGAGCTAGAGTCTGGTATCTTTTTAATATGTTAACTATATCAGAAGACCAAAAGTGGCTTCACAGCAGTTTCCAGCCAAACATTCATTAACCAAGCCAGTGTTTGATCAGCCTGTGTTTATTGTGAGAACTTTCTAGGACATCTGAAAAAACACATTAAGGCAATAAAACATTAGCCTTCATGTACTCCAGTGAGAGCAGAACTGACATAGTTCAGAACCCCCTATCAATCTGGAGCATTTGGCTCATACGTCCCAAGAGCTATTCCAGGGGCAAGCTTCATAAGCTTTGAGGCATGCTGATCATTATACCTTTTATCTCTCCACTCCCCATCAAAAGAGGGCGAGCATTGTCCTCTGTACACCTTTCTCATGAAGCAATTTGCTCATGATTCCACAAATGGAAGGGACGGAGCCGTGGTGTTATGCAACTTCAGCTCTAAGCAGTTGTAAATCTTAGCTTGCCAGACTATCAGGGCATCATCAGTGCTGAGGATCAGCACATGGCACCCCAAGATTTGAGGATATATCCACCTCATAATTCCTTTTGTTAATATACACAGACCTGCTTTGTATTTCTTTCACCACGAGGAAATATGTTTGTGCCTCTTGTGAGGGGGTAGGATACAGAGGGCCACAGGACACTACTGAAGTAAACTATCCTGCAATCTGTATGGAGGGATTTCCAGCACAAATTTACATGCTCAGTTGGATTTTAGCTTGTAATGCCACACAGTCCAGCTACATGGACTTAGAGTAGCACAGAATGTGTGTGAGTGGGTGCTGCCTCTAAGGCAAAGCAGAGCTGTGAGCAGTGCCAAAGCAGCCTTCATCTACACTCACATCATCAGAAAATAGTAGCTACTGGTTCTGCTATGAGAGTGAAAGTGATAAAGTTTCAGGAAAAGACAGGAAGCATCAAAACTGAAGGCTGGCTAAGAAGGGAGGAAAAAGGAGTCTTCAAGGGCAAATTCACATTTGTTAGAAATTAAAGCCTTAGTTAAGCAGAATTTCCACTGGAGAAACTGGAATGTAATGGGATGCTTTTTTTTTTTTCTGTGGGAACAGGAAGAGGATGTCCCCAGCTGTCATATTTTTCCCTTTGGTTAGATAATCTTGATCCTTTAGATTGCAAATTCTTAACCATTCCTACACATTGCCATAGGGAGAAAATAGGCACTTTCTGAAGCTATGAAATAAGTTAATTCCTAAGGTTTAATTTTGTTGGTGATAATCATCTCCTGTTGCTGTCAAGGAGTAAGGAACAGCTGCCCAGATTCCTCTGACTTTTTCAGATCTCAGGCAACATGAATTAACGCATTACTACTCACTCTCCAGTCTTCTCTCTCCCCATGACACCCTCTTTCCCCTTCAGCCTAATTATTTCATCTACTTCTTTCATCCCATAAACCAGTACATACTCAGAAGATTACTGAATGAAGAGGTCTGGAAGGAAGCATGTTCACATTATTGCATCAATTTACCTCCCTTCATCATTGCAGCAGATTTTGGTAGAGTTCATTTACCCGAGCACATGTATCCAAACGGGACAGATGGATTTAGGATTTATGCAGGGGTCTGTTGTGTCACGGCTGAGCAGCACGATGTTAGCCTAGGTCCCATACCAGACCCTAGCAGAGTGCTGAAAACAGGACCAGAGAGCTTCTCTTTGTGTTGAGACCCTGATAAATAACACCAAGAACTGCTAGGACAGACAAGTTAAATCTCTCTTGGTCTGACTGTGGCCAACTTGTTTGCATCTCAGGTCATATGCCCACGACACACATCTGCATAATCCTTATGCCTGGATGCACACAATGGCCACAGGCTGTGAAGCATCTGTGCACTGTCAGTGCGCTTGGACGGTTCAAACTAGCCCCAAAACATAGATGCCTGGCTTCAGCATGGTGGATCAAGTGTTTTTCTCCTCCTATAGGCAGTGCAAACAAGCTGAGACTTCAACTCTGTATTGCACATGGTGGCTTACTTGAGAAAACCATATTTTGGCTTCCAGGCTGGACTCTCAGCAGGATTTCAGTGGTCGGTGATCCAGCAGCACATAGGTCTGGGGCTGTATCTTCCAAAACACAAGTCAACAGTGGTGCTGTGACCTGTGTACCATGGCATTGCCAAGGGCAGGGAGACAGGGACAGAGAGAGCTGGTTTTGGTTACCCTCACCGCAGCAACTCAGCATCCTGACAGAAATGGGGTTAAAAGGCTGGAGAATGGTTTCACAAGCTCTGTATCAGCACAGACTTCTTTGACATTTTGGCCTTAAATATGAAAGTTGCATCAATTTCAATTACAGCTGAGGCCCCTTACTGACTTCTGCTTAATAAATGAGAACTTCAGAGAAGAGAAAAGAAAGCATACTGTTCATTCACCAGGAAGACTGCATCTCCAACAGAATTCAGTGCTAAAAGTGCTTCTTTTAAACTGATGCCTTTTTTACATGTAGGGACGTCCTAAATCCCTTTCTTTTTACTATAGCCTGCAAAGATATCTCCTATTTCCCCTTTCTCCATTACAGCAGTGCGTGCAATAGCAGATCTTCTCTGGGGTTCTGGATGCCATTTTTGTAGCAAAGGTTGAAGAGGACAAGTCAGCATCACAAAAACTGCCCAAGAACTGTCAGTAAGTGAGCACCATTGAGACAAACTCAAAGCAAGTCACTGCACTTTCAATCATATTTTTCATACCTTTTACATATGTATATATATTTCTCCTTGTACTATAGTCCCTAGAAGATTCAGATTCCTATAAGTATGCAGATGTAATCCATCATGAAGGAATTTAATTTAATTTTAGATGGCAATAACACATTCATCAGTTTTTTAAACATACACTGCATTACTGCAGGAAATGCGACCACTAGCAAAGTGTGAGTACTCACATAGTTATTCAGACCCTTAAGGAGGAGTTACTTCTTGAAAAACTTACCCAGCAGCCCTTTTTGGAAATGTGGCCAAAGCCAGGCATTCAAAAAAGTCACTAAATTATAACCCACAAATCACAGGACTGCTTCTGAAATTCAGTTATTATTTTTTGTTATTTGTCATAAATATTTTATAAAATAGTATTTAAGTAAGATTTCAAGGTTAGTCATATATTCATTTTCTTCTCCTATTTCTGTTACTGAGCTGCAGCAAAAGGCATAATTTGGAAAATAAATTTACAGTGGCCTGGGTCATATACAGAATTAAATTGTGCTATAAATCAGTCCCCCAAAACAGCAATTTTTTCTTTCAGTATTTGAGTTTTATTCAGTAAGGAATCAGACAATAATTCAACACAAAGATCGGGGTTTTTTTTGTTCACTACCTAATTTTCACTGCTCTGCATATGAAAAATAAAATAAAATACACAGCTTGCAGGATGATAAAAAGTACTGGTTACTAAGCCAAGGGATGACTGGATAAAGTTCTTTGGAGTTCCTTGTTATTTATGCCATGTGTTACTGACTAAAGTAAAAAACCCACACTTTTCAGTTCTAAAAGATAAAGCACCTGTGTGCTCTTTAAAGCATCTTATATTATTTCTGTTCACAGAATTTCTCATTCTTGTATCTGATATTTTCCCCACCTCTCAAAAAGCCATCAAAATTTATTTTTGCACAGGGCATCCCAGAGGTTTGCTTGTGGGACATTCAACTTTGAACATTTCCACTAGTTTTTAATGTTGTTTGAAGATCAAACAAGGTTTAACCAATCAGTTCTAGATATAGGGGATTTATCTGCAACCACACTATGCTGTTCCTTTAATACCTTTCAGCAACATAAGTGCTTACATCCTAATAGGTTTTTAGCTTAAGATCTAATCATCCACTCTTGAATTAAGATGCTTGAATGAAGCCAACTCATTTGGAACTAAGCACTTTAATGTCAACAGAGACATATGGTATTGAGACTGAATTACAAAGGATCTCTTCTGAGCCATCTATTACGGAAGCAAGACTAAGACCCCAGCATTATTATTAGTTTACTCATTTATTTGCTAGCAAATAATTGAGAGTAAGATCTTCTTAAGAAAGTGGAAATGGTCTAATAATTGCAATCTGGTGGTATAGTACATTCCCGTGTGCACTGATTAAATCTCCCCCATCCATACTTTATGGCTCTGTGCTCATCTGTAAAATCCCCTTTTGAAACTGAAAGAAACAAACAAAATACACAGTGCAACAACTCTAACACACTGATTAAAATTCTAAGTTATCAGCACTAGTGTCAAGTCCTCTAAAATGTATTAAGAACTCCTTAATTTCCTTGCCCAGAATTATTTGCCTTGTTCTCTGACAAAATATTTGTTTTCTAACGGTGGCTATGGCAAAACCTGCAGCAATAAATAACACTTCCCATCACATATAAAGTTAAGAGGAGAGGTTTGCTTTTGTTCTGAAGCTGTTCCACTCTCCCTAGTCTGAACATGCTGCTGAGAAAAATGAGCTAATGTCCTCTACTGCAGTATCAGTAGGAAAAAACTGAAGTAGATGCACTTTTTTGTTTCTGGAGCAGGAGCACAACTGGGGGAAGGGAAAAAAAGAAAAAAAAGCACAATACAAAGTGAAGCTGAAAGTACATCTTCTGAGATTTTAGGTCCATAGTTGTGAAGAGAATAAATTCAGCCCATCACTTTTTAAATCTTTGTGACCATGTAAGGTTATTGCTGCGAAGGATTTGTGTTTGAATTTCACTGTGCAGCTGAGATGAAACACTATCAACAGCGTCTGCTTACAGCTGTGAAGAAGGTAGGAGCAGGCAATAAGGTTTGCATTATCTTCTTAAGCCATGCATCACTACAGGCTTCATCAGGGAGTGATTGTCCCTCTGAAGCGATTGCTATCTATTGCATAAATGCATTCCCCACTCTTGGCTGGGTAAAACTCTAACATGGGCTGTCATTACAGTCCAAGTGCTTTCCAGCTTCAACGGTACATATGGTCCAAAAGGCAAAACCGCCTCCTCCATATTGCCACAACATAAAGACCTGGCAAATACGATTACTGAGGCACAAAGATGCAGTGCGGTTCCAACTGAAACATCAGCCACACCGGTCCTGTGTAGGGCTGGACGTGTTTTTTCTTCCTCCCAGAAGAATGTGTTGAAGAACCATGCGAATTGAATACCCCTATCATGTATTAGATTTATTTTTCTTTTTTAAGAGGACTTCTCATCTTTTCCAGTTTAAGAAACCTCACACCATTCTGATTACAGAGAACATCCTACAAAATCTTGTTGACATTGATAGAATTGTTTAAAAAACTACTTTATTTTTGCTAGTTAGTAGATAAAAGTATACTGTTTTGCTAATAGTTATAGAAACCTATTTTTAATGTTGAAATCTGTGTTATCAACTACCTAGGAAGCAGAAAAAAAACAACAGCGTAAGAATCACGGTAACTCCCAAAAGCTCTGCAAAACAGAACTTTCCTACTAAAAATTGTTGTGAAGCAGAAAGGCTCGTGCCATTGTGTGACGCAGCAAAAGCGACTTCAAGCACAGCCCGCACTGTAACACCGCACAAATTAGTGAAGCCCACCTGAAGAACGCCCTTTGCGTTTCTTCCCATGCACACACAGCTCTGGTTTTGCTTTGGCTTAATTGTTTTGGTTTGGTTTGGCTTACTTTTTTATTATTTCCAAAGCACACATTTAAGGTGGATCACGAGCTGTCAGCTAAGTTCTCGCTGAGGTCACAGTGGGGGCCTGGTTGCAATTAGATGCTGTACAAGCCAGACCACAAAGCCAGGTCCTGTTCTCAGTTTGTATTCAGTGGAAGCAGCACACAGATAGGCATCCCAGAGAGAATTGCAGCCTTTGGCATGCACCAATTTTGCAAAGCCCGTTCTTTAGCCAGGAGAGGGGCAAGGGAAGCAACATGCAGTGAGACGAGGGGGGCACTTGTTTTCCCACACCTCTCCTCTACAAAGCATTTGGGGGATTTTCAGCAGCTCATTTTTTGTTTTGATCTCTGCCTTGTAGTGGCAGATTACGATGCTGAGGTATAAAATTTGAAAATTAACCATGGAGATAGCTGGCATCATGAGCGATTTCTTCCCAGGTGGTGAACTGTACCAGTCACTTTTGGGAGTTTTTCTTCCAGGGACCAGAAAGGAAACTTGTTATGAAAAGGTTAGCAAATGAAAGCAATATGAACAACATGGCTGTATTAATTCTGATCCAGCCGTATCCTGTCATTGAATTCAAGTGTGGAGGTCTCATATCATGAAATGTATGAAAGAAGGAAAGGTATTTGTAAGGATACAGGAGAAATCTCTGCTTCTACTTCTCTCTTTGAAGAGCAACTTGGATTTCTTTACAGTCTAATTTTTGCGTACTAATCATTTGAGGGGTTATGGAAGAGATAAAATGAGGAGGAGGGAAAGAACAGACTTGAGGGGATGAACAGCAGCTGTGGTGAAGAAGTCTACCAGACTGCAGTTGCACAAGTCCTTAAATATCCAGAACTTCATCTGAAACCCTCTCTGGTGCAGAAGGGCATGTGACAGAGAGGCACGGTTTCAGCATCATCAGGCAGTCTTTTGTTCACTTGTGCATAGCTGCAGTCGCTCAGGAGCACACAGGCAGGGCGTCAGCTTTCAGCTATAAAGAAGGTAATGGCAAATGGTGGTTCCAAGCCAACAGCAACCAGCCAAAAGCATGGCAAAACAAAAATACACCACCCCTTGGGCCAGCTTCCCAAGACACACCTGCCAGCTTTTATGTAGGAAAATAATACAGCGTACTTACTACTAAGAGGTATCAGGCAACAGTACAACTAGAAAAGGATAACTTCTGGGCACAGTTATTTTTTTTTTTTTTAAATTCTGCTATTAGGAGGTGATTTGCTGAGAGAAATGCCACAAAGTCTTTAAAATTAATGTGTCACAAGTGTGAGCACTGCATGAGAATGCACGGAGGTTAGGTGTTACTTTTAAAGGGAGAGGAGTGTGTGCCCCGTTTTCAATTTATTCTGAAGCGCAGCTTAGTTGTAAGGTTAAACCTAGGTACTTCCATTGAAAATTCTGGAGCATGATATGCTACCACTAATAAATAAAAGCCGACCCTCACTCTGGCACCAGAACACAGCCTGCAAAGGAGAAACGAGAAGCTTCACACGGCGAAAGTCGAGCCGTGACAGCACCTAAAAAGAAACAGAAAATCTATTCCGTGGCCAACAGCCGTGACTTTAAACCATCTGGGTTGTTTTTTTTCTTTCCCCGATCAGCCCTCGCAGTGCAGAATGTTTTGCTCCGTGCGAGGAAGGTTGGTTGTGCGGCTTCCCGAGGAGCCGGCCCCATCCCGCCCTTCCCTGCACTTCCCCCGAGCCGCCGCTCGAGGGACTCCAAGACTCCCCTGTCCTGTGGCTGCAGCTCGGGGTGATGCTCGCCCGGACACGATGCCTTCAGTTTGAGAAAGAAAACTTGTTATGGAAAGAACTTCGCGCTTGTTATCGGTGAGAAATCCTGATAGCACGTATGGAAGACCTTACTGCAGCAAGTCAAAGGCATCTGCTTACATGGGGAGAAGGTGCAGCCATAAGATGGTAGCTTACAGACCCCCAACACCCCTCCCCCCCCCCCCCAAAAAAAGGTGTATTTTATTTTTTTAATTAAAATATTCACAGTGGTAAAATAAAAATCACCGTTCTTATGCCATGTTTAGGCAGAGGAAACTTCCATTCTGGTGATTTTTTTTTATCTGCATGATATGTCTCTACAGCATCCTTTTAATCTGTTCTGCACACAGAGGGCTCATGGGCAAGAGACAAAAGACGAAATGTCTCTGTCACCAATGAGAGGGGACAATTTTACCCAGAGGTTTTATTTAGGAACAAACGTATGCAGAGGTGCTTAAACCTTACTCACAGCTGGAGCTTTGGACAGAGCTTTGGAAAAGTTAAAATTTTCCTACTTGGTATCACTGCAAAAAAGTTTCAAGAATTTCAATGCTGGTGAGCTGTAAGTAGATGAATCCTTTATTATTATTATTATTATTATTATTATTATTATTATTATTATTATTATTATTATTATTATTATTATTATTACAGTTGTAGACAACAGATGCTTAAGAACAACTCCCAAGATCATGCTGGAATACTACCTTCAGTTCCAGAAGCAGAAAAGCCATGGTAAAGTCACCCTGCTTCCCGACTGAGGAACTGCTGCACTGCATTATGTTATATGGCAAGGAAATGCTCTTTGCTTCCAAGTCTGTGTCCTGACAACTGATTTTTGTCTTTAAAAGAAGAATGTTCTTAATTTGAGTTTTCTAACTGGAAGTCTTACACTAGCAGGAAAGAGCTCCCTAAATCAGCTGGCTGACAGATCTCCATAGCTTTTAATTTGACCTGCCAGTTTGGACTGAAAACAAAACAAGACAAAAGCGTCTTAATTTTTCTAGGATTTAAAGCAGATTATCTGACTTCAGGAGAAGAACATACTGTTTTTCTCATGAAGACAAATGCAAAATTTTTCTTCCAAATACTGGAATTTTAAAATGAAAATGTTTAGTTGAAGAGTAAGATACAGCCAAAGAGCTTTAAAGTATAGTCAAATTGAATGATGAGCTGAATCAACTGGGAAATGGGAGAGAATGATCACTACCACAAACCTACACAATTATCTTGCTGAAATATGTTTATATAAAAATATGCATGTCAGTTATCACATAAATAAATAGAAGGACTTGTTAGTCTCACAGTCCTTTTGCCACAAACATGATGACTCCAGAAGAAAGGCCTTTGTGACACCTCATAAAAACTGGGCTTCTTTAACTCGTTTTGTGGTTGTTTCTACTACTAATCTCTTCCCTCATTGCATAGGCATGGTAGCAGAGATCTAATGCTGGCACTGAGAGCTGAATCATTTGCTTTCTCATAGATAAATGAGAAAAAAATCAATAAACATATAACATAGTCTTTCTGCAGAGCTTCTGAGGTCCACAACTCTTTGCCTACACTGTCTATTTACAGTCTTTGCAATGAATTCAGAAACTCTTCCTGAAATACAGCAACCACTCACCAAGAGACTATACTCAGCTGGCATGTGTATGCTTTATTGTATATACACTGTTGTAACTAAGTACTCAGACGACACAAGCTCTGCCTTATTTCCTAATCCCAAGAAATACAAACTTCCAAGTCATAAGGAAAAAAGATTTTTTTAAAAGAGGTAACATCACATTGGCTGTCTGTAAGCCTAAACACAAGAAGGTATTTGGAAATCCATCGAAGGGTAGATAGCACCTGCAAAGGAGTCAGGAACTTGTGCTGTGGTCAGAGTTCTTTTATATTTTCAGGTATTGAAATGGAGGGTATCGTGACATTAAAACTAGAAAATGACATTAGAAAGATTCTACAATTGCTGAAAACAACCTGTCAGCCCAGATTGGTTTCAGCAAAGCTGGTAATTCATCCACTGGGAAAGGGAAGTGCCATCTTGCATATATGTTTGTATGCGTGTATTTTAATGAGGAGAGACAACAAAAAAACTGCCTGAAGTTGACACAAACAGAAATATTTGTCATACATTCTCTTGGGGTACCTACCTGAGGTAAAGGACGCTATAACTAAAGCACTGCAGATGCTGTGCAGACACACACTCCTTCAAGTGCTGGCAGACCTGTAGTTGCAACAGAATGCTAAAGTACAGGAGAGGCAAAATCAGATGAGTTTGTGACATTAGTTTTTAATTATTTACTTGTTTTGTTCCATCTGTCTTTCCTTGTTCAGCCAGCAAAGATCTGGCAAGTTTGCACCACCCATGTGATCTCAGCCCAGAGTTCTCATGAGCATTATTTTAACCTTGTCATTTGACCATTTAGCCATTTAACCTCAGTGCGGTTGTTTTCTTTCTGATAATTTTGTGGTTTGATGAGGAATGCTGAATGTCTCACAGTCAGTCCTTTGCAGGATTAGGTCATTCCTTTGTTCTGCGGTCAGAAAAAAAAATAAAAAATTACAGCACCACATTTTCTCTTTGAGGAATCTCATTTTGCTTCACCATCTCCTCTGCTGGACAGGAAACATCACATCTTCTGGTTTTATATTATTTCCAGGACAGACAACTCCCATCATGCTAGGTCAAGTGTTCTATCCACAGTGTAATATCATGGTCCCAAATAAATTAAAGAATTTCCATTTATGTTGACATTTTGTTGGAAAAGGTGAGAGTCCTTCTAGTCTTTTCATATATTATAGAAAACAGAAGTATGCTTCTATTCTCAATTCTTTTTTTTACAAAGTCTTTCATCTTATGAGATGCTCTTCACAACCTGCCTCATGACCAGATATTATCTTTATGGCCTCTCTAGCACTGACCAGCATCTAGGAAGATAACTTCAATATCTACAGGATCAAATATTATCTCCTCCTTGTTTGAAAATTATCTGATCAAAAGAATTCTATTAATCTTCACATACAGTTTAGTTTAAATTCTCTCTTCTGCCAAACCTCATGCTGAGCAACTGCAAAACACCAGCTTTGTTTGTCCTTGCAAATCTTTACTTCAAGGTTTACCAAACTTTGGTGATGCCTCTTTTACATACTCCATTTTTACGACTGGAAAGTGATGAAGAACGTTACTCCCAGATGACACCTCCTTACCTTTCTTCCAGTTTACCTGTCACTGAAGTTCCCATTTATGCTGATGCTACCATTGCCCAACACTCTAAAAGTGAAGACTGTGAAAGCAAGGAGCTTTAAGGCCCCTTCACAGAGAGGGTGCTGGTTTGTTTTCCCTCCGCCCTTCTCAGTTCCCACGCATATGACTGGAGAAGCATCCTGACAGTTGCCATCCACTGAACTGCTAGACATGAGAAGTACAACACAGGGAGCTACATCAACCAGATGACTTTTTTCCAGCATAGGAAAGGCTGTGTCAGCTTTGTTTTGCTCTTTCTATTGAAAGATCAGTGTAAAAACCTGTTTTCTCTTCTTACCACAGTTAACATCCTTCCTAAAACACAATCTGTCCTGTTACTTTTACTTGCAGAATGCTAATACATTACTTCTTGTCTCTCATTCTTCTGGTGGGAAAATACCACTCAGTTGAATTATAAATATGTGATCGAACAGTACTTAGTTACACAAGAATCTAAACTGCTTGTCATTTCCTTGATGTTTCGGCTTTTTAAGTTGGTTTTCTTTTTTTTTTTTTTTTTTTTTCAAAAAAACCCATCCCAAACAGGTGAAATTTATGCATACTTGTAGACAGACATTATGAAAAAAAACACTGCCTGCAATACCTGGCTCATTCCTGATCTCAAAACAACCTCAAGTTGACACTTGGATCACCCTCAAGACCTCACTTGGAGCATGAGACTTACTACAGGCAAATTGGTCCCAGGGCAAACACGCAGAGAGAATTAGTGCTTAGAAGGAAATGTTCAAAGGAAGAACCTCCAGACAAATTAAACAAAAAGACAAAAGAGTGAAATAACTAGGATATAGTAGACAGAATTGAAAGAGGAAAAAAATGCATATTCATCTTCTGAATCTGCCTCAATTTTCCATATTTATGAAACTACTGCATTATGTCCTGCAAGACTTCTGCCTAAGTGGCTGCTCATGTGAGCTCTTGGGCACTTATAGACACAAGATTTGAGGCAACATTAACATATATATGCTCATGAAACAAGGACAACAGAGAATAAGGATCAACAAACTGCACTTTTGCATGTTAAAAATTTTGTTTAAAGTGTATGGGAGGAGTTAAACAAAATGAAGACCACAGGGTTATGGCTTCAGTAAATAGTCCCTGTCTGATTTTGGAGGCACAATACAGAAAGGACACCCACAAACTGGGCATGAAGAGAGATCACCATGAGAGTAGGGCTAAAGCCCATGCCCCATAAGGGGAGGCTGTGGGAAGGGGGCTGCTTCAGCCAGGAGAAGGGGCACCCAGCAGTATTACTGGCACCAATGAGTGGAATGGAGGAGACATAGTTGGGCTCTTTACAGCTTTGTGTCATGGGAGACCAAGAGGCGGCAGCACAAGGTGAAACATGGATGGGTTCAGGCTGGAGATAAGGAGAAGCCTTTTTCCCATGAGGGCAGCAGAGCAGTGAGACTGGGGACCAGGGAGGTTGGGATGTCTCTTGCCTTGGTGGAGTTTCACACCCTGACTGGGTGAAGCCCTGAGTGACTTGGCCTGGGCCCACATCTGACCCTGCCTCGAGGGGCCCCCCATCCCTCCCAGCCTCCCTGGGTCTGTCTGACTGATTTATTACTGAAAAACGCAGGTGTGTACCTGGACCTCTCCTAGCTCCAGGTTCCTTCCTTTTGCCTTGTCCTCTTTTGTTCTGAAAACAAAAACTGAATGAAAAAACCAGCAAGTTCCAATTATTCATTCTTTTCCTAATGAGACTTAGATGACAAGTAACAAATCACCTGGATTCATTTAAGCAAGTACACAGTAATTAAACTAGGCAGCAAGCATGCAAGACTACTTATGATCCTCTCAAAGATTTCACTTGGTAAACAAAAATTTGACAAGTTGTGTGGCAAGGACCAGAAGTTTCCATTTTATGGCATGTGAAAAACTCTGAGCAGCTGACTGTAACAAGCACTAGACACAGGACTGTTTCTCCACGCAGAGCATAATGCACAAAGGCGAGCTCTGTTTCTTCTTGCGCGCTGGGTTGTACGCCTCTGTGAAAAGAGCTTCGAGGAGCAGCACAGGCAGTGTACATTTAGTCACAAACACAAGATTTTGGAAACCCGAGCCCATCCTTGCATGTGCAGACACACACATATGCACATACATCTACGTATACACCCATGTATATACATAGACACACATGTATCTGCACATGCGTGTACATAGACATGTGCATGTATTTGCAGAGATACATATACCTAGATAGATATATGTATATACACACACATATATATTTGTCTTTACAGAGAGAGATGCATAACATCTTTGTGATGACATCTCTTAGAGGCCCCAGATGTCAAACACTCGCTCTGGACCTGGAAATGCTGAGCCTTTGGAGGGTGAAAGTTGATTTTTTTTACTGATTTGAGTCATTCCTCAAGGCTCAGGTGCCAGTGGTTTTACAGGATAAATTGGCTGCCCAGAGTTACAGTGCAGAGAAATACTCAGCAGCCATAAGTTCCTTCAGAAACCCCCTCATGCCTGGGGACTGGGAATCACAGCACAGGTATTGGCACACTGGCCCTGCATGATGCTGTGATTTTACTGAGAGAATTAAGTCAGTAATACAATTGCTGTGCACTCTCTAACTGAGTATGTTCACAAGGCATGTATGTAGGTAACTAATAGTGTTTCAGAAATGGGGTAACTGAAAATCACAAATGGGAAGAGGCTTGCCTTGGAAGTGTAGGAACATAATTACTCAGATAACACTGATTTTCTGCAGATTTTTTCATCCTACAGGTATCACCATGATGATACATTAATCACTAATATCTTTTTCTCCCGCTTATTTCACTGTACCTGGCACTGGATATACAAAGAGTGTATGGCTGGGGCCACCATATGCCAGTACCCCATCAGGCAGGACGAGGGGTACTAAGAATAACTGCTATAAAGTAAAGCAGCCTTAAGCCTGCCATGTATGAAATTAGAGGTATAACCACCAAGCTAGCTGGATTACCCTTTGGCTGAAGTGCCTTAAATCCATTCTGGCATCCTTCCATGCTGAGCTGACTGAAGAGTATTTCATTACAGTTTAAGATCTTAAGGTGCTATAAAGCCTCACACGAGAAGCAACTCCTCACTTTAAATGTACTGAACAATTCATTATAAATAAAACAGGCAGGCTGAAACCTGTGCCACTTCCCAAAATGCATAAAGTGTGTGTCTTATTGTACGCAGATGTACCTGGTGCTCAGCAGTCCTACCCCAAAAGGATGCAGAAAGATCCCCAGTCCCTAGCTTTTTGATATTACTTGACATAGCCACACACATTTGTCTTTTTTTATCATCCTCTTTTTGACAGTTTTTTCCAGAGTCCTGCTTGCCAGCCAGTTCATATGGTTGTTGTGCTGACTTCTGTGTGTACAGACACACACACACACATACACACACACACAATCACACACAAATATATATATATAGCTTTGGCCAGCTTAGAATGACCTTAGCTGCATTTAGAAGGATGTGCAAACCAGCAGTCTGCAGGGATACCAGCCCTGGTGAGTATCACTTTGTGGAATGAAGAAGGGCCTGCTGCACCCACAGGCATGTGAGCTTCTCCTCTTCCTCGCAGCCTGCCCAACAGAGACCTCAGCTGTGTGCCAGCTCTGACAACAACAATCTGTTACAATCAAAAACCCAGAAATGCCTGAGTTTTGGCAGGATTAGAAGTTTGCCACCTTGGTTGTAAGGAAGATGGGTATTGTTAGGTCTGCAAATACACTAATTGGCCAGTTAAACAGAACTGCCAACAGAGCGATTTCAGAAAGGTTTGAAGCAGTTACTAGGAACTTGGAATAGCAAAGCAACTTCTAGGCAAAGATGCCTGTCAGCTGGGCTGAGGGGAATAAATAAAAAGCAGATTAAGTCCAAAGCTTTAGTTGTTTCCAGCTAACTACACAGTCATGTTCAAATGCTTGTAGCTTCAAATTTACATATGTTCAAGCAGGTAACAAACGACTTCTGTAAGAAAGTCAAAGGCTTTGCTGCTGGTGCAAAAAAAGGTCTGATACAGCATAAGTACAGCAGTATCATAAAATGTCAAATCATTATGGTTTTTAGAGATGCCATCATCTTGTGTCAAGGACATGCCATTTACTGCAAGGACCCATATCAAAATAATTCAGTGACTCATTCACCTAGCATTTGAAAGCACACTTTTTATTCCATGGCATTTACTACTTTACTTACTACTTGGATGCTTGGGAATTTTTGGTATGAAACACAAAAGTGGGGCTTTTTTTTTTTTTAAACACTAGTGTTTCTTTGGACTCCTAAATTCAGATCAGTTTCCACAAATAAATCTTTGATAAACAGATGACTAAGTTAACCATGACAACACCAGAACAGTGTAATCTTTTTTTTCCAAAGGTAATTTTGTTTAAATGCACTATGAAGTATGCGAAAGCCATGTTGAGCCTTTTCCTCCAAAAAATCCCATAGCATTCTACAGCTGCTAATTGTCCAGCCCTTCAGGTAAGACATGGAAGCACAATGCTATTCAGATAAACACAGGTTATTCACCAGTGAGGTCTGAAATGCAGTTTCCAGAAGCAGACCAGGTTCATCAGCCCTCTTGGTGTTTTTACAGAAGACCTTGTACACGCAGGGCCATTAAAACAGACAAAGCTTGTCACTTGAGAAGGAGTTGTGTGAGATACAGGGCAGAGGAGAGGAAAATCATTTCACTTTTTGGGTAATAGCATGAAATTTTTAACATCCAGGCAGAACGCAGTAAACCACAAATTGAAGGCTTTTGTATTTAAAACTGAAACATTTTTGCTCTCCTCAAATACCTTCTTTCCTATGGTTCAACCACGAGAGAGTTTTTGCAGCTGTATCACAAGCGCCTAACAATTGTGGTTGGAAATAGGGACTGTTCTGTGACTAGCACAGGAAGGCTGGATACAACCGTTGCTGCAAAACATTCCTCTGAAAAACAGGGCAACGGGAAACCAAAGCAAATAGCAGAGGGGTATAGTGAGAGGACATCTCCAGGCAGAATCTATGGTGTTATTTATTTTCTTTTGTTTTACAGGAGGCAAATTATGGTCTTTCCATGTTTGATTAAGTTGGCAGGAGCTCAGTTTAGTATCTTGCTCTATCAGCCAAAGAACAGCCATTTGTTCTTCCAGAGTGAGAGATGAAACTTTTATTTCTGATTTCCTCTCGGCAGAAAAATAATTTAGCAACTCACCTACCACATCTGGAATACAAAGGCTATGAGCAAAAACCCAAAAAGTATGCTTGTAACCTTAACTTATGACCTTTTACGGTAAAATAGCCGAGGCCTATTTGTCCTCTGTCAAGCTTATTTCATTTATCCTGCACAAATGTTTCCTCTAATTTCCTGGCCAAAATTTTCTTCCCAGCTTTTTTTTAAAGGCTTTTGGACCTTGTGCATTCCTTAATGCCTTGACTCTATCTTGAATCAGTCCCAAGTAGCCCACCACAAAAACCTGGCTGATTTCTCACTGTTCAGCAGATTCACCGTATCTGAGCTTGCACTTCTGCTGTAATTGCAAAGAAGTGCTCAACATCTCTTTAAAATTTCAGCTTTATGCTTTTAAACATGAAATTCTGTGCTTGCTATGTATGGCTTGGGCTTCATGTTACCCACTACACATCTAGGCAGCATGGAAGAATTGTCTCTTTCTTTGCTGATTTTGATATGGTTGAAGCAAGGCTGCTGTGAGGAAAAAAGATCAGCCATTTGATGTACAGCTTTCTTGAGGGGACCCTGGGTTCAGTATGATGACTTAGAGAAGGAAGAGATATGAGGAAGTACCCTGGCCACAGCAGACACGTTAGAGACCTAGAAAAGAAAGTATGAGATCAGTGTGGGAGGTGGACATGAAGGATGGAGACAAGAAATGGGAGAAATCCTGGCAACAGGAGGCACGTTGAGAAGCTGCAGGGAAATGGTCCAGCAGTGGTGAAATGATATGGATGAGGGACGGAAAGACACAACCAGATATAAATTCACATCGGACACAGATGGAGGGTGAGATCAAGGTCTGCTCAATGACATGGAAGAAGACATTAAGTGGGAAGCATGTTACAGATTATGGTCCAGACAATGGAGCTCTAGTTTTATAAGTGCATTAAACACAGCTAAACATGGACACTTGACTTAAAACTCTCATATTGTAGTTTTTTTTGAGGCTTTCTTATAACCTTTCAGACGTCAGTACCGCAAGTTTTTCATAGGCCCTATGGCTAGCAAGTCTCTCAGGCAATTGCCCAACTCAGCTGTACTGACCGAAGACGCTGTCTTTGCGAACACTGTCATGACTAACTCAAACTCCTCATTACACTTCACAAAACCTGATGTGCCTTTCACAGGCAAAGTCAAGAACCAGACAGCAGCTTGTAATTTTAGATACTCTTTCTATACTTTGGAGGCAACTGTGGAATTTGTTACCTTTGTTAGCAATTTTTTCAACCAGTGGCATATTTTGGGGTGCTATGGCAAGGGTTGAGGACTGCGCTTCCCAGCTCGGCCAGATTCAATACTGTGTTGTCAATTCCACCACTACTAAATACAAATCTTGAAATTGGTATTATTTCTTGGAGTTGCTAATGCCTTAAACTTGAAAGAATTTCTATTTAAAATTCATAGGATTAGCAACTCTGTAACAATCTGAATTAACTTCAGTGAAAGATTTTGTGGCAGTCACAGCCAGGGAGATTTGATAGTGATGAATTTTAGAAGACTGGGAACAATTCCTCCCTCCCATGCCCCTCTGGGGCAGAAAATATCAAAAAAATGCATTTGTAACTTAGTAGCATCTGATCAGCTCTAAGTATAAATCATCCCACCAACAATCACAGATTATCAATGCTAAATGGAGTTGTTTCAACACACAGAACTTTTTTTAACTTGAAGTCCAGTCTTAAGGCAGACATTTTGGAAGCCCACAGCTCTGTACCCCTCTGCCTTGAAACACGAGGGCAATGGTTTATGTATTTCACTGGGGTGGTGGGTTTGGGGGCTTTTTGTTGGGTTTTTTTTTTTGCCAACTAGAACAAGTAGCTATATAGCATCACTTATTTCTTACCACTGGATGAGGACTTCACTGTATTTCACCTACAGTGGAAAAACAGGCCTACTATAAAAAGAGTGCATCAATCCCCTCATTGGATGAGGATGGATTACTTGAGTAAAATCTCATCAGCACAGAAGCAAACACAAATATGAGTGAGGAACAAATGGCTGTTTCCACATAACTCAGGGAAATACTGTTTAAACATCCATCCATCCATCCATCCATCCATCCATCCATCCATCCATCCATCCATCCATCCATCCATCCATCCATCCATCCATCCACCCACCCATTTGGGTTAAAAATGGGGTTAGTTGCAGGAAGATCACTAGGAAAACAGCACTGATAGAAATTTCCTGGGTCCTTGAACCTGGCCTTCTCCTGGTATGGACCATCTTTCATACTCAAGACATACTTCTTCTTCTCACATCATCATAGGCAGTTCAGCAGGCTTTTCTCTGACTGTGCCTTAGAGGAAGTACGTCCTCTGACCATATGAGTTGTGACAGTTTTCTAGATGCACAGCAGAGGTGAGTGGCTTTTACATACCTCTTCTGTTGATGCTCTAGGTTATGATGACTTCAGAGGCACGGTATAGTTGAGACCAACGATCTCAGTGCCCAGACATTCCAAATGAGTGCAAAGGAAGCTGCCATCACTGATGACTGCTGCTTTTTTAGATTAGACTTTGCATGCTCTCCACAAGTCTTAGCTTTGGTGGCTGGCAGTTCTACTGTAAAGGAATGAACCATGAGATTATGCTTTCCGAATCAGCAGGAACTCTGGGATATCAGAGTTGAGAAATTTTGACAAACCGCAGTGTTCAAGCTCCTGTTACTGTTTCCTGATCTATCTCTTCCCCACAGATAAAAAAGCTACATGACGCCAGCCATGCAAACATGTTTCTCCTTAAATAAAAGGAGTTGCTGCCGATAGTCTGTAAGAACCTATTTTCTTTCACAGTCATTGTATTCCAAAAACTCTGCTATGTCCCCTATTTAATAAAATTAACATCTGAAACAAGGCATGGTTTTCATTTATCTGTAAATTCTTTAGGCTGTCCCTTTGCTATCTGCTAAGTGAAAAACCACATGTGGAGGCACTCCTGGTATTTAAGAAAACAACATGCAGTTCATTCACATGTGTGTACACAACAACAATACACCTGTGCTGTTGTGCAGAGAAAAAAGACAAGATAATTACATCCTGAGTAGCACGCTGATAAAAAACATTAGTCAAAGAGAAAAAAAAAAGAAGATAACTGCTGTGATAAAATCAGAAAGGCCCTGGAATAAGCCACCAGATACCTGAACTAAGGACATTTGATACAACTGAGTCAATACTGTCTTTGTTGCTTTCAGCTTTCTTTTTGCTACCTATATGAATAGAAGCATTTTCCCTGGAGGGCTAGTGATGGCCGTAGTGGTTGAATTCTCTGAAATTTCTTTGTTTGTATTTAATAAAGGAATTCCTTTTTAATTTTCAGTCTTGAGGAAAGGGCAGAAGTTATAAAACTAGAATTTCTCTGTGGATATCAAGGCTTTCCTTTAACAGGGGAGTAATAATGCTTCTCTTTTTCACCGACAATTAGGTATAAGAATAATAGGCCCCCTTATTAATTATGTGGATTAGACAAGAAGTTGCACAACACACATATAAAGCAGGAGAAGAAAGAAATGCAATTTAAGATAAAATGCCTTTCTCTGTCCATGCACAAAGGGCTGCGACTGCAGACTTTCACAGTGTGGCCCAAAACTCAATTAAATGTGTCCATGAAGTATTATCAAAGAGGGAGCTTGAGGATTGCTTAGAGGGGAGAACCCCCGACAAATAAGGGTAATAAAAATGCAGAAGCACTCTGAGAGCAAATGTGACCAGTCCAGCTACTGGACTGACAAGAGTGCATTGCTGTCCATGCTGCATACTCTGAGGGCAGCCAGCGGGGTACCACACCCCAGCCCAACTCTGGTGGCAGCCCCGGGGCAGCGTTCTGACGAAGTGCCTCACATACCCTCTTGTGATACTGAGACTGAAACATACTGCCTGCACCAGGCTTCGCTGGGATGAACCACCTGGCATTCCAGTTGAGAAACAGAGCCCAAGCCTGTGCTCGGCGCGGAGCGGTAACGGTACAGCGCCACAAACCACATGCCTGGCCTGCTCTTCTCTCCTTGCCGAAGGGAGAGTCCCGTCAGCCTGCTTGACGAGTGCAGCAAGGTCCAAAAGTAACTTCATTTACATGCATGGTGCCAGGCTCACAGGTGACAGCATAAATTAGAAGCGAAGTGGGTTGTGCTCACATCAGGCCCGTGCAGCAGACAAGCACCCCTGCTTTTCACTGTTCCGGGGGTTTAGTTCTGCAACTCTTTCCACTCTCTGTGCTTTTCAGACACACAGTCTGCCCATCCCTTCATGAAAATGGTAAATCCAAAGTTCATACGCAAAGAAAACAGGGTGCAGGCATGCACAGGGGAGTAGCAGGGGAGGTTTGCAGCGAAACAGAACATAGCACTTCGGGCTTCTGGGTCCCATGCTCCTCCCTCAGAGTTACAGGATCATTGCTCCTCAGGGCACAGCATCTTGAAATTCTGCATCTATGACACAGACATTGGTGCAGCTTGTTTCATATGCTACAAGGAGCTGGGATTAGTTCTCTTTAAGACACTGGCACTGATAGAACTACACCCATTTAATCAGATTTTCTTATGAATTATGTCACTAAAAAATCAGCGTTTCATCAGCTGACTTAGGATGTAATTTACATTTGATTAGCTGCAATATATATCCTCAGCTTTTCTGACTTTTAATTTAAGACCTTCAAGACTACTCTACTTTTCAAAGTTTTATTTTTATTTGTTTTGCTAAGTTAGATGCTTTATTTGTTCTTTATGTATTTAGGCTTGAGTGTAAGTTGCCCTTCTCTCTTTCATTAATTGCTTGAAAGATGAAGAAACTGTTAGGGTAAAAGAGTTAACTCTTAGCAAAGTGCTAGCAAAAAGAGAGGGACATAGGCCACTTGGTAACCATGAACCAAAATTTGGAAAATGAGTGGATCAGACTAATAAAGGGATGAACCTGCTGTCAGTTTGCACAACGAACTTCTCGCTGCCTATAAACACAGTTTCACAGAATTATAATGTACCTAAACTCTGCAACAGCTATAGAAGAAACTTTTCTGAACTGCAAGCTTGCTGCAATGCTACTCAATGCTACTGCTCACTTAGTAGTGACTAAATCCAACAAGGTCAGCAATCTGTGAATGTCAGATAATATCCTTTAATGATGAATTTCATGGGTCAATCGCACAGCATGCCAGGCACTATTTTTGTGTATCTCTTCTACACACACCCCACCTCACTGAGCACCCCTTGAGTTCTGTGTAAGAGAGTAGAACAGTTCAGCTGGAAGGGACCTGCAGCCATCATCTAGTCCAACGGGCAACAAGCGTTAAGTCAGTTGCCTTTCTTACAGTTTGTAACATTTATATTTCTATTATATACCCCCTCTGTCCTCTTGCAGCCAAGCTAAGTAATGCTAGCCCTTCTAATCTCTTGTTTTAACTGACAGACTTCCCTGAGGCTGTACAGTTTGTGCCGTGGTGATAGAGGGAGAGCAGCAGCCAGTGCTTCTCTCACCAGAGCAGCTCTTGCTCTCCTCCTTGCAGACTTAGAGACTTAGAGGGTTGGGAGGGGGGTGAGGGGGAGGGAAAAGGGAAATCCTCCTTAGTGCCAGTCATGAGATGATTATGAACAGCTCCGGCTGTGATCAAGTGAGTGCTAAGAATACCCACAGATAATGCCAACAGGACTGATAGGGACTTTTGACACATGGAACACCAGTTTTTCAAAAGTAATTTAAAAAGAGACATGAAAAGTTGATAACTTGAAAGGTTTCTCAGAAAACTGCCACTTATCTTTCCAACCAGGACAATTCCACGATCTTATGATCCCATGATGACAGTGTGCATGAGTGTGTGTGTCCAGCTGCTCATCCTCACCAGAATCCTTCACATGCAGCCAAAAGAAGGAGAGCTTCTAATCTTATTCTAAGCACAAATAAGTAAATAGGCTTCACTACCAAGTTTTTCAAGCAGAGATAAAGCCTGGTTATTATGATTAGTAACTCGGTGGATTGAGAGGGGTTTTTTCTGCACTCAGTTCCAGTAAGAGGTAACAAAGATCTCCAAAAATGATTTTATTGCTATTTAAAAAAAACAGTTGTATAAATGATATGCCTCATGATAGCTTTGTTTGCTGCAGCATCTCAAACCGTAAAAGAATACATTGACCACATTTCCATCTCTTTTTTTAATCCTTTTTCCTCCCCCCACTCCCCAGAAAGAAACACTTGAAGGCAGTATCTGCTCTGGTAGAGACACAAAAAACAGCCCTTAAAAGCGAGGTGATGTTATATAACTGACAAAAGGCAGAATAGTTCAGGCCAATAAAGGTAAAAGATTGAGAAAATCATATTAATACCATTTTAATTAGTTTTTCAGCACTTAAACAGTAATTAATATAATACCATTTACTATTTAGACAGATAATAACACATTTAACTTTCAGGCAGGTGCTGCATGACATGATAAGACGGATTCTGATAGCACAGATTGCTGTTGGAATGCCTTTGAAAAAAGATACAGATGTGTCTGTTTCCAGGGAGCACCTGAAAGTATTTATTCACCTATAGTCACCATACTACTATAGAGTAGGAAACCAGCTCTTCTAAAAATTTTATGGCTACTATCTTGCCTAGTCAGTCAACATTGCCAGCAAACCTAGTTTTCAAATCTAGGTATCTCTACCACCATATGGTACAGAGTTTCTTCAGCCTCCCATTTTTTTATCCAATTTCCTTTGTCACTTGTTTGACATCTCCTATATTGGACAGCCACAGGTTTGTATTAGAATATGCTCATCATCAAGGAAGTCAAAGCACAAATGGTGTGTGCTTGGTTGGTCAGTATCTCTAATGTTACAGAAACAATTTCTCACAAACTATCCTCCTGCTGTCCACAGAGACTGCTGACTTAACATCAAACAGTAACTTTCAGATATTTTCCTACCTAGACGCCCACAGGATTTTGTGTTCAATGTGAATGCAATTACTCTTTTGTTTAAGGCATTTCAAAGAAGCAGAGACATGGAGCCTACATCAAGCACTTTCCTCCAGCCTGGCTCTGTAATAAAACAGAAAAAGTCTTCAAAGGCATTCAGGATGTTCTCTTGACAAAAGTTACTGTTCTGCTTTATTTGGGGCTCTGTATGAATATTGTCCACCTGTTCTTCACTGTTTAGCTATCTGTAACAAACCCTTAGCATATTTGTGCCCTTATCTGTTAATCTCTATTCCCTAAAGCTCTGATTTAAACTGCCCTTCTATGCCTTTCCCTGACCTTTGCAGAATCTTTTGAGAGAACATTAAATCCTAATTTTCTCTTACTGTGTCCTGGCCAGTGGAGGTCTCCTCCTACAATTTCACCCTATATAAACTTTTTTTAATTTCAATGCATCTGCCCTCCAAGAGATCAATTACATCAGATAAGATTCACAGACAAAAGAGTAAGAAACTCCATAATATTAAGTAACATTTTGAAAAATAAGGTTTGCAAAATAATATGATTTTATTCATATTCTAAGCACCTCATGGAAATTTCACAGTATTAAGCAAGACCTCTTATTTTTCATTATTCCCAGTGACCTGTGCATGATTTGGAAACGGAGAACGAACCGCCTTGCCTTTGAAATATGTGCTGCTACTCACCTGGTTGTAAGTTCAAGTTTCAGGTCAATTAGAGAATCAAGTTCCTGAAGTAGTCCTGAAAAACAGTCTTCCCTACAGGAAAGCTTTCATTCCTTGGCCGGTGAGGGCAAACTGGCTTGTAGGCAGTTCAAAGTGTTGTGTTGTATTGTATCAAGGTCTTGAGTTTCTCGCAAAACTGAATTTGTGAAGTCTGTTGTGTACTGCCCTAACACAGTTTTGAAGCACTCCTTCTCACACATACCTCAACTCTTCACAGCACTGTGAGAACATGCCACACAGTTGCAGATTTCAGATGTATAGATTCGCAGCAACTTGGCTATTCATGAATCTTCAATAAACGTAATGCAGACAAAGACTACCCTGTTCCCTTACGAAAATATTCCTAAAGACAAAATAATTTACTGCCTGTAAAAATGTTCCTCAGCGCAGAACCCATGTAAATTACTCAGCAGATGGCTCAGCAAATCCAGCTCTTAAGAATATCTGAATAGCCAGAAGAAAAGTGACAATTATCTAGAGAGATTTCTGAGGACGTTTTACCAAAGTTACCATGCAATCTCTTTCCAGAGAGCCAACAACAAAAAAATTATAGGAAATAGCACTTAAAATGATGGCAGCTCGACAGATGAAAGGACAGCTCCTTCACTAGTTCAACTGCAGGTGAAATAATGCCTGCTTGGCTAGCCTGCTTCAGATGTCTGCTGACGAGAGAAGTCTCTCCCTAAACTCCACTGATCAAGTAGCTATTAACTATGCAGGGAGTCTATGGCCCCTTGCTCTTGTCCACACCATGGGAAGCTCTTTCCACCAGAAAAAAATCCTCCCTGTGCACTGCTGTGAACGAGTCAAAGCGATGCTCTGGCACAGCTTTGCATCTGGCTTGTCTCCAAGACAAATCATCAGGTGGAGGTGTAGGAGCTGCAGTGATTGCCATTATCAGATTATCACTGTGGGATTCACCTGGTGTGTTGATTTATAGGCAATTATATCTTGAGAATAAAATGAGCGGACCTGCTTCTGGAAAGTAAAGTCATAAATACTCTGTCCCTTGCTCAAAGTCTTCCTTCACCTCCATTGTTTCAAACAAGATTTATTATTTGCTTCAAGGAGTTCTTATATTAAACTTACATTTGGAGCGAATGGAGCCCATTAGCATTCAAAAGAGGGCTGAATATACCAATGTGTGAAGCTCAGTAAGTTCAGGACTGGTTCAAAGCACTGGGTATTAGGCTACACCAACTCCTGTTTCCTTCCAACAGCAGCTTGGAGTGAAGCAAGAAAACGTACGGCATTGCCAGAAAGAGCACACACATCAAAACCATCACCACATCTAAACTGAGGACACAGCTTCCACACAAGGAGCTGTAACATCTGAAATGCTTTTCAAAAGCTGCTTGCAGTTGTCTGATCGCAACTCTGACTGCCTGTCACGTTCTTCGACACCTGGGCAGGAAGAATTGAACTCCTTAAAAAACCTGCTATGTATTCACAAACATTTTCAGGTCTCCCTGTCCCCAGCTGAGACATTTTTAAAGATGAGAGCCCTCTTCAACTTAATAATGTAAATACTTCAACTTAATGGTGTAAATAATTTTATTCTAAACTTCAACTCAATGATGAAAGGCTTCACGCACTTCTTGTCCAAGCACAGATTCATGCTGGCTGTGAATTCCTGCTCAAGCAGTACTTTTCTCAAAAAGGTCAATTAATCAAAATCAAAACTTTCAATAGAAAATATACAGCTTAAATAAAACTGTAACCAGAAATAGAGGCAGAATATAACTTTTCATGAAATGAGAAAAGTGGGGAATGGGATGGCGAAGGAAAGCGTATCAGCATCTTGATGACATCAGTGTAGAAAACCCGATTTCCAGTCTTTGTTCTCCTTCACTTAGATGAAATTTGTATCATCTCCTATATTCTGGTCTTTCTTCTGCTGGGCAAACAACTTGGAGTGAGTCTCTGACCCAACTTAAAGGTCTTGCACACGTGCAGAAGAAAAATAATACTGAATTCACCAACTGCTTGTCTATTTCAGGTATGGGAAATGGCAGAACAGGAAATTTAATCTTTGCAATGTTTTCCTGGCTATGATCTGAATGTACAACCTACTGCCCACCCATCTGCAAGCTATCTTCTTTCTGCCTCTCTGCTTGTTCTCCCTCCTCCCTTCCAATCCTAAGTAAAACAGTCCTAAGCAAGAGCAGGAAAATCTTTGTACTTCTGTTCGCTTCTTGACTTTTCACTACTCAAGCCTTGGGAAATTTAGATAGGAAAACCAATTTACAATCCACAACCTGTGTAAGAATATTTGCAAAAACTATATACTAATACTTTCTTAGAAATGAAATGATGGAATCATTAAGGTTGGAAAAGGCCTCCAAGATTGTCTAGTCCAACCATCCCCTTACCACTTATATTACTAACTAAACCATGTCCCTAGGTACCTCATCCAATCTTTCCTTGAACACCCCAAGGGATGGTGACTCTACCACCTCCCTGGGCAACCTGTTCCAATGCCTAACTACTCTTTCTCAGAAGAAATTTCTCCCAATTTCTAACCTGAACCTCCCAATGTGCAACTTCCAGCCATTCCCTCTTGTCCTATTGCTACTTATCTGAGAGAGGAGGCTGACCCCCTGGCTCACCACAACCTCCTTTCCGGTTGTTGTAGAGTAATAACATCTCCCCGAAACCTTCTCTTCTCCAGACAAAACAGTCCCAGTTCCCTCAGCTGCTCCTCATAAGACTTGTGTTCCAGACCCTTCACCAACCTGGTTGCCCTTCTCTGGACATGCCCCAGGGCCCTGATGTCTTTCTTGTAGTGAGGGGCCCAAAACTGAACACAGTATTCAAGGTGCAGCCTCACCAGAGCTGAGTACAGGGGGATGATCACCTCACTGGTCCTGCTGGCTACACTATTCCTGATGCAAGCCAGGATGCCACTGGCCTCCTTGACCACCTGGGCACACTGCTGGCTCATGTTCAGGCGAGCGTCAACCAACACCCCCAGATCTTTTTCCTCTGTGCAGCTTTCCTGATGCCCTTCCCCAAGCCTGTATCATTGCCTGGGGTTGTTATAACCAAAGTGCAGGACCCAGCATGTTGCCATGTTGAACTTCATCCCATTGGCCTCTGCCCATCGATCCAAGCTGTCAAGGTCCCTCTGGAGGGGGCTTCTACCCTCTGACAGATCAACACTCGCCTCCAACTTGGCGTTCACAAACTTACTGAGGGTGTACTCAAATCCCTCATCCAAATCATCAATAAAGATACTAAAGAGGAAGGGCCTCAGCATGAACCCCTGGGAACACCATTTGTGACTGACCACCAGTTGGATTTAACTCCATTCACCACCATTCTCTGGGCCCAGCCAGCCAGCCAGCCAGTTTTTGACCCAGCAAAGAGTACACCTGTCCAAACCACTGGCTGCCAGCTTTTCCAGGAGAATACTGTGGGAGACTGTGTCAAAGGCTTTGCTGAAGTTGAGATAGACTATGTCAACAGCCTTTCCCTCATCCACCAGGCATGTCACTTGGTCATAGAAGGAGAAGAGGTTGGTCAGGCAGGACTTGCCTTTCATGAACCTATGATGTCTGTGTCAGATGCCCTTGATGTCATGTGTTTGCTCTGTGTTTGCCGGCAGGATGACTTGCTCCATAATCTTCCTTGGCACCAAGGACGGTCTAACAGGCCTGTAGTTCCCCAGATCTTCCTTACAAACCTTCTTATAGATGGGTGTTACATTAGCAAGTCTCCAGTCATCTGGCACCTCTCTGATTGATCTGGTTGACCGTGACTGTTGATAGATGATGGAGAACAGCTTGGCAATCACATCCAATGGCTCCCTCAGCACCCTCAGGTGGACCCCACCTGGCCCCATGGACTTGCAACAGTCCAGGTGGAATACTAGGTCTCTCACTCTTTCAACCTGAGTCATAGGAGGGTTTATTTTGCTCCCTGTCCCAGTCTTCCAGGTCAGGAGGCTGACTACCCCAAGAATAACTGATACGTTAATTGAAGACAGATGTAAAGAAGGCCTTGAGAATCTACACCTTTTCCTTGAGTACTGTGTGCAGTTCTGGGCTCCCCACCATAAGAAGGACATTGAGGTCCTTGAGCAAGTGCAGAGAAGGGCAACCAGGCTGATGAAGGGGCTGGAGGACAAATCATAGAGGAACAGCTGAGGGAGCTGGGGCTGTTTAGCCTGGAGAAGAGAAGGCTGAGGGGAGACCTTATCACCACCTACAGCTACCTGAAGGGAGGTTGTAGAGAGGTGGCCTCTTCAGCCAGGTGACAGAAGATAGAACAAGTGGAAATGGCATGAAGCTGTGCCAGGGCAGGTTTAGATGGAATATTAGAAAAGAATTTTTTACTGCAAGCGTTGTCAGGGCCTGGAACAGGCTGCCCAGGGAGGTGGTTGAGTCACCATCCCTGGATGTGTTCAAAAAAAGGGTAGATGAGGTACTTAGGGATATGGTTTAGCTTAGGATGGGAACGGTTGGACTTGATGATCTTCAAAGGTCTCTTCCAACCTTGTGATTCTTGTGATCTTGTGATTCTTGTGATCTTATCCTCAGTAGTCATTTTCTGCACCAGATCCAGTAAGGGAGAGAGATTCTTTTTGGCCCTCCTCTTACTGTTAATGTATTTGTAGGAACATTCTTTATCTTCTACCACAGTGGCCAGGTTGAGCTCATGCTGGTCTTTAGCCTTTCTGATTCTTCCCCTCCATATGCTCGCAACTTCCTTGTACTCTCCTCGAGTTGCCTGGCCCTTTTTCCATCAGACCTACACTCCCTTTTTCTCCTGAAGACTCAGCAAAAGTTTCCTGCTCAGCCATGCTGGCCTGCTTCCCCACCAGCTTGCCTTATGACACACAGGGACAGCCTGCTCCTGTGCCTTTGAGACTTCCTTCTTGTCCTGCTGGACCCCGCTGCCCTTGGGACTGCCTCCCAAACGACTCTCCTTACCAGCGTCCTGAACAGTTCAAAGCCTGCCCTCTGGAAGTTCAAGGTAGCAGTTTTACCCACCCTCCTCCTGACTTCACCAATAGAGAACTCTCCCATTTCGTGGTCACTCTGCCCAGGACAGCTCCTGACCAATATATCTCCCCCAAATCCTTCTATGTTTGTGAACAGAGGGCTAGTGGGGCACCTACCCTGGTAAGCTCGCTAGCCAGCTGAGTCAGGAAGTTATATTCCACCTCCTAGATTGTTTCCTTTCGTATGCTGCCTGCCCCTCCTGAGGAGTTTATAGCCATCCATTCTTGCACTCAAGTCATGGGAGTGGTCCCACCACGTTTTGGTGATGGCAACTAAGTCATAGAATTGTAGGGGTTGGAAGGGACCTCGAGAGATCATCGGGTCCAACCCCCCTGCCAAAGTAGGCTTCTTAGGACATAGTCTGCCTGCTGCACAATGGCTTCCAGGTCTTCCTGTTTGCTGCCCATGCTATGTGCACTAGTGAAGATGCACATCAGTTGGGCTATCACTCTCACCCTCAGCTGTGGCACTGCTCCCCAGCCTCGTCTCTAGTGAGCTTTCTTTACTGCACTTTCTGTACAGTAAGCATTTCACAGTTTTTAGCCACTGTGCTTTCCAGCTGCACTCTCCTTGTCTAGTTAGCACGGCCATAAACAGAGATAGGGATATAGGTCTGACAAGGACACCACCTTGGGCTGGTTTTGGAGCTTTCATTTCTAGAACAGAAATCCACTTTCTGTTCAGTGTAAGGGCTGGCACAAAGGGTCCAGCACTTCTTGCTGTGCAGTTTCATCCACAGAGCATCGCCATTAAACTGAATTCCATATCTTGTTCTTTTGGGGGTACAGGAGGAACTCAGAGCTCCTGTGCCTCTCCTTCCTCATCTGCTTTATATATGTATTTTTTTTTTATTTTTTAATTTTAGGTAGAGATGCTTTCATAATTGCTGCTTGGTGTGCATTTATTAGTGGTTAAGGAGTGATGTTTTGTGATGTTTTATGATGTTTTTCCCTCCTGGCAGGAGGATTCAGCACAAAGTAGGACTACTAATGGAGATTCGGATTCAGCAACAGTGCCCAAGTTTCTTGGCTAGAGGTCATGTTCTTGTGCCTCAGCTGTGGTCTGCATCTGTACCACACACTGCAACACTGGGCAGAGGGATACACTCCGTATAAATTAGTCTAAGAAGCATTAGTATGATAGATAGAGCTCATCACATCAAAAATTAA
Source organism: Gallinula chloropus (assembly GCF_964237585.1). Lineage (NCBI taxonomy): Eukaryota > Metazoa > Chordata > Aves > Gruiformes > Rallidae > Gallinula > Gallinula chloropus. The sequence goes on from NC_140089.1 coordinate 34,881,491, forward strand.
CCTGCTGCTTACTCAGAGACAGCTTGACTATGTTCAGTGCCTTTTAGGCTGTATTGCCATGCATACTGTGGGTATTCCTGTAATGACTATGTAAAGCAGCATTCTGTAGGTGTACTTACAACTGTGGATTCCTGTCCCATTTTCTCTGATGATAGATTAGATTTTCTCTTTTCGGTCAAAGAGCTCAGTAGACGCAATCAAGCATTCCTCCCCTTAAACGACAGCCTCTTATCCTTCTTCCCGTTGAAAGAGGTTATTTCCTTGGATGTTTAGCTTCATCACTGAAACACTTTGGAAATCAGAATGTTTGCTTGGTCTGTAGGAACAGGGACCCTCAAATTCAAGCCCGGCTGCTATATGATATTATTCAGCATACCTATCCTTTCTTCATTCAGTTATGCTTTTGGGAAATATTTGTGTATTGAATTTCACCAGACATCATCCAGCTTCTCTAATATGGTAAGTCATCATGCACAGAAAGATTCATTTAAAGTTAAATGCTGGCAATATCAAGGTGGGCTTCATGTGAAAATGGGGAGAAAAAAGGTCTCCACCCATTAAATGCCTGAGCACTCTGTAGTACTTACAACCACATCTACAAATGACTGGCTAGGCTTACATGTTGGATTTCTCATGTGGTACTGTTTGGAAAGCAAAATTAAAACCTACAGCAGTGCACACCTTTTAAGCTGCAGAAGCATCAGCCCTGAGACAATGAACATGTTTTCATAATGTAGCCTGAACACTTTCTCAGCAACATGAGACCTTACCGAACTCATTTCACTGCTTTTCATAAAGCAGACACATCACACTCAAGGTTGCTCTGCTTCAGTGTTATCTCACGGCCTGACGCCTCAGAAGGCTAGAAGATCTCCGAAGCTGTTGGGCTGCTACTGTCAACATCACATCTTTATCTCACAAATCACACCTATGCAGAAGTTCAAATTACTGACAGAAGCACAAAGTCTTTTCAGCCCCTACTACAAGAACACTGGAAAGCCTCATAGGCTGAGAAAGTCCAGAATGATTTCTATCCTACCTCCACAGCATAATGTCTTTTGCCTGTTTTTCATGCTTCCCCCTTTGCACACACAGTGCGCATATAAACACATTTTCCCCTAGGAGACAGAAGTGTGATAGTGTATGGATAAGTTTTTCAGTGCCTCATGACATAAAAAGACTCAAATTAAACATAAGTTTGAGAACAGAGACAGAGACAAGGTTGATTTAAATTTTGGATTATGTTCTCCAATTGAATTATTGGTCCTATAAGAACTGGAAATGTGTGCGAGGGATACAGAGACCACTGCTCCACTCTATAATATCCCTACACTTCCCCAAATTCAATCTGTTACTACACAAAGTAAAATCAGTTTTACTTCAATTTCTGTGGCTTAAAATGCATCACTTTGAAATTTCATTGTCTAACCAAGAAGACTTTGGTGCTACTGAAGAAAACGTATAGCACAGTAGTAGTTGCTACAGTGTTGTACTGCAGTAATAAATAGTAGAAATTAGCATACAAGGAAGTCTTGAAAATATTTGTAGGCTAAGACATACCTGGTAAGTGTTTTCCTGATCTGATACTTAAAATAAACATAGGAACTATTCCCAAAGCTTTGAGTGACTAGAGCGAAGTAGGGAAGAGAGGTATTGCATATCTGGAACACAGCTTTAGAACACAGTAACCATATTTGTTATACTGTCTAAAGAACAGATATTCAACCTTTTTTTTTCTTTTTTTTTTCCCTAAAAAAGAAAGCACTCTGATAACCCAGAAATATTGTAATTAAGAAAGCAGGAATACCAAATGCTAAAACACGTGTGGGTCAATCAAATTTTAGACCACACCTTATGCCTTCAAAGGTAATATTTTTCTGACCTGCTAGTTTAATTTTGCTAGCAATATCATGGACATATTCATACAATGTCTAGTTTTCTTTCAGCATGAAATAAACCTAATTTGGAAGAAAATCCTTGTAGTGTCTCTAATGTGTAGTGTATTAGTCACCCTATCCTTTACAGATTAAGCTCTTTGGCATTATAGGAGAAATCATCTGCTACATACTGGCATCAAGCAAATGCAGATTCATAAACTCTGCCCTTAATCTCTCTTTCAGTTTTCTTCCAATTAGAAACAATCTTTTCCTGATACTCTAATTAATACTTACACATTAAAATATTAGGCATTATAGCAGAAATCATCTGTTATATTCTTGCATAAAGCAAAAGTAGGTTTGTAAGCCCTTGCCCTTAATCTTTCTTTCAATTTTCTTCCATTTAAAAACAATCTTTCCCCAATACTCTAATTAATGCAAATGATATTCATGATTAGTTAGTATTATGCTAATCTGAGCCCCAAATTTACCTAAATCTACATGGTGTTGTCTGAGTACCAGATTGCTTTGGGTTTCTAAGTAAAATTACATTAGCCTGCCAGCTGTACAAAACACCATGATAGAGTAGAAATCCAAGCAAATCATCAAGATTACATTAGTTTTGTTTCTTAATGAACAACTGTTTGCATTAGGGATTACAGACAAATTATGGTTTTCCTCTCTGTACCCAGCAAGCCAGGCATCTGTTAAGAAGTTTCATTTTTTTTCCTCACCATCCCTAAATAGATTGAGGAGAGCTAAGGCAGAGAGACGGGTCTAATATTTCACGTAATTGAATTTTTTCCATTACAAAGCAATCACCACTCTGGGGCCCGCTGCTAACCTCGCATTTCTCCCTTCCACTGCTGCCTGGAATGCGGCAGAAACCTGAGCAGGTTTTTTTAGGGATGTATCAGTCGCTCAGCTTCTCCTCTCCTCCTAGAGAAGCAGATTACGTACCTTAGAGCCATACCTGCTTGCTCCAAGCCAATTTCCAAGACCATGCTGTTGGGATTCCCGCAGCTCTGATATAAACAGCGTGCCGCCAAAAAGCATCATGTGTGGAAAACAGCGAGCGCTGGGCCTGTGATTCACTGTCTGCATTAACAGGGGAACTGAGCTGGGCAAAGGTGGGTGACAATGAACGTGGTGCCACCAAGGCTCCTAACCTTCAAAGTGCAACAACACAGCCCAGCTCTGCGTACGTACATGGGTTAGCAGCCTGTTCAAGTTTGTCCCTGTTTCGTGTCAAACTGCCGTATCATGCTTGTTATTATGTTCTGCTTGATTTAATTATGCTCCTAGTGTACAGGTTTATTCATTCTTCCGTGCACTAATCTCGTCTCCAGAACTCACACTGTGACAGCTCATTATTGTTGGCAAAAATGTAGGACGCTGATAGGAAAAGAAAGGCTCTGATACATTCATCATCCTGTATCAAGACCTCCTGATTACAAGATACACGTAACAAGTTAATTGCGGATCAATCTGTAGCGTGCGGGACAGTAAAGGGTGGGTAAATCACCGCCTCTTGAATGACAACACCGAGGAGCAGCAAAACAATTCTGGACCATTTCTTTCCTTGTGTCAAACAAAACCCTGTGACATTCTTACAACTCGCTGACGGCCTGTCCAGAACATCAGATGTATACAAATGTGTACCAAAGGGTACCACTACCTTGGGGAATTTATCAAGAAACCCTGCTTGAATATCCTCCAGAACACAACCTCCCTTTCACTGCCTTCAAGTGGTCAGCTCAAACAGTTTTAATTAGTTTTAGCAAGAATGTAAAAAGTTTTTTTTTTTTAAAAAAAATTAAACTGAAAGACATCTTTTCCATTTATAGCCACTAATGTATGTTCTGGATTTTCTTCTGTACCCTTTTCCATTTATTATTGCAAACTACTGCAGAAAAAGACCACTCTAAATCTGATTTTATATGTTGACAAATGAAACGAACCTAAAAATACCTCTATATGAAGCCTACAACAAAAGTTACTGAGGCTATAATGTTATTTGAGAGTTTAAGGAAAAGTCTGAGTGGCTTCCAAAATGCTTTGGGAAAAAATATTTATTAGGACACCATTGTCTGGAACGGGTGAGCTGCAGTTCTCTCTTCACTGGGTCTCAGTAAATGCAGCAGTTTAAACCAGAGCAAGACAAAACCAGGTCTTTTATTTGGAAAGCTGCCCGAGAATTAATATAGATGAGTGTTTTCCCCTCCATGCTTGTGACATTTGAATATCTGTATGGGTATTTTCTTGTTGTTGACAATATATACAAAAATTTAAAATAGTCACTACAAGAAGTCCAGAGGGGGACAATCCTCATGTTAGATACCAGGAATTACACATCAGTATTGTTTAGGATATATATATATATATATCTATTTACAAACACTGTATCAAAAATACTGGGCATTATACAACGTAACTGGAATTAGTCACTCTAAGAATAAATAGATGCTTCAGAGTTTAGAAGAGACACTCACAAGGCTATTAGATGGACTGAAATTCTGAATGGTTATAGGCTTCTGAGTGTAGACATTCTGTTGGTTAATGAAACATCAGTTTGCTTATTGATTTGTGAGACAAGACTAAGAATTAATGATGTTCTGCTCTATCACTTGTCAGTGAGATACTCGGAGCTCAATGGAAAAATCCATCTGGACAAAGTGTTCATATTACATTAGCTTCAGGTAAGAGTTTTTATCAGTTCAGAACTGATGTGTCAGTGCTATTAACACATTCACTTTGTTCTCAGAACATGTAAGTTTTTTGCACCAATTATTTTGGCTGCAGTGTTAACAATAATGTAATTTACCTGAGCAGGAATAAAAGGACTTCATCTCCCTTCTCTAGCTAACAAAAGGCAGTCTCCACCTTAGGTGAAACTCACATTTTCCTCTCTGGAATTAGTTCCTGGTTCATAACAAGTTTTGTTGAAAAAACTAAATTTTTAAGACATGTCACAACGTGGAATAGGTCTGAGGTGCATCACTGATAGGATTAATGCCCACTGGTGTCATTGTGGGAAAATGGGTACAGACGACTTTAATTAAACAATTCAAATGAAGCTAATGGCCAAGTTCAGACTCTGCTTTCTGAGTCCTCGCCTGCCACTTGCCTTGACAATCATCATTACCAGGCACAGAAAATCAATCAGCTTGGAGTCTCTTCTGTCCCCCTGCAGAGCTGGAGTTTAAGACCATGTATGAGTTGAAGCCAGGGCTGCTGCTGCATCTGCCACGAGTACTGAGTGGAGATGTCAGCCTTCAGGTCGGATCGATTTATTACCTTCTCCTAATGTCAGACCCATGAAAATATGCTCAAAACTAACTATGACTGGTGGGCAAAATATCTTCACAACATGTTTATGCAGACCTTGTAGACTGTTCTCCTTTCCTAGTGTCAGAGGGCCCTAGACTGCTTGTAAAGTCAGGGTGAAGACTATTCTGTGAGAGCAATGGCTGGTGAAGCAAGAAGCCGTAGTGGTACTGTGGGCAGCAGACGAACACACACCACCACCTACACCCCCAGTGTCCTCAAAGACGTGACTGAGAAATCCTTGATTTGGAAACACATGTGCAGGAACAATGCTGTGGGTGGGAAGATGAGGCAGCAAGCTCTGCTGAAGAAACTTCAGCATGCCTGCAGAGATGTTCTGACAGATAAAAACCTCGTCAGCCTTCCAGGGTGGAGCAGTAAATCTTAAGTGTGTTCTGAGACTATGCTAACTTTTACTTAGAAGTAGCACAGCGACACCTTTGTACAGTTAGGAACCAGCACAGTTAGTTAGTTCCAGTGAAAGACTCCTGTAAAATATCCTTTTGTGGTTAACTAGCAGGTAATTTTAAAGGTGTTATAAAAACAGAGCGCCTCAAAGTCTGTAAAACACAGCTAGAATGAACAAACACAAGCCTGCCGGAGCAAATGGAGTATGTCTGGTTAAACAGGAAAACTTGGCAGTGCCACAATCCAAAGATGAAACATTTCAAATATTAAACTGGATAGTGTAAAATCCCAGTTTTAAAGGATTCAGATTGATCCTCTACATGTTTTTAAGGGGCACATAGCTACTCTATTGTACTCACAATTCTCAAGACCAAGACGTCTTGGTAACTGCTTTCTCTTACAGACTGCTTGCCTTAAATGGAATACCACAAAATTCTGGAGTAATTTTATCACATGGTAGAAATCAAACCTCTCCATTATATGGAAGAGATAAAATCCCTTATGTCACATTTTCTTGAGCACTGGGAAAATTCACATCTAGCCTAACATCTCTGTGCACAGCCTTTCCTTTCCTCACAAAGAATTCAGTTCACTTCCATAGGAAGCCAACATTCTCTGTGACTGTGAGAAGAAAGTAACCATTTCAAACGATGCTGCATGGAAAATCTCCCTCATCAGTACTTAATATCTTGAGAAAATAACTTTTCATGGTGACAATTCAGGATTTGATACTTGACATTGAACCTCTGCTTCACAAAACAGATCTATCATTGCACGTGCATGCTAGTGCAAGGACAGAAGTACTGCTTACATGATATTGCAAGGTACAAGACTTGTTAAAATAAATATTTTAGTGTGTGTTTTTGTTTAGAATTCTGGACAGCTGTAGCAAAATTTTTAAGACCGCTAGATCATTGTATAGCTGTACAGAGTGGTAAGGTTCTCAGTTGCAGTTGATAAAGAAGACAAATGTTACCTGCTGATCACGCTGGGTTTACAGGTTTTAGAGAGCTGATTTTATTTTCTCTTGATGCAGCTCCTACTTCTTTGACATGATGCTATAATCTGAGATGAACCATGTAAATTCCAGCTCAATCTAAGCCATCTCTTATTTCTAGTCAGTATCAGGGGAGTGAGTTTCTCAGCTTTTCACTAGTAACTTACATTTCTAATTTAAATTGCAAAAATAAATTGCAGAAACCTTCTCCTACCTGACTGTTTTTAAGTCCTTCATTTCTTTACTGAAATTGCTTTATTCAAGATTGTAAATCTAATGTTCTACATTGTGAGCCTGAAAGCATATCTCACAGAGTAAGTATCTTTCCAGTTCTGTTACAGTTTCAAAACCGTCAGTATCAGAGTGTAGAAAACTAAGAATTCTTCAGAATTTTGACTCAACAATCGTCAAGCAACATCAGAGAACAACTTTTAAAAATCCAGCTACAGAACTACACTTTTTTGCATAATTAAAAAAAAACAAACCAAAAAAACCCACCAAAACACCAGGTACACAGCAAAAAAGCCAGCAGTGAAAGAACAGACTGGTAACATCAGCACAGAAAAGCAACTTTATTATGAGTTGCATGAGATCTCTGTTGGACCTTCCTAAGATCCAGCTACAGGAAGGTGCCACAGCTTGCTCGGTACACGCCTTTCCTCCATCACAGCGCACGTGCGGGTAAGTGACACAGGGGACACTGCTACCGAACCGGTACGCGAAACACCCACGTGAATTACATCTTGAATACCAGCGCTGCACGGATTACACACAGGTTGTATAAAGCACCAGTGCATTTCACAGGCTGTAGAGGCATGCTTTGGAATTAAACAGTTGCTTTCTTCCCATTGCAGTGAAGTCTGAAGCCTGCCTTACGCCGGCACGGTGCACTTGTACTTAGACAGGCAATCACATGCACCCGTGCACACAAACATATGTTTATGATACTGTTGATGTACAGCTCTCTTCTTGAGGAAGCTGTTTACATTGCTGAACAAGGAGACAAAAGAAGGCACTGCCAGACTCACAGAATCTGGCCGGCTAGGAGCACGAACCACAAGTAGAAAAAGCTCAGAAGGTGCTGCAACTGCTGAACACCTCGCAGCAGCAAATCTAACGGGAAACACTCAGCTTAGATACAAGGGACTGAAATGGGAAAGGCACAGAGGAATTAGAAAGATATGTGCTTGTGAATAAGCAGAAATATCCCTGTCTTGGTTAAAGGACATGTGTTTTAAAAATCAGCAATGAAGAAGTGTTAAACTTGAGCAACAGCACCTTAGTTCTACGCTGGTGTATACTGCCAGCATTTAAATGCCTTGCTACATCTATGTTTTTCCTTGACAAAAGAAGATTATTTCCCTGTTCCATAATTTAAAAAAAATACATTAAACATTGGCAATGAACAGTCTTTCATCTTCTACCATTCTCCAGACTTATGATTTGAAGCAATCTAATTCTGGGTATGTACTAACAATACTGAGCACCTGAGCCGGACACTTACAACAGACTGAAATGTAACAGTTCTGATCAAAAACTAAACCCATAATGTGTCACAAGCATGTACAGTGTGTCTTAGAAAAGACACCTCTTGGTTACTCGGTCAGAATAACCATTACATAGTTAATATATCAGTTAACAGCTAGGTACAGTTTTCCTCTTCTTGTGTACAAGTAAGGGGAGCTGAAGAAAGGCTTGTAACGATTATAACCTTGAGCTAACCCTTCCTTCTACCCACTCCTCCCCCTGAAGTTTATAGAATTAAGATATTGTGTTCTAGGTGCGTGAATAAGCACAGCATGTTCAATATGTCCACAGTTATACTGACATTTGTTTCTAAATCATTTAATTAAAAGTCATTATTGAGAACAAAGGATTCATTAACAAGCTGTACATCTGAACAACTGATGGAGTTGTTGTGTTATGAATATCATTTTAATCCAAATTAGAAAACTGCACAGATGTGCTGCTGCAAAATATTGACATACTGCAACTCCCTTGGAATGTGATTAACATTTGTGTTAAACCAAAAAGTACATTAAAACCTGGCTTTACTAATACATTTAGGATTGGAATAATTCTTTTAATGCTGAAATATAGCATATAAATTGTTATTATTTGTATCTCCAGTTGGGAATTATATGCTCTACTAGCACAGCCTTAATACCATGTGAAAGATCTCTGTTTAAAAATATTTCTTTCTGAAAGTGAAAATACAGAGTAGAATAGAAAAGTGATAAACTTTGTATTGGCAAACTTTTCATTCCAAGATTTTGTTATGACACATTTTTATAATCGCAAAATCGAGCCATAAAGCAAAAGAAAATTTGTGGTATTTGCAGCAAATCAGGACAAACCCTACTTGTCTCTGAGTTGTTCTTAACACAAACCTGCGATTCCAATACTTTTTTCCAAGTTTTCAACAGGCAGACTGCTTTTTATTCTCTGTACTGCACATGCACATATATCTGTGTACCAAAATAGGGCTGGAGAGGAGGAAGAGGAGACTTTTTATTTTTTATCTTTTTAGAAGGTATTTGCTGTCCACAGATTTGCATGCGAATGATCTGATAACCAGAAACATGCATTCAGGCCTTGGCACCTATTTAGCAAAATAGCTCTCAATAGGTGCCTGAGATGTAAATATTTGGAAACTTTTCCCACAACAAACCCCAGCAGCCTAATAACAATGCTACAAAGTTTTGTAAACAGATACTCAGATTTGAATTTTTATATTTGTAAAGTGATGATTTTTTAAATCTGCGCAGTCAATCACAAAGCACCATATGACTGTAATCCCAAACTAGCTCTTTGTAATTAATGAAGGGACAATAAAAAATGTTTAGCGTTTCTTTGGGCATCATCATCCTCTCAATCACCCTCATTATCATTCCTCCTCATTTTATAAATGGAGATTTTTCAATTAAAAAAATCTAGAGTATTTGTCAGCTGTACTGAGCAGTACTTGATATACCAATTATGTCTCTTCAGCGAGTATGTTCTTTGTCTCACCACAAAGTTAAATGCAAAAATAATATGATATTGCATGACTGTGATGGTCACATTACAGCCATTTAAAAGACCGAGATAATCGCTTAGCAATTCTCTATATATTTACTATTATTTAATGTATTAAAAGTTTAGTGGTTTTGTACTTAGTTGTTTATTGCATTGTCAGTAAAACTTTTAACCTCGTGTTTTAGTAAATACATCTGTATTTAAGAGAACACAGATGAACGGAGTGTGTAATTTTTGTTTGTCTGTTTTTTCCCTATTAAATGAATTTGTTATTACCGTAGCTAACTAAAGGAATCGGAATGAAATAAACAGTGAGGTAGGGAACAGCAATAGGTAGGTAACACAAACTTTACTCACTAAACATTCGTTGCACTTAATTTAAAAAGACAGAATGCTGTTTTCCAGAGAATAGTTTCAATGCAATTCCTTAATATATATATATATTTAAAATAAGTCAATCTATGAACATTCAAACTAAATTTAATGCTGAACATTCATGTCAAAAAATAATTGCAAACTGGTATCTTACCTATAATGAAAAAACAGCAAATTTTGTAATGATGCCTGTCACAATAACATTTATTAATGAACATTTTTATAACTATGAGTAACCACCCTAAGACACTATTTCCCATTCCCCAACAGGCATTTGCAATTCAATGTTTACAATCATTTAGGAAAGCACAAGCAGAAAACTAAAGAAGTCTTAGTTTCTTCCCCCCGCTCTTCCCCCCACACACACCCATTTTCCTGATAGAAATTTACTACAAACACACAGTAAAATCTGTGGTAATATTTTCTACATTATGGCAATGAAATATAAGGTACTTTTGCTTCTTTGAGAGAAAATAGGTATACCTTAGATTCTACAGCCACAACTTTATAAATTAGAAATACACAGAGCTCATAGCTAACATATAATTTTGCTTTCACCCATACTTAACAATCCAGCATTTTACAAACTCCCTTTCTAAAGCTTGCATGAAATGCACACTCATGACAGTAAACATTTACATTACCTGTATCTTACAGATTACTGTTCAGGATAAAATACTGCATGGAGTGAAAGTATTGATTTTCTTTTCCCTTTGGAGGCAATGCCAGCTTACTGAAAGCTATCCCTAGAGAAACTTTTGTTAAACTTCAGACACAGTCCTTGGAACAAAACAAAACAAACAAACAAACAAAAAAAACCAAACAAAAACCCAACCCCAAATCCCAAGCCTTTGTGCATGCAATAGTATGGAAATCTGCCACACAAACATTTCATAGCGACTATGTCTAAACATCTGTCAGTCACTTTAACAGCTCTTTTCAATAATGTACACACTTACCATAAAAAATGTTTGATTAAAGACCTAAACATGAATCTAAACATAATACTAGGCAGTACAACACCCAGGAAGTAAAAAAAAAAAAACCAAAAAAAAGTTCCCAGAACAGCTTTTTGCCATTTACTTTCCTCCTCTGCTGTTTTAAAGTTACATGAACGTTCATACCGCAGTGGTTCAACAAGTAGCAAAGACAGAAAAAGTCTCCTTCCCTGTATGCAAAAGGTACAGAAGCAATCACATGTAGCAAAGGTAATTTAAATTAAATACTCCCGGTCAGGTGTGACCCCCCTCGCACATCAACATCCACCTCTGGAAAGATAATGAAGTCCTTGCAAAGCAGCGTAGGAAGGCAGTAATAATCAGAGAGCTGCCTTCTGTCCAGGCACCGGGACGTGCTATCCACTGGTGCTCCCCAGACCCACCGCCCAAGAATAAAGTGCCTATTGTCTCAGCACTGTACTAATTGTGAAAAAGCAGCCCATGCAGTAAGCATAATAATTATCCAGACAAACAAGGCAAAGGCAATCAACGAAGGAATGAAAAGGGTAAAAATACACGACCAGACAAAGCAACCCAAGAATGAAATTAATATTCATAATGGAATGCTCGCCAGCAGAAGGTCCCTTTCATGCCATGGCTATTGCATACAAGAGAGCATTGTCCACATGCAACAAAATCAGGATATGGAGAAAACTTCACGTAGCTCTGCTGAGGAGAAAAGCTTTTTCGTTCCCAAAACGCTTGCTCCCAGCCCCGCTGTTTCAATTAAATAAAGTTTTGGGCTCCTTTGCCTGGCAATGTTAAAAAAGTTATCTCTCAGGGTCCATCCTTCCCTGAACTCTGTAAGGTTGTTTTTTTGTTTTGGGTTTGTTTTTTTTTTTCTGTTCCACCTCCCTGCTTTCATTTGCAGCTGTATAAATATGAACAAAAAAGCCATGCTCATCCAAACAAAGAAAAAATGGACTGAATATGCATATCCTCATTAACTAAATTTAATTATGACAAGCGGCATATTAATCAGTAGTTGCTCCAGTTACTGCATTCATTGGAAGGGAGGAGGATTCCAAATTAGGGGAAGCGTGGGGGGACAATCGCATACTGATTAAGAGGCTGCTCACAACATGATACAATACACTTTCTAAATAATTATCCAGAGGAAACAGAATAAAGAGGCAGATTGCTCTATTTTTAAGACCAATTCAAGAACAATGAGACAAGAGCATGATGACAAGGCTGCTTGCTTTTTTTTTCCCCGTGACTGCTTCCACCTCCACGTTCTCAGACCAACTAGCTTTGGCAAAGCACGGCAAGATTTGCATTTCATGGCATGGGGAGGGGAGGAAAGAATATAGAGAGGGGAAGAAGAGGTAAAAAGGAGAAAGGAAAAGCCCATGCTGTCCTTGCTGCTGTTTTAAAAAGAAGGCCCATGCCACTAGAAAGGCAGAGAAACCCTGTCTAGCTGACGGTGGTGTTTAGGAGCTCTGCGGAGTCACTGAGCTGGAGCTGGAAACTTTGTGCGCTCTGAACTTCGCAGCACGTGCGCTGCAGAGTGAAGGAAGAGTTCGGAAAGGGGAGAAAAAAAAAAAAAAAGCTTCCAGGGAGGGGAGAAGGGAAAAAAAAAAAAAGTTATCACACCAACTTACCATCCACCAGGTCCTGGCTGACATGTCATAGCATAGCTGCCATTTTATGGAGCTGTCCGACGCTTTCCCTGCCATTACGCTGTCAGCAACCTTCATCAGATGCAGCTCAATGGAAGATAAGACACCTAATCAAGAAAACATCAGCAGTGGCTTGCTGGGCTACATGTAGGCCAATCCTTATCACACTGCATCATGGGAAAAGCTCCTTTATTAGCAAGAACTCCAACCTCACCGATATAAAGACAAGGATCAGGGTTTGGGTTTTTTTTTTTTTCCTTTTTTTTTCTTTTTTTTTTTTCCCTCCCCGTCTGAAGGGATTGGTGAAACTAGCCAGCGTTCTTTGTGTATCATGTGTACACCAGCTTAGTATCTCACAAGTGGGCGGCTAGCTGCATTGCTGGGCTAGGCAGACTTAAGTTTATTTGCATTCTTCTCAGTTGTATATTGTTTGACATGGTTCGTGGTCAGCTCTGAGCATAGGAAGGGAGGGAAACTGCTCCCAATTAGGATTCCTCCCCCCCCAACCCCCCCCACCTCCCCGCCCCAAACAAGGACAGACTAGTTTCACCAACACAGTGGGGGCCTGGTTCAGATGTCACGCCTGCACGTGCGTGTGCACACGCACCTACGCTCCTGTGCGCAGGCACGGGCGCGCACCGGCAGGCACCCTGAGGAACACACAGGTAGCGGCCGCAGCTGGATGCAGCAGGGGTTGCCAAAGGCTACAAACTCTCTTCTTTGCACTGGACATATGGAAACGGTTTAACTCTTTGCGACCAGCCTTTAACTGGGAATAGGACGGCTGGTAAGTCAAGAGGAGGCATGGTGGGGGGGGGGGGGGGGCGTGGGGGGGATTTTGGTGCCACAGACTTTCCTCCCCCCCTTCCCATGGGTGCTCATGATCTCCTCTGCTCTGGATGATCTAGCTGGGAAGGGGGAAGGCGAGGGGGGCGGGGAGGTATTTCAATCACTGCACCCTCCTGCTCCACAGCTTTGGGTCATCTGCCTGTCGTACCTACCGCCAGCACGGAGAAAAGGCATTCTTCCTGAAAGGTTTTTCTCCCCTAATGGAAAATTTGCGATTCCCTGAAGGAAGGGCTGGCTTAGAAGAACAAATAATTCTGACTTTATTTTAAGCTGCGGAAAAGGAAAAGTACTTATATAAGCACACAAAGGAAATCAATAAACCCTGGCTCACATTTAAGGGGATATACATAAAGAACAGGATTTGCTAGCCCTGGCTGAAGCGATCAGCATCAGTTTTATTGCTGCATTACAAATTCTATATGTGCATTAGCAGCAAGTCTCTCTTTAGCAACTCATCCCTCCCCTTCCTGCCCACCCCCCATTTCAGAAATTGTCTCTTTAAAACAATCACATTAAAATAGTAACTGTAAACAAGCATTCCACATGCTTAGCATCTCTCAACTGATGGTGTGCTCAGTTTAGGATCTTCCACATGTTGCTCTGCATCTGAAACTGGAAATATCTCTGCACTTGACAGGCTCCTTGTGCCTATTTGCCACGAGATGTAAGAAAGACCCAGGACTCTGGGCTACGGCACAACGACTCCTTACTGCCGCACCTCTCCTCTCCCACACGTGTCCTTGCCTCTTTGTTCCACTCCCTCCAGTCGTTTTCTCTTCCACGAAGATCACCTAGAGATTTAATTGCTTGTGCAGCCAAGAGATGGGGATACCCAGGCATGCGCCCCATCACAGTGAGGCAGGCAATCTGGCACAGACCTACTGCCCTTAGCTAGCTGTCAGAGCTGGCATCCACAACCTGTTTAATTAGGTCCCACAGCAGTGACAGCACCTAAAGAACTGACTCTCTGAGCCAGTCCAGAGCAGCTCTGTAGCAACACCAGGTGCATTGAAGGATTAAGATCGTATTTCCTTCTCCACGTGTGCCACTGAGGTCAGCTTGCTGCCTCAGTTTCTTCTTCTAAATGCACTAATGAGGCCAGCATCAAAAAAAGCCAGACAGAATTAAGAGAGACTCTGGACATCCCCATCTCCTAAACTTACATGACTCCCTTTCTAGAAGAGCTCTGTAGCATAAATGAAAAGCTCTCCTTTTTCATTTCAGCTAGGTCTCAATGACAAATATGAACCTGAGGAACTTCTGGATTACCAGAAGACCTGCTTATGGTCAGGTGCTGTGGAGTGGCTCAGTGCACTCACAGCGCACAGGAGATGTTGACTCACTCTGGATCAGTCAAACATGCTGGCTTGGTGACAAGCATTGTAAGGCATGGAAGGCACCAGCAGCAGAGTTTTATCCAGTTGCCAATAGGCAGTGTACAACTGGATGTCCTAAATGGTCCCCTCCTGAATCTTTCCCATGGCCTCCGCTAACAGGCTCACCATCGTGGTGGGACTGCAGACAGCAGTCGGTGGCGGGTGCGAGAAAAGCCTCAGACAAGAAGGACGCTACCGCTCGCTTCCACACATTGTCCCTGACCTCAGCCAACAAATTCACTTCCCAGTGCAAGGAAACCCGGGACTAACAGGAGACATGGGTTTTCTACACTTTCCCACCCTCTGAATTCTAACCACAGGTGAAGAGACCAACTGCTTCAGCTGCTAATCTTCCTTACTAGGGCTGTTCGCAAATCCCCACGGGCGCTGCGGCGGCTGAGACCAGGAGCCCACACTCCAGGTAATCACAAGCCACTTCACCGTGCTTTAAAGAGGATAAAAGTTTTATCGCACTACCACCAGCTGAGAAATCTCAGGCTGCTCTCATCTGCCCAGCTCACGGCAGACCCAAGGTCGCAGCATCCCCTTCTACCAAACACCCCGTGACCCGTGGAGCGGCCCCGTTCCAGAAGAGCTCCTAAAACCTCAGGAAGACTACGCACCTCCCATAAGCACAAACACCACATAGATAGTCACTTTTGTGCAGCCAGGAAAGACAGAGTTAATAGCAAGACCCCCTTTCTGTGGCTGCCTGTTGCCTTCTTGCGTTAGCTGAGGGCGGCATGGGGGGTTTTGGCACCCAGAAAACACAGTGCCCACAGCACTGGCCAGCGTGTGCCTCCCGCACCCGTGCGGCTCCCATGCCTTCTCGCGCTGGCTGGGAGGTCTGCCCGTCCCCTCCTGGCCACGTCTGCTTTGCAGATGGGGCTTTTTAAGATGTAGGAAGAAATCTCATTTCCTATGTTTCTTGAAGATACAGTCATACACAAAACACATGGAGAAATATGTAATCAGACAAAATTTTTCAGATGATCTTTTTTGGTTTTTTTCCTTTCGGAAAAAGGCAGATTTATGGGACAGGCATATGGTATCACTTGTTACATAACAGCAACGCATTTCAAGGTTATTCAAACTTCCATTTTCGGAGAAAGGTTATTATTTTTTTTTTCACTGGATTTTTTTTTTTCCCACCAAGCAAGTTGGATTTTTAAAGTGAATTTTCCAAGTAAATTTAGCTGATCCCATTTTTTTTCCTCTAAGTACCTTTTTCACATTTCCAAAGATACAGAAGAAGATATCAAAATACAACATTTGATAGAACAAAAATCTGGTTCTTATTTAAGTGAAATAAGATGCAAGCAATTTAATCCATTTCTAGATACATGTCTTCCTAACATATTAAGAAAATAATTGCCAGCCTGACTTTTCCCTGAGGGTTTTGGTTTTTCTAAGGTTTCTTTGCTCCAGACTGGCTCAGCTTTTGACTCTACTCAAGGGGACATTCCTATTTCTTATCCAGGAGGGAGCTAATGAAGACCACCGCTTGTAATGAGCCCTCAGGAATCAATTAGTTTCCTTCTATAAGGTCCCAATACCTACTAATAGAGAGGCTCAAACAAAGAGCTTGCAGAGTGCTGCTCTGGAGAATATGCAGTGCTGGCACAGAGAGACCCAAACTAGTGCTGTAGATTTAAGTAATTATGGAGAACAAGATCAAGGTGAAGATTTAAAATTTTTTTTTTTTAAATTTTTTTCCTTGACTGTCTTTGGGAGGAAAAAAACACCACTGATTCTAAAAAACTCTTGTTATTGTAAACCTAGAGCAGCATTTTTTTCACTAGCAGATAGAGACAGCCTCATGTCCAGAGGCTATCCATGGCATGTAGAGACCCTTCCACTGTTGGTAATTCCCTTTCCATGACAGTCTAAGCAGCCTGTGGGCGGATAGATAGAGATTGCTGCTCATATTTTCTAGGAAACTTTTCATTGACCCAGGCATTACTGGAGGGAAACCGTTGATACTAACAGCAGACCACTAACCACAGCTCATGTTCCTGCGCTGCCTCCCATAGTCCTCACACACATGCCTGTGCCCCAGTGCCCACATGAGGCTTTTAAGCAGGTGTTTGGAAAGCTGCTCCAGTGCTCTCCTGTTTCTACCAGGTGCACATACAGCCCTGCCTCTGCCCTTCGTGGGAACCCAAAAGGACTCCTGGTCTCCAGAGCCCAACAGCTCTCAAGAGGCTTTCACATGCTTAGCACGTACTTTTCCTCTTTGCCCTGGCGTCTCCTGATAAATATTTGCTGTCCATAGTCATTGGCCCCTACAGAACCCATTCACATAAACTCACTGAGAGGTCCCTTATGGCACTGGGATTTTTAATTTACATTAGGGGTGCAATATGTGGCTAGAGAAGCCTGACTACCCACCCCTTCCAACTGAGCTATGTCCGCTGGAAAACAAAAATTTGATGGTTCTGTCACAATGTGGCAGTGGTGATAGTGAGGAATAATGGCTATCAACTTTGCTATTTCTAATCTTTCCCATTTGACATTAGTAAAAAGAGAAATAAGACCTTTTTAAAAAAATAATAATATAATAAAACCATTGCAGCATTTGCCTGAGAACCATCTTTGCCAACTGCTGGAGTGTTGAAAGCCAGTGGGTGGGAATTAGCAAGTCCTTCACTGGACATTCTGTAACCAGGCACTTCCACCTCAGCATTTGCTCTCTTGTGGGTAGGAATGCTTCCTCTCTTCTGGCACTGCAGGATGCCCAAGAAGTGGTAGGTACCTCCAGGAATGTGGAGAGCTCCATAGGTGAGTCACAGACATTTCTGGCTAAGGGGAGGCACCAGCGGCATTGAATAATAAAAAAGGCAGGCGCGGTAGTGTCTTTCCAAAATCCCTCCTTTTACTCCCATCACAAGTCCCTGGTGGTCTCCCCAGGCTGAGCACAGCCCTTTTTTGGGACAGGCAGAAAACAGAGGGTGGGAGGTGCCACCTAGGGGTGGACAAGCCGTCTCCCCAAAGGCTGGAGACCTTCTTCCCGGGCTGGTGGCACACAGGAAAGGAAGTAATGCTAAACTGTTGTTTGCAAATAACTTCTTGAAGTACAAAAACCCCTGAGTCCTAATACAGCAAAGCAGCTGAGTGAAAAACACTGTTTTTAAAAGCATGCTTCCATCAAACTCAGGGCAAATGGGATGGTTTAACCTGAAAAACTAATCACGATAGAGTTTTATCGTTTCCATACATCCACAGAGCTCTTGCAGCTTGTGTATAGCTCTCGTGTCTTATGGTAGAACCATGGTGGAGACATGACCAAAACTGGAGGGCGCTAAACCAAATCCAGAAAATTATTCATGTGCATTATTTTCAATGAAATAATTAAGGTTTAAAAAAAAAAAACTTTAAAAAGTTTGTGAAATGTGGTATTTGATTTTTTTCTCATTTCTAAAAAATTTCCCCAATGGAAAAACATTATTCAGAGATGGGGGTGGAGTTACACTTGCCATTTGCAAGAAAAAATTGTTTGATATTTAAGAATTGTGACTTCCACACAAGTGTTCTTTATTCACTAAGTGCCCGGTTCCACGGGGAGGGTGGCCGTTAAGAGTTCAGTACAGGATAATACTCCATCCATCTCATTTATGGATTGGATTTCACCCCTATGAGCTACAAGAGAATCATAGAAATCTGAATTGTATCCCCTGAGATTCAGTGCCCAAAGCCCAGCAATAAATGGAAGGCATTATGCTGCTTGTTCCCAGTCTCCTTCGAAGAAGGGATGGATTCTTTTCACCTCTCTGAAGAGAGGGGTGCACTGATAGGCTTCCTCGAATACACTGGATTGCAGTGGCTGGATGTGGAGCAAGCACTTGGCTTACAGCACACCTCCAGTTTGGGACCTGCTACAACAGCTCAACCTGCCAGGACCAAAACACCTACTTGGTGCTCACCGTGAGCTGTACAGTGCAGGGGGCTCGAGGGAGATCACTGCCTGTCCCCCAGACTTCACTCCAAAAAAAAAAAAAGAAGGAAGAAAGGGAAAAAAAAGAGGAAAACTGATTGCTTCCCTTTCTGAGGGCACCATAAAGAGTTGGAAGCCAAACTCGGCCCTCAGCAGCAACTCCCTGCCATGTGGCTGCACAGCTGCGCCCTTTGCACCACTGTCCCCAGAGACAGCAGTGCCACGCTGCACCCCCACAGCTGAGCCAAGGGCACCTGAGGTGGGCAGGAGTGCTGTGGATGCTGTTGCCCCTCAAAGCCAGAACTCACCTCTGGGGCATGCATGCCACTTGTACTGTTCAGAGACCACATATGCCATGTTTATATCAGTTCTCAGATGGCACAACTGCTGCTATTCCCTCAGCTAGCTCTGTCCCATTTCTTGTACTTCTCACAGTTGTTAATCAGCTCTTGACTTCTCCAGCATAATTCAGTTTTTTTATGGAGCATATTAAATGCTATAGCAAAATCTAGATGGTCTTCCTTTATTTCATGTGCTTTGAAAACTATTTATCTTAGAAAAAAGTAGGTTAAGAGAGTCACTTCTTGCTTTGACACATCCTTATTTCAAGTTAGTTCCATTCTGCACTCACTTTCACAGCTTTAATTGTACCTGATACATCTCTCTATGCTTATCACAAGGGGTGATTTGACAAGACTTTCACTGCCTTTTCTTCCTTTTTAACTCAAGTGTTCCCTTTGTCAGAGGTGGCAAGTTTGATCGACTTAAGATCTTTGCTGCTGCTTTTGCAATTCTGTGTGTGAGGCCACTCTCCCTAAAGCAAGCAGATCTGACCCTGAATCCATAGTTAGCACAGGTGAGTAGGCGGCTTTTCTTCTATCAGCTGGTTAGGTGTGAGGACTACTTATTCTTGGGTGTGTTGATGTGGGGGTTGATTCGGGACTAGCAATCAATGCTTCTCAGCTAGATGTCCAGGTAGCCCCTTGGTATGGCAGACCAGACCCGGGATGGGAAGAAGATGATGGGCAAGTGGCAGAGGGACAGGGATATCCCTATGTAGCTGAACACCAGATCCAGGCCCTGACAGCAAATGCTTGATGGTCCCAGGGCAGAAGGACTGCCTATGGTGTGTGCTTTGGTTTGAGTCCTGAGCAGGGACTGGAGAGGGCACAGCTGGCACAGGGAATATGACCTCCACCAGTTTTACTTAAGGAAAAAAAACTCCTCAAGAAACAAAAAGGTGAAGACACTGTTCCCACTGGTTTCTTCCCAGAGTATTTGCATTCAGTTTCTGTATTTCATTCCAGTGTTTTGATGAAATGATTTAAAACGTGTTTGCTGTTACTTAGACATGAGGCACAGATAACAGAGTCTCATTGGTTTTGGGGGCATCATGTAGTCGTGTTGCCCCCAAAGGTAAGAAAAACCTTGGGGCGTTTGTGTAGCTACCATCTTATCTCTGACTAGGACTTGTGACTATCTTCATTCCCCCTGGCTGCATGGGTAGTAATAGTTAATGATTTTCCCACAATGAGTATTTTCATTCTTTCACGTCCTCCTGCAGTTCATAGTCCGAAAGCCTGTTAAGCTTGTGAAAACTGCAGAGGTGGGGGTCAAGCTGTATGTAGTGTTTGGCTTTGTTGCATGGCTGCAATTGACCTCACCAATTATATTACAAAAGAGAGGTAGGAAAAAGGTGAGAATAGACCAGGGCTGGAAGAAAATCTCGTATGTGAAACCTATAGGAGTTCCATTTCCTGTTAACACCCTTGGATTGATTGATGTTCTTGAAGGAATCTTCCAGCAAAAGCGGCCCCTTTTGTTTTGATAGTGAGCATTATCCCCTACAGACACTAGGCAAGACTTCTGACTTCACTCAGCACTGTGCTGAGCCAGACTCAGCATCAGTTTGTGATGGATGCTAATGCACTGAGTGACTTTTCTAGCTGCCAGAAAGCAGGACGCACAGAAGGCATTTAAAAGTGTTCAGCATTATCCTGAGCATTGTGAGCCTTTACTGATGCTGATGGTCAGAGAGGTTGTGTCATTCAGGAACCGAGCATGAGAGCAATTCCTCTTTAGTCCTTATGTGTGTTGCCACTACTAGTCCTGTGCGGGAGGTACAGGAGCAATCTCTGTATACAAATTTTGCTTGCAGTGGCTTAGCAGGTCCTTTTTGTGCTAGGGTGTCTGTCCAGCTGTTAGAAGAGTTTGCACCTGCCGTGATGGGGGTAGGCACCAACACATTCACTCCTGGTCAGTTCTGGTTGGCAGCTGGTATGTTGGTACTGTCCTAACAAATGAACTGGTTTTCACAGAATTGTAGGGGTTGGAAGGGACCTCCAGAGATCATCAGGTCCAACCCCCCTGCCAGAGCAGGTTCCCCAGGACAGGTCGCACAGGGAGGTGTCCAGACGGGTCCTCAATATCTCCAGAGAAGGAGACTCCACCACCTCCCTGGGCAGCCTGTCCCAGGGCTCTGTCACCCTCACTGGGAAAAAGTTCTTCTGCATGTTGGTGCAGAACTTCCTGTGCTCCAGCTTGAGGCCATTGCCCCTTGTCCTGTCTCCACAGATCACTGAAAAGAGGCTGACCATTTCCCTTTGTCTCCCACACAGACCCTTAATCATCTTTGCAGCCCTCTGCTGGACTCTCTCCAGGAGATCCCTGTCTTTTTTATACCAGGGAGCCCACAACTGGACACAATACTCCAGGTGGGGCCTGACCAGGGCAGAGTAAAAGGGGAGCGTCACCTTCTTTGACCTGCTGGCCACGGTCCTTTTAATGCACCCCAGGAATGTTTTAGAATACTGTTCCTCAGGTTGGAGCCTGTGGTAGGCAAACCAAGTGGGCAAGTGTCAATGCAGATGTATTTTGCCTGGAGTTTTGGTGCAGGACCACTGGACCTCAAACAGGCATCTGTTATATGCCAGAGGGGAGAGCTGGTTTCCCCCAATGTGAGCACTAGATGCACTGAGTAGTCCTCAGTATCCCTGTGACTGCAAGCATGTGATTCAGGTACCCATCCTTATGTGCTGAATGTTTGCAGTGCCTGGCACTATACTACTGTGATTTGGGAGTCACATGTTTCTGTGTCTTCCTTTTGTCCAGTTTTACCAGATAAAGGTTAGCAACTCTGGGTAGAAGCATGAAGTGTCAGCGACAACCTGACAAATTCTCTGCTGACACCTTAGATAGCCCTAACCTGCAGGAAACAGCAAACACGGTGAATCAGAAGTTCACGGGATGCTCAACAACCCAGCATGATGAGAAGCTAGCTTCACTTCTTTCAGTTCGTCATCTTTCTGTGCCCCGATGGAGCACAGAAGGGCAAACTACAACAGAGAATGCCAAGCTATGTGTAAATGCAAAGTAGTGCAAAATTTGACTCCGTTCCCAACAGGGAAAATTACTATCTGTCTGAAAATGGCTCCGGAGTCTCTACAGTCTATTTTTAAGCATTATGAAAGTCCTTCAAATAATAATCTAGCTCAATATTGAACACATCATTTCAACCACCTATCCAGCCCCTCATGATGTTAATAACCAAATCAAGCTAGTTAATGATACAAATTCTTTCCTTCAAATGACTATTGGCCATTGGCCTTTGTGCAGTAACTATGCAAAGTGTATGGATAAAAACAGCATAACCCGCAAAGAATTCACTAAACTAGTAGATCTGCAGTTGCTGTCCTCCTCACAAACTAATTTTCCACCTCTTTTATGTGGTGAATAAAGGCTAGATCACATGGTGTTGGGTTTCTACTCAACTACCACTGTAATACAATACAGACCTTCACATTCAAAAATGTTTAGAATTATAACTGAAAGTCAATTTGCCAAAACCTCTACTAGACCTAACAATGACAAGTGGAAATGTGGAGGAACATCCTCCACAGGCTCATCAGTGTTCTCCTAGATGCAGTCATACCACCTTCCTTCCTTTTAAGCAATGAAGTTTTTTTAATGCCTATCTTTTATGAGAAAGCACATTTGTCTTCAACTCAATCCCACAATTTTTTTCTACTAAGTGATGAAATAAAACAATATACTAAAACCACAATTGTTTCTTCCTGGACTCAGAATGAGCTGCAAATTACTGGGAGAAAACTTGCTGATGTTGACTTTCTCAAACAAGATGCAACTCTTGAGATAACTGTTTTGACTAAATACTATTCAATATCTTCTGTCTTTGAGCCTAAGAGCTGCTTGGAAGAGTAGTGGTCTTCTCCAGACCTCACCAAACTGTAGAAGTGTTCATGCACATCCATACACATGAATTTTTTTCAATTCCTTCTCTAGGCATTTAAAATAGGGCATCTAGAGAGCGACACATCTTAGATGTAACATTAACCTTTGGCTTTTCAATTGTCTTTGGGTTCATTTTTGGGAAAATAGTAGCTGTGTTTTCATGGGGAGACTTTCTGAAGCCTACAGACAGCAGTTTGGCTTGCTAGTACATTCAGACAAAGAATAATTTTGGTGCTTTGAAAAAGGCATGCAGGAGGGAAATCTGATCAATCGAACATGACTGTGACCAAAGCTTAGCAATTCCATCAATGTTACATCTTCTTCTTTTAAGTATCTGTACTTTTCAGGCTTGGAATGTCTAGTTCTTGAAAAGTCAGCTCTGTAGGGCACTTGAAGGAAGACTTGGGAAGAGCAGAGTGTGTGTCCCAGCATGACACACCTGTTCATAACTCAGCAGTTCCACAGAGAAGCCCCAAGGAGCTGGTGCTTAGCAGAACAAAAACATCTAAACTGATGGTGGCAGGAAGGATAAAGAGGCTAACACGGGGGCTTACTAAAAACAGCACTGCTTCTTGCATCTTTCATTACCGCTCTGAACCAGAGCATTTTGACATTGGAAAGAGTTCAGGGTCACACCTTGGAGGAACAGCTCTTTACGCCTCATTCAGGAAAATCAGACAAAGACAGATGGGCATCTTCAGACCTCCATGTTTCTAAATGCCTGTCCCTAATTACCTTTACATTTGCTATGAATATATGGCTAGCCAGTTGTTGCAGGTTTGTGAGGCTGTGCTGCTGAGACAGTTTCTTTAAGCAGTGGTTACAGTTTTCTGCCAGCCTCAGTGCAAACTTTGGACAATTCAAGGCCAAAGTCGCAGCCTAAGAGACAGTCATGGCACCTCTGAGAGTCACATGTAGGAGAAAACAACCCGGAGGCAGCTGCATTTTGCCATCAGAGAAGGGAGCGAGAAGATGTAACGAGCTGGGCAGACACCAAGGCCGGGAAAGGGCGGGGAAGGAGGTGGCCCAGGTGCTGGAGAGAAAGATGCCCCTGCAGCCCGTGGAGAAATCCATGGAAAAGGCCAAGACCCCACCTGCAGCCCGTGGAGGGGCTCCACGCTGGATGGAGCAGGTGGAGACATAGAGAAGATGCTGTGACCCTACACTGGGATAAGCCCCTGCCAGCACTTGCAGCCATGAGGAGAATCAGAGACACAGAGATGAGGGAGAGTTTTGCGTCGGAACAGGTTTGCTGGGGGAGGTTTATAACCCTGTGGAGGATTGGGACTGAGAGACACTGTGATAAAGAGATAAAGCCCTGTGGGAAAGAATTCACGTTGGAGAAGTTCGTGGAGGACTGTGTCCTGTGGGTGAGACCCCACGGTGCAGCAGGGGGAGGGTGTGGAATGAATGCCACTCCCATCCCCCCTCCCACCTCCGGCCAAGGAAACCAACTTGCAAGGGACTGACTGAAGCCCCCATCTCCCAGTCCCTGCCCCCTTATACTGCGAGCCAGGGGAAGAAGAGAGTGAAGTCATGACTAGAGTGAAGTCTGCTAAGAAGGGAGTGGGGGGGAGGTTAGAGGTGTTTTAAGATCTGGAAGAGGAAAACAACTCATAAAGAAGTAACCGAGAACCCCATTTTCTCCCAGTCCCTGCCCCCCTGTACTGCGAGCAGGGGGAAGAAGGGAGCAAGATCATGGCCAAAGGGAGGTCTGCTTAGAATGGAGGGGTGGGGGGAAAGTGTTTTAAGATCTGGTTGTGTTTGTTTTAAGATCTGGTCACGCTTCTGACTCCGGTTTTTCACTGTTCTTTGTAGTGTAGTGTAATAAATTAGGTAGTTTTCTCTTCTTCATTCTGTGTTGAGTCTGTTTTGCCCATGTCATTCGATGACAGAATGATCTCTCCCTGTTCTTATTTTGACTCCTGAGCCTCTTAATGTATATTTTCTCCCCTGTCCAACTAAGAAGAGGAGTAATAGACTGACTTTGGTGGGCGTCTGGCCTCCAGACAGGGCTAGACCACCACAGTCCCTGCCCCCCTGACAGTGCTGACAGTACTGACAGTGCTGCCTGCTACCAAGCAATGTTTGGTAAATAGTGACCAGGGCCCAGCACAGTGCAGTAAGCTGTGCATCTCTGGGAAACCTACAGCAATTTTTTTCAGATACGCAGTCCCTTTATCAGGGACCTGTAGCTGTTCAGGAGTGAAGTTCCAAACCATCAGGTGTGAGGATGTGCCTAGGTACTTGCCCATACTCAGCCACATGCCCTGCCACTAGTGATTATCCAGCCTCGGAGAAAGCTTTTGAGTGGTATTCATAAGCCTTTGCTTAATATATAATGAAAACTGAACCATCTGCACCAAACCTACCAACAGCGAAATGCTAGTTTGAATATCCCAGGAATATTGAATAGTTTCAAAAACTGTTCTAAGAGCTGTTGTATTTAGCCCAAAGGGAAAGAAAACATAGTAGTTATTTCCATCTGTGCCCCCACTATACCGGCTGCCGTTATTAACCCCTCCCTGTCCAAGAAATGGACAAGACAGCAAAATCTCATACAAGTACCAGCACAAACTCATGGTCATTAATATTATTGTATCATAGACCGGTATCATAAAATACACTAAAATGAAGTACGGGAACAAGTACAGGAGCTGCAGCCCCGAGATGGTAAGGAATCCTGCCAGGATTGCATACAGCATGTAGTGGTTTTGCTGCCACAGCTGTGACCACAGCCTTGTGAATAAATACCACAGCATCGTGACCAGAGACTGCTTAAACAACAGTGCTTATCACAACTTTGTCTTAAGTGCAATCGGGTCAGGGTCAGATCTACCGTTATCCCAACCTTTCGGGCCCCACATTGGGCACGAAAATGGACTGTCGTGGTTTTGCCCCAGCTGAGGGCTGAGATCCACGCAGCTGCCTGCTCCTTAAAGGAACAAGGGGGGAAGCTGGGGGGGGGAAGGGGAAGGGAAAGGGGAAAAAAAAACCAAACCCAAAACCAAGAAACCAAAAACCCCGCAGGTTGGGATAAGGATAGTTTACTAGGATAGCAGAAAGATAAATATAATAACAAGACTTTAGAGCAAAAAATATATGAAACAGTTGATACACAAGGCAGTTTCTCACCGAACCCACAGCTCAGGCCGTGCCACCCAGAGCCATCCTGAAACCTGACCGTCCCCCAAAAACCGCACGTCCTGGAGCCACCCCGCTCCTCCTCCCATCAGCCCCCCTTTATACTGGGCATGCCGTAATTGGCACGGAATACTCTCTTTGGCCTGACTGGGTCACCTGTCCTGGCTGCGGCCCCTCCTTTCTCATTAGTAGGGAAATATGAACAACTGAAAAAGTCCTTGATTGCCTGGCAACAACTAAAAATATCAGGGACATCAGGCACTGCTCTCATCCTAACTCCCAAACACAGCATTCCATCCGCTGCTAGAAAAGAAATTAACTCCATCCTAACCGAAACCAGGACACCAGTACACCTTTCTGTCATATTTTGGGAAGGATTTACAAAAAGATTTTATGTAATGACGCATTTCTTTCTTTCTTACATGCTACAGGAACAGTACAAGGGCCAACATCACTGATAGAAAGATTTTGGTAATATATTTGCCCTCAGCTGAAATGTATAATCAGAATTCTTGTTTCAACTGCCAAAATCAAAATGAGACAGGCAAAAAACCTTCACATTTTGAAATGCTGGCAGTCTGTCAGAGAAAAGAGAAACTCTATTTCCAGCAGGCATCTCATCTGGGGAAGGAGACCAGTACCCAAGCTTCCTATAGGGACAAAGATTCCCACCTTCTCTATGCTCACTGTGTACAGAACTGCTTCCCCCTCCCTGTCACCAGCATGGGACCCAGCTCCATCATGCTTCAGCGGTGACAGTTTTTATCTCCCTGACTTCATGAGGCCCTCTCCCACCTACAGGAGATGTTGCTCGGAGGTATGGTGGTAGATCTCTCTGATCATATAAGCGAGTGAAGAAGAAGGAAGAAGGGTCACAGCGCCACGCTGCCACTCACACAGCCCTGTCGCTACCTGCTGCGCTGTGGTTGACAGTGGTGTAACCACCTCTACCTGAAAACAACACTGGGTTAAAAAAGCCCTATGCTTTCTCCCTCAAACGAGGTTCACTGACTCTTCTAGATGCAAAACAAAGAACATTTGGACTGGTGGAAAATGCATTGTGCCTCCTTCCCTACTGCATACATGTTTCCGTGGCTTTGCCTTACCCAGGGATGTGAAGGTAGCACCTGCTGTATTTGCCCCCATAAGACTACTTTTCCCAGAGACACCAGGTTGCAAACCATTTGACTAGCCTAAGAAAAAATGGATTCTCAGCTTTTGTGTTCTGGGAGCATTAAAGCGGGAGGACAGGAAAACCACCACCTGGGGTTTTTTAGGATTTAATCACAGAATCACAGAACCGTAGGGGTTGGAAGGGACCTCAAGAGATCATCGGGTCCAACCCCCCTGCCAAAGCAGCTCCCTAGGACATATCACTCAGATAGGCATCCAGGTGGGTCTTGAGTATCTCCAGAGAAGGAGACTCCACCACCTCCCTGGGCAGCCTGTCCCAGGGCTCTGTCACCCTCACTGGGAAAAAGTTCTTCCGCATGTTGGTGTGGAACTTCCTGTGCTCCAACTTGCAGCCATTGCCCCTTGTCCTGACTCCACAGACCACTGAAAAGGGGCTGGCTGATTCCCCCTGCATCCCCTGCTTCAGATAATTATAAACTTTAATTAGGTCCCCCCTTAGTCTTCTCAAGGCTGAACAGGCCCAACTTACTCAGCCTTTCCTCATAGGGGAGATGCTCCAGGCCCTTAATCATCTTTGTGGCCCTTCTTTGGACTCTCTCCAGGAGATCCCTGTCCTTTTTATACCAAGGAGCCCAGAACTGGACACAATACTCCAGGTGGGGCCTGACCAGGGCAGAGTAGAGGGGGAGGATCACCTCCTTTGACCTGCTGGCCATACTCCTCCTGATACACCCCAGGATCCCATTGGCTCTCTCAGCCATCAGGGCACACTGCTGGCTCATGGCCAACCTGTCATCCACCAGGACCCCCAGGTCCTTCTTCACAGAGCTCTTCTCCAGCAGGTCATCCCCCAGCCTGTACTGATACAAGCAGTTGTTCCTTCCCAGGTGCAAGACTCTACACTTGCTTATGTTGAATTTCATCCGGTTTCTCCCTGCCCAGCTCTCCAGCCTGTCCAGGTCTCTCTGGATGGCAGCGCAGTGTTCCTGCGTGTCAGCCACTCCTCCCAGCTTTGTATCATCGGCACTTGCTGAGGGTGGATGCTATTCTCTCATCAAGGTCGTCAATGAAGATATTAAACAGGACTGGACCCAACACCGAGCCCTGGGGAACACCGCTAGTAACAGGCCTCCAGTCAGATTCTGCTCCACGAATCACAACCCTCTGGGCTCGGTCCAACAGCCAGTTCTCAACCCAAAAAGCTGAACAGCTGATCCCTAAAGGCCTGCCCCAAAGAATTCTGACCCTCTCTGTTTGCTGAAGATGTACTGCTGGTGAGTGAAGACTCATATGCTTAAAATTTTCAGTCCTGGTTATTAGTTACAAATAACCAGAATCCTTCCTCCCCATACACATGCTGCATATATGGGTTGGGTTTGGGTTTTTTCAGAAATATACTATGAATATGAAACATTTTAGAGTAGCCAGACTGTGTACAGAAAGGTATTTTCAGTTTCCCAGCAAACAGTATCTACATTAAAGGTACATACATAAAATTCCAGTGTTTGAAAACACAGTAAATTTACATTTCAACATGATTATCTATGGCATGCGCACCTGTTATTATTTTATTTATTTTAATCCAAATTCAAAAGCAGAAAACTCAGCCACCAAGATTAACAATAAAAAGTATTTAATGCAAGCACATTGTCTGCCAGGGGCCTTGATGACAGCTTGCATCCATTTCTGAGATGAGCTGAGGCTGCACAGTCAGCAAGGTGTTGCCATCAGTCAGAGGATGAATGGGAGTGTGGAGCTGCCAATATCTCAGCATTGCTTTCAGTGCTCTCACTACCCTGCCTGACTTCCCAGCTGCCAATACTGCATGCTACTTGAATGTTTATTCGGTGTACGTAAGCTCTGAGTATATGGAACCTACATGGTTATTTACACAAGATAGCTCCCTCCTTCCTCCTCTCTTTAAATGCTCCCACATGTGCAACCGCTGGAAAAGACAGCTGATGGGGGATTTTGGATGATCGTGTTTACTCCTTAGGGTCATAGACTCCTTAAGTCCCTGGAAGGGGGACTCCTTCCTGACACTTTCTGCTGGTGGGATGTGCATACCTGCCAGCCAGACCCTACCACACCTACCATCAAACTTCCCACGCACTGCCCACACAAACTGTTCTTTGTTTCCTTATACACAAAGGCTCCCCGTGACTCTTCTAGAATATCCTGGTCTGGTCTGGTCTGTTCTTTACCTATGGTTAGCATGGAAGCTGCCAGTAAGGCTGGGGATCAAGGCCTCCACTGTTTCTCTCTTTGTGGGAGCACAAGGTACTCGCTCTGGGTAAAAGCTCTGCCTTTCTCTTCAAAGCAAGGTTCATCCTCCATGTCAGTCTTCTCCCTTTTTACTCAGCAATCAGAACAGACTTGAAATATGTTTTACAGAACATTTGTTTTTAAATCACTTAAATATTTTCTGATTTTACTATCAGAGAATAATAGTGGCACTGTACAAAGTGAGTAAACTGGGAAAACTTAATGCAAAGTATCTTCTGCAGTTACAACAGGTGAAAGTTACTTTTTCTAGGCTTCAGAAGTTTTGTTTTAAACACAACAAAATACAAAGCATAATTAAAGATACCTGTGCAGCACCTTCCTCTCTACATGCATGCTGCAAGAAGTGTGTCTCACAAGGCTCATTCAAAAAATACAGGAGGTATTTGTCTGCCAGCCCCTTTTCAGTGGTCTGTGGGGATAGGACAAGGGGCAATGGCTGCAAGTTGGAGCACAGGAAGTTCCGCACCAACATGCGGAAGAACTTTTTCCCAGTGAGGATGACAGAGCCCCGGGACAGGCTGCCCAGGGAGGTGGTGGAGTCTCCTTCTCTGGAGATATTCAAGACCTGCCTGGACGCCTATCTGAGTGATATGTCCTAGGGAGCTGCTTTGGCAGGGGGGTTGGACCCGATGATCTCTTGAGGTCCCTTCCAACCCCTACAATTCTATGATTCTATGATTCTATGACTTCTGTTATATTTCTGTCTACTAACAGCACTTACAAAGTGCCTTTAAAAGGTAGGATTCCATCTACTCAGAATATAATTTTGCATTTTTCCACTTCTGTATTAGTGACATACATTTTACATCCCCAGATTAGGTAATTTTTTTAATTTTTTTTTTTTTAAAGCAAAAAGCCATAGGACAGAAAGACTTATGCGATTACTTAGCCGATGAAATCTCTCACATGCAGTTTCCCTTGCACCTAACCAGAGGTAGGTAAGGTACACTTGACTTCTATCTGTCCTTCAGTTATGGCACTTCTGAAGTTGTACACCTGGCTACTCATTTTCACAGATACTGTGGAGAAATATTCTCCAAGATACTGACACATCTATCAGATTACTTAGTACCAAATCAGAGCCTGCAGAAATCTTGATCTTCAGGAAGCCCAGCCAAAATGAGTGTCAGACTCCTCAACCCTGATTTTTCTTGCAAACCAGTCTGCTTTAGAGATGCCAGACGTAAGCTGAACTTAATTACCTGCAGTACGTAGAAAGCTCACACCTGTGCAACAGGACTTGCAGATTTTTACTTGCATTTAATATTTAACTCAAGGCAAAAAGCACAATATTTCCATTTTTACTTGAAATCCATGTCGCCAAGGTGTACAGCTTTTTTTAATTGTTTTCATTTCAGTCGGACGCTGCTGCCAGAGAAGGTACACTGTAACGTTTTCTGAGAAGCGTGTATTACTCATTATCTTGTTAAAACACACACAAAACTACTTCCTCTTCATGAAACAAATAACTATTTTTTAATGAAGTGGGGGAGAGGAGGATGTTTATTTTATGGTTTTCAATTTATTGAATTCTCTGCTCCTCCCTCTCTAGCCTCACTGCAGCAACATTACTACATGACAAACCCTCATTTGCAGAACATGGGGCAATATATCTGTTTCTCTTCTCTTTTTTTGTTTTCATCATATAATTTCACTCACTCTAAAGTTGGAATATATTTATTACACAGCTATGTATTTCTCCTGCAACTGCCATTGCTGACCTTAAGTTTCTGTTGTATCTTCCGCACTACTGCAAACAATACCAAGTCTCACATTCGCAGCCCTGCAGGAGAGACAGACCTATCTTCAACGCTTCTAATGTTCAGCTTCATTCAAAAAACCGTGCATCCCATTTGTCCAACTATTTTGTGAGAAGACCAAAAAAAAAATGACACCACCAAACATTATTATCCCCTTTATCAGTGTTCTCCTTAAAATTACACCGAGGCAGAAGGCACACACGGTCCTACTCTGTATCAGCCATACAGGCAAAAAGAAATGCCAGACTGGATGCAATAAAAACCTACCACCCGGTCCATAGAAAAGGGTGTCACAGCTGTGAAGTCTGCAGTTCCAAACTCCAGCGAAGGCAGCATGGGGGCTGGGATTTTGTGCATGACAATTGTGAGCACCCAAGGTGTGCTGGAAGTACTCGGAGCACTGAATGCCCTAACTGCAATTCTCTGCTCAAAGCTAAGTGCAATCGCTTGGTATAATCTAACGCAGCAACGGCTACTGCTGTAGTTGGCAAATCCTGCCTCTGCACCCCAGTTGTGTTTCTGCTGCATCATTGGAAGGCTTCATGGAACAATCCAGGTTGAAGGCGGGAAGAGGGCCTGCAGCTCCTCAGGCAGGGCAACCTGGGTTAGTGGGGACTCATTGCTCTGGAAATCCTGGGAGCTCTGGAAACCCAGTATGGGATTATGGCCTCGGCTGCTGTGTCACCATCAGATGCTGAAGCGCACACACGTGGCAGCACTGGGACAGGGGATCACAGCTTTCACCTCCAGCACTGCAGCTCCACCCAGCTCTGGCTTCAGGCACCCAGGTGTCTTCACCAAGACAACCAGAGGTCATGCAGAGAACTGAAGGCACATCATCTGGGTCCAGGCCTTGTGGCCTACCCCGGTGGGTCAGCATCCATTAGCTATCAAAACAAATTGTCAAATCCCACCTTTGTTGGGCTCAGATTACTGCAACGTTCGCACACACACACTCTCTCACGCTGCTTGGATAAAAGCAGGAGCCACCACTCAGGTGGCAGCCAACAGACTGTGGAAGCAGGAATTTTGACCACAGCTGCAGGCAAGTCCTAGCCTCACAGAATAAAAAAGTGGGGTCGTGAAGCATATCCTAAATAGCGAGCTCGTGTTATATTCGGGGATAAATTATTAGTTGGGCTGGAAAGAGTCGTTATTCCGCAGCAGCACCTGTCCGGTTCGTTTTATGTTCAGCTCCGTGTGACTGAAATACAGCTTTTTTGGCTGACTGCATGCAAAGCCCACTGCTGCATGTGCCTGATCTTAAACTAATCCTTCAGCAAGGGGAATGTTTTTGAGACGGGAAGTCTAATGAGAAAAATATTGTGAAACTAGAGGACATACAAAGAATGTGCTGTGACTAATACAAATTCTGGCCTGTTTTCTTTCAAATTAGCTTAGCTGTATTTTATTCAGACTAACACATCCTCCATCCTTCCTCAAGCCTGTTTACTCAGCTGGATGTCCACAGGGTCCAATTTTCCCTCCAATTGCCCTTGCACGCTAATATAATTGCGGCTCATATGGGTAATTGGTCAGCCTACAGCAGTGTTTGCATGCGTTTGTTCATCTGCTCTACCTGGCAGCCTCTTAAAATGAATTTATAGACTCAAAGCACTGTTGAATACTTTGTTTCATTCAGTTTATAAAAGGACAAAAGACTTCCAGAAATACTTCCAGGAGCTTTAGGCATTAAAAATACTGCAGTCCACACATTAAAATTATTTTTATGGGCAAGTGGGAATAGATCTCTGTTTCGACACATCAAAAAGGAGGCATACGCTCACACAAGTCACTTGTATCTAATTTGTAAATACTAAACTAAATAAATTTCATAGCGGAGATCAACCAGATTTGAAATTACTCTCTGGGGAAAAGGGGCCCATTGACATTTCAGACAAGAGAAACTGAAATTGCTGGCAGCAGGAAAGAACAGCTTTTTGTGGAATATGCACGGAACACAGAATTTTACAGGTCGGTTTTACCCTGTTGCGGAAGGATCGGTATGGAAGTGATTTTCATTGCTGTTATTACCAGAATCCGGTTCTTGGGTTGAAACAGAAGACTGAACTCCCGTGCCACAAACCATCATCATGCAGTTTGTGCTCCCTTAATTCATGAAGTGCCGCAATTCAGCTATTTTAATAATTTCCTATATTGGCATAACCACTGGCTTTCTTCTTTGGCTCACTGTTCTTGCAGTGGTTCTTCCCACGTGTCTAACATCTTCCTTTTTCTTCTTCTACAGCTGAGACTACTGCTCACCCCATACCCAGCAGCTTCTATTTTACTCCTCTCGGCAATGTTTTTCTGTGGCCACTAACACTTCTGCGCTTCTTTTACATGTCTAATTCCAGTATCTCATTTGACAGAGACCAAAGATGCATGAAGCCTATCTGCATCAAGATCTAATGTAAACTCACAAGTACACAAAACAGAAGAGCTGCTGATTCAGATCCATGTAACTCCTTCAAAAAGGGTTCCAACAATGATTTTGTATAATCTGATCCACTGCGCTAAAACATAAAAGCCAAAGATGAGGGAAAAAAAATATTTATTTTTGCAATTTGAAAAAATAGAATTTTAAAAACTTAGGTAACTTTCAGTTCATATCTACATCGAGGGGTCCTAATCTGACAGGAGAGTACAGAGAACTATGAACTGCGTCTTTCAACAAATATGCCATGTTTCCTGGGTCTTCTCTGCTTGTACCCCCTCATCATCATGGTTTGGAGATGTCATTCTGTTTACCTTACAGAATAACAGCAGAAAGAAAAAAAAAAAACCAAAACAACAAAAACTAAAAGAAGTGGGGTGGAAAAGGGGGGGAAAGGAGGTTTAATTCATCACTATAGCTGCATACACATAGATTAATTATTGAGGCAAGAAATTTAACCCATACCATAACTTGTGTTGTTACACCAACAGCAGGAAAATTTTCAGTGTTTCCAGTTGTTCTCTTAAAAGCAAACGACAAAGCTCAGGTAATAAGCACCTCACTCACTACTGGGTGATTTTTCACAGTTCAGTTTTCCAAAACAATCGTTTGGGATGATACCTTAATCTTGTCGCAATAAAAAATACTGAGTGATCAGAGTAATTTATAAAATAATTAGGAAAACGCAAAACCAGACTGGAAAACATTACCACAGAATTTACACAATTTTAAACGAATGTAAATGAAATCCAGAAGACAAAAAGAAACTTTGATTTTTTTTAAAAAAAATTTATTTCAAAATAAGGCTTCTAAAAAATACAGTGCAAAATCAGTCCAAAAAGAAAAAAAAAAAAAAAGAAAAGAAAAAAACAACCAAGCCAGAAATATTACATGATATTACATGAATAAAATAAAGAGAAATAAAAGACACTGTAACTGGTTTCTCGGCTGGACATACTCTCACGCTTTTTGATCTGATTCAAGGAGTACTAGAGTAAGTTTCCCTGTTTTGCTGTTACTCAGCCATTCACCTCACACATTCAGGCGTAACCAGTGTTAGACCTCATAATTTTCAACAAGCCCAGTACAAACATTATTCAACATTGCCTAAAACCAGTCAAAACCAAACAAATCAGTAAAACTCAGTCACATGCCCATGTGACACACCAGCTACAACATTCAGGATGCCAATATACAAAAACCAGTGCTGTGGTGATACCTGGCACTTGGATTGAAGCTGCTAAGGAGAGAGAGTGACCATGTTTTCTTTATAAACCACACTGTGAGCCGCAGTGTATCAGCCTCGGGAATGTGCGCAGAAACACTTACAGGCCCAGATACTCACAGGAATTGCCATTTAGGTTCTGTATTCCCCCACTCAAAAAGCACGTGTTCCGCTGTAAATCCAAGCTACTCGTACAGTTACACAGGCGATAGGTGGATGGCCCTTGTTGCAACAACTGATTTTCACCCCTCTGACGTGCTCTGGCCAGACAGAAGATGCCATTGAGCAGTTTCAGCAGGACTGAAGGCCTAGGCCTAGCACAGCTCACAGATACAAGTACTTCAAAGAATCCTGCGATTCAAAGGTTGGGCCACAGAGAAAGGAGTACAGAGATCTTTTGAAGAACAGTGCTTCCTGAAACAGTCAGCCATGCAGGATGTTGCATGAGCACAGACACAATATTTATAAGCATTGCTTCTTCCCAAAAGAAATCCCTAGCATCTCTCACCATCACTCAGACTGTTGCGAAGTCTCGATAATGTTGACTAATTTAGAATCAGATTCAGCTTATCAGTATAAGAGAAATAATGAAATTTATCTTTGCTAACCCAAGAGGCAGCTCCCAGAATATTTTCTCTGCTCTTAACTATTAAAACTATTAAACTTAAAAAGCACATTTACAAAACTGTCACCATGAAAATGAGGCGCCTGACAATGGTAACAATGGTAACTATATTTTGATATAAACAGCATACCGAGTGGAAATTTGTCATATTTCATGTTTTAAATAACTCTAAACAGCACCAAAAGAATCTTTTGTAACACCTGCGTAATTTCAAATAAGTACATTCACATAATCAAGGACTTTGCATAATTTTTAGAAAAACATTTCTAGCGTTGTATTTTACTTTTGTAGCTTCTTAATGACCTGTGAAGTGAAAGACTGTATCTGTATCTCAACAGCCATATCAATACCATCAGTTGTTTTATCTTGAACTTATGTGTTCCACTTAATGTGGACTTGAGTCCTAAATTAGCCTGAAAGTGAATGACAGTGATTTGTCATAGCATCACACCTGGTGTTTTATTAACCGTATGTTTTATAGATTAATGAGTAAAAATAAATTATCGGGAATATCTGAAGAAAAGCTCTGAACATGCGTTTTAAAACTTGCATCTGTCAATAAAGATTGACCCATACAGGAGCAGATTTATTCTTTAAACTTTAAGTCTGTGAGAAATGAAGGGTTGCAAATGGACCAATTTAAAATGTTGATTTTTTGACACAAGAACCACGGTGCTAAATGTACGTGTGGCAGCACTAGAACATTGCATGTACTGACTTAGGTGAGGAGGCACTGACTCGGGCAACAAGATGGTAAAGCCAACTTGAATTATACACAACATAATGCTTAGGGTTAGAAAAAGCTCCAGCTGTACTTTGTTAGAGGGAAGAGAAAAAAGAAAGGAAAAAGAAAAGGCAGCACTTGTTCAAAACCCATAAAGAGGCGTGACAACTTATTGTGTCACAAGTCCTTCAAGGATTCACACCAATTAGCACACCACAAAATCTAAGGGCCATAAGGGATAATCTCAAAGGGTAATAAAATGAGCCTCTACCTCTTACCTCACCACTAACCCAATGCATCTGAAGATAATAAATAGAGGCCTACCAGGACTTCAAAAAGCACACCATGTCCCCGCTACTCACTTGAGGTGGTGAGGATCTAACAGAGAGGTACAAAGTGGCCATCAGGTATGACTAACAACAATGGATACTGAGGGCAGAAAAGGAACAATCCTTTCAGAGGAGCCAGTAACTTCTTTAAGTGCAAAAAACAGAACAATACCTTGGTTTTCTGTCAGCTGACTTTCAATTTCTTACAAGACTATGAGCAAAATGTTATTTCTTACACACAGTGCTAAAAGAAACAATTTATTATGCTTGCACACCTTACGCAACTGTACAAGTACAGGACTGAATGAGAAGGACTAGGTAGTACCAATTAAGATCCACGTTGGTTTATGTAACTTACTCTTCAGAAAGTACTCAGATTTTGCTTTGGGGATAGTTTAGAAGTGCTAATACAGTACCATTGGCAGAAATATATGTCCAGAGAGATCAAGACTATACCATGCAAAAAAACCCCATTTTTAAGGACTGCAGTGAAATTTCCAGTTGGGATATTCAGAAAAGCTGGTCGATAGTATTTATCTTTGTGATATAGTTGTTCCAACAAAGCTACATTGGCTTTTATTTGTGAGCTGCAGCACAATTTTGTGTGTGGTGAAGACAAAGAAAGGGCAAAGATAGCCAAGTTAAATAAAAACATGTAAATGAAAGCATCCCCAAATATGTGACATAAAGACTGCTGTAAAGTCATGTAGTCCTGGAATGAAGGCTGGCCAAATAAGGTAAATAATGCATTTAAAAAAAAAAAAAAGTGTTTTATTTAACTAACCATTCCAGGTCATTCATCTTCATATGTTTCATCTGAATGTGAGGTTGACCTGAAAAAGATTCTTTCACATTACTGCAGAAATCCTGTCTCATCCACCTACACTCCTTACATTGGCATACAATGACCTGCCAGGAATCTGTGATTTCCTTAAAGTATAATTTACTGGATGAAATCGGACAACTGTAATATGAACACTGAAAGACATCCTATAATGACAGCATATGTACTTAACAGTGTTAACTCCCACTCTTTGCAATCTCATTTTGTTTGGTAAACTTTGGGAACAAATCAAAACAATTCTTTTGGCCCCACCTAGATCATCTCTGTGCTTTTATGAATCTTCCCATCACATTAGCTCACTTTAGAGTCAGAACAAGGAGGAAGCTGCCTGTTTCAAAATCCATCACCACTCAGTTCTTAAG
Organism: Gallinula chloropus; assembly: GCF_964237585.1. NCBI lineage: Eukaryota > Metazoa > Chordata > Aves > Gruiformes > Rallidae > Gallinula > Gallinula chloropus. The sequence continues at coordinate 34,919,393 of NC_140089.1, forward strand.
ACGGTTTGTTAATTGTGAATCCCCCTCAAGGGTGGCAGTGACTGTTTCGCAACTACTCCACCGGCCATTTGATGGGACCTGCCCTTTAAATCAACAGGTCAGAAGACAGGCTGACCAACATTATGTAATGCAGAACCTTTCATTTTAGACAAGATTTTTCAAATGCAATCTCCAATTACGCTAGCAAGGTAGCATTGCTCAGCGCTACCAGGAGCTGCCCTGTACTGCCAGTAAATCGGTTACTTTTCATTAGTGCTTTGACTTCTTTTCGTACCCCATAGGCAATCAAACACTGTGAAGTTCACAGCTGACATCCACTGTGCTCAATAAAACACATGTCGCTCTCATGTCATATTAGGATCTAATTCACCAATACTGTATGTAAGAGTCCTAAAATGTGTAAGGATGACAAGCACTAATTACTCTTTAAGAACGTAGTTTCTACTGAATTAAAAACTCATGGAAGAGAGCCGGAGAGAAGCAAGTGGGACCTCAAAGTACAGGTTCAGGGGATTTCAAGTTTTAATGCATTTCAAACGAGCTATCCCCTTTCTCTGCTGGCACAGCTCCGACCATCGGTTTCACACTCACATGGAGGGTAAAATGTATTTGTATGGCTTTGATGCTTTGAGAGGGCTGTGAATCAGCAGAGCTCCCTGCCGCCTAACCATGATGCCTCTCCGAGCGCTCCCTTCCCTCCCCCACGCTCGCAGAAATAGAGAGAAGAACACGGCTGCTGCCTCCATCGTATGACACACCAGTTCCTGATGCCACAGGCGAATGGGGAATGATTTATCACAAAAGGCCACCCCTTGCGCACCCCGCCGTGTGGGACACCCAGAGGAGCCGCGCCCCGCGGAAGCCCCTGCGTGCCCTCCACGCCGCGGCAGGGCTTCCAGGCGCGCCGGCTGCTCAAGCGTCTGCCCGCTACTTCAGCCGCCAGGTTCTCCTGCGGGTGGCTGAGGCGAGCACCGGCCGCCCGGCAGCGGGGAAACGCTTCGCGAGCGACTGGAAGGGGAGCGGAAGGGCCCCGAGGGCAGAGCCGTCGCGCCACACGCCCGCCGCCGCGCCCGGCCCACGCCAGCTTTCTTCCCGCCACCCGCTGCGCCACAGCGCCCCGCTCGGGGCCACGCGCCCGCCGTCGTGGCGCAAGACGGCCGACAGAGGGCGCGTGGGGAGCGAGGGTGGGCGCGCCACCCCGCACCCGGCCCAGCGAAGCGCCGCGGGCCCCTCGGGACCCGCGGCTCGTCCCGCGCCGCGCCGGCAGCGGTTTCTTAACGCCCGGTACCTCCCTGCGCTGGGGAGCACGGCAGCGGCGGCCCGCGGGCCTTCGCCCCCTGCAGGCGGGCCGCGTGTGGCGGCCCCGCTGCTGCGCTGCGTGCGCTGGCGGAAGGGAAACGCACCGTTAGTAACTACGGCCCCTATTTTACGGGCCTCCGGGCGCCGCTGAATAACGGCGGGCAGCGGCGTCAGGAGACGGAGCGAACGGGGCAGGAACAGCTCAATTCCCGACCCTCTCTCTCTCAGGGGGCTGCGGAACTGTGAATGTCCCGCTAACCACGGCAGCTGGCGGGCAGGGAACCCATTTAAAGTGCCGCCCTTCCAGGCATGGAACGTCTCGGCACTGGCACACGAGCCAAGCCCGCTAATACACTGCCCGGTGTGTTCCAGGGACACCCTCACCGAGGAACGGCTTTTGTTTTAAAAAAGCTGTCCTCCGCCACACTTCACAATGTCTATGTACGTTCTCCTTAGCGCTGGGTGCTGCGCCAGCCTTCCCGCCCGCTTTCCTCAGGCTTGCTGTTCTAAGCTGTCTGCTGTTGTCACTTAATGGGAGCCTGAACTCAAAATGACCAAAAATGGTTTAGTATTAGGCCTGAAAACTAACCGAGGGCTGTTTTTGAAAGGAGAGGTAAAGGAAAGTTGCCTCGCGTGACATTAGTCTGTAGAAGTAAATTTAAAACTCGGCTTTTAAGATGCACCTTTCGTGACTGTTGACGGACCGTCAAAATCTGCCAGTTCAAAAAAGGGACACCCGGTGTCTGCAGTGACTGCACAGAGATGCCAAAGCAGCTGACCTAAAGATGCATTACGGAGACCACTCGCGACACGTCTAGCCCTTCTTTCTGAATTCACCCTTCACAAGCAGCTACTCTCTCCAAACACAATTTAAGTGTGTTGCATCCGGGTTTTGTGCCTTTTGTTACCCTGTTGCACAGCTGTCATTTAAGGTGGATCCACGTCCTGTTAGACTGGACAACAAACACAGTAAGCAGTGCGACTGGAAACAATGAAGCTGTGAGTTCTCACAGAAATCCACAGAACCTTCAAAAATCAGGAGTGTCTCATGCTGGTATTTGTATAGACACAGAGGGCTATAATAAATTACCTAATTTTTCCAGATACAGCCAAGCTGAGCCAGTACTTTGGGACTCGTTGTCATTTTACCAGATGTAATCTTAAGGATGCTGCCTTTGGCTAATTACTTCCATATTTAAAGGGCCCACAACAAGCTATCCTTCATCAGCATTGCACCCTATTAAACCAGTCAATAATACTTTACACACTAGTAGCAAATATCTGTATTTGCATATAAATAATTTAAAATATTTTCACATATGCTCCCCATATATAAACACTTAAGACCAACTCCAGCTAATTATGATTAAACAAAAGTATATATAAAATCTATAACTATATTGACAATATACTCTTCTTTATAGTACGCTATGCCATCTAATTAAAATTAGTGTTTTCAAAAAGTAATAATTTTAGTATTTGCACCATACAAATTCTTTGTTTGATTATTGCAAAGAAATCCTTGGGATATAGGGGAAACGCGCTTTCTATCTGCGTATTTTACCCTGGAACACTTCATCACTTTTGCTGATATAAAGACACGAGTATCTCTCACAAAGATCACATCTATGCAGAAAGATAACTGTAACACGTAAGATCTCTCTATCTAAGCACATACATTTACGTGTGTTTATAAAAACCTCTCTGAGAAAGGTTTAGGAAGAAGTCTGCCTCAGTCTTAAGTGTTACCTTTTATAGTGCGGTGTTGCAGGGTAACTATTGCATATGATAAATAAACAGCAATATCAGGGAATTTTGAACATATATAGCAGGAAAAAGACATTGATGTTATCTAAACAAACCTAATGACAAAACGGTAAAAAAATTCAAGGCAGAGTAAGACACTTAGTGGGAAAGCAATCAATGTAAACTTCAGTGTTTCCTACCAAATAGAAATCAAAAGAGCCAGTATCAAACAAATAGAGTAAGACTGCATTCCAGTCAGTTGGTTTTGGTATTAACGTCAAAGACAAAAGAAATCCCCTTGGAAAGCTAATTTAAAAGTAAATATGCCTAAAGTTAAACATACAACTTGTATTAATCTCAGAACAGAATCAAGACCACTATTAAAATAAAGCCTGGGGCACATTGTGATGCCTACTATTGGTGGGTGGATTTTAATTGACTTGAAGACTGTCATAGTCCTATTATCATAAAACCTGTAACGCACTTCCAGCATGGAGGACCCATCTGTGCCCACCATCCATCTGTTCAGACGTGATTGGCAAAGTGGTAGGGAACTCGCAGTGGTTGCCTCTGCCTGAAAGGAATAAACCACAGGATCTTCCAGCGAGTGCCAAAAACTTCTGAGAAGGTCTGCTGCCATGGCTTTCGGGGCCTCGATCTACAGAAGACAGCATTATTAGTGAAAGACAGCACGCCCATGGTGCACTTCAGTCAGCTAGAACAATGCAGGTTGGCTGGGGATCCATTACTGGACTCTGATGAATTGTGTCCCAGCATCACAAATACAGCTTTTCTTTCATTATGGCATGCAGCTGTGACTTAACTTTGGAGAACAGAAACTATCTGTGTCGTCAATCAACCGAAGGCAACTTTTGAAGCACAGGAGAACATTTCAGAATCAATGAAATGTGTGTCAAGACACAGCAGAAACTATCTTTTGATCTGTACTTTTGAAAGAAAATATAGTTCCACTGGCTTTGCAAGGAATGGGAATAATGTGAGGCTACTTTGTGTACAACCAATATTAAAAGATTAGTGAGCTCCTGCTAGAGACAGGAAGTACAAGGCACAGTACCATGCAAAATAATCCTAGGAGTGCTTTCAGTTCCTTTTCTCTCTCACACAGTTAAAAAAAGCATCCATTCCTTTAGCTTTTTTGGCATATAAAGGTAGAAATTTTACAGCACTTACACGTCTTCACAACAGTTTGACATTTTTTCTATGCTGGTAGTGTCCTGTTGAAGAAAAGAAAACACAATGAAACTTCTATGTTTACATTCCTAACTGTTAAAATTTTATTACGAAAGGAATTAATAACGCAGGGAATCAATTCTTCGCATACATGGCTTTGGCATTAGTCCAGGAGGTTACATATTGCTCACACACCATACTAGTTTTAAGCAGCTGTGAGGCTGCAAGCGCAAATTTACTCAGCTTGCTAAATGGTTTTTACAAACATCATGTGGAACTATACTGCGTAGTTTTGCAATGACAGCAAATACCACGGAATGTGAAGGAAAACTTACAGCATTGTTACAACTAAAATTAACTCAGATATTATGATTAATTCATGGGGGAACTTAGAAGTAATGTGTGTAAGGTACAGGCTTGCCATACTTGTCACAAACACCCATGCCAGATTTGGAGTAGTCCACTGAGATAACCACAGGAGAATTTAGTAAAATGAAACAATTAAAAGATGTGGTATTTTGAAAAGCAGGAGATATTAAGGAACTAAGAAATAGTTACTTTTGTATTATACTGTCAACAGAACTGCTAGCAATATACCACCAGTATCCACATTCTGTACAGGAAAATACCAAGTATCAAAAGTATTCTCATAACATGTAATGAAAATGGAATAATATGCAGAGTGAAGGCACCACTGCAGCTAATTAAATTATCTGAACATGATTAATTTAATGAGTCAGGAAGTTTTATAACTAACAAATCAATTTAAGTGAGGATCATCCCCAAATAAAAGTTTTAAAACTACCAATAGCAGTACTTTTTACCTTACTTTTGCACTATGTATTTACCAAAAAAAAAAAGCCTGGTTTGTAAGTATCATTTCAATTTTCACTCCAGCAGTATTAGCGTTTTCAGTGCACATTTATAGCTCATTATCCCCAAATCACTCACGGGGTCCAAAATACAACAATCAAAACACTTCTCATGGTTCCATCTCGTTTTCATGGTAGCTTGCTATTCCCCTTTGCTGTTCATTGATTTAGGCATGCCCATAGCACACCTGTCAGATTACACTAGTGCTTCCCTGAAACCAAGAGCTAGTCTCTAATGTCCCAGCCACACAGAGACGCAAGGGCTGTGGTTTAATTAGGCTGCAATTTCATTGTCATCTGGAAACACTACCTAGCAATAAAGCCATACTGCGTTCTCTGGTTGATCCTGCCATCAGTACACCCAATTCAGTGCAGGCACTGCTGGGATTCTGCCACCAACTTTCATCTAGTTTTGAAGGGGAAGGGTGAAATGTGACTCTCTGTGGAGGGGAAATCATGCAGAGGAAGCTGCCTCCCTGCTTCACCAGACATGGGTGGCCTTGACTCCGCTTGCCAAATTTTATACTTCTAAGTTCACTTCCCAGCTCTGATGAGTTTTGGAACAGGATCCTTTGCCACATGCTAAATGGGAAAAATCTTACTCCTGCCCACGCCTGACCTAGCTGAGTTCCAGGCACACCATAAAAGGAGAGAAGTTCCCTCTTCTCACACCAGCCCACCGGGATGTACAAGTTCTCCCCATCTTGTGCAGAGAAGCCATGCCCACTGTAGACTGTGCAAACGGTTCTGGCTCCTTCATTAGGTGGATTTGAACAACTGCTCCTCAGGAAGAGGGGAAAGGGCTGGACTGCAAATGGTGTCTGATCTTAGGATTCCCATAGATAAACTGCTCCTCCTCTCCACCTTACAGGCCTGTATTCCCCCTCACCCGGCAGAGGTGGCACTGCAAAACACAAGCCACTCTCCTGGATGGCTAGGGCAGGACCTGACTGTGCAGCCAAGGGACATTCTGCTTCCCTGGACCAGCTTTATACCCAACCCGTGTCAGAACAAACACCACAGAAAACCACACACAGCTCTCTGAATAAAAAGGACTAAATAAACACCGATAACTACTTCCACAACATCTCAGTGAGCTTGGGAGTGCTGTGGCTCCTTCTGTAACTGCAAAAATACCGCAGCTCTAGGAATTATCCTCTGGTCAACTCAAAGCCAGCTGCCTGGTAGTACAAAATAATAATGGTATATTTGAAAGGAATGTTTGCTAACGACTTTCTAGACATGGCAGTCCAGGCTATATATTTCTAGCTTTCAAAGATTTATGCTGTCATTGCCCAAAAGGAGCCTGGAAACAGCTTTCCATGCAGAAGTAACATAACAATACCTTAAACAGAGATTTTTTGCTAAGTTTCTCCACATTGTTTATTCACTAATATGCTTGTACTGCTCCCTATTTGAAATTTTTGGAGGAATTCCCGGGACTGGAACTGGGGGTTGTATTTCTTTTTAATCGTTATCATGGCATGTTATCAAGACCTGAAAGATGCTCATCAGGGCCTGCGTCTCTCAAAAAAGTAACCCATTAAATTAATGAACTAAGTGAAAGCACCAAAAACTGGAACTGCAGAAAATAACTGTAAGAAAAGTCTGTCAAGCTTCAACACCTTTAAATCATATTAGGAATTTTAGTTGGATAGGAAGTCAAAGGAAATCCTCCTTTCCTTCCTCCATCTTCCCTTATAATGCCAACATCTATTTTAGAATACTTTTGCTTTACAGTAAAGAAAATGGGACTGAGCAGTGAATCCTTTGCTTCTGGGATACTTTTTTAGAATTAGAACAACTTTATAGCCACATTTTAAAAGCTGTGAACTAGGGCTGGAGGGAATGGAAGAAAACATTTCTCTGAAGTTTAGCTGCTTAACAAGTGCTGGTGACTGAATTTAAGAAACCAAGTTCCTCTCGCAGCTTCCCTCCCCCAACACTACTGCCAAACAGCTGGGCTCATTTGAAATGAACTTTCATTTGAGAGTGAACCAATTTACCTTTTCACATGAAAGTGAAACTTTACAGCACCCCAGGAAACTCGGTAGCCCCTCTGGAAACCGGAGAAGAAGGAAAGGGAGAGAGCCACCGTGGCGTTTTGGCCTATTACTTAAGGCTTTCTTCTCAGGCAGATTTATTTTTGTTCATTTGGAGACAGGAGGACTAAAATAATCGTTATTTTTCTGAATGACAAGGTGTTCAGTTCATCAACACACCTCACAAATAGCTTTGAATCAGAATATCATCTGTTTTAATTGTGCATTTGATGTGTACCAAGGTTTTGCTACAACAACAGCATTACCGAGTTCAGCCTAAGAGGCTTTAGCTGTCTGCATCCACTATCAGCTTGGATTACTATTAATACAAACAGAACTCTGCTAAGATTTATTTTTTCCCCCCAGACTCACAGCTAAGGCTGATGTTAAAATCTTTTGGAGAATTGACACTCATCCATGAGCTGAAAATAACTCAGTATGAGCTAACATGGCATATCTATTCAGTCCTAGTAATCTCTATCTCCAAAAATGCCATAAAATTTACAGTTGCATACGGGATGGAACTGAATAACCTACAACTGATTAATTTCACATGATGGGTCATCTGGACCCCCAGTCATCATCCAGATTGGAAACAACTATTGTTCTTGCACCTGGTTATTCAGAGATATATGCCTACTGATAAGCATCTTAAAACAACCAGGAAAAAAATATAGCTTAGTGAGAAAGGCAAAATAAATTAAGAGGAAAAAAACCCACAGCAGTCATTAACAACATACCATTTTACAAGAAGAAGAAAAGGGCAGAGGGTGCAGAAAATGCTGCAGGGATGAGGACTGTTTTTTTGTTTTGAGGACTTAGTACGAGTCTGCAAGAGCAGCTTGTCTCAGTGAAGAAAGCTACTGCCACAGCTAAGAGTGTCAGGGGAGAAATGGAGAGTCTATTTAAGAGCACCAGCTGAGTTCTCCAGAACAACCTGATTCATTTGTAAATGAATGCAACTACATTAGCTACTACCAGGAATGTAACTTCCAAATATCTATTTTAATTAACATAACCAACTGCCTGAAGAAACAGGTTTTCTAAAAAAGAAGATCCCACGCATTGCGTAAACAACCGTGCTATAGGATGGGGTTCATCATGAAATAATTTATCATGGAAGCAGTACATAGAAAGAGTATTTTCCTCTTTGTGAGTCATGTTTTCCAGCGGAGAAGCTGCAATTTGTAACTTACAGAGCTAACTCTAAAGCACACAGCCACAACCTCTGGTTCAATTCTTCTCCTGCTTGCTTGAAATGATGCGTAATCTACACATCTCTGTTCAATGCTTGCAACAGAGGAATGCAAGCATTATGCTAGACTTTCTTTATACTTTCAAATACTCACACTCAGTGTGTAAGAATCAGCGAAGTATGATAAAGCAGAAAACCAAACTAAACCTGCAGACCTTCCTGGACTTGCAGCTATTTTTTTTCATTCCTTCTATCTAACAACCTTTCATTGTGTGCATGTAAATGACAGGTGAACCAATAAAGAATATAAAATCGCAGAAAGAATATGTCATTACTTCAGGAAGTTTTCTTTTTGGCACTAAATACATGTTGGGTTTAAAACTGCCCACTTTTTAGCATGGTTTTCTTAACCTAGACTTCTCGCATAAGATAATATGATTAATTTTATCAACAACCATTAGGTTCAGCCTGAAAACTATTAGTAATCCCTAAATCAGGTAACTCCGCGTAAAATGAAAAATAAAACTACATTATGCTATATCTATAGAATAATCCTATAGCCCTCTATGCTCTGATGAATTTTGTTAAATAAATTTCCAACATATTTGTCAGATAGTAGAAAATGATTCAATGAACGGAACATGTCTAATAACAAATTAGGAACACATCTACAAAGAAGGTGATACAAACATCTCTCTCTTTCAGTAAAAATCCATGGTGTGTTAGGTGCTGACAGCTGCATGTCAGCAAAACACGTGACAAAACATTTTTCTTGACACATACTAATACCTTAAGACAAAAATGTAAAGGAAAAGAGTACTCAGGAAGGGTAGCTGCTGACCTTTTTCACACAGAAGCCCTTCTAATGGCCTGATGTTTAAATTTCACAAGAAATACTTGAACAAAACATACTCAGCTACCAGAACACTCAAACATCATTGTTATACTTATTTTCAAGTGGTTAAAGGTACTTTCTTTACTGCTTAAAAAAAAAGGACTTCTTTGAGTGATGATCAGTGGATATTTTTGGCACAGTTATTTTTTCACTCTCTGCACAGTATAAAATCTCTTCCATTAAATTTTCTAACTTACCCTTTTCCTTAATAATATTGTAAATAATTAATTTCAATAAAAGTATTTCTCACGTTTCCTAACGCCATGTAGTGATGTAAATAAAACAGATTCGATCTTTCATCACTCAGCGTGGTCTTAGACTTGGATTTACTTCGCTCATGACAGTTGTGGTTTTTTTCAATGAACTAAGATTTTATTGTGATGGTAAATAGGTGTTTAAGACTGTCAGGATACATGGATTACAAATGTTAAACCACCTGCTAGTCTATTTGATAAAACTAAGGCAAAGACACAAAAGACTACACAGTTAAGAAAATCCCATTCAAAGACCAGGACAGCACTTAATTCCTGACAATTTAATTTATAGGACGTTATTCAGTCTTCTAACAGATTTACCTATAGGTGGATTAAAGGTAGAGACAGGAAAAGGAGAAGGGATAAGAATAATGGGGAAGACACAGAGAGAAAAAAGTTAACATGAACTTATTTTCCGTTCAATCTCTAATTTCAGGTCACTATCTGGGTTTATACTTTATATGCCTTTTGCTCTCCCTCTGAAATTAATTTATATCATACATTTTATTATAGTCAGATAAAGAATATGTTTGCCTGGGAATTCTGATTTCCCCTTCGAACACTAATTTCTTCTGTGCTAAACTTAATTATGAGGATTAATAGTTCCTTGATTACATTTCTGCCATGTTTGAAAAAACAGGAAAAGCCCTTAGTATTTCACTAATCAAAACAGCATTTAATAGATTATCTGATTAAAGATATGATTGTAAATATTTTTAATTATAAGGTACTTATTTTTAAAGACAAAAGGCATTTTAGCACTAGATCACTTGTGCACTCTGTATTAAAACATCAATGAATCAGCACCACGAAATACACAAAGAATTAAAAAATCCTTTGGTTTTATTATTAAGTAAACACAGTTACTTCTTTATTGTTTTGCATTTCAACTTCCATAGAATTTTATCTGACTTACTGATAACAGAAAGAATTCTAAATTTTTCACTGGTAATTTTGTTGTTTGTGTTTCATTTTTGCCTCTTCTATCAAATGAAATGACACTCCTAAAATGAAAATGTTCCATTGGGATAAATATGTCATAAAATCAATTTGTACAATTTCCATCTTTTTCAGATTTCCCTAAATAGAAGCTTTCTCCTTTCGAGAAGAAGCCCTGAGCAAAATTAATAATAATCCTTACTACATGTTCACTGTAAGGATCAGTCACACTAAACAAAACAGTTAAAATACATGAATTACTAAGTTCAAGACGTTCATGTGGAGACATCTGTTTGCATGAACAACAAAAAATAGCTCGTGAAATACATTTGCTCCTGGAAGGTGAGAAAGGAGAAACACTGCAACAATAATAAAACACAGCACTTAACAAATATGAACATTTAAAAATGCTTCTAAGGAGAAAAAAATTACATGGTAGGCATCATATTGTGCACCAGACAGACTGCTGAACACCAGCTGTTAAACTATTTTCTCTTCCACCCTCCCCAAAGCAAATAAGGTGAAATTTCTCTCTACCACATTCACACAGCACTGATGCACCAGGATATTGGCATATCACTGTACACCATTCAAACAGTTAATTAACAGGAAACCCTGGCAGCATTAATTAAATTAATAAAGTCACTGTCCACTCAGTTTATGATAATACATCCACTACCTTGCACAGAGACCACATGGTATCTATTAAATTTATAAAAAGCCCATCCATTATGTAGTTCTGCCCCAGAGAAGAAATTACTAAATAATTTTAATTAAAACTTTCTATCTGAAACACTAACACACAAACCCCACATAAAATGATATTTGATTGACTATACTGTAAAACCCAAGAAAATTTATTTTAATTCTACATACTTTATTTGAACATACGGAAAAATGAAAACACAAACCATTTTGTGTTTGAAATAAAAACCAATCAAAAGTAATCCTTTAAAATTAGGGTTCAGATTAGTCTCTGCAAAGGATGCTGTTTAACTGAAACATCTGGTAGTGTTACGTTGAGAGACAGGCCTTTTTTAACTTTGGAAATGAGATTAGTAGATCAGTTATTTGTAAGTGTCCAAGTAATTTCTAATTATTTTATCTGGGTCACAGATAATCCGCTTTTACAGGGCTCCCACAATGACATCAGAGGATCACTGCTGAACTGATTATCCTGTTACCTTCCACCATCCATGGGAAGACAGGATTTTCCTTTTGTACAGAGGAAGAGAAAGAAGTGGCTGATTGCTTCAGACAGGTGGCAGCCAACAAAATAAAGAACACCACAGATCTTGAGAGGAAGAAAACCCCACATATGCAGAAGGTACCAACCTTAAAAAGGTCAGCAAACTGAATACTTATTAGCGTCTGGTGCAATTTAAAAAATAGAAATTAACAAATATAATCAGACAAGCCATGGTTTAGAAGGGCATGCCATGTTATTTATCACCGTTTCAGAAGTAATGCCTTGCAGATCAAATGTAACTGACGTCAGAATCTTACCGTGCAGACAGAAAAAACTTGTCTTTAACATCACTTAACTGCTGAACTGACACGAAAGACATACAGAAGTACTTTCTTACAGCAAAAATGGAACATGAATGAAAGAAATGCAAGTGCCAAGGTGTACATGCAAGCATCCTGACAGTTCCGCTTTTGTAAAAGAGCCTGACTTGCAGCTCTTGAGCATCTATAATCATGAATCAGAAGCAATCTCTGATAAAGGAGACTTTTTTTTCCCCCTGTGTGAATTTATGCCTTTTCCTATAAATAAATGAATAGTCTAGTTATGCATTTTTTTAGGGAAAAAAGTGTCTGTTACATGTAAAAATATCAAATGAGAGGACTTCTTAAAAATGTCAAGAAAACATGTCTTGAGAAAACAAGGTAGTTTCTGGATAACATTTAATTTAGCTTCCAATTAAATCTTATTATTTTAATTGAAGATAACTACAGGAAAAAAGTAGTTTGAAATAAAATTGAGTAAGGCAGCTATAGGCTCTTCAAGCTTTTTCATCTAGATGAAGTGCAAAATACGCATTTCTAGATAAACTTTGCATTTGCCTTTGCAGCACAGTATCATTAATAGGTATAAGCAGTAATTGCATGAAACAGGGTATCTGGATGATTTTGGTGGAAAATTTTTAAACTTTCTGAAATGGAACTATCCCAAGCAAAATGCTAATATATATCTATAAAAAGTAATTTTACTATTTATGACAAACCACCAAATAAACAAACACCTCTGCCTTCATGGAGTCTGAAAGTATCTATACTAGAGATATCTTCTAATCCTGTAGTGATTGAGGCAAAAGAGGAATTAACTGCTTGTGGGAGTAGAAGCAGATAGAATTAGTCTAAGTAAGGGGTACAAGTAACTTTAAAAAAAGTTACTCTTAACGGGAGAACATTTTGTTTTTCTAGGATGCAACTGACAAGAACTTTTTTTTTATTCAGTTTTATGATAAGCTTGCTTTTACTTCTTGAGCAAAGTCATTAAAAAACACAGTGTTGCGTGGGAATATAACAATACAGGCTCATTTGCAGTTAAGGAATTTACACTACAAGCAATGACAGAGGATAGAGGACTGGAAAGGCAATCACCAAGCACAGAAGATAAGCAGGCCTTCAGTATAAATGTACTATCATTTTGGAAATTACATCAGACAGTGCCTTCTTCATGGGTGAAGCCGATTTCTCTCCCCCAGTTCTCTGGAAACATGGAAAATCTAAGTAACAAGACTAATAGTTATGCTGAGATTTTAAGAGTGTCTTCCTAAGTTTTAAGAGTTCATGAATTAGGATCTTAATTTTTTCCCCATTTCAGAGACTTCTGAATTAGAGAAAAGTTATTGGAGAAAATTCGAATATCTCTATTTCCAAAGCATCCAAATAACAGTTCCTCAAGGCCAGTTTCAGGTACATACTGGGAGAAGTGTTAAAATTCAGGATGATGATGAGGGTAAAGGCAAAAAGACCTTGGGGAAAGCAACTGAAGAAGGAGGATGAAAAGAGCCATGTGACCCCTCTGCTAGAAGTGTGTTTCACATATGCTAGTTTCTAGGGAGAAAGCACTAATCCCATACACAGAGGCCACCTCAGCTGCTCCCCTCTTTATCAGAACAATTCATGTCAAAAGTTCCTCTAAGGACACTTTTTGCCAAACAGCTGTTCTCTTCTTATTCTAGGAAGTCACCTCCCTTGCTCTTTGGCTTCCTGGACCTCCAGATGCGATATGAATAGCCTTGTGCTAATGATACCCCAACAGTGATACCACAGTAAGAGAGGTGGTAAACCTACTCAGAGAAATTACTGCATGTTAGGTAACTTGTTTGATTAATCAGCTTCTCAGGCAGCACAACCTTAGGAACAACCTCTGTGTAAGAGTCAAATCTGAGTACTCTGAGCACCCAGTTTTCTGAGCATCTTAGTATCTGCTGAACACACACGAACCAGGGTAACAGCAGATTGCATGCATTTTTAAAGAACTGCTGCATAATGGATCTACTCATAACCAGCGTTACGCAATGATAGGCACAGATCAGCCAGCTGCACACAGCAGAGTATTTCACCTGCATTTCACAATGTGCCTCTGCTTTCTCTCTTAGCCAATGCCCTGCTGCAGAAAAACATACTGGAGTATACCAGCTATGTATTTCCTATTACATGTTCCATTGGACATTTTCTGACTACTAAAAAAAAAAAATCAAAAAAAAGAGGAGAAAATACCAGTATTTCCCCTTAAAATCCTACTAAAACTTCTGCTTGTTCCTATGACTTGGGGATCTATCACTTAGCTCAATTCCAGTAAAGAGCAACTCTAACAAAAATGCTGTATACAGAGGCCACTTAATGCAAAGTAATTCCATACACTTAACTTTATCTGTCCTGCTGTGGTAGCAAAAGAATAAACTTCTGTAAACGTGAAGAATCAGCACAAGTGCTCTGACCTGGAGGATATATCACGTTTCGTAATGCATGCCACATTCCAATCACTTATATTTGAGCAGAGCCACCAAACTGTGGAAATCAACCATAAATAATGAAGAAAAAGCTGCTATTTCAGGTCCTAGTTCCTTATTTCTGATGGTGCTAAAGGAGGACAAACTCTGCAGTTTCATTATCCTAAGCTGCTTCTCTGAGACTGACAGTAAGCAGAACACATTGTCTTTATGCGGAAGATATTGAAAGACAGGGAACTGGGGATTTTTTTCATCTGTGTATCCAATATTCCTGGAAGAAGTTAGATTTGGCTTTATATTACTTAGATGAAACAGAAACTATTGGCTTCATTTCTGGAAAATTACCTAATGATGGTCAAGCAAGTTTACCTTATGGAGAAGCTGAAAGTTTTGCTACAAAAATGTCAAAGTTTGATAAAAAGTTTGTTTTCCTTGCCAAAAGTCTGGCAGCATCTGAAATACAGGTAAATAATAATATCGAACCTCAACAAACCTGAACTTGCTGGGCTCATTTAGTAACAGTATGTATCAGTCAAAGTTCAGATCACAGAGCTGCATTGCTGGTTGTCTCTATTATTTAAAAACAACCTTTATCCAGGAGCTGCAGAAGTAATCTTGTCTTGATGTTACACTGCAAACACAGGCATGGAACTTGAACTAGGAAAATATTTACTATGTGTTTTCATGAACAAGCAAAAGTAAGAGCTGCTCTGGTTCACCTTTTTCAAAAGGCTCTTGTCCTCTTTCTTGCACACATCTCTGGGCAGCTTCAGCAATCACTGAAATGAATGCTCTCAGGAAAACAGCTATGCAGCAATTAATATATGAATGCTTCAACTGTGCATATCAAGTCTTCAAGTGCTTGAGTTTCTCTTGAATTAACCTCAAGCATGTCCTATTACATTTCAAAGATATTTTGCTGCTAAATAAATTTTGACCCGTACCTTGTAATAAATTAACCTTTATTTCATCATTAATTCATTATTTTAAGAGCTCATTTCAGATACAATTTTGCTTAGTTTACACAGGAAGGTTAGATGGTGAACAGTAACTACACCACAGTGCATGGTAGGGACATTGCTGTCCCTTAGTGATCACGGTTCATTGCTTCTATGGGACTTGAAAGTCTTCCACGCTGTGCACTCAGCCCTGTGAGTGAGTGTACCCAGTTTCTTTGTCATCCAATTCTATGTATCACTGGCCTGCCTTTGGGAAGAAACTACTCACTCACCTGCTACCCCCTCCTCTGCCTTTGCCACTGGCTAGCCAAGGATGTAAAGACTTGTGGAGGAAGCAAATCCCCACACTACAATACTCACATCCAAAAGCATTTGTACAGAGAGATTTTCCAACACAACTTGCTGACTAAGCACACAGCCTCACCAAACAGCTTTGGCTTTGTTCGTCTGAAGTCTGACTAGTTGTTCCCAAGCAGCCCTCCTCAAAATGACTGTATTGTTTCTTCTTGCCAATTCTATACTTGTGAAGAAAGGAATGAGAAAGAAGGTGACAATTGTGCTGCTGGTATGGAAGTGCTTTGAACAAGGGATGGACTAGATGACCTATGTTCCTCACTAAGTTAATGCAACACCATTCACGTCGTGTGAATGAATCAAGAGTTTGGAGATCCCAGTAATGGATTTCTCCTTCCCCATCAATCCCAATCCAACAATCCCAGACCTAGAACCTTGTCTATATGAGGCAAGCACAATAGGCCCTCTGCTACAGGTTGGGTATAGTGAGAAGTCCTAATGCAAAGTATCTGTACTTTCCAGCATCTGCTCCTCATAATCCATCCGTACCCACAATTACTGTGGTGTGTTTGTTTCACCAAGTTTGGCACCGAGGACAAAAGAGAAGATCCAGGCACACTGCAGCTCAGCGATCCGCAGAATTATGATTTGAGCACATAAAAGGAGGCTGGACTTGAAAATGCTATTAGCCCACATCTGCTCCAGGGTAGTGGCCAGCTCAGTAAATGCAGTGGGAGGTACTTCACAGTATTTTATACAAATGGCATAGAATAAAGAGGCTTTAGAGTACTTTATAGGAGTTTGCAGTGGTGATAGTAGCCTGACAGTGTTAAGGCTTACAACAGCAAAAAAGCACACTGGGAATTCAAGACTGTCACAGAAGCAGCATACAGCAGTTTGTACCCTGTGTCAGAAGAGAAATGCCCCAAGTTTCAGGTCTGAGAGAATCAGGCTCAGGCTCAGTGGTCGTGTTTCATGTATACTGATAGTATCTGAATGGATGATAATGGCCACTGCCAAAATTCAGTCCAGCTTCTGGCAGCACAGAGAACAGAATGACAGACACAGGTTTTGTTCCTTGTCTTCTTCTGTATCATTTCTGTGCTTTGGCGTAGCCGGTCACATGGCTTTTTGTTCTTTCTCGTATATCCATTTAACAGAGACTAAAAAGATAGCCGTATTTTGGCATCTGAACTCTAAGGATCCCCAAGTTTCTGTCTCTCCCACTACTGGGAGTGAGGGTGAGCAGGATTCAGATGTCAGGATTCAGATACACAGCAAGACAGAAGTATCAAGTTAGGAAAAAATCCCAACTCCAGAGCATGCACACACAAAGGTTGTGTGCCAGCATTTAAAAAAGGGGGTGAGGATCTGTCAACAAGACCCTGAAACAGAAATCAGGCATGCAGTAAAAGGACACAAAGGTAAGTATGTAGACATGGGAGTTCACAGAAAGTGCAGAGAGCAATCTGGGAAAGCAGCTGGAGGATGGCAAAAACCAGTACACAGCATAGCTACAGTCACACGAAGAGCAGAAGGCAGTAAACTTGAGTAAAGGTAATACAATAAAAACAATAAGCAATACTATTGTTTTATCTAACAGAAGGAAAAAAAACATAGTTATTTTTGTTCTTTATTCCATACAAAGGAATTACACAAGACAGGAGATTTTCCATTATTCACCTACAGAGGTCAGTGCTCTGTAAACCCTCATTACCCCAAAATGTAATCTGCCTATATATTATATGCCTGATATATATATATCAGGCCAGATCATTTACCCTTTCAGACACGTATAGATCCCACTAGTGTATTCTTTCTGTTCAATACCACAGTACTTCAAACATTTCTATGGCATTCCAAATAACTTAAAACAATTCACTGCAGAGATTAAATTCTAATGCACAGAAGAGGATATTAAAGCAATAAAAGCTTGTTTCTTGTAGATATTTATTATGTTACCAAATTAATTTAATTGGATTTTTTTTCCATGTAAAGGATTTTTTTTTTTTCTGTTCCTTTAAATACACAATATATATTTGCAGTGTAAATTGTACATTATTCCATTCCACAGTTTGGTAACTGAAGAGATAGGAAAGTAAGCATAATTATTAAAATACTTTTTAAAAGTCTGTTCTCAGAATGTATGAATTAATCACTGGGCTTTGCTGTCACAAAGCATAATTGAGACCAGGGCACCTAAGTATTTAAAATAAAAACAAAATTCAAACCCAACAAATACATACCTTGTACACACAATTCCAGGACAATGTATAGTTTTATTTTACTAATACAAATTAAAAAATTGCCTGGATTGGTGGATTATAGGACACTTCTTTGTTAGAAGAACTTCTTAAGATTTCCTCAGACACACGAGTCATGTAAGAGCACCAAATAGCTGCCTCATAACACAAGCGTTTTTCTATTCTTGCCTTAAATGCATTCTGCTTTTCTGTTTTTATTAATTTTATTTAAAATAAAACCAATAAATACTTCTAAAATTAGATACTTACAGTGAAAATACCCATTAGCTGAGTGTAAAAGAGTCCACTTATTCCACCTAATATTATTAGACCCATGAAGGCAGATATTCTTAGGAGAGCAAGTTCATGCCTAAATACAAAAGCATCCTAGAACAAGACAGAAAGGAGATACTTTAGCACTTCAAAATTAAGTCTCTGAACTGAGTGGAAATACTATGGAAGAGCTACTCTTGAAGACATACAGCTAAATGCAAATACTGGATATTTGAGCTACATTGCAAATCATTGATAAATCTAAGTGCTAAAATTATAAACTAACAATCTTTTGTTTATACATATGTACAGTTGGGGGTTTTTGCCAGACTGTTAAAAAACCTCATTCAGGTATTTAAGGTTTGGGAATATGTGGAGCCAAACGGGTTATTCTTGAATCTTCCATCTCAAACTTTGCCAGATTGCTACACACAAGCTCCAGAACATAAGAAAACCATTCTCCTAAACAGACTCATTTATATAACTCCTTATCTTGGCTTCCAGCCATGGTAAATTTCATTTTAACATCACCCCTGATGTAATAAAAATAACAATATTCCTAGCTTGACTTCCTACAAAATCTAAGTATCTATATAGGATTGGTATTGCTCTAATGCTGTCTATTATCCAACATAAGCTTAACTTCATCATTTAAATTTTGGCATTAAGTCTACTATGGTCACTTTGGATAACAACAAGTTGCCTCACGGTACAGGAGGATATGAATTTACTGTATCAGTTGTTCTGGAAACCTGCTCTCACCCAGTAGAAAATGTGAAAAGCGTAAGAGAATTTTATAGATCTTTTTCAAAGGATAAAACACCTAATTTTTATCACAGGAAAACATTTGTATATGGCAGTTACTGTAGATGTACTGCAAGTTCACACCCCATCTTACCCTTTGATAATGAGTTAACACACCCATTGTCTTATTTATAAGTTACGATTATGTTCTCAAGGCTGTCTTTTGAATGTACACATCTGTTTTTCCACTTAGAAAAGCCAGATCACAGCAGGAAACTATTAAAACCTTTCAAGTAAACTTTAAATTACAACCAGAACATAAAAGTGAACTGAAAAAAAAAATCCAACACTGCTTTTGAACTCTCCTTCTTTACATTCAACCAGTAGGACTTAAGGAAGAGGAATTCTTAGATTCAGGAATACTGGGTTTTAATTAAAGAGAGACCAGTGAGAACAAATAGTATTTAGTAAAAAAGTCTGATTTTAGATTTAAATTAGTTCCACCAAGGTTCAAACTATAAACCTGGGAAAAAAGTTTCTTCACAGCTTTTGTAGCCAGTATAAAGTCAGTATCTAACGACCAAGTAGAAATAACTAGTTAACCACCTAAAACAAAAAACAACCCCCACTAGTCTTTCCTGAACTGGTAAGCCATCTCTTGTTAGTATGCTGTAGAAAATACATGCTTCCCTTCCTTTTGCTTTTTTTTTAAAAAAAACAACCCACAACACAACCCTCTCAGTTAATGAGCTAATTCAAAGACAAACCAACTCAAAATAAATGCATCCATAGTAATCTTTATTTCCCTTTCCACTAGCTCACAAAAGCTTTAAAGAGAAACGAGTTAAGCCACAAGTTCTACTAGCTGAAAAATGTCTTCTCTTCAAGTCTTCATAGGTATGTTGTTTTATTATACCAGAAATGTTTAACAAACTCAAACTCGTCAGAAAACAGTTAAATCTAAAAGGTCCAATAGTGAAGTCACATTCTGGATCTAGCATCACACTCTCCCAGTAGAAAAAAGCTTGTAACAGTTGTCAGCATAACACCCTGTCTCCACCCCCCCATGCCCCACCCCAATACTCTTATTAGAAGACCTCCTCTTGTGCATCATCCTCAGCAGGAAAAAGAGACATGACCCAACACATGACAACAGAAGATCGTGACATAAAGAAGGCAGGTCGCATTTTGTATCTGGTCCTTCTAACCCATGTTAAAACTAGAGGTACAGTTTAGGAATTAATGAATACTACTTGGTCTTTCCTTCCTGCCTGTCTCCCTAAAAGACAAAAGCATCTACCACAGAAGACTGGAAGTTGCTGAATTACAAGTGAGAAGGTGTGACATCACCGGTGCTTTTTCTAGTCATTATACAACCCTAGGGGAATCAAAGTCTCTGAGGCAATGATAAACTGGAAATCAATACTGGGCCCTCACCTGCCAATCTGTACAAGCAGAAGAGTACTTTTCTATAGAAAGCCACCGTTTATGTAGGAATAGAGTCTTCTGGTAATCAGACTTCAGTAACAGAGCCACTTTCACAATTCAGCATTGAAACATATGACTCCAATGCATGAACTCTCTCTTATGGCACAACAGGGTTTTGTCCTGTAGCCGCTTTTTTCCACACTGGGCTAGGCTGACATCTGTGGCCTTGGTAGCCCCTTTCTCCTTTATTTCTGCCAACATCACAGCCTAATTCTCTGTCAAAACTTGAGTTCACATGGGCTGCTGCCTTGTCTTTCTATTTAGCATTTCCTACACAGTTCAGAAGTGCCCTGCCCCCACAGGTTGCAGTTCCCTCCGGTGACTACTTCTACCCATTCATTCAGCCTGCAATGATTCTTGGCTACTTATAAAAATGGATGGAAATGTGAATGATTGAAAGGTCAGCAAATAAGAAAGTAAGTGTAGGTCTGTAGAATTAAGTTGAGGAATGTATTTCAAACTATGAGATCTGGCATCTTTACCTTAACAGGCAATACCAAAACATTCCACAGAAAGACAGGTCTCCACGACAAACTCACACAAGACTACAACGCTGTGGCAAAGCATGTGCCACGTGTTCATTTGTGAGCACTCACTGTTATGGATGATCCCCATGATGAATGCTACCATGTTTTAGGAAAACAGCTTTAGCTTTATGCTATCATACAGGAGAGAAGACAAAAACAGCAATGGGCCCAGGTCAAGATCATAATTAATGATATGACCACTGCTTCCAAATCAACCTTTTTTTTAATCTGGCTTACAACAACAACAGGATGAAAACATTTAATGTGTCCCTGCCATTTGCAGTATTGGGTTATTACTTTCAAGGGTGTACAGTATTCCTTTCGAAACATCAGGCTCTGTATAGAGGGCAGAGTTGTCAACAGGACCAACGCGGGACTATTGTATTTGTTTCAGAAGAGACAAAGTGAAAAACATCCTTCATAAATTATCACTTACAATGTAAGATTCATTTATACAATCTTGATTCTTTACTGAAGCATGATAACCACAGAAATTAATATACTAGCTAAATATATTAAGATACTTCATCTTTCTCTTGGGGAAAGGATACCTCATGTAACACATGCTAACCTGCTTGTCTGTTCTCAGTTGCAAATGCCTGGAATGTCTGTTCCAGTCTGGTGATGAAGTCAGTCTATCAACTTGGCTATCATAAAAACAGTGTAGAATACAGAACAAAGCCAGGCTGTCAGATTATAAAAAGCCAAACAAAAAATACAGACCGCAGGTTTTGCGGGAAGAAAGAGGAAGGAGAGGTAAAAGGCAGAAAATTCACTCATGTTAAAAAAATAATTCACAGAACACAAGCTACATTCTAATAAGCCCTTTTGTAGAGGTATTTATTACTAGTAACAACTGATGTTTGTGTAAAGCACTTTTTGATTCAGGAATATTTCAGGTCTACTAAACGAGTAATTTTTCAAAGTCTGATTCCTGACTTACTTGGTTTAAAGTGACAATGGGAATAAGCACCCTGATTCAAAAAATTCCTGCCTACACAGAGTTCAATCTGAAGTGGAAATTCTGAAATAATTTCAGACTAGAACAGATTTGAAGAAAAAGTGATACAATCTTCAGATAAAAATTACACTGTCAATATATTGTTTCAACAAAAGGTTATCCTCTCAGCCCTTCCTATCTTTTATCTGTTTACTTCCTAAACTTAATTTGGTATTCATATACTGTCCCTTGGTAGCAGGATTAGGTTAGTTTTGCACAACACTAAGGAAAATTTAGGTGTGTTTTCATGTTTTCAAAAACTCTCACATGCTGTAAGTAATTTCATGACCCGAAGAGAAAATATTTCTTTTTGATTCTCTTTACAATACAAATGGGCTTTAGATGATGTGTATTTCCAGATTTTAATTAGCATTAGTTAACACTACATAGTATCAAAATAATTATTACTGTAAACAATGTTCTCACAAAGTCTAATGAATCCTTCCCAACACCTTTTATTTGGAATCAGGAAAGCTGAGTTCTAGAAAAAGCAAGCTGATATTGCTACAATATTTCCCTCCATGATGTTTTCACCTTCCTCTACCAACAGAGCTCAGAACACTAAAAAAAAATCTCTAAGTAACAGTATTTTCATACTATACAATAGATAACCGCAGAACCAGGCACAAGATAAGAATGAGCCCAAGCAAAAGGGTTTAGGGTTTTATACTTAAGATTTTTTTTTGCTGTAACAAACATTCTAGCAACATTTCTAGCAAACAGAAAATCACCAAAGTATCTTTTGCTGAAAAGATCAAAAACCTTCTATGAACCATATATACTGCCAAAGCATTTATTTTTGCTTCTACTTGACCAGCTGTGTCTAGAATCCATGCTAGTACAACACGTAGAGAGGTACTATGTAGTCATGAGAAGACTAGTACTTATTCTTCTCACTATCCACAAGACTGACTATTTCCTAAAAGATATGGACTCTTGGACCTTGTTTTTTAATGAAGATGCAAAATTAAGATTGTTCCAGTTTTACCTTCTGAAAATCACCAGAGCTTGCAGAGGAACTCACATGCTGTTTTACTCGAATTAGATAAGGTGGGGTTTTTTTTCTGCTAGGAGCTCACATATACAATTTAATTACCACTCCCTTTCTAGCAGTAATTGTACTCCTCCTGCTGGACAGACGGCTGCAATAGCCACAAACCATCTTGCTGACAGTGTATCCATTACAAGAGCCAAGAATAACATGAATCAATTTTCTGATATAAGACCTGAAGCTGAAAGATCATATCTCTACTGAAAATGGCTTCCTCCATTAGCTTTAGAGCTATCACCATTACACTATGTAATTAAAAATGTTTGTGTTTTTCTTACTTAATCCTTTAAAAATAAACCCACAAGTTTTCATTCGGAAGGAAATACTAGCATGCATACAGCGATCATATTTTCATAATGCATTAATCCCTACTGTGATAAAATTACTATTTCAAAATAGCATTAAAGGCAATTTTAATTCTACAGCTTCTGTGTTACGTACCATTTTGAATTCAAAGAATAAAAATTAAGATGAAGGCATGCTGCCAAAAAATTCGCAAGTATTTTTAATGAGCAGGAAGTAAGCTAATTCCAGATGGCTGTTTAGAAAAAAAAAATTACCCTTTTTTAAAAAAAATCTGTGCTAAACATTAGCCCCTGTCAATTCAGAAAATGTAAGCTCCAGGTTACAGGCAAAATTTGGACAAAGGATAGTGCTTCTGCAGTCTCTAGAATACTGTAGTACTTCAGCTTTACTTGAAATACAAAGACTAAAAGAATTTTGCAGGGGGCTTGCCTAAAAACCTAGCTAATAGTTTCACCAGTCGTGTTCATTTGATGTCAAAATTACATACTTCTGACAAATTATTCTGCAGCATAAAGTTATATGGCATCATATTCTTAGCCACACTTAAAAAAAAATCATCAGCTTATGGGGGCCCTGATGTCATCTTCCAGGCAGATACACTGACTAGACACCCAAACAAATTACTCTTAATATTCTGTACTTCAGTGTGTGCCCTCTGATCCTGCAGCTGAAAAACTGAGAAAGCTAAAGACTACTGAGTCTGATACTAGACTTAAAGATCTGAACAGACCAGACCTGCTGTGCCTAAGATTTTCTATATGGTAGAAACATATTGAGAGCACAGAATGACACAGAATGTTGTATAACGTAACACAGATCCAGTCTTTCAGAAGAAAGAGTGTCACTGGGAGTATTCACATATGCAAACTGGTAAGGCCAAAAAACCCACAGTTAAAACAAAATAAAACTAAACAGAACAAGCTCTCTCTTTTCTGTGATGATGTGTAAATTCAGGCAGACAAACATGGGACCATGATCCACTCTTTAGGCAACATTAAACAGGGTTAAAACAATTACTGCAAACGTATTCTTCCTCCTAACCTGTCACATCTTCTAAAGATTAGATATTAAATGTAGACTTCTCACTTGAAATTAGCCCAGTTAAACCATCAAGAACAAAGTTTTACATGCATTCATTTCTTGAACTGTTATTATTAGTAACTATTATTACCTCTTTAGAGGTTGTAAACCAGCTGAAGTAAATATGATTTCCCTTTTCCCCTCCTGCGCAGACGATCTCCAAGCAAGCAATTTGGTTCTCTCTTAAAAAGCAAGGCTGACAAACAGAACTTGGGTTTGATACCCTGAGACAGTGCAGTGACTTAAAGTAAGTTAGAGCATCTGGCGGACTCTCGTGACAAAAAGGAAACACTCTCCCATGACACCACACTTCTAGAGAAGCACCGCCAATTTCATAAAAGATTACATCTTTGGAAAATAACACTCCTTCTAGAAGCACTGCAATTCCAAATCCAGTCTTCTGATCAGTATCACTGAGAAGCCTTTGTGCTTGAAACCTGCTAACCCCATGCACAACAAGCCTTCAGAATACAGAACGTGTAAGATTACTCCATCCAGAAATGTAATAGTTTTAACTTAGTTTAGAAAACTACAGAGAAGTTTACAAAGCTACTGAAACTAGAAGCACTGTCATTTACATTTAGATACCTTTCAAAACATCCACTTTTAAAAAAACCAAAATGTAACATATTCATAAGAAGTTTTACTTAGATGACAGATTTATTCACTAATACAGGAAGACTGCAATTTAACTTGAATGCAGCTACAACAAATAAAAATAGCTCTCTCAAATCTCACAGTGCCTGTCAAACAAGGTGAATATGAAAAGCCCATCTGCAACAAACTGGATACTAAGTGAAAAATGGGAGTACTCCATTTTAAGAGACTCATTTTATAGGTTTGTCTCAATTTACAGAGCAGTGTTGATGGAAAAATGCTCCAAGCAGACAGCAAATTGTTCTCTTTTGCATATTTAAATTGAATTAATTTAAATTGAAATATTCATAGAGGCAAAAAAAAATCCTTTAGAATAAAAATTATGTCAAGAGAGATTTGCAAAAATCCTCAACTGTGGTACAGTACTGATAATAAAAAGTTGGTATTTATCAACTTGAACAGAACATTATTATTGGTTCTGGATGACCCAAGGAATACAGTCTTCCTACATTCTCAGCTCTCCTTTGACATATTTCTGCATACATTTTTTTGGGAACATCACATCCACTGCAGACTGACAGAAGAGGAAATAAGCTTGGAAGGCTGTGTCCCATTCTTTTCGAGAAACACAATTTTTCAGGAAGCTTAATATTCTTATAACTTTCAGGATAAAAAATAATACAACAAACTGAAGTTGTTCAACAAAATGGGAAACGGACCTTGCCTTATCCATAACCAGAGGCCAGTCTCCAGCAGCCCTGAAGGACTGGTGTGACATCACCATCAGAGAGTATGTTGGGGTGTGACATCAACACGGAATTAAAAAAAAAATCTGCATTTCAGTACTTGGAAAAAGTCTCAACGAAATTTAGAGTACACTACCAATTTCTGGGATGGTCTTTTTACTTAGGACATCTGGAATGTTATGTAATTCTGGATATGTTTTAAACTTGTTTTCTAGGGTTTTCTCTTTAGTGCACTTGTATTTGTTACAGTCCAGTACAAACACAAAATCCATTTTAGATTCTGGATAGAAAATTTTATGTTTCTGTATGAGCATGAGCTCCTATCATTTGCTTCAAGCCTATAAGCTTTGCTGTGGTAGAATTTTAAAGTATGCAGCAACTTTCATGCAAACCGTAACAGATAAATGAGCATCAGACATGAAGAATTTACAACTTCAATTCCATAATGGAAGAAATCATGTGGTTTTTTTGCTCAATTCCAAAGTGCAAGTCCATTTTCTCTGTTTATGTGTTCAACTGCATCTTCCCAATGACAACATGTTGAAATGTGATCATGGCATAGAGTCCAAGGAAAACAACCCATATTTAATCCTCCCTTAACTCACACGACTTCTTCAATGCAACACAAAATGCTGCTTCAAAACCAATGTGCATATTTCTCCTTTCAGAATGGTAGCATGTTTTTTCTTATTTTTTTTTTTCTTGAAATATCAGCGTTTTTAAATAGGGACTTCTGATAGAAGATATATACTCTGCATAAATTGACTCTGGAGAAAGTAGAAAGAAATTTGAATATACCTAGGGTAGTTACCTTGCTTCTTTCCAGAATTCACTAATCACTTCTAAAGGAACCTATGTGGTTCTGTTCTCCTTTCCTAGATTTATAAGAAAACTAACGTTGTGTTTTTAATCCTTTAGAATGATATTTTGTTGCTTACCGTAATTCTGTTTTCTCACTTGTTAACATACATTGAATCACAGAACAGTTTGGGTTACAAAGGGCTTTTAAGATCATCTTGTTCCAACCTCTCGACTGTCAACAAGCAAGCCAGCAGAACCATGTAGTAACTAGACAGCAAATCATATTACATTGCATAGCTACTTATTTCCTTTGTAAAGAAAACATTCTTACCCATTTTTCTCTTTTCAGAGGCAGAAAGTAGTAATAATGGCAGAAATCAAGTATCAGTGTATAGGTACTAAGGATCTGAGTGTAGAAACACAGCTGTAAAAACAGCCAATGATTGTCTTCACCAACACAATTATTAATCCTGCAGAGAAAGGAAGCATATATAAAAACAGAACTATAAGAGTTTAACACTACAGTGATGATAGTGTGAATAAGAGAATTTATGATTATTTACAGAGCAGATATAAGAGCTACTGAGTAATCACTCCACTCTTAATCAAAGCGATGGTCTCTATGATAAGGATGGAGGTTAACAGGAAAGAGTGGTTTCCTTACACTGCCACTTCAAGTGCAGGCTGCATTACTGAGATCACTTCTCAGGAGACATCTTTCTTTGCATCTTTATATAGCAAACACAGTACTACAATTTTTAAGCAATACTCAAGTCTTTATGATTTAAAATAAGCACTTTCACAACAAAATCAGACAGGCCATGACAAATGGGGCATAGTGTGAGTCAACAACATTTTCAACTCAGCACAACCATTCAGTAAAATAAAAACCAAAACCAGTCTAAAAACCATGATCTACTTCTATTTTTATAAAGTGTACCCCCTCCTATATTGAAATTGTGATCTTTTTTTCAATCCAAGAAACATAAGTATTGTTTAATTTCCCACTAAATATTTTTCCAGCGTCGGAAACTTAATTGCAACAAATGAAATAAGTCCACTATGTACAAATTAATTATGTTGAGATCAGTTTTAGGAGCAAAAATTCCCATTCTTTCACCAAAATATGTGACTTTTCCAAAACTATATGGCTGTAACAGTTTGACAAAGATTAGTTGCTAAACTGCAACAGTTCTTACTGTCAGTTTTATGTGTAGGTATTAAAAAATTTCAAAGCTGTTCTTTTCCTGCTCTAAATTCCTTAGTGATTAAGCACTACCAGGAAAGAAATATGACAAGAAGCAATAGTCAAGTCCATAGATTTTGAAATAATTCATGAAAGCAATGGTAGGTTGTTAGAACAAGTGTCCTGGTCTTACCATGGACAGTGGTGATCCATCCTTCTTACGCAATGTCCACAACGACTGCAATGGTGTGAACGCTTTGGTCTCATCATATTGCATTTGTTACATAATTCCCAATACTCTCGTTCTAGGTGAAAATGTGAAGACAGATTTGAAAGATTTAAACTTGGTACAGCACACTCATGATACATCTATATGAAAATGATTCAAGGAGAAAAATAAAAATCTTACTATGATCTGAGATGGGTTAGCAGCATATGAAAAACTTTTTTCACTGTTACCTTTAAATTTAAACTGGAAGATGCTACCACCACTCCATGACAGTTTTCTTCTCCAAAATCCTCCCTCCTCCTATTATATTTCTAGAAAGTAATTATTTCAGGCCAAAAGCTGTCACATAATTCAACTATATTCTTGCACGTCCACTGTGAAAAAACTTATCTGCTAGATAGAACCATTGCGCAATCTCCCAACCATTCATTTCAAAACCTTCTGAGGAAATACTGCTACTTGAATTTGTGAAAGACAGCTAATTAAAATAAAATACACGATGAATGCTTCAGGACCATCTTCCATCTCAAACCATTTTAAGAGATGCATCTCACAACATGCAATTTTACCCATAGGGCAACTAAAACCCAGAAAGTTGTACTTTTGGATGCCCAATGTAAGATTCTTTAAGCTATCTCCAGAGATACTGAGTAGCTGAAACTACCAGGAGCTACTATAGCTCAGGACAGGCAGTACATCAAATTGCACCACCCAAATTAGGGAAGCCTTTGAAAACGAGAATTCAAATTACATACTCAGAAATTTAATCTTCACATGTGAAACAAATCATGCTAACTCTGTAATACTTCCATTCACAAAAGCATGTATTTGATGTCCTTAAGTAAAATAGGTGCATGACAGGTTAAAAAAGGCCTAGTTTTTAGAGTGGAGCATTCTGAAATTTTAACACAGTAAAGCACTGTCCCTACATAAACAAAATATACTTAGCACTTCTGAGCCACCTGCTGGCAGCTCTAATCTTGTCTTTCTTGCTGCAAAATAACATTTGGACACTGGAACTAAAGAGCCCAATATCTGAGATTATTAAACTACTAATAATGCCAGATGGAAACTGATTCACAATCTGTTGCCATAAATCCAGTGTCACAAAGGTGTCACTCCCTAATAGGGTAGCTACCAGAGGAGTTCGGAAACACCCCAACCTTATTTTTTAATACAATTCATACCATGCAAAAATGTATCTTCCTGTCAACCTAGAGAGTAACAGAGAACTGAAGTGCTACTACAGAACGTACAACAGCACACACAAAATCAGAGTATCACTGCTACAATCAAACTTAAGTGTTCCATCATCAGAACTATCTCTGAAGTATCACCACCACATGAGATGAAAGGAGCAGGAAGAGACTGAACAGCTGTTAAAGGCATCCCTTAACACATCAAGAACATTCTGTGCACAGAGGCAATTTGCACTGCTCCTGGTATGTTGCAGGTAAGTGAACATTCAGTCATACTGTCCATAACTGTACTGAGTGTTGTCGCTCTCCAGCTCAGGTTGCAGAATCCATGTCGTTCTTCCTGCAGCAAGAACTCCAACTGCAGAACCCAAGTCTGAAGCGCTTTTTGTTTCACTGAGTCAAAGGGTCAGTTACCAGGAACAGACAGAACGCTGACACAAAATATTCTGTCATTCCTATCTCAATCTCAAGGAAACACATCACTTCCTACTACCTGCTGCCTTGTTTGTACACATCGTAACCTCAGTGCTGAAGCTAAAGAGATTGTGTTTCCGAGCTCATCAACCCCGATTGTCACTAATACCAGGAAGAGAGACCAGAATGTCACTCCTGGCATCCACCACTGTGCAAGACAAGACTGAAATATTCACCCCTCACTGCATTTGATACATTTTCTACATTCAAAAAGTACTTTCTGTTAACGTGACAACGCTCACACTGTTTAACAGCTCTGCTGCATTCTAACCTGCTATGTAAAAACTCTATGAATTGGCCAAACATCTTAACAGCATCAAACAATTGATAAAAATACTGGCTTTCTCTGTGGAGAACTATTACAGTTTCAAATTTCCTCCAGTTTCTGGAGCATTGGGCACCACACAGAAATTGTGGGATAAGTTTGCAAGGACATAAGGGAATTTTCAATGTGTTAATTTGCTACTCTATAGCAATGCAATGTAATTACTGTCACATTTGCTTGGTTAACAGCCCATACAAACGTAAGTCACTGAAAAAAATGTGTAAAAACCACATAGATAAAATCCAGCATAAGAGTACCTTCTAAACTGTAGAATTGTAATAGCTAAACATTCTTCATTAAATACGTAATATTATGGAAAGCCTGAATGCAAAAATATCCTTTACATGGGAAATTTTCCTATCAGAAGTTCTTACATAACTGAACTTCTGCTGGGAGTCAAATTTTGAAATAGAAGTTTTCAGTCTACACAAGGGAAAGTTCTAGAAATTTGCGATTTTAAAACAGTAACATACCAATTTTAATTTCATTAACCATATTCCCCTTAGCAGATACAGCTCATGGTTTCCATCACATCTCACAAAATTGAATTTTTTCGTAATTATTTTGAGTACAATAAAATAACTTTTATTCAATTATAGAGAAACAATTTCATTTACCAGTAATTGGTATCTTTGGGTTTTCAGGTAGCTTTCCTGGATCAGCTACTGAGGCTCTTAGTAATGAAGCTATACAAAACAATGAGCAGAAGTAATAACCTGGAGGAAAAAAAAAAAAAAAAAAAAAAAAACCACCAGCATTTGTTAATCTTTTTCAGGTGTACAAAATACTATACACTACATAAGAAATACAGACGCTCTAGCACTGAGCTGAAAATTATTCAGCCTTCACATTCAACTCCGGACACATTTTTGGTACTATACAGCCTACAACAGTAAGTACTTCCCAGCCTTAAAGCAGGAGGAAAAGGTACCAGAGAACACTGTTTTGATAGCACCAGCACAAAGGCGCTATGACCTTACCACTGCATTTAACAAGTCATTTCACTGTTTTACCAAACAAGAACCAACCACTCTACACCTCAAAGTCTCTATATGAAAGGCCATTCCCAATGGTCCATCTTCATTTTAAAGCTGGGGTTTTATAGATATAATTCAAGCCTTTTCCCCAGCAAAACCTATTAGCGTAACTCACACTAGCTCACACAAGGGGACACATGACAAAACTATCAAAATTCAGTTTGTTAACCATCAGTACTACCACACCAAATTCTGACAAGCACCATGGACTTGCAATCTGTGCAACCTGTCCTAAGGAACCTGCTTTGGCAGTGGGGTTGGACCTGATGATCTCTTGAGGTCCCTTCCAAACCCTATGATTCCGTGGGCTCGAAATTCTGTCAGTAAGTTCTAGCTACAGGATCTGAAAGCCCTATTAATGCTTTTCCCCAATTTCCACGCAAGTTTTACCCAACACCTTTGAAACAAATGAAGCGTCTCAACTTCTCAGAACACAGAAATGTAAGATACATCCCAGTACTCTTACCTTTCAACATATCCTTTATGTTATTCTTTGGTTTATAACCTCTATAAATGTTAACTACTGCCTACATACTATTTTTACTAGTAGAAGAAAGGGCTAGGTTAATTTGACTTACATAAAATTGCCATTACTGAAATATGTCCCTCTTCATAGTGAGGAAAAAGGATGACTTTTGGGATGAAAATTGTGTTGTACAGCCAGACAAAGATAATCAAGCCCATGCAGCACCAACCCTGAGGGTCAACCACAAAGTGAATTCGTCGTCCCATTGAACACAAACAGGTACGAATTTGTCACAACCCAGGAAGAAAAGATTACCCTAGTGAGATAAAAAAGACTAAATTAATAAGTATAATACAGTCTACAGGGTTCCACATACATTCAAACAGGAAAAAAATTAATGCTTTGAGCTATCGATTCAAGGATTTAAATTAAAACTTACAGACATTTCACATACACTGTTCAGGGAAGAGTACTATTTAATAAAGCTCATATGCTAAAATTTTCACAAGCTTCCCTAGGAATCTGTCATTTTTCCCTGGTTTAAAAAACCTCCTGCATGCCATTTATAGCAAACCAATAGAGAAAAGAACAACACCTTGAAATTTTTCATGTAGATTACTAAGGGGTATATCATACAATAGTAAATTTTGTATGTGTTATGATTGACTTAAAACATGAGGGTTTCCATTCTGATAATTTAGTGTGCTGGGCTAGTTTGCTTTAGACTGAGGAAAGCCCAGCAAGTCTGACAGTATGAACTTCAGAGCTTCACAAAATGCTCTTCATAAAGATGCAGCACTGGTAGTCATAAGCATTATTTACCAGGACCTTCAACAGAAGGACTACTACCGTTACTTGTTTTGTCAAGCTGCCTTTATGTAAGTGTCTTAATACTGCAACCCATAAACCCCAAGCTTCTCTCCATAACCACTATTTTCCCTGATTTCTGGACTTCAGGGAACTTGTGCATTTCAGATGGATTTCCTTCCATTCCTTTCAGCTTCTACTTGTTATACTCAAGATTCATCTGGATACAAGGCAGACATCTCTGCTTCCAGGGGATTTGCTGACTTGTCTAATTTTCCCTGAAGTCACAATTTTTCTGCTTAAAATTGTCCGAAAATGTCATTAATATCATGCTTTTTTCTTTTTCTAGATGTCTAAACAAACTCAGACCCAAATAAGGTATCTGGGGTTTTTCCACACTTCTACGCATATCATACACTTTGTCATAACCCTTTATTTGCTGTCTCCTAGTGCAACAGCATTCTCATTCAAGTATAGCTGAGTATTAAGTGCTTATTTTTGTTCCTAAAAATACATCAAATCTGCTAATACTTCTTTTACAAACCTATCTTACATACTGGATACAACTACTGTCCCCTTAAAACTGATAGCCATAAAAACTATTTAGACCTATGTTTATTTTTTAATTTTACTCCTATGTGGCATGCATGCACCATAGTCTGTTTTATACCTGCTATTAATACTTTACACACTTATGTGTAGTCTCTCGACATACAAATGACATAGTATTATATTCCTGAATTTGGCAGTTCTTACTATGCTTCTATTGTAAGTTAGCTGTGGCAATCAGCAGGTTTAGAACTAAAAAACCATTTTATGCCCTTTTATGCGTGCACTGACAGAGGATCTATCTCATTGAGTAGCAAAGCTGTGGGAAGAGGCAAGCTGTAGAACTTTAGGGTCACTGACAAGAAGATGGACTGGGTCCTCTCCAAGACCATGCAGCTACAGGAACCTGAACCCCCACTGCACTGAGAAGATGCAGCCAGAGCCTTAGTTTGTCAGGCTGGGTAGGGAGACGCTGGGCTTGGTGAAACCTGGGAGCTTGCAAGCTCCAGCACCAGGAGCCTGCTCCAATTGCAGCTGTGATCTACAGAGCAAGTTCTGCACCCTGGAAGCAGGAAAAGAAGGGAGCTCTGCCCAATAAAGTCTCTGAGCCGGCTGTGTCCAAATCCTGTAGCAGTGTGGGCTGGACAGGGCAAGAAACAGTAGTGGGAGCGGGAAGGACAGAGGTTTACTTCTTGACAAGGGCTTGAGGTCTAGGTATCATGGATAGGTTCTTCTCACTGACGCCAGTAGCATGGGTGAGGCCAGGGGAAACCAGCAGCGCATCGAGCAGAATTACATGGCTGGGACTATAAGGGCAGGGCATGGGGACCATGTGATAACTCCTTCATCCTGCTGGTGAAGGTGGAAGAATCTGAGTAGAAGACAGTGGTTGTACAGTTTGTGTCAGAAGCTGGAACTCAGCTTTTACATCCACAGGACTTTCTCTGAGGATCAAGCCGCTGCACAGGGTAAAAGTGTGGACACACCTGACCCAGACAGACCCCCTGGGTATACAGGGATGGAGTTTGGAAAGCCAAAGACTACCCAGAGTCCAATCTGGTGAAAGCTATGAAGTTCAAAAGGAAAATCTTGTGCACATACATCAGCAGTGTAAGGAAGGCTAGGGGAAGTCTGGGCCTGTTGTTGAATGGGATGGAGTACCTGGTTAAATGATACAAAAAGGCTAAAAGCACCCTCTTCACCCTGTTCTTTATGGATAAGACCTGCCTTCTGTAAACTCAAGCCCCTGAGACCAGTGGGAAAGTCTGGAGGAAGAAAGACTGAGGATGCCATTAAGCACCATTTAAACAAAGCGGTGGTAACACTTCCATGGGACTTGAGGAGGTGCCATCATGAGGGTTGCAAGAGCTGGGCCTGTCATTGTGAAGCCACTCTCAATTATGCTTGAATATTTTCAGCTGATGGATGCAGTTCCACAGAGCTCAAGAGAGCATCAACCCTGTTTTCAAGGGCAAGGATGATCCGAGCACCTACAGACCTGTTAGCCTCACCGTGATCCCTTGGAAGGTGCAGCAACTAATCCTGGAAACTGTTTCCAAACCCATGAAGAACAAGAAGGCGATGGTGAGTAGTCAGCATGGATTTATTAAGGGGAAATCATGCAGACTGACAGAAACACAAAAGCAAAAAAAAACCAGGCAGATAGAAACAGTGCTGACCAGTGAGGAATCCATCTGTTTTCCATCTTACCAGACCAGCAGAGATTCCATGACTTCACAGCACTTCCTCAGAAGGGGAAATAACAGCTCAACAAACAAAACAGAGAGATGTAAGTACTGAAATACTTTTTTCCGAGTTACCTACTAAAGTATAATGTGTGAGCAATACAGTAAGAATGCCTATGATGGAAATATATCCTGAATTTTTATAACTCAATGACTAACTTCTGCCTGCATGACATTATTCACTTTAATAATAAAAAACCCCCACAAAACAAAATGAAACACAAACCCCAAAACCCATACCTTTGGTAGCAAGTTCCGTGATTAATTTGGAATTAGGCAAAAAAAGGCCCCATACTCAAGAAAGGGAAATTATTCATCATCATCTTCTTTATCTTTTCTGAAAGAGACAGAAGAGAGTGTAATAATCAACCACCATCATCATTGAAGCAGCATATAATAGACTACCTTCTACTCTATCCTTCATATCTGAACTCACTGGGCACAGCTTGCTTTCAAGCTATTCACAGAGATATCCAGATCCTTTGCCTCTCATGTCTGAACTGACACACTGATTCTAACAAGTGTTCCTCAAATTTCAATCCTAGGCCATTTCACAATTTTAACATAGATCTAAAAGGATGGGAGTGTTCAGAGAAAGGTCTCTATTAAAACTGCACTGCTGCCAGTGCGTTTCAGTTATAACTGTGATTCACCTGCTTCCTGCGTGCTTATTGTAACGACAAATTAAGTTCCATATTTTTACATTATTATTTTGCCAGCATATTGCATAAACAATGTTAATATATTGACTTCCTCCAGCAAAGTGAGCTTTTTTCCCCTCTCCCTCTTGACTAATGCAGCATATTTACACATGTAGGGAAGGGGACAAAATAAAGAAAACCTACACATGCACAGTCTGATGACCGGATAGAAACTACTAGGTTCCAATTTAACTCACAGGCAAGGTGAATTTCTAGTCTCTTTTTAGACATTTTAAATATAAGTATTTACTCTTTCAAATACAGTGTCAACAAAAGGGAAGACTGATCTCAAAGAATTCCGTTGTTAAGGATGCATAAGTTCTGATAAAAGCTACAATATCTAGAGGAAAAACCAGGTTTAAAACAGATCAGTTTAAAAGAAACAATGAAGTAATTTATATCCATATACAGTCACTATTCATACATGCAACAAAATGCTTTTTCTAACAAAACCATTTAGGACAAAGAACACAGCGCTAATGTTAGAGGGTTTGTGGTTTTCTTCCCTCTTAACCTAATGTACAGCATTGTTTTTCTAAGTAAACATCTCAAAACACAAAGCATCTGAAAGCAAACGTCAGCTGTGAAAAGCTTCAGGTTTTCCAAAACGTGAGCCTGTCCAACATGATCATGAATTTTTCTTGCCCTTCCAGAAACATATTTTTACCTCAGGGTGCCTGGAGAGCACTTTTACCTAACCCTTTTCTTTCTGCCCAGGTCATTAATGGTATCATAAATGCAGTATTTGTTCACTACAAATACCTGCAATATGACTTCTGATATGGTGTCCACTGAGGAAGTCAGGCAGGCAGAAAGAAACAAGAAAGCTTTGCACTAACCAGAAAGGTTATCATGAAATGCAGATTGTTTTAATAGGTTCATCTGAATGCAAACAGGGAAAAAAGTATATAGCTTTTGCCCTAGGACTGCCCCAAAACATACTGAGAAAATACTGCTTCACAAATAAACCCAATACAACCACAACCCAATTGCTTATCTGATGAGGCACCACCAGCTCTGGTGACAACACGGTCCTTGCAGTCCTGTGGCTGTTGAACTGATACATAACTAGAAACCATGACCTTTTAAGTTCTGGCTCTCTTTAGCCCTGGACTTCTCCTTCAGGAACAAAAGTAACACTTGTGAGATCTGAACTCCACAACTTTTTTCACAAAACCTTAAGCATGACAGAGATCATTAATTCCCAGCACTGACTCCACACAAAGTTAACAATACATGCTTTATAAAATACACATCCAGTCTGAAAAAACCCCACCAATTCCTAAAAAGGCTGTATTCTAAGCAAGTTAGACAGAAAAAGGAGTGTAGAATCACAAGAGATACACTTGCTGTAATATTTGTGATAGCCAAGGCATGGCCATATCAATTGACAGCCTCCATCAATCTGTGGATCCAAGCTGTGGTTTCAGACATGTGACCTTCTTGAAATCTTAAGAATTACTGCCAAAACTAACACTAAACATACACATCATCACCTCCCCCCCCCCCCCCCAAAAAAAAAATCCAAACTTGAACCAAACAACTAAATTAAACTATGTTTTCAAGAAATCACATGATGTTATCATGCCAGAACAGAATTACCATTATTCCTTTTGCAGCTCTTGAATTTAACAAAACTAGTATCCCAGTTAACACAAGTAGCAGTGTATTTTTGCCACAAGAAAACCCTGCGTACCTGGCATTGCCTGTTTATACACTAGATGGTTGCTAGCAGAGACTGTGGCACTACACGGTTGCTAGGTGGCTCTCCACAGGTTGGTTCAGGTCAGAAAGGCATTCCCACCCAATTCTTTTTTGTAGATAGGATCTAGCAAGGTGTGCCAGTAAACATCAAGTGCATTCATAAAAGATGCCATGCATGCTTAGCCTGCAACGGGCCTTGCCATTAATGTCTACAGACTATATCCTTGTTAATGACAAATTCATCACAACCACCCTCACCTACTGGCGACCAAACTGCTGCCTGTAGACAGGTAATATATGTAACTTCAGCACATCACTGTTTGGATCCTCAGTGTGAAAGGAATTAAGTCCTACAATTTCCTTTTACCAACTACTGGAGCTGGAAAATTAAAGTGCGAACTAAGGACAGTTGGAAGGAACTGTCCTTCCCTGCGCTGTGCTGCTGAAGCCCACGGCCCACAAACACACACGCTTCTTCCCTTACCACCTCAAAAGCAGCAAACGCCCTCATCGCTTAGCCAAAAACAAAACCGAAACCATCACTGGGGATATTCACGAAAGAGGCAACAGTATTTCTTTATTTCGTAGACAAGGAGATACTAATTGTTTGCTAAGGATTTCCCTCCCCGACTCTCCACACAGAGAGGCACTTCTGATGCTAAAGTTAATGCAGGCAAGGCAGGCAGATCTGGCAAAGCAGATCTGACACAGGCCAAGCTGACGCCCCAGCCTGGCTACACGGAGGCCCACAGGCACCTCAGAGAAAGCCCACCCCCAGCCAGCCTTCCCGGGGCCGCGCCAAACGGCGTCCCGCGGGGCAGCCGGCGCTCTCCAACCCAGCACCGCGGGAAGGGCGGCAGCCGCCTCTTCCCCGAGCCCCTGACTCGGGAGCGGCGCCCGGGCCCCTGAGGCCCTGGCACGGGAACACCTCTCACGGCGAGGGGTCGAGGGCGACCGCGTCCCCGCTCCCCGCCACCCCCTTCCCCCGGCTTGGCGGCGCCCCGCCGGCCGCCCGCCTCCCCCCGCCGTCCCCCTCCCCAGGGCACGAGGCGGAACCAACCGTTGGGCGAGGCCAGGAGGAGAAGGGAGGGCCCGCGGTCACGCGCCCCCTTCTCCCCCGCGCTCCATGGCAACCGCGGGGACCACCCCGGCCGCTCGCCGAACGCGCGCCCTGCCGCTCCCAACCCCTTGCCGCCGCAGCGGCGCCGCCTTCCGCTTCCGCCTGCCGGGAACGCGCATGCGAGCCCAGCGCGGCGGGGTGGGGCCAGAGCCCGTGAGGGAGCGCGGGCGGGGGGTTGGAGCCGGTTGGGGTTTGGCTTGGCAGCCCCGGATCGCCTCACGGCCGTGCCGCGGGCTCCCGCCCGGGAGTCTTGCCTCGCACGGCTAGATTCAGCCGCCCGGCGGGCGTGCGACTTCTGCGGCTTACCAGCGCAGGCGGGAGGAGGCCGCTGGAGGAACGCGCTCCCCTGCCTGCCTGGAGTCGGGTGGGCGCCGCCTGACCCGGCCCGCCTTGGAGCACGCACCCGGCTTGCGCTGGAGGTGGGAGGCGCAGAGCGGCCCCCGAGCAGTGAGTGGCGTTGGTCAGGACGGGTTCTCTCTCCCTCGGTGTAGTGGCCCTTTGCAGCTCCTGGCAGGAGCAGCTCTAGCTGTTGTCCGAGCATCGCAGCCTAACCGTTGTGCCTGTTCGTCTCCCTCGCACGAAATTTTGCAAACCATTAAAAGCAATACTAGCTTTCTTAGGAGGCACGTATTTCACCATCTGTACTGCATAATAGCTTGTTAGTCAAGGTAACTGAAAGGCAGCTGCGACCTGCACGGAGGACAGTCCCCATCTTAAAGACCTTTTGCTTCTCAGAATCTTAAAGCCATCCATGAAGAAAAAAGTATACTCCGGGGCTACCAAGGCAGTCCCAGCACCCCAGGCCCTCCAACCCCTCTGTTAAAACCTACTGTTAGCTGGCATCATAAGTAACTGTAGCAAGGTCAACACCAGGGACACCTAGATCACAAAAGAAGCAGATGGATGATGGCATCACAGAACCATAACTATTTTTCAAAATAATTTATATGTGTTAAGTACTGAGCGGTTCAATCATGTTGTATCTGAACGCCTGAAAGGTCCAGGAACCACGTATAAAACTGCATTCAGTGTGCCCTAGGACAGGACACCTGACATGTATGAATAAAGAATGGCTCTACCAATTCTATATTTTGCATCCTAGCCCTGCTCCTCAGTCAGCACAGGCCAGTTGCAAATTTTCTGTGATGCTTGGGTGCTCTGCTGAGCTGTGGCCCTTGCAGAGGGCGTTTACATGGCTGGGGAAGCTGATCTTTGTTTTTAAAAGATAATTCTGACCCGCGAGGGATTAGCAGTGGCTAAGAGCCACAGACAGCTTGTAACAGACAGCGTTTTCAGTGTTCCCAGCTGGGAATCGTGCCTTGAGCACCCATTGCTGATGCACATACATGATCTTTTGGCTACCTAAAGGTATCCCCATCTGTCTGAGTGGCATGGTTCCCGCTGTAAATTGATGGGCTCTCACCCTGGAGCATGTTTCCTACACAATGATGGATGAAATGG
The DNA here is from genome assembly GCF_964237585.1 of Gallinula chloropus. NCBI lineage: Eukaryota > Metazoa > Chordata > Aves > Gruiformes > Rallidae > Gallinula > Gallinula chloropus. Next base: position 34,958,903 of record NC_140089.1, read on the forward strand.
ATGAAGAGTAATGCGGTGATCACCACTGACAGAGAAAACTCTTCTTTTTTACTGATAACATTCTTCCTAAAACTTTATTATAATATGATTTTTCTGAAAAGAGAGTACCTAAAAAGTCAGTTCAGTGTTTAAGTGGGTTTCAAGATTTTGTCAAGGCTTTTGGACCTTAGGATCCTGATTTATTTTTTAGCCTCTGATATTCTTTAGTTTTCCCTATAGCCTTCTGATGTATAGGGCAATTGTTAACATCTCGAGGTACTGTGACCTGAAAATACATATCCTTAGGAGGAACTTTTCGTTTTCTGGGAAGAGAATTAAGCATGTTCCAGGTATAACAGAGGACAGTGATTCCTCCAGAACAACAAACATATGCCTAGGAACAGGTAACACTGGAAATAATATATCTGTTAAGTGGACTGTTAAAACCGTGGGGAAGAATCGCTGAAAAGGCTGTAGTAAAAAAACAGCTTCTGCCTCTCACTCCATGACAAATTTCACATGTGAGTTTCTACATATATGTAAAAGACGTAAGTTTGTGAAAGCTTCTCTCTGATTTGAAGAACAAATGTAGATTTTTTTAAAAAAATAACTAAGGAGTGGAAAGGAAGCCTAGGAATTGGGAAATAAAATAGAAAGATAAATAAAGAGGGACGGTGTGAGTGGTGAAGCTTTCTTGTAGAATGAAAAAGAATCAGTCAATAATGCTTCTAGTCAAATAGCAAGTGTTTGCATTTCTGCAGTGGTGCACTGATAATGGCCAGTCATTAGATATGTAGCCTTGTCAAACAGATTCTATTTCGCTCTTTTCTACTCACTTAGATTTGCAGAGTAAACACAGGTTGTGGAGCAAGGGCAGTAGTCTATTCTGGCTCAGTTGTCAGTGCAGCAGTTCCCATTTGTTAGTATTTCTTTGGGGGAAGCAGGGTGCAGGAGGAAAAGCAGGCAGTCACATGCTGGGCTGCCCAGCTGAACTTGCAAAGGCTCGGACTATAGAAATTCCCTGACGCTTCTGCCAGAGTATCAAATCCAGACAGACAATAAGTCTTTGTGGTGAACTCTGTCCTGAAGGAAAAGAAAACATACTTAGGAGGAGTACTAACTTTGTGTAATACAGACTTTACATAAAGTCTAATGTGGATGTGGATGTATTACACAAAGATTTTTAAAATTCTGCAAAATTAGGAAAATACCCACATTCTTCACTGGCGAATGTTGCACGATAGTGCAGAATTCCTCTTGGAGTTTCTGATGTCTGTGTTGTTTTGTTGTTGCTGTTTATAAATTACCACAGGAGCCACCAGCTGTCATCATATACATTTTATTGGCACTCTGTAAATACTAAATCAGCATGCTAAAATCAAGCCATGTGCAGTAACAGCTGATGCTCTGTTACTGAGAGCACATGCAAGGGAGAGGTATGCACTGTGACTCCCATGATTCTTACAGCTTACAAGTCCCTTGCTTCATGGAACTGTTTTCTGGGATTCATTTGGAGCCCAACTGTGCCCCTTGATCAATGTGCAGAAGAGTGCTGCCTGTGCACAGGTGTCCCCTGGGCTGAGAATTCAGCCTTCTTAACACTCATCTTCCTTCTGAATAGTGTGGTTTGTTACTGCCCTGTCTTTTCTGCAGCACCCTTGCATTGCTGGCTTCCTTGCAAACCTTGCTGACGTACGCAGGAGACACTTGTTAGCTCGAGAATGGGAACAGAATTCTTCATCTCATGACTTGCTGTGTGGAAACAAAACCTGTCCAGAAGTTTTGTAAGACAAAATGTCACATACCGGGGGTGGGGCAATAGATCTTTAAGTAAAGGAAAGTGTTTCTCGGGCTCCATTTTCACTCTGGCCTACTCACCACAAAAATTAAAGGCAAGGTGTGTTTTCCAATCTGTATGCCTTAGTAGTAGGCATGGGGAAATCTACTGTTTCCCCAGCCCAGGTAGGTTACATGGGACTAAAACAAAGCAGGCAGTAGTCTTAATTTTGGGAGCTAATTTTCATCCAGGTCACTTCAGTGGTGTGAGGAGCTCTGCTGAGATGAAGTCCCAGTGCAGATGTCCTAGCATTGATTCTCATAAGGCTTGTCTTCCTCTAAGAGTTGCTGTCTGAAGGCCCAGCAGGGTGACAGACCACTTGGATGCTTCTGTACCTATTTCAACATGACATGAGTTTGAACCAGCTTCAGCAGAGGGTTCAGCTGAGATACTGCCTTGCTCAGAAAGGCAGCCTAGGTACATGCCTGCTCTGTTTGGACACCCTGACCACAGGCTGCAGCCGCTAGCAGAACATCAAGTTGAACTGATGGTAATAACAATACCCTAAACCAGCAAAAGGAAGAGTCCTCCAAAAAGGCCTTGGAGAAGCGTAAGGCCAGCACTGATTTCTCTTCTTAATTATTTTTTCTTCATTTTAGCTTTTGGGCCATTTTTTGATTTTCAAGTTGAAGTGCATTTTGCTGGTGCCATGGAGCACGAGGCACTGTAAACAAGGTAATTTTGTTCTCAGTGTAAATGAGAAACCTTTTTATCCATATTCCCGTGTGACGTACTGTGTCCCTCAACGAATGCCTGTACCAGTGGACTTATGTTTCAACATTGCTGTTGATACTGCTATAATAAGAGGCTTGTAAATGGTTAAGGAAGACTCGTTAGCAGGAACTCAGGACTGACAAAGAAGAAACATCAGTTGAGACATAAGTTTGAGTCTAACACCATATTTTGAGTGAATTACGCACTCAAGCACTATGTGCTCTGTGGAAATAAAATGACTTCTTTGATGACTTCCAGCCCCCCTCCCTCCTTATCTGTTCGAGGAATTCCTTGTTGGCTTGTAATTGGTCACAAATGCAGGCAAAGCATTTCATTGTAACTAGTTCAAGCTCCCTTTGTCCTTGAAGGTATTCAAAACCTGCTGAAACCAAACTTGTAGTGTGGATCAGAGTCAAGGGGTAACAGTCTGCGCGAAACAGCTGGTTACTTGTGGTGACGAAGAGGAGCCATCCGACTTCATCCCCATGACCCTCAACGACCACCACCAAACAGCAGTAGCAGGCGCAGCTGGGAGGAGTTTATGGAAATCACTTCTTGGAACTCATTTTAATACGAAGCAGGACAGGGTATGAATATGTACAGGTGTGTGAGGTAACCCAATAAGTAAGTGTCATCGAACTGTATATAACCAAGAAGAACTGCCACGTTAGTGTGCACGTCCGCAGTGGAGCAACCCCCAGTGCACCCAGCGCTGAACCATTGCAACCAGCAACTAATGGAACTCCCCACCTGACGTGAAGTCAATTCGGACTGATGGAACGCCTCAGCTCCATGGTGGTTGATACTGCAATCTCTCTCTCTCTCTTTCTCTTTCACTCTCTTTCTCACTCTTCTTTCTTCCCCCTCTTCTCCTGCATGCTTGTTGCGGGCTAAATAAAGTGACTTAAACCTTGACTCCGTTTTGAGTCTTAATTCTGTTCCTGAGAATTGCGAAGACCTCCTCACGATAAAGCACCTAATTGGACATCACTCAGGGGTTAAGCCCAGCTGCCCCCAGCCACCCAGAGCAATCTGAGGTCAGTTGGAACACAAGGGGGTTTAACCTCTGCCAAAGCAATCTATCTGATTGCAGATGTGACATCCTGCAGTGGGCAAACTGTCATTTCCTCATGCCTATTCTTTCTCACCTGAGCAGAGGGAGCAACCGTGAGGGAAGATGCTGGGGGAGCTGAAGTTGGTGTCTGCATACCAGATATTCAAGGACTTGGGTTTTACAAAAAAGCTCATGCAAAATATTTGTCATTCACCATCAATGTTTCCGCTTTCCACTGGCATGCTGCCTGATGGAGGACCTGAGGTAGCCTCAGCCCCACCCCTCCTCACCTGCACCACCCTGCACAGCACATGCTCCCAGGCATGATGTGATCACGCAGCTCTGCGGACTGGCAGGGGGCTTCTCCCAGAATGGGGAATCTTGTCGCCGTGCTGTTGCAGCCAGGAGCTAGTACATTAAAGAGAAGGTACTGCAAGAGACTTCGCCACCTGTCAGTACAACATGCTAAAGCTTGTTAGCTGACAGGCATGAGGTTAGCTGTGAATATTTCATAAATGGTGAACAAAGTACCAAGCACAGCATGAAGTACCGAGTGCAACTTCCGAGGCTTTTTCCTGAAATAGATGGTTGTGCACAATTCAGTAAGAGCCACCCTCCAGTGTTTGATGTAATTATGGGCATTAAAGCCAACCGCACAAAATCCTTACTTAAGAGAATAGCCTGTACTAAAGATTTATTTTGCTTAAGCAATTAGAATAAACAGCACTTCTTCTCAGTTATTTTTGAGGTAAATACAGCTATTTGGAAAAGAGGCGTTAGGTGAAACAGAATGACAGAAGTGTACAAACTCCACTTGGGACTGAGCTGAATTTTCAGAGCCGTCTGAAACCATGGCTTAGTCTCGTTCTGTGAGACAGGTTTGCAGAAGGAGAGCTGAAACAGAGGAGTTACCAGTAGTGCCACTGTAAGCGTGGTTAGAACGGAAAAGGTCTCACTGCAGAAAGCGTGCAATCTCCGAATGGACACACAGCTGAACGACAGCCATGCGGGTTTGCTGCTATGGAGCCTTACTGCTGGAAGCACTCACACCGTGACACAGTGACACAGATCACACCCTTCACCTTTCTGACCCACATCATTATAATAATAGTTATGCTGAGGGAGCGAAATTCTGTTAGCCCCTGGGCACAATTTATTCCTAATACAGAATTTTTAAAGGCTGAGAAATCTGATCCAATTAACACATTCTTGATTTTGCAGAATACCGTGCTAATTACATGCAACCAGTCATTGCTGGGTTAATTAACATTCATCCAAAAAACCTAAAGCACTAATCTAATTAGCAATTACTACAGCTGTCATTACCTCTTTTCACCTACTTTTAAGCTGTGCAAATTCACACTAAGAATCTGGTCGTGCACACTCCTTACATGAATAGCCGCCTTTGACTGCAGTAATGCTTCAGCACCCAGAAGGCGCTTTAAAAGTTAGGCTGAATACAGTCCACAATATAGCTTCAGTTCTGCTACCCTTATGTGCAAAAGTCACAGCTTAGCAGCCAGCCATGTCAAAATTATGAGAATGGAAGTTTTTTTTTCTTTTTAATTGACTTGTGATCCAAATTGGAGTGTATGCAGGTCCTACCTTGAAATGGTTCTCTGCAACTATCAAACCTAAAACATACTTGTATTTAAGAAAAAAAAAAAAAGAAAGAAAATGGGGGCAAGCGTTCTTAAATACTCACACAGCTCTAAAAACATGAGTTGACAGAAGCCTCAGAAGTTTTAGCTTTTTCAGATTAAAAAATTAAGTTGTGAATAAAGAGGGGAATAAAAAGTTGAGACATGTAATGCTTTGTGTGCTTTTATTCCTTAGGCTGGATTCAGGCAGTAATCACGTTCAGTAACTCGGAAAGGGTCCATAAGGTGCTGAGGCTTGAACCTTAGGTAAGGCAGGGAGCTGTTTCTTAGCTGTGCCACTTGCATACTTTAACAAAGCACCAGTCATTGGGGCTGATTGTGCAATTGGACATGCACGTGAGGAGGAGCCTCTGCAGAAAAAAGGAGGAGCCATAAAGAATTACTTTGTTCTCTGAAGCGATACCGTTCCGAGCTGGTGCGACTTTGCCTGGTAGAAAAGCTTTTCTTTCTTTGGGCATAACTTGAGCCTGTTTGTGCTCAGTGCAGCCTAACGGGAAGGTAAATTTCGGAATCTGGTGCTAGTTCATTCCACTAGCATCCTGACTATCAGCAGTATAAAGCTAGAATAAATGCTAAGTTAAAATAAGCATTTCCTTTACTGCATTCAATACTGGGATGATAAGACCTGAACAGCTTATTACTTGGAATGACATCATGTATCATACCGCAACATATCAACAGTCATCACGTCCTTAGGGTAAAGAAATAGAGAGGAGGCTCTGTTCAGTTTTAGTAAATGATTTTTATTATGTAAAAACAGGTTTATATATATACAATGAAAGATAACCATATACTAATCTTCAGTTTGTTCACTGCAAGGGAGAAGCAAACTGGTGCAGCAGTTCAGGTCCAGTACCAGAATATCATTCAGATAGTTTTCTGTTAAGTATCAAACATGGGCCATGCTGAACATATTTTTTGACAAGATGTTAAGACACTACCAGTAACAGTGCAGTTCAGATCCAAGGAATTGTTTACCCAACCCTTGCATTGACCAGTTATATCAATATCGCTTTCTAATACACCACTCCCCCCCCCCCCCCAAAAAAAAACCCAAAAAACCTGTAAATATTTTAACAATCGGAGCCTGTGTCTGAGAGTTTGGCAATAGCAGTGGCGCAGATTCAGAGCACTGAAGATGCTGGGTTAGTAATGGGCTGAAGTCTAGAGGCTGGAAGCTAATGGCTGTCTGGGGTGCCAGGTCTGCAAGACAAACCCAGGGAGAAGCAGCTGGGGAAAGCAAAGAAGCCCCCAGTTTAGCTAACAGCCACTGGTGCTGGGTTGGCTAGCATTAGACCCCTCCTTGCAGAAAGTTTTCTTGGCTCTTCCTATAAAGCTGTACAGGTATTGGCACACTGATAAAATCCTTCTGCAGATTTTCTATCACACACATGCCTTTCTTGCTTTAGTTTAGGTGTTGAGAACATTGCTTAAACTTTGTCTTGGAGTCACTACCCATATTAAAATTCATCACACTGGAAAACATGAATTGTTTTTCCACAATTAATTTAAATAATAATAGTAATAACAATCCGTTCACTTACAGTATTTTCTGTGGGAGTATACAATTTAATTTTTTGTTTTTACTCATTCTACTATGTAACACTTTCAATAAAGTGCAGAGTAAATACCAGAGTGTAGAAGGAGAATAAATAGTTGCTGTGGCAAAATATCTTTTGCAACCACTATCTAAGTGTGCACATTGTGAGGTTTATTAGTTTTTGCTGGGAACTGAACAGCTAGGAGCAATCAGAATGACCTTAACTAGTCAGAGCTTTCAATCTGACTTCTATTTTTGCACTCTCCAGACACTATCTTGTTGTAAAAGTAGGCCTGCTTTAAGAGACTAAAGCCTGCCCTGGGTTGCCCGTAAAGCTATATTGGCAGTCCCTGCAAGCAAAGGCAATGTAAACAAATCAATATATTAGATTTTTGCACAGGTAAATCATGCTAGTTCTTCAGCTGTTGCTTAATAGCATCCCAGAAACAGTTATAGGAAGGGTGGAAAATTCCTGAAAGCTTTTCGTTATGAAGGTAAGAAATGTACAGTGATCTCGTCCCCAGTTCTTTAACAGCTGCCAGGTGTTTTTAAGTCAAGTTATTGTTGAAACAGTTCAAGTAGAAGGTTTATATCTTTAATATTTTCATGTAGCAGTGTGATGAAAGTTTGTCTTTTTGCTTTTTTATACTTTTTTTCATTGTCAGATTGTTATGGAGGAGTTAAGAGGTACTTCACACAGGTTAATTGTGCTCATGTACATTTGCATGCAAGTCTGACAGTGGAGATCCAATCTCAGGGTCTTTAATCCTCTGACTCTCACATTTACACTCCTCTACGATCATGACTTCTTTGACCACTGGAACAGAACCGGTGCAGTTGAGATTCAGGCGCTTCATGGAGAATTTGCTGGGCAGGCAATGGGAACAAAACGTATAAAGGCGATCTTCTGGACCAGGAACATGAAAGGAACTACACTTTCCAAAGCACAGTTTGTTCTGCACCGTCACCTTCTCACAGCTCTCGTGAGTAACACCCTGAAACAGAAAGCAGTTGAAGTCTCTGGTACATGAGCGGCCTGTGGACTTCGGTAGAACGCATTAAGGCAAACACACACACCTCTCCCCACCCCCCCACCCCCTTGTTTTTTCTTATCAGAACATTTACTTTAAATATCTTCATTTATTATGTAAAGCAAGTGGTAAAACAAGTGATTTGAAAAATGAACATTTTTAATTCCTGTGGGCAAATCTTAGATTGAACAACAAAGGCAAAATCTGTTTAAACTATAGCCCTTATAAGGTGATGGGGAATATCCAGTAGGTGGGGGTTTTATACTTACCTTTTAATTGTCCTTTGAATTCTACATTTCTGACATGGTTAAGCAATCTTACACATTTAGCAGGACTTAGAACATCATTTTGGCCTGCTGTTCATCTATATATGCACCACTCAACTGTAATCTTGAAGATTTGTCTCCATATGGAAGAAGCATAATATACTTTGACAGATCTTTTTTTATAATTAAAATCTTAGAAGTGCAGTGGAAGTTCTGTAATCTCTTGGTTTGCAAGAATAGCAGTTCCTTGTGGCAGAAGAGCCTATGTCAGCTTGCAAGCTATAAAAGGCTAGACTGACGTTAGCACTTTCCTAGCGGCATAACTTCAGCCGTCCTGGAGGAAGCTTGCCCTATTTCATGGCAGAAACAAGCAAAACAGTACAAATTTCTAGGCCACATCTACACTTACGTATGTCTGCCAGTGAAAGAAATTTAGTGAGGGATGTGAAAAATCACAGCCCTTGACAGACTGTGATTATAGAAGCACTGAGAATAGCTGTTACAAAAAATACAGCACTTTTTTTATATATGCTGGCTACTTGTCTAGATGTTACAGAATGACAGAAGGGTTCATCTGTGCATGGGACAACTGACCAGCACTCCAGCATTCTTAGTACAGGATTAGATGCATGCATCCCGCAAAGAGTCCTGGGGCAAATATTTACAGGTGGGATGTGGTTATCTAACATAGCAGAAAGGAATTCTTGCTTAGCTGTAGGAAGACAACCACGTTCCACCTGTAAATATTTGCCCCAGGACTCTTCGTATATACACTTACATATGTATATACATATACAAGTGTATGTATATATATGTAATTCACATATAAAAACTGTTTAGATGTATATTTATTGAATAGGTAATTAATCACCACTGCCCTGCTTGCTCAGGCTAGGTCAGAACATCTTTGCATAAAAAGAATAAATAACTCTCTGAAAATTGAATGTGTGTTTTTCCAGGGCTATAATTTAGCTGTTTGCCTCATCATACTAAAGCTTTTTCAGCCCTTTTCAGTGGTGCTTTTCAGCCACTTATCAAGTGTGAGTGTTCTGAAGCAGCCCTGTGAAATAACCACGTGTGTCTTTAATTGCTGATTACAGAAGGCAGGGGAAAGGACGTGTTTATTGAGCCTGGATACCAGTTCTTACCTGGGAAAAAGGCAGGGTTCTGCAGTTTTCTTGGTGCATATCGTTGGTCTTGATGGGCAAGACAACCTCTTCAGATGCTGAATTTTTCCTTAACATGAAGTGGTCCCAAAACTTCTTGGCATCCTTCCTGTAGGGAGGTTCAGCCTCCCTCTTGCTGGAATAGTGGGATGGTGAGAAACTTTCCACAGGAGAGATCTCTCTGGGTGCTACCCTGGTTCTCAGGTCTTGGTCTGCATGGAGTTTGGCATTGGGAAGGATGAATCTGGATGATTTTTTCTCCTCTTGCTTCTCACTTCCAGACGCTGTCTGAGGAATTGCTACAAAAAAGCTCGGTTCTCCAGGGGTTTCGTCAACACCTACTGGGTTTTTCCCTACCAGCTCACGATAACTCTGACCTTCCAGCAGTTTTTTGTCCAGATAGAAAAGGTGCTGAAATGGCCACCTGCTTTTTCTTTGTGGTGAATCTCCCCGTGGCTCTGTGGCTGCAAGACATGAGAGCACTAACAGCTGAAGGAGAAGCAGTGACATGATCCTCTGAAGTGCAACTGTGTAGACCTGCTGTGATTGCAGTGAACATTGTGTGCTAGCTTTATACAGGAGCCTGAAGTCAGTTTATGGCTGCAGTCTGTGGGCAGAGGAGGGGAGGGCTCAGGGGAGGTCCCAGTGTGACTAATTGCATTAATTTACAGTAGATTACAATTATGATAGGGGAGTTTGTGCTAATGAAACTCTGCTTTCAATCTGGATTATGTGTATTAGGAGTTCCTATCTAAAATCTAGTAACCCAGGATGGTGTGGGGGACAAAAAGAATCAACAGGAGGAAATGTTTGGATAAGGTGTCTAGTTTAGGCCTAGGAATTAAGGAAACATTTGAGATTGTGTATTAGCATGTTTAATGTGATCTTCATTGTTTGTTTTGACTTTCCATTCCACAAAGTCAGAGACTGTCAAAACAAGGAGTGTTACTTCATCACAACAGGGAAATGCAAGCTGAATCAAGTTTGATACAACGTGAAGCTGGATCTGGAGACATCAAATCAGCCCATGTTTTCAAAAGTTGAGTCTAATTTTAGTCTTTCATATTTGGGATGTGACCCTAGGCCTGCAGCAGCATCCTGCAAACTGATAGGCTGGTGCTCACACACACAGAAGAATCTGGCAGAGAGCACTAGCCCTTGCTTCACCTCCTTCACAGCAGGTTTGCAGCTGCTGGAGTGCAGACATATCACTACCCCCGAATAAAAGGTCCTGGGGTGAGGAAACTCTGTGGCCCAGATTCTCACAGATTATCTGACACTGTTACATCCTGTTCAGGCACCAGAGGCACTATAGGCATCTCATAAAGCTGTTAAGCAAAGTGAGGATTTAAGAAAAACATGATAAAAACGACATTTTATTACTATAGACATCAGTGTCTCAACAGAAATGTCAAAAAACTGCTGGAACCTAAACTGTAGGCATATTTTGCAAAGTTACCATGCTATGAAACATGCAAGAAAAAAGAATCTGACAGAACATCATCCTGAGGGAAGTTTCAGAAGAAGAAAAAGGTATTTTCAATAAACATTGCAAATGCTGATCCTAATCTGAAAATACTAAAAGGAAGTTCTTCAGATGACTTGCCATTTAGGTACTCCAATCTTTACTCACCCCTGTTCCTACCAGGAGTCTGTTAGACTCTAAATTTTTTGTTAATGTCATTATTCTTGAAAACCTATGCAGGCTGTGCTAGATGTATGGAATTAGTGGACTTTCATTTCCAGGTAGTTAGTTTATTGCCTGATAGCCAAAGCAACTTCCTGGCCACATCCTTGTGAGGCACTGATTTACAACTTCAGCACAAAGTTAGTGGAGATGTAGAGCTTTTCCATACTACAGAATTCTCTTGAGTTAAAGTTTGTTCTAGTCTTGAGCTCCATCCTAAGACAGAAGTACATAAATCCCTTCATGGTACATACTGTTTTATCCTGCAAATACAGCACCTAACAAGACTTCAGGTGTAAAGGCACAAAATGTTACTTACAAAAGGGTAGGAAAGAAGGCTAAGGCAAAGCCGTGTCAGCACGTTGTGCCACAAGCCACTCCACGACCCAGAGGCAGGAAAGAGAGATCTCTGCTCCTCTAGGCCAAGCCAGTTACGGTTCATGGGTTTTCTTGGATGCTTTTCACAAAGACCTGGTAAGAACCAAAAGCAGCATGCTGGCACTGGTTCTGCAAGGCCAGTCTAATACTGTTCCTTCATGGAGTAAGCTGGGGCTGCTTTCTGAGAGGCAATGCTGGTTTAGAAAAGGGGCTGGGTACATCTGGGCACAGTTAATTCTGTATTTACATAGTGTATAAGCCTGTTTCAGAGTCAGACGTTTGTGTGACCGTGCACAGGTAGCAGATCTGTCCTCAGCCCCCCGGTTCAGCCAGGAGCCTGCCTGCAGCATGGGAAGAGATCCCAGCTCAGACAGCAAGTTTGGAGGGTCATTCAGGAGTTAAAAATAGCCAGTATTTGTAAGTCTCTTTGCGGTGATATCAACTGCAGAGACTAATAATTGACAACAGGGATTGGACTGGGCACATAATCATTATGTTCCAAATGCAGCTAATCCCAGGTTTCTACAAAAAGAAATGCTGTATTTTTTTTAAAAAAAAAATTGTTTTCCTGCCTGATTACCCTTTCATATAAGCACAGCACATGTTTTCACTGTATTTTGGTTGTTAAGTCTTGTGGCTAAACGCAGCAGTGTCTTTCAAGCAGGCTCTGATTTGCCTTCATAGTAGCAATTTATTCGGGACATTCTGTTTTCACTAGAAATAGTCACCGTGCATGTTTGCCGATCCTTTTAAAACTGTCAGGTCTATAGATGATAAGTGCTATGCAAGTGCAAAGTGGTATTATTAATTTGTTTCAGAGCCGGAGTTTATTCAGTCATTATGGACATAAACTGAGTAATTAGTTACACTGCCAATTGATGCCTAAAAATAATTCTCAGGCAGTGCTTGAATTACTTGCCTACTGTTGAGCTAAATAGTCTCATCATAGCATGATTGATGATTAAATCATTAAAATGGATTTTATGTATTACAGGCCAATTCAACATCCTGTCATTTTCCCAACACATCCTATGTAGACAAACTTGTATCTAGATATATCTTTTACAGAACCCATATGAAGACCTCAGAACTAACGAATTAGCACTATGCAGTTTATTCTCCAATTATTGTACTTATCAAAGAAAGCCATCTGCAGTCTTTGTTTCACTGAGTTTTGGGGAAACAGATCACATACAGGCCTCGGGGGAAGGTTATAATTATGAAACCAAAAGGCTTTTCACAAGGTGTGATATGAAAGAAAAGACAGTAAATCTGTCTAATTTTGTACCTTCAACCTCAGGTACCGCACATCATTAATTCTCCCCCCCTTGCCGTTGAGTTTCCAGTCCTCTGTTGCATTGTTGGGTTTTTTCTTCACTCATTTATACCTTCCTGTTCACATTTCTCTGCTTCTTTCCTCAGTGCTGTAGCAAAAGAACTGAGCACAGTCTGCCAAAATGTGGATGCTCACTGCTGAAAATGCTCGCTTTGTGTCCAGCAGGCCTAGCATATGTGTCCTTCATGTGTATTGGCCTGTGTTCTTGTGGCTGTAGGTATGTATGTGTGATGCAGTGATGGGTTTCTCTGTTATAATTCTCAGGCTGGTAGAGTTTGGACAGGTGTCCACTTCCTGAAGCATCTCCTGCATGGTTCTGGCACTTACATACTGCCTAATTGAGAGGGTATCCAACTCCAAGCCCAGCCTGAGGAGCTGTCTTGGGTTTGTGCTTGGTTGGGTCTGTGTTTGATTGGGTTTGTGCTTCAGGTTGTTAAGCTGTGGGACAGTGAGCCAGGGGAGGAGGAGTCTGTGTAAAGAGATGTTTCAGTCTTCATGGAGACATGTCTGTCTTAGCTTGCTGTGAATAATTTGAGAGAGCAGAGGGGGTTCAATTGAGAACTTTGACAACAGAAAGAAAATGGTATTAACATCATTCAAGAAAGAAAATGGAGATAAGGGCTCTTTTATTACAATAAATATACACCTAGACTTACCTGAAAATTTCATCTGTACAAATATTCTTTTGCTTACTGTTCTTATATCCAGCACCTCAGATACTTCTACTACCTCTGACTGAAAAAAATACATTATCTCAACACTAAAAAAAGCAAACAAACAAACAGACCTTACTGTATTCTTGTCTTCTAACTTTATACCACTTGTCTACTGATGCAGAGGATGGCAGTTAAGCAACGGAATTAGAGTAGCAGAGTAGTCCATATTGCAAGCAGTGTAGCTTCTTCATGGGCAATAAGAGAGAACTGACGTCTGCATCTCTTCCATGAAGGTGATGGAGGTTGGTGAGGGACAATGACTTTACACATTCTACTTCAAGCCAAGAATCATACTAGAATCGAATTTTATGACAATCTTTCTTGAAGTCATTTTTCCTCTTAGATAGCTGCTTGCACACCTGTAACTTCTCTTGATTTTACTTCTCAAAATAAACAGCTTTTTCTCCTCCATAAACATGTCTTGGTAATATTAATTCAGGGATAGGAACATGGACAGAAACAGAATTCAGGAACTGCATAAACAGTAGGTATATAATGCTTAACTGTAAGTGTGTTTCTGCTGTGTCCATCTCAGTAGTCTTTGTCACTAGAAAAGGAAGCTTTTGTGAGATTATGAAACTGAACAAACGCATATTCACCAAAATACGTTGTGGTTTTTATTGTTAACACACATTACAAAGTTAAACATAACAATATATATCGTGTTCCGAATACAAGAATTACTATAGCACCAGTCTTGTGATGTAAATAATACTGAATCACAGTATTCAGTGAATTATATGTAAAATTCTCTCAAAGCTATTTTTTATAATTTTAGAATGAGTGAATAAAAAATTTAAGACATCCAGTAGTCTTCAGTGAGTACAAAAAAAGATGGAAAACATTTTTGTGGGTTTTTTTTTGGTTGGTTGATTGGTTTGGTTTGTTGGGTTTTTTTTGGGGGGGAGGGGAGGGGGAGGTGCACATTAAAAACTTGCTCTCCATGAAGTTAATAACCACACAAATGTTTTAGAATATTTTAGTTTGGAAGAAGTGCTCCTGTGCCCAGCTGCCTATCCATCTTTTTTCATACCCATTGTCTTTGAATCAACCACTTCTCTGTCAAATTTATCTGAAATTTTTCAACAGATTTAAAAGATACTTGACAGGGGGAAATGGTGGTTAAAAGGAACAGGTACACAAAGAGCTCACGACTCCCACAGCTTCATAGAAATCTGAGGTTCCTTTCACTGGGCTGTTGCATCTTGGTTCTGTTTCTTTGAAAGGTATATGGATAGTTCTAGAGAAACAAATCCTTTGTTTATCCATAAAGTGTGGCACCCATAGGTGAACACCAGAATTTACATGTTCTTTGTTCTTTCTTTCAGCGGCTTCAAATTCCTCTGATGATGTTCATCCTCTGAACACTGATTTTCCCCTCAGTTTACTCAGAGTCTAGTTCAAAAAGTAATGAAAACAGGAAAAACTCCCGATATTTTCTCAGGTCTTGTAGGCCCTTCCTTTACTAAACCTCTTTGAGACAAGAACTCCCTGTCGCAACAGTAAAAGTTACTTATTTGTGCTCTCCCTGGTTTTAGTATGTGGTGTGCTTCTAGCTCCCTCATTCTACTAAAAACTGTAAAAATCTTTGAAAAAAAGACTTCATTTATAAGGACAGAGCAATTACAATTTACAAATATACGTTTGGAACAGCTAAGTGTATTGAAAGACAACTCATCAGCCTTTTCAGGGCAGACATATCCTTGCACTGCTACGTAATAATTTTAGCTGTATTAATGTATTGAATTAGATCTAACAAAACCAGTAAACACACTCAGTTCGCACCACTAACAGTCTGTTGTGTACTGGAATCTTCCTTCTCTTCAATCACTTTAAAGGAGCTTGAATGGAATAAGACAAAAGCAAACCCCGGAGATCACTGTTGTCTCAGACTAGGCACAAGTCCTTTATTAGTTACTGATCAAGTAACAAGCACCTCGGTCAAAGTTCCCTCTCCGTTGATGACATTTATTTATTAAAGAATTAAGAGAGGTATTTGAATAATCTCAACAGGCTTTATCAAGACAGCACCAATAAACCCAGCAGTTTTTATAAGGAGAAGGGCCTAAAGAAATAAAAATTTATGTCTAACCAAGCTCTCTTGGTCAATTTTCCCTGGAATTTAAGAACACAACAGCAAGAGATCCCAAGAGTGCAGGGTTGGGTTTTTCCCCCCCCCAGTGAAAACTCTCAGATACAAAAACAGGTCCAGAGGGGTGCTCAGGGGTACTTGGCTTGAGGAATTCTTGAAACAATTAGCCTATCTATGTTGATCTAGAAAATTCCTTAAGCAAAAGTGTTAGTGTCTAGCAACATGTCTAGAAGCTTGGCATAAAGATTACTATGACAAAAAAAAAAAAAAAGAAAATAAAAGAAAGAAGAGAGAAATCCCCATAATATTTGTATCTCTATCTCTTGACAACAGCAGGGGTGGGGAGGCTCTGCCCACCGTGTTTTTCCTCTGTTTGTGCATTGCACTTGTGTTTATCTGCAGCAGCCCTTTCGGAAAGGTTCTTGCTGATATACAAAGACTGCCAGCTCCTCACATCCGTATTCATTCAACATGTCACAGGCAGGGAGGACGGATGAATAACCCATGCGTGCCAAAGGCAGGGGGAATGGATAAATAATCCAGGAAACCATGTCCCTCCTCCCAAAGAGGAGAGGTGATTCTGCGGCGCCTGTCCCTCGCAGGGCTGAGGAACCCCAGGAGGAGGTTTTGCACCTCGGGTGTGAATGCTGTACAGATGTGATCTGTCCAGAGGTGATGGGGGCAAGGGGAGAATCAGCCGCTGGCAGTGGGCAGGCAGATGGGAGGGATGGAGGTTCCTAAGGTACGGGGCAAATTCACTCTGCTTAATGCCACACCAACTGTCACATGCTCACCACCGGTAGAGAGGGGGAGTTGAGAAGAGCCTTAATATTACTGGGTTGGGTTTTTTTAGGAAGCTTATGACTTGTGTGGGGCTTTTTCTTTTTTTAATTTTGAGGCTGGCGGTACGAAGGTCCTAAAGCAAGATTTTTGACAGGTCAGACATGAATTTACTGTAATGTTACAAAATGGTAATACTCCAAGGGCATGTGTTTAAAGTGAGTTAAAATTAAGTAATGGGCAGCTGTTTTTTCCTATCGAATGCCAATTTTTAAGGCTTACCCAGAACTAAATCTGGATTTTTAATTACTATTTTTAAAAACCTCTAAGCCCTAATAAGTAGATTAATACTTTTCCAAAGCCATAGCTGCTTTAGTACAAAATATGTCTCACGATTACATTGGTTTACACACACGTATAAATCCTATCGATGTTCATGTGCCGTTGAATATCCCAAGATAATATTCTAGGATTAAGCTTCAGTATTAATTTTGTGTGTGTGTGTAAATCACCCCTTGATACAGCTTTAGATTTAAGACCTCCCATTATTTAATTACACAAAAAATTACAGCGGCGTCCTGCAACTCCCAGAAAACATTGAACAGTTTTGGTTAGGAATGTGACACAACATGCAGCTCTCCCTGAGCAGATCTGCTGGGATCCGAGGCTGGCCATGGGAGGTAGAAAAAGAAATACAAGGCTTTGCTCCTCCGTAGGAAAAGAAATACAAGGCTTTGCTCCTGTGTCCCTAAATACCGCCGGGGTGGTATTTTCGCAAGACATTTTACTAGGGCATGTACCAAAGAGGCCCCAGTCTCCTGATACAATGTCCCTCCCCTTGTCACCCAGGAGGACCTGCTTTTAAGCAGGTTTGCTGATCCAAGCCTGCCCTCATTTCCACCCCAAGCAGCCGCCTTCTTTTTTGTTACCACCAGGTAAAACTGCAGGTTTTACTGCAAATGAATTAAAGCAACATCCAAATTCACAACATCCCTCCCTTAAGAGTGAAGCAAATTGTCTTTTTCTCTTTTTTTTTTTTCTTTAAGAGAAAGTATTTTTACACAGAAATGTGATGAAAGCCTTCAGGTCTAGTTCTTTGGGGTAAAAAAAAAAAACAAAACATGAGTAAATTACAGATCAAAGTATTTGGGGAGAATTCAAAACCATAACCTGGACTTTATCTTTGCAACTGACCTCTGTTCCTTGGTTATAATCCAATCCATCTGCATCTCTGGCAGCAGATAAAATAAACCTTGCTGATAATTAGGACACTTGTCTAACTGCACACCCTCACATGTCTGCAGATAAATAAAACTGAAACCACATGAATTTCCATGTGCTTTCAAAGAGATCCTCCATGATTTACAACTTTCTTGAACATACGTAGCTGCTCCGTTTGGCCTTCCTGCAGTCAGTTGCTTGCCATTTTCCTCGCTTCTGCACCAATACACAACTTCTTCCCCTCTTTGGAAAGTGGTAGGAACCTCTTCTCCAGTTAATGTAGGTTACAGGCTCTCCGCCGTTCCACTCCCAATGTCCAGGATTGACTTGGTCATTCAAGCCTGCATGAAATCAGTAAGACTAATCAGTGATGCTTATTGTCTCTGGAGCCTGATGGCAACACAAGCATGTTGTTTCATCCCTTAGTTAGAAAAATGCATAAAATATTATGCTGAGAGAAAAAAATCCATCTGGAAGAACACAAGTAAAATACAGTTTAATATTTCATAAGGCCATCTGAATCACAATTAGTGCCATCTGAATAAGGGAAAATATACTTTTCCACATTATTGCCTATCTAGAATGTTTTCTCTCCATCTCTTGCATGTCTATCACTCCCCAGATTTCTTTTTAGATACTTAAGATGCCAAACAGAATGTTATATTCAAGTCTGGGCAGCCTCAGATGCCTTCAGAAAATAAAATCCTGGAGATCTCTGTAGACGTTGTTTACACTGCTGAAATTAACAGTTGTAACATTAGGTTGTGTTAATTAATACAACTTAAAACACATCTTTTCACTTAGTCTCTGAGTTACTGAGACTGAGAAGCGGGTGGTGCGTTTTCAGACATGACCTGTCTTACTAGCTGGAAGAAACCAAGATCAGAAAATTTACTGACAATGGCCTTGTAGTCTTTGTTCTTACCAGAGGACTTCCCTTTCTCTCAGGTTAACAGAACCATGATATGATAAAAAACAATCCTAAACTAGCTGTAGTTTTTTAAAGTTAATTTAGAATACCTAGTAAATCCATCTCAGAAAACTTCTAAGAGCTGAAAACTGCAGTTCACAATTGGATAAAAGAGCTTAGTGCATAGACAGAGGAAGTAGAGGAAACAAGAAGGGTTAGGAGAAAGCAACGGTGCTGGTCTGTGAGCTACAGCAGTCGCAGGTGCAGAGAAGGCCCATCTGAGGCTGAGTGGTGCTTACTTGCCAGCTGAGGTTAAGCCACAGCGCTCATGACAGGAAAGGTACATAATAAGATAATAGACAGCTAAATCTGAAATCATGTGATGAAACCTTATTTAGCTGAACATCTAATTGATTCACAAGATTTACCATACCAGGTGACCACTAACATTAATGTAAATTGACCATTAACAGTAATGTAAATACTTATTTAAAGTAGAGCAAAAAGGTAAATTAGCAGTCAAAAGAAAGGTCAGATAGACAAAAGAGTACGAGCCCCATCAGAACTTATTTTACCAGCTAGCATTAAATGGGAAAGGTCTTAAGGTGAAACCAATCCAGCAATAGGCATGATAAACTCTTTGCTTTGACTTAGAAAATTAGTGAGGTAAATTATGGCTTTCAGTTGATGCCTTGCTCTGAAAGAGTAGAAGCAGAAGAAAGTTGAGGACGATACAAGGTTTGAAACCGGGGCTTGAACTGCCGCAGCAATTTCTGCTTTCCAAGGCACATAGGAACTGCAGTCCTCGGAGGGGCAGCCGGTGTACTTGCCTATCCAAAAGGGCTTCCTCCCACTGAAGTCCCACAGCCACTGCATGTGTTGTTCATTAGCCACACTTGCGAGACTCCCCAGGTATCTAGGCTCAAGGAGAGACGACAGAGTGATTAGCGTTCCACAGAGTGACAGACAGCTCCCATCAACTTCTCAACAAGGGGCACTGATTCCACTATAAAGCATATAAATAACTTTTCATGGGAAAATCACTACTTACTGGCGCAAAAGAATCATTGCACAAAGATAAAGTGTTAAGATTCTGGATCACTTGGAGAGGAACCAAAGTCCTAGGTCTGATTTTTCTAGCAGAAAAATTAAATCAGCTGGGCAACGGAAGTAACTGTGTACAGGAAATGCACACCTCGTTCATAGTCACAAACTGGGCTTCACACCTTTACCACAAATGTTGCTACGCTCTTTTCTTTGAAATAATAATCTGCAGGCACTAAAACCCCAAGCTGCTGAAATACACAGCTTCACCCATGTGGTAGCAGAGCAGACTGCTCCTTTTTAAAATGGTGTTCTGACAGAACTACAGCTTTGAATACCGCAGTTAAAATGCTGGCCATGTTTCAAAGAAAGAGCTACGTGGGTGTAATTTAGGGGTCTGGCTTGGAGTGGTAGCATGGTTCTGAGCAGTAATGTTGGGTTGCCTGCAGTGACTATGCATTTGGTTTGTGCTGGAGAGCAGTTGTGGTGTGTATTAAGCCAACGGCTTCCGCATCAAGCTAATGCATAAACTCTGCGCTGTGTTCGCACCTAAAGGATGCCAACCCCAAAGCACTTGCAAACCCTCATCAAAACAGGTTTTAAGAAAGCCAAAACCTTTTCTAGCAGCAGAGTAAGTTGATGGCATTATGACAATTGTGCTAATATCATGACCGTTTCCAGGTAGTGAAGACAGAAGATCAGTATTACTCCAAGACAGGTTGGCAGCTGTCTGGTAGGGTTTGGGATTGTGCACCCCACTTGTGGAAGGAGCTCACAAAACTTCCCCCAGTGAAACTCCCAGCAGGGGCTGTGACTGTGTCTCTCATCATGGTAAAGATTAATGCACAGTGTTGGTGCCTCTGTGTACCAAGGGTGACATGGTTCCACACTTCAGGACCCATCTACCCGAATCTCCAGTGAGCGGGGAACAAAGCTGTTATGCCAACAAACAAAAGCACTCTGAAAGTTCAGCATTCCATCTACTTCCTGAGACAAAAGCTCAAGGAAAGCAGGCCCCATTAACTCGGGGTGTCCTCCCAGGGTTACTGATTCAGGGGCTGGATGCCATTCCCCCTCAGAGTGACTGTGGGCCCAAACGTGGGGCTAAGAAAAGGTTTGGGCAGCAGTCTCTGTGGCATCACTACAGGCTGAGAAATAACAAAACCAGGGCATTTTGTTTGACTTCTGCCTAAGTACAATCGAAGCCCTGGAACTTACGTTGCTTTAAGTAAGCATAACTCCTGTTGCTTCGGTTGTTTTGGAAAAATGCAAACACAAAAGGGATCAGAGTGTATCAGTAACTGCTGTACCATTTGTGTCGTACAGTGGGGGGTCTGAGCAGGACCAGTTTCAGACTTTTACTTCACTCCCCATACCAAGGCAAGAATTCAGCACTGTGAAAGGGAAGTACTCCAGTAATTATAACATTATCTAATATTTTCTCCACAGGAGTGCTTTCTGAATACAACCTGAGAAACACACGTGACTGAAATGGGAACAACCATTCCAACTGTTACACCTCCTCAGGGGTTTCGAAGTACTGTAGGGAAGTGAGAACAGTCCTGAAGGAACGTACCGCTTACAGCGGTATTACTGGCTGTACCCCTAGGCAGAGCGCCAGACGTAGGAAATTACAAGGTAGTGTTATTTATGGAGTTATGTAAATCTACAACTCGCTAATTTAAATTACTCTAGAGAAGGGGTCATCATGCTTTATTCAAAAACAAAAAGAAAAACCCCCACACAACACTGATTTCTGTGCTAAATAAATGAATTTGATATTCTTCCTGTGTACAATAAATTTTTTACTATCAAGAGTGTCCATCATCTTTACATGGATGATGGACATCTTGTAAAGAGTGTAAAGGAAGTGTTTTGGGTAGCCATTGGGCTTGAAGTAGTATATGCAAACCAGCACAAAGACCTTTGCATTAAATTGCCCAACACGTTTAATAGAACTTGGTACCCTTCTGATAATTCTAACTTCAGGAAAAGCACACTTGACTAGCTACGAAGGCCTCTGCACCACAGGAGGACATGTGATTTGAAGTGCTGTAGTAAATCCATGTCCTGTATTGAGGGTAAGGGGGTAGGGGTGGAGGGGAGGTGTGGGGGTGCATATGGGGGGGGGCAGTCTGAGCAGCTCTGCTTATCCCAGGCTTGTGTTCAATCACCTAGGGAGTAGTTCCAGTGCCTTGAAATAAGTGCCTAGTGTTGCTACAGCACCTCGCAGAATTCAGAACATTCAGATGAGGCTGATAGACTATGCAGAGTTTACAGGAGCCCTGCACATCCAGAGTCATGGCTGAAAGTCTCTGGGTACATGAATCCCTATGCTGGAGTCCTGACCAGTAACACCAGTTAAACCAGTCACTTACAGAACTAGCACAGCACTAGGAGAGGAGGGCAGCCTGGTCCATCCACCGAGCCATCACGAAGGATCTAGCCTATTATTTTAGCTGTCATTCTGCCTGTGATTCCCAAGGACTGAGGCCACAGGCTGCTCATGTACAAACACCAAACGGAACAGCCACTGCCTTAGAGAGCTGTCAGTAAAGGCTCTGGAATCTGACCATATTTGAGATTCAATTAAATGTTCAGCTTCAAGAAGATGGAGGTATAATCTGACTAACAAAGCCGAAGACGTGACAGTGGGCTCTGTCTATCCACTGGAGAGTCCCTTCAGTGGAAGCACTGAAACCATCTCCCATGCAAATGAGTCCTGCTGCACTGACCCTTGGGGAGGACATGTTCCTACGGGATAAACAAGAACTGTAGCACAAATCACCAAAATTGCTGCTAAATCAGGCTGCTGTGGGATCACTCAGCCGTGATATCCCCCAGATGCTTCTCTTCCTGTTGCCAGGGGCCTCTCCATGCATACAAAACAAAGCGAGAGAAACGAGCTCTCGGAGCACCTTTCTCTCGGATGTATTGGGGAAGGGTAAGAAATGCAACAACACAGAGCTGACAGGTTTTTTTTCCACCCACATTATCACCGTGGCATATAGTAACTTGCATCAGGACAAGCACATTCTTGTGTTTGTACCTGGAAGCTGATTAAAAGGTTGGTATGGTATGCCACCTGCAACAAATGGGTGCAATGTGTGTCAAAGCTGATGTGAAGCCCAGATAGGTTTGCATAACCCCATGCACATACGCATAAATTATGTCTTTGCTTCCACAACAAACTGTTGCTTTGATGGAATGGAATCATAGAATGCCAGGTTGGAAGGGACCTTAAGGATCATCTAGTCCAACCTGTCAGGGCAAAAGCACAGCCTAGACAAGATGGGCCAGCACCCTGTCCAGTCAAAGCCTGACCATGTCCAATGTTGGGGAACCCACCCACTTCCCTGGGGAGTTTACCCCAACAGTAACTTGGTCCCATTACCCCTCCTTCTAAAGAATGAGTGTCCATCTTCTTTGTAGCCACCCTTTGAGTACTGGAACATAGTAATAAGGTCACTGCTAAGATGTCTTTACTCAAGGCTGAACGAACCCACTTCTCTCAGCCTTTCCTTATGTGTCGGGCTTCCTTTTGATCACCTTTGTGGCCCTACTCTGAACCATCTCCAACCCTTCCATCTCTTTTCTGTATAGCCTGGTCTCAAGTCCGTCATCTCAGGATAAGATTGTTTTTGCTAAGAAGTTAGGAGGTTGGTCATTTTGGAAACTATCACTGAAACAACTTTAACGATGTGCTTTTTTCCTGTTTTGTATAATAAAAAAGTTTATCAAGAAAATGGAAGTTTCATGCCATTTTTGTAGTAATAAAACCTATTTTTTTTCAAGAGAAATTGGCTGGTTTTGTGAGGGTCAATTCTAAGGTTTTCATTTAATGTCTCAGTTGGATCTACTAGAAAAAAAAAAGCTGAGGACTGGACACCATGCTGATTTTATTTGCTTGTTGCATATATGAACTATTTAGATGTCAGCAGAAGACGTACTAACAACTGCAATACCACAACTGGTGGTGGTGGTGATCACTGGGGTGGGAGATCTGGGCTAAAGCAAAAAATTAAATCTATACAGTTACCTTCCTGTGCAACTTCTAAGCATGTGCCTGGGGTTGTACTTCTGTAAACCAGTTCCGGACGGAGGCCAGGAGCACTCACTCCATTTACCAGGATAAAGCTTTCTCAGTCTATAGTAGTCTGACATTAATTGAACAATCACTGCCCTAAAATACATTTGCTTGTGGTTTCAGTGATAGCCTTGACTTTTCGTGGAGGCATTTAACACTGTCATTAATTTACTGTTGTACAGTTTATAATCTATGTGGCACACCATGGCCTTCAGCAAAGCTACTGCCTACATGTTCGCTTGTGAAAGACTCTTACTGTTCTCTGCAAGCCCGAGCAGCAGTGTTCCAGGTGGCCTTGTGATTCGCTACCAGGAAGTAGCAGCTGCCCTCATGATGACTCCATCCGGAGGGACATTTCTTTCTGCTTGACTCCTAAAATAAAAAGGGAAGAGGCAAAACAGACTCCTGCTCATGGTGATCTAGGTCTGTGCACTAATAGCAAGACGGGATGTGCTGTTTATGGCCTCCCTAGAATTAAATTGAACATGAACTTCAGAATGTATCAATAAAGCTACATCATTGCTTAGAAGATGTAAAGAAATAAATGCCTGCGGAGGGGCCATAATGAACAGCTTTAAAGGTGACATGAGGTTTCAGTTCCAAAAATCCCCTTAAGAGACCACATTTGTTTGGACTCCATTTTCTGTCTCCAGCACTATGTGTGAGGAATGCAGTGCAACAAAATCCAGCATGACATCTTACAAGAGAGATTGGGGTGTGTGTGTGTGTGTGTGTGTGTGTGTGTGTGTGTATGTTTACAGAATACCTAAGTGAACCTCTTTTACCAACTCCCACTCATTCTGCCACAGCCTTCATTCACTGCCTTGTGCCTGTATCCCCACTGTGCTCATGTGCATTGCCCAGGAGCACTGGAAAAGGCAACCCCAGCAATCAAGCCCTCATCAACATCTCTGGGAATCTTTTTTTCTGCTGGCAGCAAACCTGGTTCTGAACAACACCTTTATCCCCGGTACAAGTCAGTAGTTGTCAGAGGAAGGTCCTTTGCTTGAGATTCTCACTCACTGTAGACTCTGTGCTCTGATTTAGCCTACTCATGGTGACATTTTTACCTTGCTTTGGAAATTCCAGAATTTCCATATTATCCCATCACACTGAAATAACTTCTGAGTGTTTTCTTCATAATGCAAGAGCCCCTTTAATTCTGGTGTACAGGCCTTTGGAAAAGAGTAGAAGTCCTGGAAAAAGAAATTTCACTTAAACATTGGAAGGAAAATAATTACACAAAGCAAACAGGCTATGTGAAATGGATTAAATAGGTTTTATTTTAAAACTTTATGCCATGAAAACTCTTCAAGGGCCAAGCTGTTAATTTATCCGTGTATTGAGTAAACTCGGCTTTGGAGTGGGAAGGGTTAGGCTGCAGATCTCAGGGGTGTTAAATCATTTTGGAAAACAGCATGACTGAAAACAGATGGTGGAAATGCCTATGAAACAAGAGGTTTCATACCTGATGTCTTGAGCTTGATTCAAATGCTGGTTCTGCCTTATCAGCTTGTGGGGTTTCTGTCTTCCTAGAGGAGACGACATTTATCTGTGGCTGTGCTTGGTTAATTACTGACACTTGAGCCTTCTTGTTTGCTAATGCTGATGAAGTGTCATCCTCTACTTTGAGTGATACCATCCCGTGATACTTTGTTTTGCAGTACCACACAGACCGGAGAACAGGAGAGGGGAAAGAGAAGGTTAGCACATAGAAGGAACTTTTACATAAACTAAAAATAATAGTAGTAATTAAAAAACCAAGTTGTTGCAAATCAAGGGAAAATGACACTAAAGAAAAAGAAAAATGCCTACAAAAATAAAGTATTGGTCATCACAAATTGTTAAAACTGATAAAGCCTGGAAAGAACAGAATCAGAAAAATCACAGAAATGTCTGAGAGTGATCATAATGTTCTTACTTTGAAAACCACATCAGTTCCATTTCTGAATACAGATGAAGGATGAACCTGAAAAAGGTGGGAAAACAGAATGAGATGGGCACTTTCACGCAATATAGAAACAAAAAGACTTTATGCAAGATTTGGTACAAGATCTAGGCTGCAAATCATGCAGAACATGTCTTGGTATGAATTCTTTCTCTTTCAGAATGGAAGCCAGTCAACTCTGAAATCAGCCATTGAAAGTCACACGTTACAAGTGAGTTTATGAACAGATTCCACTAACTTTTAACATTATACTACCAGAGAGTAACTTAACCACCTAGCTAAACCAATATAGCTTAAGCAGGAAAATCAATGGGCAGGTTTTAAGCAACTGGTCTCTTTTTAAAATAACAGTATTTTTAGCTTTAAAACTTCAGGACCAGGTGCATAGCTTCTATGTGACTTGTTCCTTCTGTCTAAGCCATGATTTAGACAAGATTAGAAGCTGTGTAATTGCTGAATTTGCTCAATGCATGTTTCCTCCCCCAAGTCTGTTTTTCTTCCTCCTCTCTTACATACATGGAACTTCAAAATCAGTATTTTTTTCCTTCTTTGTTTTTTCCATGCAGTTTTTTTGAATAGCCCTCAGGTCTGACTCAAAACAAACTCGGGTAGTTCATGGCTCTTGTATTGTCAGGTAAGATCACTTCAAAAGTATCACAACTAAATGAAGAAATCACATCCCAATAAATCCACAAATCAGTCCATCACTGCACTACAAAAGCGTCCTACCATTCTGCCATTTCCAGTCACTCTCAGCCTGGGTCTTGACCGATTCGCCAAGCTGTGTTCCGGCTGCAGGTCCCCTCCATGCTCTTTCATCCCTTTGGGAGGAGGTGATGGGATCCCTTCCAAGGGAACATTGCCAGGCCTGGAAGCTGATGAGGAGCCTGAGGAAACTGGAAACAGCGTGCCTCTCCCCCAGAAGTCGTGCTTGCTTTGGCCAGAAGAATAGGAATAGCTGCACTGACCTGAAAGCATAAAAAATGGCAGATGGTCAGTTCTAACTGCATGAGCAGATAACTGGTCACGTTGACATGGGCAAAGAAACAGCTTGTCATTAAAAGTTGGATGGTTCTTTCCCTTGATGTGGTTGATTTGCTGTTTGTTCAGTCATCCTCGTTTGTGGGGTTTGCTGTGACACTGACTGCAACTACTATCTGTATATAGATATATTTTTATATATAATGCATTCATCTACCCACAGATCAGAATTTCAACCAAGCACCTGTGGAAAATACCTTTTTTCATGCATAGATTGGGGTTCAGAGTGCTGGTTTTGTGGTCATGGATAGACTGGTAGTTGTAACCAAAGCTGGTGATATTTCCATTGTGCCCAGATAATTTTCTCTTCAGAAACCCAGGACACTATTGTTCCTACAGAGCAGTTGTGTTGGTTAACTTCTGAGTTACATTATGAATGTTAAAGAGAAAACAGATTAGAAATTTTGAAAGGAACTTTTATAAAATAAAGCCTAATTCAATGCTACATGGGTTTTAAAAAATAAGCACCAGAAGAAAAAGCACTCTTCAGCTTTCAGAGAACTCAGCTGCTTTGTTAGTTATTTCTATTTTTTCTACAGTTGCTTCATTTTTGGTATGATTTGAGGCACACCACATCTGATTGCTGAAAGACACAATAGTAATGCAGACATAAAAGCCTAAACTGTAATGATCACTGCTGAGTGCTGAAATGTTGTGGACTGTGTTTACTAAGCATTAGAAAATGTATTGTTAAGAGCTGGGTTTAGTTGTTAGGTTTCTTTTTTGATAGGAAAAGAAATCAGAGGTGTGTAATAACTATTAAACAATAATTGGAGAGAAAATTTCTATTAGACCAAAACCCATTTTTTCCCACTTTAATGAATGACAACTGAACTCATGTTGTTATGAAAAGTGGTTTATTTCATTGTACCCCTCTCATTTCGTACTTGTTGCTTTCTCCATGCTGCGTTTCCTAAGAGGATGCATATGACTGTGTGAGAGAATAAAGGGTCTGCAACTGTCAAGCCTGTTTTCTCTAAAAAGAAATTAAGCATTTTGATCTGAAGGTGAGTGTTAGGAACAACTTGTGCTTGAAAATAAGTAGCTAGTGAGCCAAGATTGTCCCACCTTCTTAATGATGAAGATCAAAAGAGAATACCTCCTTTTGAGTCCAAAATTTTCACTACAGCTTTTGTCTGGGTGCCAAGAACAGCATTCACAGGGGAGTTCAGAACTACTTCAAAGACTTCATCATCTTCCTCTAATCCGTCATAGGTAATTGCTATATTCCACGTCTTGGTTGACACTCCTAACAGAAATAAACATTTTAATTACTCTTTAAGTGCTATTTCAATCAATCGGTGTGTCAAAGAAATATATTAATTAACATGTCTGCAGCTAGAATGGAGTAGCTGGTGTATGCTATTGTGCTCCTACCAACTGACTGGTCTCCCGCTGTTCTGCCAAATAACATTAAGTTCGAATTTGTTCCTGGGCAATGATGATTCAGTTCAAGTGCGCACGCTGTAGATGTGCGAAATGACACATGGATTTAGGACTTTCATTGCAGGTTTCAAGAGAAAATGTGTCATGTGCTTTTTATCCTGAAAGCTTAATTTTAGAGATGGAACAGTTACTGAAAATACCTACGAACAGATCAAAGACTAAGTTAGATTGGAGCACAACCTTTTAGGCAGATTTTATATCCGGCCGCAAAATTTCTACTTGCTTGCTTGCCTGTACTGGGTAACTTCAGGCTTGCATTATGGGAATGAGAAAGATCATTCCAAGATAAAGGACTAGGCTGGTTATTAACCAAAAGGCTACAAAAGTTGTTCAGGAAAAGTCAGAGGCAGCAGGACAGAAACAGATCTCAACATACACATTGCTGTCAACAAAACATCTTGGGAAATGCATCACAAAGTCAGTGCCAACATCTGAAATCAATATCAAAGATTACACGTGCAACATTCCAAAAATAAACCCACAAATCTACACCATTACAACATTTCATAGCCTGTTTCCTTGCTCTTTTCCAGTATGAAGTAATGAGCTAAGAGAAGTTGTCAGTACAAGCAGACCCATAAAGTTGGATAGGATCTTCCTCTGCTCCCTTCCATGGCAATGTATTGGTTGCTGTCTAATGTACCAATCTGTCCAGTCAGTTATCATAGTTGAGGTTTGTCTTTAAAACAACCTTTCAAAATAATGAATGAACACTGCTAACTAATAATTTAGAACTGAGAAACTGATGCTTTGAATGCAGTAATTTAGAGGGTCCTTTCCTAATGCTAAGTTTAAACTAAAGACTTCTGAGGAGACGCGCCTGAAAAAAAGTGTGTGAGGGAGCTCAGCTGGATTAACAGAGAAGCTGGCCAAAAGAGAACAGTGTGCATCTCTCCTGCCCTCGTTCACAATTAGTTTTCATGGGGCTTACCACCACATTCAGAAATACAGTAACTCCAAACTGTCCCATGCTTGGAGAATCTGCAGGGGCCAGCAGACGAAGGAAGTTCTAGTAAAGCGTCTTGCATGAAAACTCTCTGACCATTTCAGTCCAGAGGCTGGTAAATTTGACTGCATAGTATATTAGAGGAAAGAGAGCTGAAACCCTGAGTCAGCACAGTACAAAGGACTTTTTTAAACTGACCTCTTAATATAAAACTAGGAAAAAAAATAAGTGTAATGCTTGTCTCAGAGAGATGCTCATTGGTTTTGGCAGTTTTATGTGTGTTCCAGAAACACTGGAAATTAGGGCAGATTTCCACCTTTCTACACAGTTTGGGGGTTTTTATCTGCTTTCTACTAGGTGTCATCCCTTATCTACCTCTGAAAACTAACCAGCTCATTCTACACCTTTACATAAAATCTGCCTTTCTCAAGATGGGTTGTAGTGGCAGATTTCCAAATTAATCAGATTTGTGACTCTGAATTTAAAGCTCCAAGTTTTTCTATGGGACAGAAAAGCAAGGCTGGGATATATATGAATTCACCCATGGGATGCACAGCTACATAATCTCTGTAGCATGCAATGCCTTTTTCTTTTTTTCAAAATAAAAATCCTAAAGTAAAAATCCAGACTTTGGCTGGAACTGACTTACTACATTCTCAGTTTTTCAAATGCAGATAAGCACTTTTACACTAATTTTTACTATCATACACATGCCATTTATTTCGGCCTTTCACAGATCATGTGTTTTGTCTTCTCTGTAGTGACTTTCTGCCACTGAAATCTTATTTTAACTGATGTAAAGAAACCTTACTCCATTTAAGCCCAAGTAATAAGGATGCTAACTCACCAACAGCCCACCTCACTTTCAGAAAATGTGCCAGTGGCTTTAATTGTGATACATAAATAGGTTTCATTTTCTGAAATGAGAGTTTACAGTTTCAAAATTAATTATAGAATTATTCAGTGTGCTGGTTCATACCTGGATCAAATTGAACAAGCTTGGAGGGTGTCACTGTAAAGTCCTTTCCCAGCATAGCAGATATTTCGCTGACCTTTGGAAGAAAACAAACAGTAAATGCCATGCTGTGACCTATTTCACCCCATTGCTGCATTCTGCTCTGTGCTGGAGCTACTGTGCGCCTCTCCAGGGCATCTCAAAGAGACACGCCAATGCACACATGTGCTTAGGCTGAAAAAAAAAGATAAAGACCTAAAGAAAAAAAAACCTTGTGATGTGCAACTGTTGTTCTGTCCTGGTTTGCAGTTTAAACCTCATAATTGTGTGAAATCTGCTCATCTTAAAATTTTGCATTGTCCCCGCTCGAATTGCTCCGTGACAGCATCAGACAAGACTGCTGTTCACTGTGCCTGGGGACCTGCCCACACCTGATTCATGTACAGGCACATCACAGCATCCTGGATGCCATCTAGGTGATCCCACTCTGGCAGGGGGGTTGGACTAGATGATCTTTCAAGGTCCCTTCCAACTCCTAACATTCTGTGATTCTGTGCTTATGTGATTCTGGAAGACCAGCAGCAGCCTGGCCATGTTTGGCCATTTAGCTCTTTGTGAGGCCTTGGAAGAAGTGTTTGCATGCAGAGCTGTCTGTCAGCACCAAATACTCATTGGAACAGGCATGAACCCATGCATACACAAGTGTGGGGACACCAGCAGCTCCCTGAATTTTCACAGGAGATTGGCAGAGGACACTAGCTTCCATACTGTGTTCATGGTGCTGAAACAAATTTCACTGGTCTTTTTAGCCAAGTGGCAAACAGAGTCGAGTCACTGGAGTCTGTGAAGGGTAGGGTAGGGTGGCCCTCAGTGAATAACGAAATTCCCACTGACTTCATGGAAGAAAAACTGAATTTATGTTTCCAATTTGGTCTGTAATCTTGAGAAACTGTGAAGAAAACTTTTAGTGCTGTTCTAGCAAGGGTAGCTGCAAAATCCTGCAATTTCCATTTCCTGAGGAAAGACAAAATTTGTGAAAGCAAGTTGCACAAAACCTGTTTTACAAAATTAAAAACTGTGGTTTTCAGTGTAATATTTTTGACACAAGACAGATAACTGAAGGTAAGAGGGGGTTCCCTGGTTTTTTTTTTCCTGGGTTGATGGCTGTTGGGGGAAAAATGGGGGATGCTGCCATGCCTGTGGAATTGAAGCCCCTGACTCCTGGCCGCATCCATCCTGAGCAGGGAAATGAGAAGTTCCAAGGCCCCATGTCACCTAAAGCCTGGATTTTAAAGTGGCAAATCCTGGAAACCCAGCTTTGGAGCACAGTGCCAGAGGAAACTGCCTCCTGTGTCACAGAAGGTCGTCAAAACTGCTATGAAATATTCCAGTTTTGGTTAATTGGCATTTCTACTTAAAACTCAGTTCTGACGTGCCAGGAATTTTTCAGTCCTCAGTACTAGCAAGGGCAACGTCCTGGTAAATCTGGTTTGAAAGTCACGGCCTCTTCGCTGATTACCAAAATACCTTTTTAGTCTGAGGAAGGAATTAATGGGCCCCACTACTTGTTATTACGTTTCCAGCTCGGAGCTTGGCGTTCAGCTTTACCTTCACAGCGATGAAGGCAGGCTCTGCAGAGTGTCCTGCCCTGGTGATTTTCAGAGGCACCACTCCCACGCTCTCACACACTTCATATTCTGCCTGTTGCATTTCAATCCGAGACCACCGCAGCTCTAGCCTGTGGGAGAGGAGGGAAAGCCTCTGTGAAGCAAAGCCACCTCGCCTGCCACCACCACCCCCTGTGGCTCCCAGGTTCACCGAGGAGCCATTTCTCTCCTTGCTAACTTAGCCAATACACATACTGAGTCTTTGTTTCCAAATCAACATATTTGTGTGATTTGGCTGATGAGAAAGAGGAAGAGGTGGTTAATAAATCTTCCAGTCAAGCCCTGGTCTAGCCAAGAGTGAGCCTAAACCTTGTTTCAGAAGCAGAAGGGCCCTTCTCTTTGAGAAGAGCAGAATTTGTCCACAAGTAACGCCAAACAGACCAAAATGACCTGTCACTGATTCTTACCATTTCACTTTGAGCCTGTAGGTTTATTTTACTCTCACTCCCTGGCATTTTTTCTGCAACATCCTTCCTGCTTCCCACCTTCCTTCATCCATCCTCTAACCTCCCCCGGCGTGTAGGGCACGCTCTAGGACTTCACCACCTCTGTGCGAGTGCCTTCCCCGCTCCCCTTACTTTAATACTCTATGTGCTCCACTCTTCAGCCATTGCAGTGGCAGAGTCCAGGCACCTCATACACTGGATTTTAGAATTTTAAGGGATGAGAGCAAACGTCAGAGGATCACATACTGCACAGGGTCACGAATAAAGATACCGCTTTTAAAAAAGATGTGGTAAAAATTAGTGAGAGTGAGAGAGGGCTTAAGCAATGAGGTAAAGAAGGAAAATGAGATGTGCTACTTAGAAAATAACATTAGCATTTCTAAAACAAGCTTTTAGGGTTGACCAGCTCTAAAACCAGTGGAAGTTTCCTCCTGTCCTCCCATATCCTCTGATACTTATGGAGTGGGCAAGTCGTTTAGAAACAGATTAGCTTTCTTTTTGCTAAAGATAATGCATGTGCCAGATGTAGGCTGGCAGCATTCAGATAATAGTTGATTCAATTTTAATAATTTCAACATCCAAATCAGACTTTTGAACCAGTGACCATTATGTGATAAATTGGGTTTTTTTTAAAAAAAACTTTCACAAAGCTTTTAAATCCAATATTAGAAATACTACTTTTCCTTTAAAAGCCAAATTCCCATTTGTTCTGATGTCCAGTGTGGCTAACAGATAAATTCTACTTCTTTAAAACTCCTGTTTGCCATACAGAAAGTGCTTTCTCTTTGCTCTCTTTGTACATTGTGTTATGCATTGCTATGTATATAGGAGAGGCCACACTTTCCCACGAGGAGTGGCAGCATTTTAATGGTTGTTTTAATATCCGTGCACCTGCGAGCCAGCACAGAGCAGCTGGGGAAGCTCTTGGGCTGGCTGTGTTCAGATACGTTTGTGTATGGGGACATCTTTTGGCGTGGTGCATAACTGCCGAAATGCTGTCTCCGGCTCTGCTCTCTCCCCATCCTCTCTGTCACACAGCTCTCTACTCCCTTTTCCCTTGCCATAAATCCTCATTTGTGAATAGCCAGTTTATCCCAGGAAAACAGTTCCTCAGTTCTGTTTAAATAAACTGGTTGGACATTTGGGGCTATTTTAAGAAATAAAGGGAAATGTTAGCCCCGCTGCAGGTCTATACCCGCTTTTGGCCTTTATTATCGAAGCACAGTTCAGATGATACCCTAGTCATAGACTCACAGAATCATAGCATGGCATGGGTTGGAAGGGACCCCAAGGATCATAGGCCTCCAACCCCCTGCCACAGGCAGGGCCTCCAACCTCCAGGCCTGGATCGACACAAGGTTGCCCAGGGCCCCATACGGCCTGGCCTTG
This sequence comes from Gallinula chloropus, assembly GCF_964237585.1. Classification (NCBI taxonomy): domain Eukaryota; kingdom Metazoa; phylum Chordata; class Aves; order Gruiformes; family Rallidae; genus Gallinula; species Gallinula chloropus. The sequence goes on from NC_140089.1 coordinate 34,992,240, forward strand.
AACACCTCCAGGGACAGGGAATCCACCACCTCTCTGTGCAGCTTGTTTCAGCACCTAACCACTCTCAGTCCCTGATTTTTGTACGTTAGGCTTATTGTATGTCACAAGGCCATTTTGGTAATATGCTCAATATAAATTTTGCCGGTGGGTGACAAAGAGGATGTGTGCCCTCCAGATCCCTTCAGTGCTCTTTTCTGGAAGTATGGCTCTCAGCTTTTACTGCTTGGAAGCATCCCCTCCACCATGACCTCAAGCTTGTAAAAAACAACATTGCCATTGACATGGGGCAAGAGTGACCTCCAGCTGCAGGACCATGTACATGAATCAGCAGTCCCATTTGTCAGCACCTAGTATCTCAGATCTCCATATGCCCAACTCCCACTTAAACTCCATTATGGTTTTACTGTGAGACCCAAAGGCCCTTGAGAGCTGTGCCCTAGTCTGACCTGGACCTAGCCCTGTGTATTTTACCTCCCTGAGGGGAAGAAACCTTTTCTACTATGCAACCAAAGAAATGGCAGTTTGGGCCATAGCTATCTTCACGTCTGCACAGCTACAGGCCCCGTGCAGGTTGATTTGCCCCTGTGGACAGCGCGCACAGTTCACCACAGCACACACCATCGAGGGTCCCAGATACCTTTGGGGCACCGCAGAGTTTCCACTGGCATCTGTGACCTGAAACTCCAAGCTGTCCGAATTCACTTCCTGTGATAGATTGATGACATAAAGTATGATTTTGCTGTTTAAATCCTTTTGGCTAAATCCTTTCCTAATAAATCCACCTGGGAAAGAACAGAAAAATTCAGTTGAATCAAAAGCCTGTTGAGAAGAACGACATAGCTCATATAGGCTTCTTTCAACATTTGTTCATGTTGAACAGCTAGAAAATTTGAACTCAGATAAACCTGATCTTATAGCTGAACAGCAACATCCCAGCTCATTATTTGCCAATCTATGCCTGTGTGACACGTTTATAAAGTGGCCAAGTTCAATATTAATCTTTTTTTTTTCTTGACACAAGCAAAGATAGTTTCTCAATGGCAGCTATTAACAATCATCTCAATTCTTTGAGAATTCAGGTTTCAGTGTAAAAGTTTCCTTGCTACATTCAAACCTTGCCCAAAGTTTGCTAGGAAATTTAGATTTGCTCTATCGAGCAAATATTAACAGGGTAGGTTTTAGAATCTGCTCTGATACATACCAAAACACAGAGATTATAGAAGACAGTACCTGTTGTTGTATTTTCTAGGTGGCCATAGTGAGGACCTCGTAAAATCTTAAAAATTATTTTGTCATCTTCTGTATTGGGGTCAGATGCCTTCAGGGACCTCGCAGTAATATAGATCCCATAATTCCCATTCTTCAGCAGTTCAACATCAGAAAGGCACTGGAGATGTACAATTTTTGGTGCCATTTTGTCCAAATGATCCACCTAAATCAAAGTTAGACAAATGTATACTCATTTTACAGCATCAGCATATTGCCTGTCCCACTTTTGCTAAAAGCACAGTTGCCTGCTCAGTCTGGCAGTAGCCACTTTGACTAGCAGTCTACTCCAGAAGTCTGGTTTCCATGCAAGGTTTCCAGGTCCCAGCTGGCCAGTCCCTTGCTGCATGCAGCAGGATACACAGTGGAGGGGAACACAAATTCTGTGTACCCCTGCACTGATGTCCCACAATCCCCATTCTTCTTTTTCATGTCATTTTCTTCATAGCAAATGAAAACTCCAGCAAAGGTTTCACAAATCTGTTTTGTGATAACAGGCATGGAAACCAAAGGATTATGATAATCACAGCAACGGAACTGGCCAATATATCTCCTCAAATCTGTGCCACCTCTCACAACTTCTGATGAATCTTCTAACACTCCATAACTGTTGTTGCTGTTTCCATGTCTCATCTTCTGCTGAAACAGCACTCCTCAATCATCATATAATGTCAGATTTTATCATGAAAAGTTAGGAGTCTCTTTGTTAGCACGAGAGTTTTGAAATGTACAGAATTTTGACATACAGTGCAACCAAGCTTGCTTTGTATAGTGAAACATGCTGGATGAATACATAAATGAAGTCATAGCAAAGGCACCCAAGCCTATGACACAGTGCAAAGAACTTGAAAATGAGGGAAATGGGAAGTGAACAGAAAGATCCTAGTAAAGGAAGGAAAACTCAGACCAGGCATCTTACAAAGACTCCCAGAAGGAAGACAGGCTATCCAGTTGTGGGAGGGAAGAGACCATAGATTCCTTTGACATGCATATCAATAGTCATCCTATTATCCCTCACATGAGCATCAGTGGATTGGGTACCAAGCAGGAAAGCTGAGGAGGGGGAAGTTAATTCCTCTCCATAGCTGGGGTCAACTTTAGCACTGAGAATTCTATGTAAAATATTTTAGCAAGTGTAAATACAAAAGTATATACTTGCTTATATATTTATATAAGCAAGCAGTACGTCTTCTCTTAAATACAGCCTCTCTCTTTGCACTCCATAAAATTCTTTGCCTGAGCAATGCATTGTGACAAGTAATTAATTCTGCAGATTAATTATTCACAGAGCATAGAAAGCAAACATTTTCACTGATAAATACCTCAGTTAAATCATAGACTGCGGCAAGTACCAGTTCTCATCAAAATTATGACATTTTCCTCCTTATCATGCTAAAATCATAGACTGCGGCAAGTACCAGTTCTCATCAAAATTATGACATTTTCCTCCTTATCATGCTATATACCTCATGTAAGTAGCCTGTGGTCACACTTGCCTGAATGGTGAATGCCACTGGCTCACTCTGCACCTTCCCATTCACGATGAATCCTTGATTAGTTCTATCTGTTGCCACAAATGTAAATCTGTCAATCTGGGAGTCCCCACCTCGGTGTTTGTATGCAACATCCCTGTTGTCCACGTCTTGCTGGGTGAAATTGTACTGCAGAAGCACAGCGCCTCTATAATAGAGCTGACCATACTGGGGAAGCTGAGCCAAGAGGAAAGTAAGGTTTTCTTTGGCAGTGTCTGGGTCTGAAAGCTGCAGGACATCAGGAGAAAGGAGTGCCATAGCGCCTTTGACTAATCTTAACCCCATGTTCCTAGATAGTGTGGGCAAAGTGTGGTCAACTGCATCCAAGGAGATGATGAATGTCCCATGCTTAGTCCTCAGTCCGTTGCTGATGATGAATCTGGCAAAGAGAGGCAAGGTAGTCTTCAGCATGTGTTCCTGATTCACCATGTACTGAAATGAAATGATAATACACACCTTTACTACAGGACTTGCCTGTGTTGATACTGAAAAAGTAGTAGAGCTGGTTTGAGCTCAAAACCAGACTGTGAGTGTGGTGGATGTATAACGTAAAAGCATGAAGGCAGATGGCCAGGTATATGACAAGAATTACAATGCATCTGCAGGAATCTGCCTAGATGCCAGAGGAATGGCTTTCAGGATGTACCCATCAGTCTCAGCAGTCACAACAGAGCTAATCTAATCTTCTAGCTCGGATGCAGATGGAGCGGATGTAAAATGGTGGGCTGGATGGGGGCCTTATTGCACTCTCTGGCATATATACATGTTCGTACATATCCTTAAACATGGATTCACTTGGTTACCTGGCTGTGGCAACTGAAAGTGCTGGTTTTGTCTACAGCTTGCAGAAAGAGGTGTATGAAGTGCATGTCCTCCCTGGACAATGTGGGGTTTTTTGTTTTCATTGTTACAAGGCTTTTGCACTCAATAGCTCCAAAACTATTAAAGCAAGCTGGGAAAAGATCCATCCTCAGGTCACTTTACAGGTTTGTTTAGTCACTGAGTCTACCTGTAAACTTCTGTGTATTCAGAGGAACTGATTTATGCTTTTTTACAAAACTCAAGTAAGGTTTCACAGACATACTAAGATTCCATGGAGGATATTGGGCAGCATTACACAAGTTGCTAAGGTAATTTAAAAAGTATAGGTGACTATACCATGCATTTATTAATAAAGGATCAGATCTGTAAAGTTCTTTTTTCATGCTGTGAAATTTCATTAATAGCAGCATAGTTTCTTACGGTTCTCTCTGGAGCAGTAATATTTCTTTAGGTATACTAAAGATTTTATTATACTTTACAGTAAATTTTCCTTTCCTAAAGAAGAGAAAAATAAAGATGCCCAAGGCTGGAGAGAAAATCTGTTGGAAGCATACCAGCTGGGCATGAGCTTTTGCCATACAAGTGACAGCATGTTCTGCAGAAATTTATTATCAAATTTTGTTATGGATAAATATAAATATAAAACTAACATTTTACCCTTCAAAATTAATCCTAGCTTTAATTGTCAAGATTATTACTTAAAAATTTTTTCTGAAAGCAATTGCATTGTCATGCCTGTAACAAAAAATCTTGAGTGTATATGAAACTAAAAATTAATTTGAAAATGTCTCATAGTCCTTCATATCCCATCACTGTAAAGTATGTAATAGTTACCTTTTCCATGCATGCAAAAGAATCTTGGAGAACAAACCACCCAGATTTGTTCTGCCTGAGCCAGAACAGAACCTGGTTTGCAAAGGAATTTGCTTGTGGCAGGTTATTCACATTCCCTGACCTCCCTTTTTCTGCCCTCTTAAGATGCCCAGTGCTTTGAATGCACCTACAGTTACACTTACGCACTTGATCTGCTATGGGCCAGTATCGTGGGACAGTTGTTTCAGAAAATGTGAGGGCCAGCCTAGGTGGCTGCTTTCCACTTACCATACTTCTACCATACATGAGTGAAAATGGGAATGATTGACATTTAGATTATCTGTGTCCTCTTGCTCTCTTGACTACAGGCCTCAAAGAAATGTTTAATTAATCACAGGGTGAGAACCTGGCCGTTTGTGTTGTGCCTTGAACGTAAGTGACCTTCAGTAGGCCATGGAGTAGCTTACTGTGTCACACAGACTGTCCATCTAAAACTCCTCACTGCCTTCACCAGTGCTGGATGATTAGGGCTTGATCAGTTTGTAAGCTGGCAGTATGCCATGAAACAGATGGGAATGAGCATAGGCAGACCAGGGACTATATAGCAGTTAGAAATATGTTTACTGAGGATGGTATTCCCAGCTGGGAGCCTAGAGACATCTGTCTGCGCTGACCTAATGCTATTGTGCCAATGGTAAAAGGGTTGTGCTATTAGTAAATCTAGCTGAAATCAAATACAGAACTAGAATAATGATAATAAATACTACACTAAGGGAAAAAAAAAAGGCAAATTTGTTCAGTCAAGATCTTAATCATCTCTCAAAAAGTCTGGAAAATTGCAGTGGAAGTGAGTTTCCTATGGTACTTTTCATGGCTGTAAAACAATTTGGATGATGACTCAATATTTAAGTGAAAGACTTTGATAATTCTGTTTCTGAAACTGAAGATTTGTCTGGTCTTCTACAGAACACCAGTCAGGAGCAAACCTCCTGGCTATATACATCAGACTGAAATTTACAGTGCAAATATTGCACACCTCTTAATTTCACAGGTGATGAAACTGACTGTGTCCAAGACGTCCTTTTTTCTGCACTTTGGGAGATTTTGGTTGTTTATTTCTGGTTTATGGCTGCTTCCTCTTTTCCATAGGAATGGAGAGCAGCCAATATTCTCCTCACTCTGATGAAATTTAGGGGACAACTCTCAGGCACAGCTAGAAGGACATGTTGCATGGTTCGATTTCACCATTACCAACATTTCATGCTTTCTGCAGTTTGATGGCAACAGAGTTGGCTGTAGGACCTACCATCTGTCATGGCATTTAGAAGATAAAAATGGAATCATAAATAGTGCCAGCTCATTACAAAATCGAGCCAGCGTGTCAAAATGGAGGACATTAGCATGTTCTTTTAGTATCCTGCTGCCAGCATCTGATGTCAGGTTGCTAATCACTTGAAGTCATCTGTCCAAACAAGCACGGCCAAATCTTTCTTCCAGGCCAGCAGCACCAAACAATACAGGCAAATTTATGTCTGAAGGAAGTACTTTAGTGAAAAGTAAAAATCTGATCAGTTAATCTCCCCACCACCACCAATTACCCATATAATTAATGTAACCATTCCTTGTTTAGATAATAGTAATATTCTGCCCAATATTTATATGCCTGCACACCAAATTCTTTTCCAAATGATAACATCAATTACTGTGATTAACATAGTTATTGAGTATCACTATCTACTAAAGCATCGCAGCCTTACTTTTATAAGGCTGACTTTCCAGTCTGGCTCTTTTCCATCGGCCTAACCAAAAGACACTGGGTTTATCCACATGCACTGTTTCCCTAGAATTGTTTGGTGTGGCTTTCATTAGTGCAGTATTGAAGTCTTAACTGATGCAGGCCACTCCTGTACTTCCCAGCTAGGGTTGGTATGACTGCAACCTTACTTGTCTAAACTAATTGTAGTTTGGGTCACAGAGTTTCACAATCAAGAAATATAAAGCCTGGGAATATTTGTTCACTTTTTCTATCATGCTCAAACAAATCTCCTAACTAGAATTTCCACCACATTGAATTTAGTGGAAGGAATAGTTTAAAATGTTTAAACCCAGGAAAGTCACAAATTTATTTTTGGCTTAACTCTAAATAATGTCACCTGAGCTGCCTTGGTGCCATGGGGAGGTTTGTTTGATGTCTCTAAGCCTTCCTGAAAAAAAGGATCTCAAACTGGATGACACGTCCTTGAATCTTCATCATGCACCATGGAAGACAACATTCAGATCACGAATCTAGTCATAGGAGAGTGTAAAAAGGCATCTCTTCTGAATCACAGCTCTTAGGATTTAAATCCTTCCTTTTTCATAGTCACAAACTAAAAAACAGGCAGCTTTTATTGTTGTGTGGGGAAATCGAATTTTACATAATGTCCATTTTCTGTCAGAAGCTGTTTTCAGAAGAAATTGCCAATGCTAGGAAGAAGCTAGCATTCTTCCTTGGGAAATATTTTCCTTCTTTCTGAGCTGCTTTTTCTCTGAATTTGGTCCTTTACAAAACTGTTCCCACGACTTTAAGCAATAATACATCTGCTCTGTCTTTACCTGATGATAACTCATTATGCCATTCCACTCCATAGCCAAGCGAGGTTCATTACGGAAGAAAATAAGGAAATGTTCACTTCAGGAGTGTACCTGGTCTAAATTGGTCAAAGGGGAAAGTTCAGAACCAGGTGAAAGTAAACTTAAATGTAACTGGGCTGCTGAACTGTGCCTGTAGGTAGCCAGATTTACCCCAAAACTCCAATTATCTACACAAGTCCTGGTGTTAGAATAGGTAAGTGGACTGGTTTTCAGTATATCAAGAACTACTAATGGATTCAAAAAGCATGTAACCAAATGAATATGATAAATAAGACTAGACTAGAAAGCAGAAACCTGGATGGACCAGGTTTACCACACCCACCTATAGCAAGAAACCAAAGGAAAAATTCCACAAACTGTGTTCGTAGTCCTTCTCCCTGACTTAAATCTTAACAGCTATCCGTGTTTAGGTGCTGTGATAATATTGAAGCTAGCATCATTGAGTGATCATGGCTCTGGCTACAGTTTCAGCATCAATTAGAAAATGCATCTGTTACCAAAGCAGTCATAACTATCTGTATTATAGTAGAAATATCTTTGCTGTATAAATATTGAGACTTCCCACAGAGCTTATGACTATTTTTAATAATTTGTTTTGGGGGTTTCTGCTCATTTTGTGTTGTTTCTTTTTTTTAATACCCAAGAAATCCAAGCGGAAAAATTTAGATAGTGGGTTGTTAGGTCCTACCTGAATGTATCTTCAGGAACAACTGCCTTTGTGTGGTGAACATAGCAGACAATCTGTCTTGCTACATCCATTTGACTGAAGCTCGCAATGGGGATGCCAGGATAGCTGACATACTCTATCTGTCCGTACTGGGGTGGGGAGGTTATCACGTAGAGAAGCTCCTCTGGCTTGTCACTACCATCCAGTGCAAGGAGGACATCAGTTGTAATGTAGCCCTGATCCCCTTTTGGCACTCTGAGAGGTTTTATGAAAACAGCAATGTCTCCTGTGGGATAGAAAAAAAACAACAGTAAAGCAGTCATATTGGATTGTAAGTTGTTCTCTCATGCATTATTTAGCCACAAGCAAGGCATCACCAGTAGAAAAACCACAGAACTGTAGGATTAAAGAGAGATTCAGGCTGGAAGGGACTTGAGAATGATTCTACTTCAACCTTTGGTTCAAAGCACTGTCAGCCATGAGATCAGCTATAACAGGTTGCTCAGGGCTTTATCCCATCAGGGCTTGAAATATGTCAAGGATGGAGACAGCACTACCTCTCTGAACCCTTGTTCCAATCTTAACAGTACCAGATTAACTTGGTCTAATTTAAATTTCTAATAGAGATGCAATAAAGGAAGAGAGAGGACTAGAGCATAAACCTGGGAGGCAGAGCTGGTTTTGAAAAGCAGTTTGCCTACGTTATTACATTCTTGATTTTTTTGTTTTGGTTTGGTTTTTGCTTTGATTTACTCTGACATAGACCTAGGTCCAGAAGGATATTTTCAACTCTATTTTCATGGGAGTCCTGAGAGGCAAGGTACACCACATTGCCTTCACCAGCAGGAACACCAGGGCTCTGGCCAGCAGACAGACTTTTGAGACCTACAGGGAGACTTGCCATGAGCCTATAGAGTGCTCAGGGAAGGATCAGGACATGTACTCTAATCATCTGTTTCAGAAACAGGCACTGCAAAATGTCATGTTTGTCACATCTTTACCCTTTTTCATGTCCTTGATATTTATATAGAAGTCTGTAGCTGGGGATCTGTTGTACCCATCCCACAGATAAAATGTGAAGCCGTCTTGTTTTTTGGACCCTATGGCTGCTGTATGGACATATCTCACAAGGTTCATATCCAGTTCTTCCTGAGTGCACTTCATTCCAGTTTGAAGAGTCATCCAGCCTTGGCCCACCTACAAAGAATAAACATCATTTACTAAGCAGATAGTGTCCCAAGTATCCTTCTCAGTTAATTGTCTTTCATTGCAGTTATGAAGACTGTTAGTGGCAGCTACTTGGCTTCCCTTTTAAGCTATAGACTCTTTCCTCATAGAATGTTTTGAAAGACAGTAAGGAAAAAGGTTCTTTCTGAACCCTGAAGTAACTGAAGTAATGGCTTGTCTCTTTTTTGACCAAGGACTTGCATGCACACACCCTCGCAGCTTTGACACTTGATTTTCCTCCTCCATGGACTGAATGTCCCAGCATCTCTCTCCATTATCACCTCAAATAATCTCTGCAATGCTTTTCACCCTTCCTCTCCTTCTCTTGAGGGTCTGGCCTTTGGTGCCAAAGCCTTTGGGATAGCATCACTGTTTAGTTCAAATGCTTTCAACAATTAAACTGGCCACAGCCATCTACTTCAAAACATGACAAACATTTGGGAGAAAAGAAAGATGAACTTCATTCTACCCTACAAAGAGAGAGTTCTTTGCATGTTTTCTTTTTATTGAAGTACAAAGGCTAACCTTGAGCTGAAGCTGACCATTTTCTGGAAGTCTTTCAAATAAGTAGTAAATTCTCTCCCTGGGGGTGTCTTTATCTTCTGCTGACAGAACAGCACTAGAAATTATTCGAGTTTCACCCATGTTCACCTCTATATCATCCTTCCTGAAAAAAAAAAATAAAAGTCATGTACTGATGCAATAGTAACCTTTCCAACACATAAATTCTCTGCCAGGAATATGGATTACCCAGATGCTGACAGAAATGACAGCTGCAGAAAGAATGAAAGGAGGGTGACTGTTTCAGTTCAAAACAGAAAAAAAGCCAAAACAGGATAGACCAGCTTCTTCTTAAAATGGTGAAAAACAACAAAACAGATACCTACAACAACCTGGGATTTACCACGTCTGTCTACTTCCCTTGGGCCCTATTCCATTTACTTTCATACAATCTATACAAAGGGAACAATGTAAAAAAATAGACTGTATTACAAGTTGCTGCCACTATAGACCATAGCAATACTGGGTCTAATGAACTGATTGTTCATTAGAAAAGACTGTCTTTCAAATGACTAGTCTGTCACTGCTCACCTTAACCTTTAAGAGACACTACAAAGACCTAACTGGTTTCTTCTCTATGGTCCCACTGCAGAATTTTCCTGGGTTCTTAGTTCAGAAAAGCAGGTTAAGACTACTTGCTCCTTGGCAGAAATGGGTATCACTAAACAGAAATAAAATCTGAGGCAACTCTAGGGAAAAATACCCGACACTGTGTGAAATTCTTGCAGAGTCTCGCTCCAGGATGATTCTCAGATCGTGTCTCCTCTGCTTTCATTCTCAGCTAGCAACCATTCTCCAGTTTACTTCTGCACACCCTGATTTTTCACTTTGCTGTCAGCTGTCTTACATTTTCACAATGCACAAACAGTATTATTAGACTACACAAACATTTCAAGGAGGTTAGAGAGGATTCAGCATAGTCGGTCACTCCAGGGATGGGACCTGCTCAGGCTAAACTCCAGTTTCACTCCAGGGATGGGACCTGCTCAGTCTAATCTGTTTAGGGATAGCAGGGCAGGTTGGAAAAGGACAGAGTCCTTAGGCATATGAGCAGCTAAACTCTGTCTGGATGCCACTGAGCATGTGCAATCAATGCTAATTCAAAGGCCAAATACAGCTACATTTTTGCAAGAATTGTAAAGACACGTTCTTCATGTAACAGACCTTTCCTTTGTCACAGAATCACAGAATCGCAGAACTGTAGGGGTTGGAAGGGACCTCCAGAGATCATCGGGTCCAACCCCCCTGCCAAAGCAGCTCCCCAGCTCATATTGCACAGAGAGGCGTCCAGACGGGTCTTGAATATCTCCAGTGAAGGAGACTCCACCACCTCCCTGGGCAGCCTGTGCCAGGGCTCTGTCACCCTCACTGTGAAAAAGTTCTTCTGCATGTTGGTGCGGAACTTCCTGTGCTCCAACTTGCAGCCATTGCCCCATTGTCCCATTGTCAAGCTGCAAGTGCCTGCTCCAAAGCAGAGTGACAACTGAGATTTCCAAATTATTTAGAGATTTTTGAGAAAATATTTATTATTTGTAGGATGGATTTTTTTTTTCTAAAATTTCACATTTGAACTGATATGGCTACGAGGCATAGAAATTTCATGTTTGACAAAATGAAAAGAAAAGAAAATGGGGTCGTATGACAAGGTATGTCAAGTCATAGTAATGACAGACCAAGCAACCTGAATGATTTGCTCATACAAGCAATAAGCATGCTGGAACTATGCAAACAAAAGGCCAGGTGTCTGGCCCAAAGACTCTGAGCCAGGAAAAGAAGATTCAAACAAAAAAATAAGTGAAAATTAACACATTTAGCTGCACCCTGATTGCTGTCTAATCCAACTCAGATTTCTGCATAGCAGTTAGTTGGTTAAGCTCTTCTATCATCACCCACATGTGTCATCTTGAGAAGAAGCTTTCAAGGGGAATGTGCGAGGGCCTTACATTCCCCAAGGGCACTCCTTGCTACAGGATGCAATCCAAGAGGTGGCAGATTGAGTTTTTGGCAATCACTGTGAATAAGAGCTGCTGTTTGCCAGCCAAAAACATCCCATCCCAGATTCTTCAGACCAGAGCTAATGGAGATAAGAGCTGAAAATCCCTGAGATGGAAAGGTGCCCCCAGTTACAAGTATTGTCAAATGTTCACCTGTAAAACACAGCAGTGGCATAAGGGAGCTGCTACCCTACAGCAAAGATGTAGTGACGTAAAGTGGCAGCTAAACCACTTCAATGCCAAGCAGAACATGTTTCCTTAAAGCACTACTACTGAACTGCTGGCAGCTTACTGCATCTCAGTGGAAGAATAACAGGCAAGAAGCAGTAACTTCTTATAATGAAATAGCTATTTTGCAAGTAGATGGCTCACTATGTGCTACTGTTCATCACAGAAATAGCAAATGGTGAGATCTGGCATCACCAGGCAAGGCAGCAACAGTTTCTGGATCCAGATGGGCAAAGTTTGATTTCTTGCACTCCATCACTATCCTTCAGAAAGGGTGGAAAATTACATATCAAGCTTTACCATGTGAGGAACCAATAGGCAATTGTCAGTGATGAATACATAAACTATACCCTTTATTTAAACTAGAAATTAAACTTCTTGGCATTATGGAGTCTTTGATAATCTTTCAACTATAAAACTAATGTTTGTTAATGCAGGAAGTTCTACATGGTAAACAAAGCATTCAGAATCCTCTGCAATGGGAAACATAGGTCTGATCTGAAGCTAGGCCAAATATCCTGAGGGATCAGTAATTCCCACTTTAGTGGCAGCCTGCTTAACAGGCTGTGAGTCATTTCAAAAATGCAAACTTTAGAGGTTCAGAGCTATCCCCCCAAAGCCTCCCGTCCCCCAGCTCCCCATCTGTCTGCTTGAGGCTGGAAAGCAGCCAGGAGGACAGAGGCCCTGATGCTCTGGGGCAGGTCGTCAGCTAAAAAATGGGGATCCCAGGGGACAAGATCCTTGTTTAAATGTCCAGGAGGTTCAGCTCTCTTGCAGCCAGCTGCCTATCTGCAAACGGTCTGCCAGGCAATTTCTGACCACATCTAACTCACTTATGACTCCTACCTTTGAACTGTAAGGGAAGTTAGCATGCGCCTTTTCAGAAGCTGAATTATAGCTGAGTAGTAGAGTTTTGTACTAGAAAAGAAGAGAATAATTAAGCTGAAAGGTTTGCCCCTGCGAGGCAAGGGGGCATCAACTCTGCAGATTCTCCAGAGCTGCTTTCAGAGATGTGGGTCAGGGTGGTTGCCGCAGGGAAGGGAAAAGCAACGTAACTGCAGTCAATACCGTGGTGGTCAGTGGTCAGTGGCGAGCAGAATTGTGCAAAAGTCAAGGCTCTCTGGTGTACATATTGAAGTAAGTTGTGAAACCAAAATCAAGCATGTACCCCCCACCTTTTTCTTTTCTTTCTATTATTTTAATACTGAGCACCATTAAAGCACGCCCTTCTTTCAATAAAACTGTATTTGTTAAACAGGCTGATAGACACCCACATGGAAACATCTGTATTGACATTAGTCTGTGACTAGTTGTGGAATCATCTCCCCATCAGTCACCAGTTCGCTGGTTTGGCCACTTTTGGATCATTTTGTCTGAACTCATCCCTCTGATAGAGACAGGAACATGTGGCTTACTTGCTCAACACTGGTTTCTCATCATTAACTGGAATGACCTTTACTGAAATGGTTCTGAGGACTTTGTGTTTCCCATCTGATAGCTGGATTTTGAAGCTGTCAGTGAGGTTTTCCGAATTGTCATGCATGTACATCAGCTTCATTCCTATGAAGGGAATGGGGGTGGGGAGGGGGAGAAGAGACGGGAGGAGAGAGAAATGGAAAGAACAAATAAATCCGACTTCTGCAAAATCTCTCACATCATTTCATTCTGCTTCCATCACCTTTCTTCCATCTCCTCCTCCCATATGCTCTGGTTACAGCAAGCTTGTTTCAGCTACCAGAAGATGAGCTTGGCAAGCCACCACTGTTCATTAATCTAACAACCTACTATTGACTCAAAATGCCAGCCTGGCCTGAATAAGGAGCGACTTCCTGCACAAAAGGGTCTTTGTTGGTCTGAAAAAGGCACATTTCCTCTCTTACTGTCCTCATTTCAGTTTATTTTAATGAAGTGAGACTCTCCTGCAGCACTTTTCTGTGCCTTAAATAATCCTCAGGGAGCTTTAAATAAACCCTGTGGAGGACAGCTGACCATGGAAAATTGGAAGATCTGGGCTGGAGATGGCTTGGTTACCATTGTGAACAGGGAAAGAGAAAACTCAAGCAGTTTGAACAGAGTCAAAAACAGGACTTGGGAAGGCTAATGGATTTGGGGTGAAGACACGATATTTCTGAAGTTTTATATTAGACAGACAGAAGACAAAAATCTTTCCTCAGATTGTGAGGGCTCAACTGCAACCTGAACAGAAGGATTGAATTCATGTGCCTTCATCTACTGATAGATCCCATATTCACCAAATGCTTACAGTCTGGAAGAATCCACCATATTCTTGGTAGTGTTAAATGTACTTTTTGATTACATGTGTACTTGGAAGAGCTTTGCTGCTTCAAAACAGGTAAGAGTCATGGAATAGAATCGTAAAATAGTTTTGGTTCAAAAAGACCTTTAAGCTTAAGACTGTGCCACCTTGCCTTATTAAAGGAATGAAAGACTAATGTCAGAAAAATGCTGCACCTACCATTTTTCAGTTGTTCCATGGAAAATTCATGAACAAGCAACCCATGGATGTGGTGGTCGTGGTTAATTAACTGTTTGTAGTGTAGAATATCATTGCCATGAACTCCATTAATAAGGAACCCGTACCAAGGCCTCTGCACAACCGCAAATGCCAAATGGTCTTGAGGCACATCCAGATCAACTGCATTGATAACAGACACATCCAGCTCTTTCATCTCACCCTCATGAACCTAAACAGGAAAGGATAAAAATGTCCAATTCTTAAAGATATAAAAAGACAAGACATACAAAGAAATTACAGAATTTTAGCATGGTTTCCTAAGTAGTGGGTTTTTTTATATCTGTTTCCTTCATCCCTTTCCCACTAGCTTTTTGAACTAGCTGCTGATTTGAACCAGTTTAAGAGAGAGAGAGTAGTAGACAGTTTCAGTGGTGAAAAAGTGAGATAAGGAGTTCATATCTGCTCCAATTCATAGAAAAGCTGTTAGGTGAGTAAACTTCATATTATGTGCTAGGGAATGCATAGATGAGAAAGCCTTTCAAAGCATAAATAAATATAAAAATGTGGACACACATAAATTTGTACACTTACACACGCACATTTTACTTTACAGTAAGATAATCTTAGACTGCCCTAGCATGGTGGTCACATAATTATTATTTATATTAAAAGCAATCATAAGATAAGGGAGAGGCTGTGACAAAAAATTATAAAACCTCTTGAGATTTAGTTTATTTCAAGATTTGAGCCTGTTTTTTACTTAACTGCAAGTTACCAAACAGGGCTGTGCACTGCTCCAGTCCCACTGAATCTCTGCCTTACAGGTTTAGATGTGATTTAACTGGGATATTTTCTGGACTAGGCTGAAGTACACAAAGTAAGGGAAAGATACAGAGGTGACCAGGTGTCAGAATAATGCTCTTATTTATGTTAAAGAATGTTTTTCAGTATAAAACAATTCTACGACAGGCATTTGGATTGTCTTCTTACAGTAATGTTCCTTGCTATGAATTCAGGGACTTCATCATTGGTTGGGTTGATCAGCACAAAAAATGGAGTCTCTGCTGAGCGATGCAGCCCATCAGTGACATAAAGCACAAAGTGATCTGCTGTTGGCTCCATTCGCACATGCCTGGCTTGTACATAGTTTATGTTCAGGGCTTTCAGGTGCTTCAGCTGAAATGAAGCTAGGGATTTTAAAAAGATAATGAGTTAGCACAATCTTTCCCTGCCTTATGGCCTTAAGTATCATCAAAATATCTGAAACTATCTTTCTTCAAAGCACAACTTGTATTTGATAAGTTTTCAGTCGTTTCCTGGCTAAAAAAGTTACACTGCACATTACCACAGGACACATGCCCTTCCCCTGAAACAAAAATGCATCCTTCTGCTTCTTGTGGGACTGCATGACTTCGTATTTCTCAGTTCAGTATGCAGAACTGAGCACAGATAAAAAGACCCAAACAACAGGTAGGAAAATATCTGAGGTTGGAGTAATGACATTGATTGTTACTTGACTGACAGACTGGGAAAATGGGGACCAAAAGGCTCAGTAATTCTGAGTTTCCAGCTGGAGACACAGGTAAAAAGCTGGTGGCGTTATAGATCATGCCATAATCTGTTCTGCTGAGGATGAATCTGCCAAGCAATGTTTGAAAGTAGACAAGAAAAGAGACCCAAGTCAATCACCATCTTTATCAGTTTTGTAACTTTGCCTCGGAAAACTAGCATGGGACCCAGGCTTTTCAAATTCTCAGCAACAGCACTTAATTGACAGACGTCTCATTGAAGGGAAGCACCTGCGTTGTGCATGGGAGATTGAAGGGGGAGGCAGAGAGAACAGATTAATGTCTCCCGTCCCCACTTCTAATAGATTGCAGCTGGAATGCATAAAACAAGGATTGGTTTGTTTACTTCAAGTGCCAGTTCTTCACATTTCCAGATCTGCAGTCTCCCTTTGAACTCCTCCCGCACAGTCCCACCGCTCTTCATTTGCCAGCACCTGCTTTCCTCAGTAAGCCGATGTTAATGTGCACACCTGCAACTACTTCACAGGAGCCCACCCCACAGCCCTCCTCAAGCCCTCCGGATGTCATCTGCTTGATTACCATACCTCGTTAAGACTTACCTATACTTATACCAATGTTGCTCTTCTCAAACCCAGGAGAAGGCAGTATATTTTCAATGTAACCAAACTGGGGAGGAGAAACCAAAACAAACTCTAAGTCATCTGCAGTGGTGTCAGGGTCAGTGGCAAACAAATGGTTGGTGGTAAGGGCTGCTGAGGAGCCCTCCTCCACCACAAACCTTGCACCTGCACACAAACAATATGATAAGCATTATTGCTTATTTAGCTCATTTTACTGTTGTTTTTGTTAACAAGAATTGAAATAATAACTAAGGGGGAAAAGAAGACAAATACCAAGTTACTGATGGGTTATTGTTTAGGTTTTTTTTTTCTCTGCCTACACCATCAACTCTACTTTTGCCATCCCATAAATAGAGAGCAAGGGGATCATGAAATTATTTTACTAGTAAGTTATTAGGTATGTTTTATGTGCTGCTCAAAATCAGTTGTTACCTCTGTTTGTTAGAGCATTAATTACATGAGAGCTGTTACGAATTGCGCATAATGAACAATTTTCCATGCATCACTGCTTAATTTTCCTGCTGGGACAATGTTTCATTTCCATAACATTACTTGGTTGAGAGCCTGCAAATTACAAAACTACTCATACACATGCTTAAAAATTCTCTGAGATACATAACATATAAGTGATGCTTACAAACAAATGACATTGAAAAAGACAAGCATACAGAAAGCATACCTTTAGCATGTATACTACAGACCTCATCCAAAGCCCAGGAAATAAATGTGATTTTCACACAATGGGCTGCAGGTGGACTAAACATATGTTACCAACAGTATTTGCATTTTAACTGAGCATTTTTGAAGAGTACTAGTGAAATTGGGGCTTTGTATCTGTTTTCATCAGTTACTTATAGATTTGTCTTTATTCACTAACAGTTAAATATAAGTGCTAAAAGTTTCTCTCCCTTCATTTAAGGGCCAGAGTCTAAATTTCTCTTGTTTATTTTACATGCAAAGGTAGACATATGTTTGTGTTTTTTGCATTGTATAAACCTGACATAGTCTGGGCAGAAGTTCAGTTCAAGGACAATATATCGCTTGCTTTTACTCAGACTTAGCTTACATATGCAGCAATGGACAGGTATAGATGGAGGATCTGAGCACTCTGATCGCTAACTGTATAATTTAAATCTGCAGCTGAAGAGCCACAAGAAGTTACTTTTAGAGTCATGGAATCACAGAATGGTTTGGGTCGGAAAACACCTCAAATATTCACAGAATTGTAAGGGTTGGAAGGGACCTCCAGAGATCATCAAGTCCAACCTCCCTGCCAAAGCAGGTTCCTTAGGATAGATTGCACAGGCAGGTGTACAGACAGGTCTTGAACATCTCCAGAGAAGGAATATCTCCATGACTACACCCTGGGCAGCCTATTCCAGTGCTCTGTCACCCTCACTGTGAAAAAGTTCTTCCTCATATTAGTGCGGAACTTCCTATGCTAATATCATCTAGTTCCACCTTCCCTTCCACTAGATGAGGTTGCCCAGATCCCCACCTAACCTGGCCTTGAGCACTGCCAGGGAGGGGCAGCCACAGCTTCTCTGGGCAGCTTGTGCCAGTGTCTCACCACCCCCACAGTGAAAGTATTTTTTCCTTATATCTAAATCTCCCCTCTTTCAGTTTAAACCCGTCACCCCTTGTCCTATCACCACACTCCCTGACAAACAGTCCCAAACTTTCCTGTAGGCCCCCTTTAGGTACATCCTTGCACCTGCAGCTGAATTTGGTACTAGCAAAAGAATTGATGGAAATTCTTATTCAAAACTTCTGTATACTGATCTCAGTGGACTCTTTCTGATGCTAAAAAACAAACAAACAAACAAACCCCCCGAGTCTTTAGTCATTGTGGTAGTGTATAGCCCACATTATAATGCTATAGTGAGAGAGGAAGCTTTCACCAGTTGTAATTGATGGAGGCTGGTTGTCCACAGGAAGTACAGTAATGTTAAGGTCATATACTGGAAATGGGTCGTGAGGCAGCACTGGAGGAGGAAGAGGTCTGTCATAACAGCAGTCTTTCACATCTGGGCCAGCCTCACCATCAGAGACAATGAAAGTTAAGATCTCAGTGGAAGGAGTCAGGCCAATTTCCCCACCTGGAAAAAAAGTTGCAGTTCAGAATAAATGTTATACAAGGACTTGAAGAATAATTTTGTATCCTGCAAGGACAGGCTGCAGTATTCAAAGTTAAAAGAAAATAAAAAAAAAAAAAAAAAGAAAACCAACCAACCAAACAAACAAACCACAAGCAACAACAACAACAACAAAAAACAAGTGCAGAATTACTAGAACTCTTAAGGGGGGCTTTTTGGTTAGGGATTTGTTTTGTTCTTTATAATTAATTTGGCCAGCTTATTTATATTCTAGAATAAAAGGGTGTAGAAAAGTGTGTAACTAAGTATTACTAATAGTTATTATTATTGCAATGTTAAAACACTACATTGCAACTGTAATAAAATTGCTAAATCCTCATTATTCTGTTCTTTGTACACCAAGGCTTGTGCAAATGTACATTTGTGCAGAAAGAGAGGGTTGGTTTTTTCTACATTCCTTCTCAAAGAATGTAGGAAAAGATCTTTCAGTTGTATACACTCTATGAAAACTGGTAATATCCATGCTTTTCCTGAAGAAAGCATTTCTGCATACCAAGAAATATGTATGCCTCTTATCCCTACAAAATGGACCGCAACGAAGGCTGTGGTTTGTTACTGTACTGCATATTATGTCTATATGTAATCACATTTGAGATGAGGGCTGACACAGGACTGGGAACTGCCACCCCTTGCAGGAAGCATCTGTGTCTGAGTATATTTCAGTTCTCAGCGCTTCTGGCAGCCTGTATCTTGCATCGCTGCAAGATATTACTAATAAGCTGCCTGAAAATGAAAGGCAGTGGCTCCCACCCTCTCTTGCAATGGCAGCAGCACATTTCAATTTGGAATGAAAAACACAGGCACTGCACCCTTGAAGGTCATCTGCTGCCCTTCATTGCCTCTGTATAAGACTGCCATGGAAATAATATTCCTCATATCTTTAGGATGCTGAAGAAAAGTTTGTTATGGGTGGTCATAATCAAGTACTTCCTTCTCAAATACCAGCTGTTCATTTCAGACAGTGCCAAGCCTGAAAATATCACATATATTCTCCATGCTAGCACAAAATTACAGAGTAATTACATAGAAAACTAAAGCATTTGGGGAAAAAAAAAAAAAGCAGAAGAAAAAAGATTAAAGCTATCATCAGAGATGTAGAAAAGAAAACTCCTTTAATACTAATGAGATGCCAAATTGTAGGAAGTGGGGTAAACCAGCCCTTGATTCCTGTGAGCAATTAAAAAAAGTAATTTTTATTTTAAAGATAAAACAAAAAAATATATTTTTATCACTGTGATTCTCTTGAAGAAAATCTGAATATCATTTATATGGTACAGAAAGACTATAAACTGTCCAAAAGTGAATATCCATCTAGGTTGGAGAGACAAGCAAGAGCTACCTCAGGTTGTTAGCAGTTTTCTATTAAAACTTGACCATCCCATTTACAGTGCTACATCTTTTTATCTAACCAGGAGTGTGGAAAAATAGAGGGGGTTTTAATGTCACAAAACAAATAAAAAGACTCTATTTTGTGCCTAACATAATTTTAATTTTGCCAAGAAATTTTATCAGCAAAAGTGAAAGAGATCTTCCATGTTCATGATGCTTTCATGTACTTGTTCTAGTATAATTTTCTGTTCGAACAGGGAATTGGAGAATACATTAAAACATTTGGTAGCTCTATATCATCACCAGCCTTCTTTTGAAGCCAGCTTACTTTTTTCCCTAATCACCACATATGTGGTTTCTCAGCAGTTACTGCTGAGCTTCTGCAAAGATGGGGATTCAGGTTAAGAGCTTCTGCCAAAAATTCTCTGACCACCTTCTAGTCTAATTCTGTCCTTAACTCACTTACTAGTGTGCTCATATGTGACTAAACCAGAGACGATATCAGCTTGGAAGAAGCGATCCACAGCAATGCCAGCTTTCCTCACTACCCCGTGGTGGGGCTGGCGAGCCAGCATAAACATCAGTTTCATGTCATCACTGTCTGCGTCAGTGGCATAAATGTGCTCTGAGGAGAGGACCACTTCTTCACCCTCCAGGCAGTACAGCAGGGGAACAAGGCCTGTTCTTATCACAGGTGGCTCGTCATTCACAGGCAACACCTAATCAGAAAAATTAAGGTAAGATCTTTTATTTTTCATCTCAGTGGAAACCTGTTGTTTAAATGCACTGCTTTCCACTCCAAACCAGCACTATGGTGTCGATGTCAGAGTGCATCGAGCTCTCACTATGAAAAAAAATGAAACCAGAGGAACTAGTCACTCTTTAAATTCAAAGACAAAAGTAAACAAAACTAGCTAATTACAGCTTGCAAAAAAACCCCCTCACTTCCCATATTTAAGTATAGAAAGCAGCATTCCAGACAGAAGAACCCAAACTAGAGCAAACACAAATGCCTTTCTCTTAGTACAAGCCAAATCTCTTCTCAAATTTGCCACATAAACCTGAAAGGTAGGGTTGAAATGGAAGCCTAACCAGTTAATTATCTTCCAGTTTTCAGGACAAAGCAAAATCTTTCAGAACCCAAGCTTTGCACTCTTCTTCTACACAAAGAATTGCTCTCAGAAATATGCAACACACTGACCTTGATCTGCAGCATGAACTCTACAAAGTGGATGCCATCTGTGGCTGCAAAAAGGACATCATCCTTGAGAGTCTCAGAACCATCATGCCGATACCTGTGAGGACAACAAACAAAAAAAAGGTACACAGATTTCACACAGACAAATAAGCTGTGCTTTCTGGTTATGACAATGTGGATAATTCCCAGTATAAAAAGCTGATCCCCATGTAAGGGTGTCCATGTAAGCCTGGTGATTCTGGATCACCACATCTTCAGAGGGCTTTTGGAATCTCCTACAAGAAAACCCTCAAGATAAACCAGACATCAGCTGGGAAAACAATTTCACTGAGGCTTTATCATCTATATTCTGGCTGCTTGTGAGGTGTCTATACTAAACACATATGTTCTTGCTGCAGTAAATGCTCTCTCTAACTAACAGATGGAAACAGGGTGAGGGAGCTCTGATTCTGTGTGTATGTACAAAGTTGAATCTTGTTCTTTCCACAAATATAGCAGCAAAGTTTTCATTCTGAATACAGAGTTTACCACTTCATCTGCATGGGGCATTGCTTTATAGAGAAACCTATATAGATCAGACACGGTCACTGACTCCCACTTACTGGCCACACAACTACTCAATTTCCACTGTGACCACTGCAGTGCTGAGGTTCAGACAGCCGTCTTGGCCTGGAGCAGCTCTGCCAGAGCCCTGCTAGCTGTGAGAGTGGCTAGCTGTAGCCTCTGCACCTCGCACAGCTTCGCTGCAAGGCTTTCACTCATCTGACTGTGAGACTCAGACACTGCAAGAAAAAAGGACAGCCACTCTTCTTACCTGACTGCCAGGGTGTGCAGGTGCCACCAGGAAAGCCTGTCGCCTTCATTCAAGGGAATGCCATCCAGCTCTACCGCCCCATGCTGAGGTTTTCTCTGCACAAGGAGGAGGAGATGCTCCCGTTTTGTGTCCACATCGGAGATGAGAATGTGTCCCTCTGTGACGGGGCTCAGGCCACCCTCTTCCAATCTCAAATGCCTTGTAAAAACCTGCATGGAGGAGAAATGATGAATTCTTTTTTCTACTGCACCTCCAAACATCCACCAAAGAGAGTAGTTTCAATACACTCCGGCGTGAGAAGGTGCGGCACTTTAAAAAACAAAACACTTAAGGCTGGACTCTTTTCTGCTGTGCTAGGAAAACCTATGAATTTACTAACAGTAGACCCCAATACATGCAGCCCTGTTCTGATCCCATTCACTGGGAATCCTGGCCTTCATACACAACAGGGAACACAAAGAGTAGGGACGTGCAGGAAGGTGGCCTTGTGCAGGCCTATTCTGCCCTACGACATGCATGACAAGTAGTCGTGGCAACACATAGGGCTTCCAACTGCCCCGGCCAACGTTGTCATCATCATTGTCATCTTCTCTTTTTGTGGACCAGCAATAGAACCTGAGGGAACAGCATGAAGCTGCAACAGGGGAGGTTTAGGTTGGGTGTTAGGAAGAGGTTCTTTACTGAGAGGGTGGTTGGGCACTGGCACAAGCTCCGCAGGGAAGTGGTCACAGCCCTGAGCTTGACTGAAGTGGTCACAGCCGTAAGCCCTGAGAAGCATCTGGACGCTGCACTCAGTCACATACTCTGACTTGGCTTGTGCTGTGTGGAACCAGGAGTTGGACTTGATGATCCTTATGGGTCTCTTCCAACTCAGGATATTCTATGATTCTCTGAATTTAGTGATGTGCACCACACCGGGATGTGACATCAGTATTTTCGTACAGCCATTTAGACACTGAAGGTAGCCCTCAGCTTATTTAGCACAAAAAAATCACCTTGCACACTCACCAGACTTTGCCTCAGTCCCAATGCTGGCTACATGCAAGACACTGAAACCTTGATCCCATGGAAAATATATTGCTTATTTCAGTCAGATCAGGAAATCTCTGCATTTCTGATTCTACCCAAAGCCATTTCCGGGTCCTTCACCTCTTGCCTTCACCACCACCCTACCTGTGGGGCTTGATTGTCCACAGGAAGAATTGTAATATTGAAGCAGATCCCATACAAAGTGCCACCATGCTGATTGCTGATGGAAAAAACAAATTGGACTTGCTGAGGATCAGGCCCAATGTCCTGCAGCGGCGGCATGTAGGCAACTTTCAAATAGTTCACAGCATGCTGCCAAAAAGAAGAGGGGGGCATTGTAAGAAGAGGTAATGCTGGTCTTCACAATTTAGGACATCCTCGTCCCCTGATTAGATGTTATCTGAACTGTCAAAATTAATTCCAGAAACTTTGCACATGCTGCTTGGGTACTGGCAATACCTTGATTGAATACATCTTTAGCTACCGATCAGGTGAGTACAGGTTGAAATACTGAAACCTGTAGCAAAACAATACTGACATGGTGTATAAGTGATAACAGAGGCAACAGCTTTGTTATCTTGATGAAGCCTTTTAAGAACACTGGTCTGAAGGCCTTTTCTAACTATGGTTTTAAAACAGTCAATCAAAACAAAGCTTTTGATGTACCATCTCACATAGCCGGCGAATTTGCCCTATACCAGTATGAATATGCTGCACCCTCTGCCTGTCCAGGTGAGGGCAGGCTGGTGAACAAGGCTAAAATATTCACCAAAAATCTTGCATCCACGCACCCATATTAGACATGTGGTTAAGCGTTTGTAGACTCAAAGCTCTCATTATAGTTCTGCAGCTATCACCTGTTATGCAACCTTAACCATACAACAGAATATAAAACAGGAGACTTTATGAATATTTGTAACACACCTGTCAAACTACAGAAGCATGAAAACTGAACAACAAAATCCCCAAAAAGGCCTGTTCCAGCCTGTACTGCATCTGTTGGTGGAGACACCTCATTTTGTGTATTTTTTCCTTCCTCCTAACGTCATGCTGGAGCCAAATTCAGACTACCCTATGCAATCACAGCCTCTGCTGAGTTCAGAGAGATGTGTTTACATACTGCAGAACTGAAGCATGGTGGAAATTTATTTTAAAAGCTGGAGCTGAATTAGCAAAGTTTTGAGCTTCTTAAGCAGAGCTTGTTATAGTACTGCTCTTTATTTTTCACCTCTTGTTTTCCTGTCAAAAAGGAGCCACAAGCTGGTAGCTTTTAAAAAATATTTAGAACTGCTTATGATGTCAGATAACATAACAAACCTGAGTAAATGACCGCAGTGCAAGAGCAGCAGGATCCTTGACCAGCTTTGGAATGGTGTCCACCATAAACAGCTTCCCAGCGTCTGAATGGCTGTACAAAAATATGTATGTCACACCCTGGTTAGCAATACCAAAGAACAGGAAAAACAACAGTGACATATTTTAGTCTTGCATTTCAGATTAACTTCCCACTCACAGCTGCATTGAAGTAAAACCACTTTTCTTCCCTCTACCCCTGTTATTCATTTAAATGTTATCACACACTACTGATAACAAGAAATATTTTTCAGGATCATCATGAACAATCATTGCATACCTTACAGGAAAGCTCTGGGTTTGCTACAAGTGTGCCTCTGCACACCCCAAATACCATTTACACCACCTGTAATTCTAGTCCATCACATTCTTCTTGCTTACATACCCACATTTATCTTTATGTAGAAAAATAAATTATTTATTGGTTTTGTGCATCTTAGAAACTCCTGAAACGAACCAGTTTCCAGCAATCCAGCTTTCCAACCACAGCAAACAACCAACTGTGGCTATTTCACTGAATAAGGGAACAGTCCCAACATCTTTTTCCCCCACCTGCGTGCTGATCCTTTTTTTCTTCAGGTCAAAATTCAAAGTGTTGATTGTCGGCTTAAATCCTACAATAGCTGGATTTAAAACTTTTCTGTTTAGCAGATTGTTGCCAGTGCTGTCATGAGTTTACCAAATGGTGAAAGACCGTCAGTGACTACACCTGTTCCTCTCATAGCCCTATTGCCCCCACAACCTCTTCTGCCTGCATTCTGCTCCACCAGGTTCCATGGTGATAGTACATATCTTAGAAAAGGCTGTAGCACCTCATCTTCTCAGTCTGGGACAAGTCCAGATCAGCCCCACTCTATCAGTCGAGAGAGGTGCTGGGGGTTGTGTTTATGGCTATGCAAGATCCCACAGGCTAGTGTAAAATAAAAGTCCAGCAAAAGGAAAGAAAAGATTTTAAGTGCTTTCCTCCTTCTTATTTCTTTCTAAAATATATGTGGGTTATGTTTGGGATTTTTTGTAATTACTCTGTGTATTATTCTGTTGCTTTCAGCTCTAGCTCACTCTTACTCATCAACAGGAGAGCTGCACCCAACTATAGCCACTTGCACTTTAAATAAGCATGAAGAACCTGAGACTCAAACATTCTGCTGCACTGAGGCTGCTCCTCTTACATAGGTCATTGCCCTGTCCCACCTGCAAGATTATGATAGGTCACACCTACCTGTGAGTGCAAGAGAAAAATGGGGAAGTGGTTATGGTGTATGTGAGCTCTCTGTCTTGCTCTTCCACATCTATGAAGTGGAGGTGTTTCTTAGTTAGGTGAGCAATCTCGGTCTCCTTAACAACCAGGTGACGGGTCACTCCTGGTGCTTCTCGGGGTAGCTGATCATCCACAGGGATAATGTGCATCATCATCACCTGAAATCAAGAAGACAGTAAAATCATCAGCCTCAGTAAGAGAGTGTCCAAGCAGCTGTTTCCAAACATGCACACAGAGAAGTAAATGGACCCCTGGAACGTGACATATGGGATGTGGCTGTCATGCTGTATCAGGAACACATGAATAGTGAAGATATGCAACAGTTGAATGCAAAGCCTATGAATAGTAGCAATTTCCCTTTAAATTAAAGTTAAGTTCAGTATGTTGGACTCCCGGGTGAAATAAACAGTATCTTCTCAGTTGACTTAAGGAGGGCTATTTAGCTTGTTTGTACCACCTACAAATCTAATTTCTTTTTAACATTTCTTTTTACACTAGGAAAAAGTCTTCACAATGGACTTATCTCTCTGTGACTGGGCAGAGAGTTACCCCATGGAAAGAAAGAACAGGAACTAAAGAGCTAGCACTGAAGAATATCATTGGTGGTGATAACCTCAGTGATGGCAAACAGAAAAGATCTACACCAGTTTGATTTGAAAGTCTGTCAGAAGGTGCAAAATCATCTGACATTAAAAAAAACCAAAACCAAACAAACAGACAGGGATCTGCCAAAGATATTTCCATTTCATACCTGTGGCTCTGAGAGATTGGGAGGGTCGTGGCTATCACACAGCACAAATTCAAGGGAATCTTCAAATATTTCTCCTCCCAAATGATGATAATAAATTATTCCATTAAATAGGTCCCTCTGAAGAAAACTGCTGACAGAATACCCTGTTGAATTGAAGAATATACTTTCTATTGAACAGTGCATGATTTTAATAACTCATAAAAATTATCCATTACCTGTGCAAGTAACAGGTGAAGCATAACCTCCTCTTTCTCAACCTAACTTGGGAAAGCCTTTTGAAATATTATCTCATTGTTTTCCATGTTTCCTGAAGATCACCAACTTCTTTTCTCTGTACTGAAAGATCATTCCAATAATGAAGGAATCCAGGAAATGGGCCTAAAGGTCTCCTCAGAGGACAGAGGAGAACTTGCAGTACTAGCAGCCTCTGCAGTCTAGCACAGGAATTTCTGATTTCAGAAATGAATTGTAAATAGAACGAGAGGTTGCTTACTTTTTTTAGCATCATTAGTGTCATCTAATAGCTTTGAACTTATCAGGATCCTCCCAGATGAAATAACTCCCAACTAGCCCAACTTTTCTGGGGGATGAAAACTGGACTCAGAATGGAAGAAATATGGGATAAATTGTGTTCACAGGTATAGTTATCCTGGTGCAGAGATGTGATTTCACCCCGGCTGAGAGCCGAGATCCAAGCAGCTGCCTGCTCCTTAAAGGAAAAGAGGAGGGGGAGGAGGGGGGAGGAGGGGTATGAGGCAAGGGAAGGGAAAAGGAAGAGGCAAATAACAACCCCAAAACCAAGAAACCAAAAGCCTGTGGGTTGGGATAAGGATAGTTTACTAAAATAGCAGAAAGATAAAATATAACAATGCTAACAGGACTTTAGAGCAAAAAATATATGAAGCTGTTGATACCCAATGCAGTGTCTCACCGAACCCACAGCTCAGGCCGTGCTACCCAGAGCCGTCCCGAAACCCGACCGTCCCCCCAAAACCGCGCGTCCCAGAGCTGCCCCTCTCCTCCTCTCATCAGCCCCCCTTTATACCGAGCAGGACGTAATTGGCATGGAATACTCTCTTTGGCCTGATTGGGTCACCTGTCCTGGCTTCACCCCTCCTTTCTCATGAATAGAGAAATATGAAGAGCTGAGAAAGTCCTTGACTGTCTGACAGCAACTAAAACCATCAGGGTGTTACCAGCACTGCTTCCATTTTAACTCTCAAACACAGCATTCCATCCACTGCTACAAGAGAAGTTAACTCCATCCTGACCAAAACCAGCACAAGAGACCAACATTAATTCATGATGGGGATTTACACTATAAAGAGAAAAGTCCATATTTGCCATGATTTGTCCTGGGTCAAAATAAGTTCTATTTATAGCATTTAATAAAGTTTTAAAAGAAGGGGATGAAGAAAATCATGCTATCATGGATGTGATACCTATCAAGTTTGGTCCTGGTTTCTTCATGATTTCTCCAGCCTGTGGTGGCTTGGTAATATTGAATAGTATGTAATCATCACTGGAGTCCATGTCAGAGGCGTGGAGCATGGAGCCCTGAATCAGGATCGTCTGTCCCTCATAAACTTCAATTACAACATTGCTGATAAGAAATGGAGGGCTGTCATCTTTAGGGAGGATATTGATTGGAAACTTATGGCGAATACTATGGAGGCCATCAAAAATCCGAAATACCACAAAGTCCTTAGTAGAATCACTGTCATCATGATGGTAATGAACAACTCCAGCCTGGATGTCAGAGACTGTGAACATGAATCCTTTCCCTCCTGTCAAAACAGAAGAAATCACATCAGAAACATGCAGTGCAGCCCAGAGGAGAAACCTTCCACCAATACGAATTTTATTAAGGGAGAGAGAAAGAGAATGCATTTCAAACTAGAAAAATCACATGTAATTTCACCCACTGGAAACAAGTTTGTGGGATTTGGAATAGTTAAAAAGAATGCAGAATTTGTAATTATGGCTGCAGAGACAAATCCTCCAAATGTCCATTCTGCGAAATATATCCTCCAGTATCAAAGATTTTTCACTGCAACTGTTGCTACTTGAATTTTAACCTCAACTCTCTTATCAGAACATTTTACGTGTATTTTAAGCATTGAAGAGAACATGCTTTAAAATTACAGCTCAGCACAGCAGCCCCCCTATAGCACCATGTCTAGAGCTGAGCCAAGCTAACACTGCTGACCCCGCTGTTTCTGCCTGTAGCATTAGAAGAGGATGATTGTGCAGATACTGAACTCATTGGCAGTGGTTTCCTGAGGTGATATATAATTGTCAGTAGTTATCATTTCCATTAAATTCCTAACATCACCTTCCCCTTTCCTTTAAGCACTTGTTTTATGTCTCTGAGCTATGCATTTTACATGGTTACGTTTAACTATCAAAAAATCCAGTGTTGACAGTGGCAGCATCTTTCCACCCTGCCAAAGGCAGAGTGATTCTTTTCTAACTAATCATTTTCCCAAGGAGACCAGCACTGTGCTGACTCATGAGACTGCAAAGCAAAATTAGTAATACCGACAATGCAGAAGGCTAATGAATTAGCAGCTTTTTGAAATAAACTTTAAAGCTGCCAGTAAATAACATCCATATCCAAACGTTGTTTGCATTTGCCAACAAATCAAAACAGCTCATCATTCCTTAGCATCTTTGAGCAAGAAGTAAAAATGCAGTGGCTGCATTTCACCTAGGTGCAGCCTGCTCAGTGAAAGCCCAGCTGACGTCCCGAACACCTCAGCTCTGGGACGCAAGCATACGTTGAAAAAGTACAGGTTTAAACGCTGATTTTTACAGCACTTTCGGTTAAATCTCCGTGCCTATGGCGGCTGTATCAGAGGAAGCCGGTCAGCAGAGGGAGCTGAGCTCTCTGGCAAGCCTGGCTCCCGCAGCAGCGGCCGCCTCCCCCTGCCCGGAGCAGGCGGGGCAGGGCCGGGCTGGGTGGCGGCTGCTGCCCGTCGCTGCGAGGCCGTGCCCGCTTCCCTCGGCTCCGGCTCTGGCCCTTCGCTCCCGAGGGGAAAACTGCAGAAGGGCTATTCTCTTGCCTCGGATTTTCTTGCTTCCTTTGAGCGACGCAGAGCGAGAGGCATCTGTGCTGACGTTCCTCTCGCAGCAGCATTGCAGCACGGCGTTGCCCATCCTCATTTAGCCGTGGTGAGACAGGGCAGCATCAGTCAGGCTTCATGATACTGCTGGCTGCATTAGCATCAGCTTGGGCTGAATCCACCTCCGGTGAAGGAACTGAGAGGCAATTTAGTTTTCTAATGAAAGCAGTGTGTGGGCGAAGTGCCAGGCTTGCAAGTAACCCCCATGCATAAATACACTTAATTGCAAAAGTGCCCAAGCTACACAATTGACTTACTTTCTGAGCTCACAATATTTTTAATTTCTCACTGTGCATCCAGGTATCTCCTTCCACACTTTCTTGCCTTGTAAATAAGTCCTATGCTGGGAGCCCACAGCAGGGAGTGACATTACGACCGACTTGATCATATATGGTAGCCAGTTGTCACTAGAGATTGTGTTTCCAGGCCCTTGAGTTGAAATGATTTACCTCTCACTGTGAGCCGCCCATGCTGTAAGCCATCAACTGTGACCAAGCGAACATTTTGTATGTCATCGTTGTCAACAATTTGGAAGTGTTGCCACGTGATGGGTCGGGATTGCCCTTCCAGGAGATTGAGGCCTGCAACAAGCAGAGTGCTATTTCACCAACATGTCTGCAACATTCAAGGCTGTCAGCATCTAAATTTCCTATAAGATTTTGCAGTCAGGAAAAAAGTCATGTTTAATTCCATGTACATACCTACCTGTGACTGATATTTCAAAGCCAACTTAAAAGCTTGAAGGATATAGAACTCCTTGAAAGAGTCCAGCACAGGGCCACCAAGATGATTGAGGGAGTGGAACATCTTCCTCATGAGGAGAGCCTGAGGGAGCTGGGCCTCTTTAGCTTGAAGAAGAGACTGAGGGGTGACCTCATGAATGTTTATAAATATGTAAAGGGTAAGAGTCAGAAGTATAAAGCCATGCTCTTCTCAGTGATGGCCAGTGATAGGACAAGGGGCAGTGGGTGCCAGCTGGAGCACAGGAAGTTGCATGTGAATATAAGGAGGAACTTTTTCACTGTGAGTGTGACAGAGCACTGGAACAGGCTGTCCTGAGGGGCTGTGGAGTCTCCTTCCCTGGAGACATTCAAAACCCACCTGGATGCATTCCTGTGTGATTTAGTCTAGGTGATCCTGCTCTGGCAGGAGGGTTGGACTAGGTAATCTTTCTAGGTCCCTTCCAATTCCTAATGTTCTTTGATTCTGTGATGGTGTCTTTAATCTGACACACTTGCCTTAGCCAACTGTCTTTAATGGATTTTTTTTCAGAGAAATTATGTATTCCGGTTCATAGTGATTTGGTAGACTAAATAGGGACATTTCTGGATATCTGCACAAACTGGAGCATTGCACTTGCAATCTCACAGTGTCTGAAACTGGGCACTCAACTTCCTTGTGAGTATGCATTTAAAATATATATTGATCTTCATCACAGAGGACAGTATCTCTCCTTTTTACTCAGTCATTTTGGGGTGAAATAACTCTGGAAGACGAGACCTCTACTTCCCAGTTCCTTCCCCTTTCTACTGCTGTTTCTCTGGTGTTACCTTCAATACTTGTTTCATCTTACAACTTTGCCTTTTAATGATCAAATATCAATGTAAATTTCACTCTAAATGGGAGCACCTGCCCTGTCTCCAGTGCAGGCATTAGACATCTGTATGAATTAGCCTTGACCCTGTAAGGCTTCCAGGCTTCATTGAATTCTTTCACAGTGAGTGTGACAGAGCACTGGAACAGGCTACCCAGGGTGGGTGTGGAGTCTCCTTCTCTGGAGATGATTCATCTGGATGTCCTCCTTGTGAGATCTGTCCTAAGGAACCTGCTTTGTCAGGGGGATTGAACTCTGAAGGTCCCTTCCAACCCCTATAATTCTGTGATTCTGTGATTCATATGCCTGGTGGCATATCATACCCTCTTTTTTTTAGTTGTTTATTTTTACAGGCTTCCATTCAAAACACTACCAACAAGACTCAGTCTTCTCCATACACTACCCTACTGTTCACATAATTGTCTTTATTATTTACACTTTTAAATTTTTCATTCTTGAAGAAAGTACTATATATATGAATTCTCATTTTTCTGTGACTCCTTTTTTTCTTTATTTTTCATTCCAGTTAAAACTTATGATTATTTTTCAAGTTGTAACATGTTTCCCCAAAATGGGTAAAGGGGAAAATAGATTTACGCTCCCTCAGTTCATTGATCTTTAAACTTCAGGTATAAATTTGAATTTTAGAGCTTTGTTGAATGTCTAATGCCAAAGCATTATAAAATCTGTAGCAAAATAAACCAAGGAAAGGAGATCTCACCTGTATTCCATGAAACCCGGGGAGCATTTGTATCTGTTG
This sequence comes from Gallinula chloropus, assembly GCF_964237585.1. Lineage (NCBI taxonomy): Eukaryota > Metazoa > Chordata > Aves > Gruiformes > Rallidae > Gallinula > Gallinula chloropus. The sequence goes on from NC_140089.1 coordinate 35,023,976, forward strand.
TTCTGATAGAAAGATGAACAGTGACTGGTAAACTCCTTGCAAAGTAGAAGTCATGAACCTCAAACTCCACCTGTTGTAAAAACAGACAAACAATTTATTGAAATGAAAATTGAAAACCAGCTATACCTCAAAACACATATAGCATGTTCTTACCTGAGAGATTTAAAAGTATTCTAACAATATGTTGACAAACAAACTCAATTTAGCTTCTAAAAAATGCTCCTGAGGTTCTGCACTAAATTAAGAATCTGCCTTCTGCAGTATCCACAGTGAATGCTCAGAAAGTTAGTTTTCACTGGGTGGAAATTAATGGAAAAGAAGTATTTTTGTGGTTGTTTGGGGCAAGGTTAAAAAAAACCCTAAGAGTTATCAGCATCAGGTGCCAAAGTTACTGTTATTCTCCCTTCCATTATACCTTTTCCCCAGCTTACCTTGCTCTGATTTTTCTCTCTTTGGTTTCATTACTTTAGTCCCAATCATTTTGGTTGTGTGTGTGTGTGTGTTATTGCTTAACTATCCTATCAGATAGGTATTTTGTAACTATTAGCGCATATATATATTTAATTAATTAATTTCTCTTCCTCTTATACCTCCTTTTTAAGACTATTGCTTTTTTCTCTGAGTGCTGGCAGACTGTTGAATTACACAAAATATCTATCAGCACAGATTACTGAAAAAATGAAGTAGCACTTTACCCAAAGTAGTAGACATTCACTGTTAGCACTCTGTGGCAGATCTGGAAGGAGAAACATCACTAGCAGCTAACACAGAAAAGGGAGAAGCGATGCTCTGATCACTCCCATAAAACACAAATGCATTCCTGCAGCCTTCATATCCTAGATTGACACTGTTTATTTACCCCATTACTCCAGACCTTGGAGATACCAGCCTGCTCTCATCATTTACATCATCTTCTCTATGCTAGCAACATGTTTTTACTCCTCCCAGTAGGATCTGTTGGGACTCCTTATTTGTTATCCCTGTGCCACCACTGCCACATTAGGTAGGACAATCAAATCAAAAATCAAATGGCAATCCTGACATTTAAGCTGCTTTGTCTCTCATGGTTTTAGATATGTCACCTGTCCACAGGTCATAGGGATCAGCAGTCTCACATAGAGAGTAAAGCTGTGTGGAAAAGACATCACTTCCCAAGGCCCTTGGTTAGGTCCTATTTCCCTGTTCCCTTCATAAAATATATTACATGGTCACCTCATAATTTCTCCTCTCTGTATGGCTGTTATTTGGAGGCTGATAAGCAATGAGCATGTCATTGAGGTCTTTCCATGTGAAGGAACCAACAGCTTTTGTATGGTCAGATAGATGAGTGATGAAGCCCTGCAGAGGTGGCTTGGTAATGTTGAAGACTAGCAGGGACTTCGGAGTTTCGTTGTCTTCAGCATCAACAGTTGTGGTTGTAATGTGGGTTAAAATAAATTGATCTACTTCCAGGAAGAACTTTGCAGTTGGGACAGCCTTGGGTATTTGATTGGGGATAGCACCTTTAATCTGAACAGGGATCCATGCGTACTCAGTCTACAACAGGAAAAAATGAGACAAATGAAAGAATAAAATGAAGCAAACAAACAAACAAAAGTCAATTTCTGTTATTTTCACATAGCTACTAGGGGTAGATGTTAAAGTAATCATTCTTTTGAAAATAAAAATTGAAACATTTTAATAAGAAAATGCCTAAAGTAAATATTTAGAATTTAGGAATAGGTCTTCCAGGTTCACTGGTCTTATTTGTGTCCTTAATTTTGGGCTGAAACAGTTTACGTAATTTGATGTGAATTAAATGAATAATGTTACTTGACAGAAACATGCAGGATCCATTAATTATTAACCGAATATGTTCTCAGAGCTCTTAACTTATTAACTACTATATATGTTGAAGTCGGTGCAGTTAGTACTCTATAAAAATGGTGGAATTATGCCAGAATTAATTTTGCTCTCAGGCTAAATTACTTATGCCTGCCAGCAAACAAGCAGAGGTGTTTCTCTGTAGCCACAATGGTCTAAGCATAGGAGCATGGTGACGATTCATTTCATTTGCCCAGCTGGCAGTGTTGTTAAGAACTGAATATACTTTCAAGATTGCTCTCTCTCTTCAAAGTTGAAAGGAATTGACAGAGCTTTGGATTTTCTAACCAGGAAGACAGTCAGAGGTTGCAAGATTGCATAGAAGTCTACCTTGTGCAGAGTTTTGCTCCTGCTGTCTGTGAGATCCAGCCTCACAGGAATATAATCGGTGTCAGGCGAGGGAGGGTCAAGGTGCTGATATCGGATCCCCATCCTCAGAAATTCTTCGCAGCCCATTTTTGCGTCGTGAACAGCTCCTGGTCCCAGCACGCAGCTCTCGTTTCTGCACTGCTGGCCCAGGCTGTGGTCTGTAACCAACAGAAGCAATAGTGAAACAGGTACTGGAGCAGAAATCAACATGGGACATTTATCCGCACAGCTAAATTAACCCTGATTAAAGGCCAGTGTGATGATGATTAGGAGTCCTTTCCTGCCTTAGCTTTTCCTACAGAATTTTCCAACCTCCCTTGGTCTCTTGGGTAGATGTTGCCTCCAGCAACTCGTGGTGCAGTTTCTACTGAGGTCTGGCACTCTCAAGGCCGTCACACTGGTCCACACGCCTTGGAGCCAAAGCCAGACTTCAACCGAGGCATTACTGACCCAGATCTGTGATCTGCATTGAGACCCACACAAACTTCATGCCCCTTTCAGTTCTCGTGATAGCTCAAGCTGTTCATTAAACTTCACATGACCTACTCTTACCCAGCAAGTCTGAAGCAACCCACTTCTGCAGACTTAATCTGCTGGTGTCTTTGAACCTGCTAATGCAAACAACTAAAGCATATCATACTGGGGCCGGGGAAGAAGCTCTGTGGCTGATCTCCACGAAGCTGCTCTGAATGTGCTTCCCCAGTGATGACCTGGCCGTGAGCAGGAAGGTGGGTTTCTGAAGAGGCTATGGAGATGGTGCAATCCAGATTTATCTTCCTGTCATAGTCGAAAGTAAGGACGTTCTTGTCAATTGCCCTGGACAGACCATAGTACTCAGGGACCTCCAGGGCACGGGAGCGCATTTTGATGATGTTACAGTCTGGTTCAAGTAACTGCACGTGGAGGGTGAAGATTTCTACGAACGTTTCTGTTTCTGTAAACCTATAGGTGATAGAAAGACGTTAATTATGCTTCCTCCTATCTACTATCACTCTGTGACTTTGGCGTCAGCCTCACCTTCTACACTGAATTACTTGAACCCCTTTTTCTTGTGTGCCCTCAAACCCCAGAATGGCAGAGACCATGAGGTGCCAGACACTGCTGTCCACCTCCTCCTCCCTGTAAAAACAGTGTCTGGGCGAAGAAAGAGGTTACTGGCTGTGTATATGGAAGGGTCCGTGTCCCTGCCAGCAGGACACCACAGAACATACCAGGCTCTGAATCTACTGTTGCCACTTTCAATAATAAAAAGAAAAATCACCTGTTTTCTGTAATAAACAAGCAATGTGCATTATTTCTTACTACTATCAAACATTATTGCAGCATATCTGAAATACATTGTGACAAAAGTTTCCTTAACCAGATGGCCACTTTTTGACTAAGGATGCTGCTGCTGTATCTAAGTAGTTATGAAATGCACAGAAGAACATATTTTTACCTTGAAAACATGAAAAATGGACTGCTTGCTCTTCCTGAGGGCAGCTGTTCTTCAGGTAACAACAGAGTGTAATCTCCTGCTGCTGCTGCTTACCTGTATAGCCTAAGCATGACCGTGTCTTCATCTAAAATCGGACAGCCGTTGTGGGTATATTTGACTTCATTAGGAAGGAAGTGACAGTCAAAAACCTATGGAGAAAGAATAGGCAACACTACCAAGGATGTCAACCTCACAGCTTCTGTTCCACTTCTCTCTGACCATCAGGCTAAAGACATTTTTAACCTGTAGTTTACTTCTATGAATAGGTATTCACCTGTTCTGTGCTCTCCCCGTGAGAGCCAGAGCAATCACATTAATCTGGGGCTGATGGCACTCTGCAAGGGAACAGGCCTATAAATATGATTGTTTCAGGCTGCCAAGTTCCTCCTGCAGCACAACAAATAATCTGAGCGCGTATTTCTACCACTGAAGCCGGTGCACTTACAGATGGAGTTCTATTCTGCAGGAGAACTGCAATGAATCTGAAAAGCCAGCAGTCCCTGCAGAATAATGTTTGATTTCTTAGCATTTAAAGTTGCTCATGGCAATAGCTTGGTTATACTGTAAGCTCTACTTTATGATCACTACCATTGAACTACAAAAGTATGATCCTGTGAAACCTCTTTGTTGGAAATATTGCTAGCTCAGGTTTGTTACGTGTTTTTTGCAACACTGGCTTTATACCAGTAGCCTTTTACCAGATCAGATGTCATCTCTGTGCCACACCAACACCCAGCCCCAGTGTCACTGTAATCCCACAGCATAACTATCCATAGTTTAAGTACCTAAAACGGACACTTGTTTCAGGCTGATTGCTTTATTTAATGGTCTGTTGACTTGTGAAAGTAAGGCAATACAGAAAAATGTCTGACCCAAATGAGAAAAAAAAAAATTGCTTTGGAGAGTTCTGGCACAGCCATTCTTTGGAGCAGGGCTTTGGATTTTGGGGCATAGAGTTTTCATGTCCTCACATAAGCCTATTGGCAAGCCTGGCAAATTACAATTCCCCTGTAGCTGTATTTATTTATAAAGTTTTACAGCTGAAAGCTCCTAGCATGGATAAGACCGTGTCTGTTATTCTTGTGATAACAGGGAACCCCTACTCAAGCCCTACTCAAGCCCTACTCAAGCCATGCATAGATGGAGTATACTCATGTTTCATACCTGGAGAGAGACCGGACATATTCTTGTCAGCAAGAAAGCAAAAGCTAATCATTGCATTTCCTGAGTGTATTGCTGTGAAACTAAATGTGGCTTTGATTCAGTTTTTATGGGCAGTATTCACACATGATTAGTTCTTCCAAGGACTAAAATAAAATCTGTTCTGCATTCACTGATAGACCTGATGAGGCCATGACTAATAAGGATTAACATACATATGCATCTGGCTGATGAACCACATCTTTTTTGCAGAAAGGTCGTTTCTTACTACCAGTCACTTCTTAAATTACACCAAAAAGAGCCATGGAAAGGAAATGGCTTGCCTGCATTACCTACACATCTCCCCAGTCACTTTGGAGTGTGGTGAAATGGAAGGGGGATTTTAGTGGGGTTCTAAAAACTTGACTGCAAATGCAGTGCATGAGGAAACTCTTTGGATGCTCTGATTTTCAGTGTAAGAATAAAGTAATACATTAATGCCTAAATTAGTTTATAATGCATAGCTAACTGAAGTACATTATGACTGCTTTGTGGATTTACTTTAAAGGATATAAGAACTTCTGACCTTTGTTTCTTTCTAGCCATTAAATGAAATTAGAACTTGAATCTTTCTATAATGGGAAAATAATTAATCTGCTTTCATTATAGAAATGAAATAGATATATGATGTAGATCTGGGGGTCCAATACAAGAAAGATGTAGAACTGTTGGAGAGGGGTCAGTGGAGTGCCATGAAGATGATTAGGGCTGGAGCACCTGCCCTAAGAAGAGATCCTGAGGGAGCTGGGCTTGTTCAGCCTGGAGAAGAGAAGGCTGTGGGGTGACCTCATTGCAGCCTTCCAGTACCTGAAGGGAGCAAACAGGAGGGGAATCAACTTTTTAAAAGGATAGACAACGGCAGAACAAGGGGGAATGGATTAAAACTAAAAGGAGGAAAGTTTAGATTAGATATTAGGGGGAAGGTTTTTACAGAGACATGGTGAGGTGCTGGAACAGGCTGCACAGAGAGGTGGTGGATGACCCATCCCTGGAGGTGTTTAAGGTTGGATGGGGCCCTGGGCAACCTTGTGTAGATCCAGGCCTGGGGGTTGGTGGTCCTGCCTGTGGCAGGGGGGTTGGAACTCTCTGATCCTTGGGGTCCCTTTCCAACCCAGACCATTCTATGATTCTATGACTATGACCATCACTATCCACTTGCACTGAAGGTATTCTCAGATGCTTAAACTATGTGGAAATAGTCCTATATTCATAGTGATTTTACAATTTATCACCTGCTTTTAATTTTCTTCAAGAAGCATGTTATACAAAGTGGAGGTTTTTGGGTTTAGGGTTTTTTTAAAGTTAAATAATGAATTAGTTGATTAATAGATACATACATGTGGATTTACTACCCTTCCTATGGGGTAAAGAAATGCTGGAATAATCTGTATGGGGTTACAGGAAACATAACTGATTTTCTATTTCTTTGTTGGGACTGTTTAGAAAGAAAAGAGCAGTTTCTGAAAAACAAAATTTCTCTCATATCAGGAAGATTTTGACTATGTTGTGACGGTTCTTTTGTGTGTTGTTTTCAGATGTCACAGAAATATGTGTTTCATTGTTTTCAGTATTTAATAAACAATAAATATGTCTTTTTCTTTATTTAGTGTCTTTTTTTTTCTCAGTACAAGTTAACATAAAGGAAGGTGATTAGTTATTTAGATGGTGCTAAGTGATGGCCTTATGAAAAAAAAAAAAAGATAAATAGTTAGGTGGTGTGTAACCTTAAAGAAAAAATAAAGTGCATTATATACAAAAGCCACTCCCATTACAGCTTCCAGTAGTTCAAGGCTGTACACTGAGGGCGAGACTCTTCACAGCGCAGAGCCATCGAAGTCAGTGGGGTTTTTGGTGACATGTAGGTCTGGTGTGCAGCTGACAGTGAGATACTTCTCAGATGATGCATCCCTGTTCATAACAGAGGGGACTGCCTATGGCAGAGGAGATGGTTTATCATACCAAAGAATTAATTTGTTTCTTGCTAAGACATCATTAGTTCCATCTCTTAATTGATAGCAAGGGGATGGAAAATGAAGGACCTTTCCACAAAGGTCTGTTACCACTGACTGACAGTCACTTTATATATGTATAAGACACAATCTGCTTTGCAAAAAGAAACATCTGTTTTATGTTTCCTAATATGTTTTCCTTTTATATGAACAGGCAACTCTAATTGTCTGTAAATGTGCTGGGTAAGACAAAGGAGATCTAAATCTTTTCCTAATTACTGTCGAGCTTTGTTTTTTTCTACTTCAACTGCTTTTCAATTACAATTTATAATTAAATTGTCATACATTCCTAGAACATTACTTTCTTTAATGGCAGTAAAACTGATCAGACCAGAGACGTTTCTCTGGCTGCAGAATTTCCTGGAAGAAAGAGCATGAGTGGCACCGGGAAGGCCGGTGTCTGGCACATTTATTCAGGAATGGTCAAAGGTCAGGCAGCACTTTTCAGTGTCTGGCCCAGGATTTTAGCATTTAAAATAGAATCCCTCAACGTACAAATGCTCTACTGTTCTTTCCCAGTAAGGAAATGTGATTTGGGATAACCAGACTGCCTATCTCACTGGCAGTGTCCCAGGAGAACCCCAAATGGTGGGGTGTCTCTGATACTTTCACATCCCTACAAGCTGCAGAGAGGAAAAGAAGACACCTTTCCAAATGAAATGGCCCTCAAGCCAGGAGCTATTCAAGGGAAGTATCCCAGGCACCACCAGCAGCTACAGCCCCTTTCCAGCCTGGTGCCTCAAGGCCACCTGCCAGGCAGAGCTCACCCCTACAGATAGGATGTGTCTGCAGTCTCCAAGTGCCACATTCAGCTGCCTGGGCTCGCGCTGGGGACATGAAAGGATGGGCAGTTAATAGAGGTGGGGTTGGGAGAGGGAAAAGGCAAGGAGCCTAGGTATTCTGGATAATAAAGTATAGTGAGTATGCATTTCCTGGGGTGTCTGGAAAACTGCCTCTGACCCTGTGCTTGGAGCACATTGGGTTACAAAGGACAAACTGGCTTTTTCGAAATAACTTAGTCCTATTGCATGTAGAGGCTGAGGCATAAATCAAAAGCCAAATCACTCAGCCAGCCAGCTTGCCTACAGGAGTGCTTTGCCGGCCTCAAGTCTCAGCAGAGGCACTGCGTGTCTCGGGGCCAGTCGCTAGAGAAGATCACGCATTGCCCTGCTCATCATCTCCTGTTTTCCCTGGCGTGCCTTTGCTCCTCCTGAAGGCTGGTTCAGCTGAACAACTCGACAGTGGTCTGCAACAATAACAATGACGGCCAAGCCAGAAGCTTTGAAAAAAATCTACTGAGACTGGTGCTTCTGTAACCACCTTCACAGAAACCACCAGAAACCTCAGAGAGGATGTTTAAAACAGTATAGATACAGTAACTTAGAGAAGCGTATGCCCCATGGTACAATTAACAAAACTCTCTTAAAACAGACAAAATCTGTATGGTTACGGTTCATTTTAAAACCATTCATCTTCTACCACCACTGTTACATTTTCACATCAGTTACTTCAACTCCTTCCTGCTATGGCTCAGGTGGGGAGATTTGTGAAGCAAATGAGTAACAGAACAGTGATATGTGAAATACATTTCATTATTCCTACAAGCTTGAAATTTTAACAGAAAACATTTCTTTTTTATATATTTGCCATCTGCTAGCAATTTAGCTGTTGCAGAGCAGAGCAAACAACGGTGTACACAATGTGCTTATTGTATGTGATGATTCTTTTCTTAATTGCTCCCTAAGCAGTGGCTGCGTGACTAAAATGTAAAACGCTGTAGCAGGCTATGTAGCTACCCAAGGGGCATTACTCTCATGGTAGAAAAACAGGCAGCTGAGAAGCAGGAGTGTATCTCCTCACTGAAAGGTTTGGAATACCCGTTCTCTGCTTGTGAAAGGACTTTTGGACTGCACTCCCTTCTTTGCAGTCACATTACAGAGCTCAGCTTTTGGATTTCAGGGGTGCAGTTTTCTGTCAGGTGGCTACTTTTGGCAAAAGGCTGAATCTCACAATGCTGTTCAGTTTCATCCCTTTTAGTCAATACCCAAAAATATTTTAAAAAAGTAATCAATAAAGCATCTGTTCCATGTTTCTCCCACACCTGTGGACACTCAGAGCAGCACAAAGAAGCCCAAATACCTGCGGAGTTAGTGTCCCAACCCTCTGTGTTATTGGCTCATTGACCACCACTTCTATTTTGCAGGCATCCTTCTCTCTGGGGATGGAAAACTTGAGGTCATCTTCTGACAGGAAGACAGACTGTCCTTTCATCACTTTCACACCAAGGTTGACGCTAATAAAGGAGGAGCAGACAACTCTCAGAACAACAGGCAGCATTAGGAACAACAAGCTTTTCTCAAAGGGCTTCATAGTCTGAGAGGGATGCCAACTCTTTTCCACCAGTGAAAACGTTGTTAACAAAATAGGTCTTCTCTTTCCAGCGGATTTCCACCATATAAGGAAGGACCAAAACGTTAGTTGCAAGTAACCACGTGCCACATGTTTTCTCTTAAGATGCACCCTATGACTGAAATTTGGGTAGAAGTCTTTCAAAACATCCTTGGGTTTTTACAAAATTCATTGGTCAAAACTGACAAATTGATGAATGTGTTCTCAGAGTGATTTTAAGGTTTGTTAATCCTGAAAAAAAATAGAGAAGAAAAAGAAAGAAAATTTATTTAAGGCATTGAGCAACTACAGAGGGGGTGGGAGGACACACCCCCACAAAAACCTTCACCATCTCTTATAATTTCAGTTCATTTCAAGCAGCAGATTTACTTCACCTTTGAATACTGTTAAATTGCTCATAAAATTATCCATGTACCTATGAGACTTCTCTCTCAAGGATCAGCCCTCAATACGGATTCCAGGCACCTTTGATCTGTATATGCATATACAAACTATTGCTTGTTACTGGCTTTTTTTATGGCTGGGCCAAGTAGTTATTAATAAAAGGGTATGAGCACCCATATACTTTGAAAGTGCAGGAGTAGACATTCATCCAGATTCAGTATACCTTGAAGTGACACACACACACACAAGTAATCATTCTAAGGTAGATTCAGTAGAAATGAGGAACAAAAGATAATATGGAAAATAAAATTACACATGTCCCTCAGTTACAGCTAATCTTCATCTTTCATGTTTTATACTCATAAGAAAAGCACAGTTCTGACATTGAGCAAGCAGCATTGAAATCCTTATGAAGCCCTAATCACTATAACCCTCCAAAGTAACTGAACCTAGGGCTCAAAGAATTGGCAAAGGTATTGTTTTAATTAAATTTGGAAAGATCATAAGCTACCAAGCTAGTAAAGCATCAACATTTCTTCAGTTTATTGTAAATTTTTAGTGCCTCAAACACCTATTTGCACCATCTGATTTAACCACAACACTACCACAGACAGTGAGCTTTCCCCAAAGTGCGTAAGAAACCAAATCCACCTATCTCTTTATTCCCTTCATTATTGTTAACAGGTAAGTGTTCACTCCACTGTTTCCTGAACAGCTGACAACTGTGCTCACATACCTCTCCAGTTTTACCTTTAACTGAACAAGGAACACCCATCAAGAGTTTCTTTAAACTTACTCCCTAACGTAGCACAAGACAGATCCACTCACTTCAGCCCAGACTCAAGACTGAAGGCACTGGGACTAACATATGTTTGAAGTTAGATGTATGTTGACTACGTGGTGTGAGCCACAAATTTAAACTCCAGTTTTCTAGCTCTTTAACCGAAAATCTTTTGATTTTGATCTAAAATTATGCAACAACATCAGTCTGAACAAAATGTGAGAGAAAATGTGGAACTCTAGCCAGGAAAAAGGGAATGAAGTTCATGGCTGAAATGGGTTTTTTATGTGTTCCAGAAACAAATCAAAATCTCAAGTAATTTTTAAAAAAGTTTTCTTACGCAGACAGCTTTTACTAAAATCCAGATTTGCAAGTGTACTTGCTAATTTTTGTTGCTTTCTAGTGGGACGGGTACGCATGGCACTTCACAGAAATGAGCACATCTGAGACAGCACTCCACTCCCTGAAATTCACAGTTTTGAAACACAGTCTGCACTCCTATAATGGACAGCTTGGGAAGAGGGAGAGGAAAACAGATTACACGTCAGCCCCCAGGTGAGAAAGTATGTTTCGCAGCAAGCACGCTCTTTTAACCTGTCATTTATCACAGAGCACACAGATTGCTAGCACTTATCAAATATATTCTGTGTTCCCTTCATCAGCTCTGAAGTGTGGAGAGATGTTCTGAGTGAAACCCTTTTCCTCTTGCTTGTCTTCTTCCCGCTTCCTTAAACAAAGCGAAGATGGGGCTGAGGGAAATGAAATAACTTCCTTGGCATGTTTCAAGAAGATCTGCCTACCCCTGACTTCAGGCATGCCAGGATCCTTGGCTAGCAGGAAGTTCCTGGCACAGAGGATTTTAAATGGATTTTAAATCCTTTGACTCCAGCCCCTGATGAAGAATCAATGCATGAGTAAGTCACAACTAGTTTCAGAGGAAACTGGGCTTCTTAAGCCATAGAAAGGCTCAGATAAGATGAAAATAAAGAGGAATTTAAACTCTGGCTAGGACCTGGCAAAGTCCTACAAGGCAGTCGATGACTCTGAAACATAGACTCGGTGATTTATAGCTTGTGACAATGCCAATAACTTCGTGTTCTGTAACAACAGGCAGTGGCATTGATTTAGCGTGCAAAATGGTTTTATTCACAGGGCATTGGTTACCTTATGAAAACTTGTAAGACTGGAGCCTGGGTAGTTTTGACTTTTTCCACTCCCACTTGGATATCTGCTACAACACCAGGGACAGTCTAATCAACAGATCAGAAATGGCACTGCTCAGGAAGTGTATTGTTCTCTTTGCACCTTCCAGATGTGCTTACAGGAAGGGAAATCCAGCTGTCTTTCTCCAGCAGGCACTGTTGGGGTTGTTCATGCAGAGACGTCTGCACCAGGACTCCAATGAAACCCAGGTCCATCTATATCCTGGTACCTGCCCCAGAAATGCCAGCACTGAGTGCAGGTATAAACCTCAGGCACAAGCAGCTTTTCTTACTCTGGATTAAAAAGCTAAGAGCAGAAAGGCTCCAAGGGTACTCAGGAGCACTTTTGGCCAGTTTCACAGTGGGTGTGTGAGCTGTTACCCATTACAAAATTGGACCAGTGTTGTCACTGTGTATTACAGTCTTGCTTTACTGCTTTTCCTTTCAAGTACTGCTCCTGTATCATTGTACACATTTGCTCCATGTGATCCAGCAACTGGCTTCTGTCAGCTGCAGGGCTGTCTTCTTGTGAGGCCAGGTGAAGATCTGAAGATCTTGAGAAGTATAACCTCACTTTCTCAAGCACTTCTCCAATGACAGCAAAACAAAATGACAGAAGAACCTTTCAGCACACAACAGCAATAAAAAGAGAAGCTTTTGGAGTGAAAGCATTCCCCACTCTGTGGAGAAGGACACAGCTTCAGTAAAGTCCCACGTGTGCTCCACACCGATCCACAGTGACTGTGCCCTGCCCTTCGGCAGCTCAGCATCCACTGGTGATGTTGCTGCCGTATTTTGGGGCTGTCTCAGACTCCCTTACAGCCTCCTTACTTCACTGCACCTCATATCAGAGCTGAGCCTGACTATTCCTTGGTGTGCCACCTGCTTATCCAGAATGAACTTAGGCACTATTTAATTCCAAATGCACCACGGTATTTCAGATATACTTAGAGGCTTAATGAAATAGCAGTGTTCATGAACAGTAAGTTAGGAGGATCAGTGTTTTTAAACCGATCTGTTCTCTCATTGACTTTCTAAGGTTTTGTCTATATGGTAAAACACCTGAACAAGCTTCAGGTGCATTGTGTCCCTACAAGTTCACAGAAAGGTACCATCTTGGGCTCCAGAAGCAAAACAGTCATGTCAGTTCAAAGATATATCACGTTTTAGTTGCTGTCCCTCAGTGGGATGGAGAGTCCAAACCAGCTGGGTTTATTCAGCCTGAAGAAGAGAGGGCTTACTGCTGTTTATAGACATCTAACAGAAGACTGCAGAGTTCCAAGGTGTGCACTGAAGGGACAAGATGCAACCCATGAAATCTGCAACAAGGGCGATTCATATTAGATATTAGGAAAAGAAAAGCCACAGTGAGCAGGGTCAGTGGAACAGGTTTCCCACAGGAGCTGAGGACTCTCCATTCTCAGAGATGTTTTAAAAACAACTAATCAGAGCCTGAGCAGCCTGATGTAACCTTGAAGCCTGCTTGCCATAAAAGCAGGCTGTGCGGAGAGCAAGGAGTGGGAGCAGTTACCTGCAGAGTCTTTTACACCCTAAATCGTGTGATGACTCTAAGCTGAAATGACAGCTGTCTGCATCCCAGGACCAAAATTAATTACGTGATCTATTTTTGCAAAACACTGCATTTTGCCCTGCAAACTGTTCAGTACTTCCCACAAGATCCAATATAAAACCTTACCAGTGTAAAAAATGTGGTGACAGAGACCTTATTTCCTATAATTAGAGGTAGACTTGTCAAGCCGATCATGAGATTCGGGTATACCTCTAGTTTTGGAGAACGGATATTATTCTTGTCCCCTAAAATCATCCTGAAGTCTTGTCCAAGACATTATGCGAGGCTCAGTCAGCAAGAACTCTGAGGAGTTCCTCATCTGCTGGCAAACCCATGCCCTGCCTTGCTCTGTAGATGAGCCCAAGGTAGAAAGGCAGAGGGAGGAGGGACATCTGAAGAGGCCATGGGTGTGACTCTCAAGAGTTAACAGTGACATACCAGACTGGAGACAATTTAGGGGAGGGTTACTAAAAACTTCTGATGTGGTTTGTTGGTTTGTTAAAAATTTCCTCCAAATACCAGAACTAGTTTTCCCTCAGGGCTGGGGGTGCACATGTGCATAGTGATGCAATGGCCAATTACAAACATTAGCTTTCTCACCAAATACAACTGGCTTCCAAGATTCTCCCTAAGAGCATCCATGCTTTGATTTTTATTGCTGTTACAGATCCTGCACTAATGAAAACATGCAAACGTTAATACACTGATGGGAAGATTTCTACCACTTCTTTAATTAGAAGATTTAAAGCCATGAATACATGAGTCTGATTCTGAAGAGGGCTAATGTGATGTAAATAAAGACTAATCCAAGTTATTTACATAGCTTTCTACTAGTGCAAAACAATTGAAAATAAAATCAGAAACAGCACCAGTAACCCACAGTTGTAATACCTAAAAGCTGACTAAAAAGTCTGTAGTTACTAGTGACCTTGAGCCAAGTCTTAATGGCCTTCAAAGTCTTCAGTGGGATTTGGATGGGACCTCAGGAATTTGTCCATTTGTGACAAAATCTTCAGTTGTCTGAGTGATTTTGTTGAAGAACTGCATCCAAAATTGCCCTCTTCTTTTGAAAAGTTTGTAGGGATCATGGAGGATGGTTGTTGTGGGCTGGGAGCTGGACTGATTTGTTTTAATGAAAATCAGAAAAAGTTCACAAGAAACAGGAAGAACATAGGATTTTTACTTTAAGAGTGCAGGATTAAAGAAAACAATTAGCAGCCTTCCACAATTTCTTGGAAAGAACATAAATATTATTACAGCAACTAAAACTTAGCCCAGGGCAATGAAAGGATCCTGAGGTATTAAATTAGGGGGCTGTCACTTCAGCAGGAGTAATTAGCATGTGCACCCCTCTTTGGCTGTTTGTTATTTAATGTTGTTGTTCAACACACTACAAACAAGGATTATAGGTCACGCAGCACATAAGTGTGCAGCAAAGTTATTTGCTGAGTTAAGGTACAGAAGGTAACGGTCCCCTCCTTTTTTCACCTTTCTCAGTTTTGATCTGTGAACACAAGCCCTGTGCACTTTTTAACTAATTCTGCACGCTGTTTAGCAAAGTAAGGGAACAAGAAATGTTTTACTGCCGGAATGGACCTTTCTTCATCAGGGCAAACTAGATGAAGGAGGTCAACTACTCCAGATATATCCAGGTTATTAACATTTCTTGTTGCCGTTTTTTCTTTCTTGGAGTAAAACAGAATACTCTAGTGTAGGAAAAAAACCTGAAACCCTCTTTTTCTTCATTCTACCCTCTCTCACATTACAGCTATCTTAACAATGATTGTCAGATCTGGACCTAATACAGTTTCAACTTATAGAGATGATTTCTGACTTCAGTGTTCATTCTCAGCATGATATTGTTGCTGTCCTACAGTGCATGTCACAACATGATTCACCCAAGCTTGGGGTATTAGGTAGTGGAAACCAAGTGCAGAAGTATCCCCCTATGCTGACAGGCCAGTATCAGGCTGAAAGCATATTTGACAAGTAGTAGAGGACCAAAATCTGAATATAACACCAAAAACTTTATTTCACTGTAATGCCAGCTTAATGCAAGGCTCATAACTGAATTCTTCTCTTCCACTGGCTTCCTCCCTCAGCCACTACACAACCTCCTTTTCAGTCCCAGACTGAGACTAACAAAAAGGAGCCATTGGTTGTGGTTGTCCCTTAAAGACTGTCCTTTTAAGTGTTAAATAGATCTCCTTATACTGTTAATACTTCAAATAGAGATCGAGATCCCATTGTTAGCAGATGCCTCTTTTACTGAAGACAACTGCAAAAGCAAATAAAATAAAGTCTTGACTCTTGTTTTAATAAAGATAAGAGTCTAACAGCTAAACCACATTTTGTGAACAGGCAAATATTTTCTTTTCAACAGATTAATAAAAATGTCTTTGCCCTCTACTGCCTTAAGCCCAGAATTCTGTCTCCTATAACCAAACTTGAGAAGATAAAGCTGAAGTGATTTTTTAATTTTCTCTTAGTTGCCCTTTGTGTGTTCTTAAAATCATTACACAAATAGTAACTGCCACCCACTGACTACCCATTCTTTACTGGACATGAATACTGAATTGAAACAGAGTGCTGCAGAAATCACTGTGAAAAAGAATTAAGTGTGTCTTTCTTTGATGGCTGTCTGAGAAAGTCCACAGAAGAGTCCAGCTTCCAGTTAGGTTCTTCCACTGATGCTATCCACAGGTTGCTATCCTGCACCTGACCCTCATCCTTTTGAGTCAGTACTCAGTGATTTCCCATCTTCCCTTCAGGAGTATAAAGCTTTAGGGGATAGGTGTTTGCAGGGGAAGTCAAGCCAGCCAAAGAGAAACACAAACTGACTCTTCCTCTTTGCCATTTCTAGGACTAATTAACTTTTCAGAAGTTTTAATATTTACACTTAAAATTTTTCTTTCAGCCTTTCAAACACAGCAAAAGATCCGGGGTTCTGGCAGCCAAAGGAAATAGGCTATTTCTCGGTGTAAATGTTAATACAAACCACTATATTTTTAATTGTCATTGTTTTGTAGTTCAATGCTATACTTGTACTCTCTTAAGAACATGACAAAGTTTTAAAGATCAGGAAGATATCTCACTTCTCTCCTTTCCTCCTTTTCCCATTTGAGAAGGGAGAGAGGGTTCCTGGATATAGTTAAGGAAGGGGAGGAATGTAAGCTATGGGGAAACTAGTGGAAAAAGCCCTGTGAAAGGACTAGATTAACCATCCTTTTTATTTCATATACATACACTACAGAGAGGGGATAAGACCTCCTCTTCTTAAGAGCAGTCTATAACAATATGTGGGTAATGGAATGGCTTCCCCTTATCCACCCAGAAAATTATTCAAATATAAAAACGCAAACTACCCCTAATAATGGAAACTGTGGGTGGGTGAAGGGAGCATAGTGGATTGAGGAAATCTCCCCAGA
This sequence comes from Gallinula chloropus, assembly GCF_964237585.1. Lineage (NCBI taxonomy): Eukaryota > Metazoa > Chordata > Aves > Gruiformes > Rallidae > Gallinula > Gallinula chloropus. The sequence goes on from NC_140089.1 coordinate 35,040,668, forward strand.
CTTTGAAAAGACATTTCATTTTAGTAAGTAACTGTCAATGGATAGAAAAGATGCTATTGAAGCTCAGCAAGCAGCCTAGCATTGGTCAGCAACCATCATGCTTGCGTTACAAGGACAAAATCATCTGCATCACCTTGATCCATAACTTTGGCGAGTGAAGACAGAAATGAGAGCATTGGATTCAGTACCCAGCATGGCAACAGAAGGCTTCCAGCTCTGGATCCCTTGCTCTTCCAAGCTATGGTCAGATCTCCAGCATGAAGTGCTGGCTGAGTTTGACTTATGGCAACTCCACCAGAGAGTGAATGCATCTCTGACCCACAAGTGTGAGAGTGTCAAAACCCATAGAAAAGGAACAGGGAAAGCCTCCTCCACATGGAATAGCAAGGTGAGGAGGCAGGGACAAGGAACCTGTGGTCAAGCTGTCCAACAACGACATTGTCTACTTACACCATGAGCTGCAAGTTCTGATACTTGTGTGGCAGTGCTGAAGTGCACTGCCACTGACATATTGCACCATTCCATAGTGTCACACGTCTCTTCATGTAAAGGACAACCACCCTGATCTACATGGAAGTGGAAAGCAATGAAATGGCAGCGGACTTCCACCACTGGCAGACTCCCTTTTGAAGGGGCAGCATTTCTTTTTGGCGCTTTTAGAATAATTTTGTTTTGTGCTGCTATTGGTTGGCTGGTCACCTCAGTGTGGGAAAGAAGGCTGAGCCTTGAGTTGATGGGCCTTCAGAGTAAAGGCAAAGGTTTTGAATTTTTGAGAAGGAAGACTTTGCAGACTGTTCTTCACAGAAACAAGCTACTGGAGAAGTGCTGCATCTCACACTACTGAACAAAAGAAGACTTGTAATCTCCGTCACATGCTGCACAGTGGATTTTTTTGAATGCTTAAATTTTAACAGCTGGTAGATGGTATGGTTTACACCTTCTCACAAACACTCTGGCTCGATTCCTCTCTTTGCATCATGGATATGTAAAACTTAGAAGCTTGTTTGAGCTTTTCACCAGGGCTACTGCCATATTTTGTGAGAAAAACATGTGCCTCCAAAGAGCAATTCCTTCCTGTTTCTGTAGCTAAAGGAAAGATTTAGACCAATCACAAATTTAGGTTTCCAAAGTTGTGTGAGGGGACTCCATGGGGAGTCTGCTGTTCCCTACATACAAATCACATGATTTGAGGTTCTTCTGTGAAATCTATGTTACTTAGATGTGATATGATTGCCTTCAAATTATGTTTGATAAACAAGAAATATGCAGTAGATTAAATAGTTATGCATCCCCTAAAAATTAGTCTAGATCCACTAAAAACCCCAAACCCATCCAAAGCCACAGTTCCATTTTTGTTAACAATTTTCATTGATAAAAGTATATCCTTACACATTCAGGATGCCTACACAGCACAGCTACAACCTGTCAGCTCCTGCAGCCACAAAATCATTTTAACCAGTTGTTATAAAACCAAACACAATCAGCTACAGTTTATCTTCACAGCCAGCTGTTAAGAGTACTTTAAAATACTGTTGCAGGCTTCACAGTGGTAGCAGCTGAAGACAGAAATCACACATTTCATTGAGGAGGGTTTAACAACTTCCCAAACCTAGACTATTCAGGTAATTATTTTTTTTACCCAACTGAACAAAAGGCAACTGAGTCATCCTGAGAATCTCATGAGGCACGTTGCGAAAGCATGAAGTTGTGCATGGACACCTTAACTACAGTAACTGTAGCCCACACAGCCATTAGAATGACATAAATTAATCTGGGTCCACAACTGATTTACAAAGAATCTCAAAAAATGAGAGAAGCAAAGTTAAAGTATTGATGGCAAATGATATGCCCGGTCTCCCTTTATGCTCAACAGATACAATCAAGCAGATTGCACTTCTAATGTATCATTGTTTGACTAGCAAGTGCTATTTTCATATGTGATTTCACTACACATTCTGTTGTTACCATCTAGAATCACTGTTAGATTGATGAAGTCAGTGATCATTTCCCCTGCAACTCGCCTTGTAGGAAACCCCAATTGCCCAGTAATCCTTGAAGTGATCACAGACTGGACAGAAGCCAAAGATTCTGGAATGTTGACAGAGGAGGAGGTAATATGTGCTGAAGAGGCCGCACCATACAGCAGACTACTGGAAAATGAGAAGCAGTAGTCCCTCTTCATTGATGGGTCCTGTCACATCGTGGGAAAGCATCAGAGATAAAAGGCTGCTGTATTGAGAGTCCTACAAGAGAAGTCGCAGAAGCCACTGAAGGAAAAGGTGGATGGAGCCAGTTTGCTGAGGTGAAGGCTATCCAGTTAGTCCTAGACATTGCTGAAAGAGGTAAGTGGCCAATACTCTACCTCTATACTGGCTCATGGATGGTGGCCAATTCCCTGTGGGGGTGGTTGCAGCGGTGGAACCAGAGCAACTGGCAGCACAGAGGCAAACCCATCTGGGCTGCTGACTTATGGCAAGATATTGCTGCCCATCTGGAGAAGCTTGTGGTAAAAGTATGTCCTGTAGATGCCCATGTACATAAGAGGAACATCAAAACAAACAGCAGGTGGATCAGGCTGCTGGGATTGGGATTGAAGTGGCTCAGGTAGATCTAGACTGGCAACATAAAGGTGAATTATTCATAGCTCAATGAGCCCATGACACATCAGGTCATCAAGGAAGAGATGGAACATAAAGATGGGCTCATGATCAAGGGATGGACTTGACTATGGACGCTATCTCACAAGTTATCCATGAATGTGAGACATGTCCTGCAATTAAGCAAGCCAAATGGTTAAAGCCTCTTTGGTATGGAGGACGGTGGCTGCACTGTAAGTATGGGAAGGCCTGGCAGATTGATTACATCACACACCTACAAACCTGCCACATCGTGCTTACAATGGTGGCAGCAACAGGAAACATCTCCTGTACCCCATGCCATTGCCTCGAATACAACCCTGGGCCTTGAAAAGCAACTCTTGTGGTGACACAGCACCCCAGAAAGAACTGAGTCAGACAATGGGACACATTTCCAAACCACTCTGACACCTGAGCCAAAGAGCATGGCATTGAGTGGGGGTACCACATTCCTTATCATGCACCAGCCTCTGGGAAAATCAGATACAATGGGCTGTTAAAGACTACACTGAGAGCAGTGGGTGGTGGGACCTTCAAACACTGGGATACACATTTAGCAAAGGCTATGTGGTTAGTTAGGTCTAGGGGATCTACCTTTCAAGTTGGCCCTGCCCAATCGAAATTTCAACGCACTGTGGAGGGAGATATCACCCCAGCAGTGCATATAAAGAATATATTAAGGAAGACAGTCTGGGTTATCCCTGCTTCAGGCAAAGGCAAACCCATGTCTAGCACTGTTTTTGCTTAAGGACCTGACTGCACTTGGTGGGTAATGCAGATGGATGGGGAAGTCCGATGTGCACCTCAAGAGGATCTAATTTTGTGTGAGCATAGTCAACATAATCAATAAAGTAGCAATCATATGATATTAACTGCTAAATAGCCCTGCTATTGTATATTTGTCAGTGCTAGAATTGTTATATGCTTCACCAACTATATTGCAGTAAGAATTACACAAGTTAATGAAGGGTGAGTGCCACAATGATGAGGCTAGAACTGGCTTCAGCAACCAGCACCCACAAACTTCTCTGAAAGAAAACCCCACAAACCACAAGCATGGACCATGCAAGTGCATCAGTTGAGAGTCCAGAAGGCAGCATGCAACAACCCAACAACATACATCATCACTCCTGCCCTGAGAGACTGTTATGACAGGTGATATCTTTGAGGGCACAGTACTTGGACTCTGTCTCCTACAGTGCATGGAAACGAGCCCAACGTCATGAACTAAATGAACTCAACAGACATTTTAGAGGGATGACCCACAGACTAAAGGAATTACATCTGCACGTGTGTACATGTATGTGTGTGTGTACATGCATGTGTATGTCTGTGTGAAAAAACAAAGTGGTTGCACCTCAGGACATCGTTGGATCTGGTCATGATGTAAATGGTATGGAGTAAGGGGTGGATAATGTCCTGGTTTTGGCTAGAATAGAGTTAATTTTCTTCCTAGCAGCTGGTGGAACGGTGTTTGGGAGTTAGGATGAGACCAGTGCTGAGAACACACAAATGTTTCTAGTTGTTGACAAGTAGTCAAGGACTTTTCAGTTGTTTGTATTGCCCTAAGGAGAAGGTATGGGGCATTCAGGAAGCTGTGAGGGGACACAGCCAGGACAGGTGACCCAAACTGGCCTGAAGGTATAATCCATACCAATGACGCCATGCTCAGCATAAAGGGGGGGCTGGTGGGGAGAGCAGCATGTGGCTCCAGGACACACAGTTTTTGGGGATGGTCCAGCTTCAGGCATCTCTGAACTGTGCAGCCTGAGTTGTGCAGTTTGGTGAGAAACTGCATTGTTTATCACCACTTTTGTATATTTTTGCTATAAAAGTCCTATTTTTGTTATTTGTCTCTCTGCTGCCCCAGTAAACTATCCTTATCCCAACCCCCAAGGTTTGTCTTTTTTTTTTCCCCTTTTCCCCTTCCCCCCCCACCACCCAATGTGAGCAGCTGCGTGGTGCTCAGCTCCCAGCTAGGGGCAGAAACACAACACTAGTATTATTGTAGTTTAATTTTAAAATGACAGCACAAAATGAACTTAATTAATGAATAGGTATGAGGTACTGTCATTTTGAAAAACAATCATTGTTCAGGGACTTGTTAAATCGCTTGTCCTTATACTTGCCCAATTCTTCTCAGACCAGGGTTCTATGCTGGGAAAAAAATGTTCAAAATCTAAAGATGCCCAGATCCAAGCCACTTCTTTCTCTACACCAGAACGATTTGCATGCAGTCATATTGCATGCAAAATAAACCCTAGGGAAGAACCGTGAGGAAAACGCTGGCAGGACGACAGCAGCAACACCCTGAGTAAAAGAGGCCGGACAACTTATACAGAGGTGTGTGCACTCTTTGACTGTGAAAACAACTGGTGATTTACACTGCAAATGCCTCCCACAGACACTTCAGACACATGGCAACAACAGAGGTGCATTTTGCCTAAGGTGATGTGCAGTCCTGAGTTAGCTGAGAGGATGAACCAGTAAAATTCTCTAACTAGCAAAGAAGTTGACTTGCAAAATCCCCTTTTATTAACTGTTCCAAGAGGCTGGGTACAATTATCTAAAGGATTTGTTCAAGTGTCTCAGCACAACAGTGAGTGACAGCAATTAATCTCTATAAAGGTGATGGTTTAGAGTCTGGTTCTAGATAAATGCATGGAAATCAGCAGGAAATCTAAAAGCTCTGTGTGTGTCTGTGTGTCTGTGTGTTCAGAAACACACATAAACATTTACACATACATATGAGCAATGAACATCTAATTCAGATGAATGAAGTCAGCTGTGTGAAAGTACAAGAAAATGTGAAAACTCACAGATCCCTACTGCAAAATAAAAGTCTAGAGTTATAAAATATGCATTTAAAAAAACCTAGTTCTCCCAGCTAAATTAAATGCAACCTTTCAAAAGACTTACTTCTTTGAAAGTTTTAATTATGTTTTTCAGTGCTTTTAACCACATTCTCTCTCCTGGTGTGTCTTACTAAAAAGACAACTTTAAGAAAAGAGCTCTTGCTTAGTGCTCCCAAGCTTTTGCAAAAGATAAAACCACAAAGTTTTATTAGAGCTGATGGAAGAGAGCCGGCACAGCTGACAAATCAGTTTTAACTCGAGCATTAGGATAAACCCAGTTACTTGAAATCCTTAACTTCCAAGTCAACTTACACTAAACTACAGGCAGCAACCAGTGCCTGTTTTCCTCCAGAGTTAGAACCGAGCTTTCACCTATCCGGAGAACAAAACTTCCCCTCCGACTGCTGCACTGCAACATTCGGCTGGGAGCTGCGTGTTGCCAGCTGCTAAACGCTGTTCCGACCACAAACACAACAGCACTCGGTGCATGCAACGGACTCGAAGTAGGTACTTACAGGCAGCAGAGTGTCCTCCAGAGCCTGGACACCAGATCATACTAGAATAGAAGGAATAATGAATGTCACTGTCCCAGTAATCCCTGGTTTAAAAGGCTGGCAGAGGAAGAAATCCAATGAGTGGGCGACAGAGAAAGACGGGGCAGGAAGGGGGAGGGAGTGGGGGGGGAGGAAAAAGGGATAGATGAAATTCCAGTCTTTCTGGTCAGCTTGGCTGTAGTTTTCTCCGTACTAAAAATCCACAATAAACACTCTCTGCTTGCAAGACTGCTCCTGTCTGCAGAGTCCCAGAGTACAAACACTTTGGAGTTCCCTATGATAAGGGCATTCTGAGATGCCTTGGAATGTTTACACTCAGCAATGCTCTTCTGGCAGCCAGCCCCAGATCTTCCCTTCCCCTTCTGCTAGTTAAGTCTGTTGGGACTGAAAACTGAGCTCCTGTTAATAAGGTTTGCTCATTCTCCCCCCCCCCCCCCCCGCCCCCCCATTTCTGCTAGTTTAATTCCTTCAACACACACACACACACACACACACACACACACACACTCATTTATGCATTAAGTATTAATAGAAAAAGAGCTGGCCTACAATTTCAGAAGATTCAGTTTTCCCCACAAGAAGGGAAAAAGAGTTTTTATTGAAATACAGGAATGATTAATTTCCTCCATAAGTCAGAAGCTTATTTTCAAGCAGCTGACAAAACTAAAATCAAGGGAATTATCAAATTAATAGCAATGCATATATGTACTTATAAATGTGATACTTTTTACAAGCTGAAAGGTTCAGTCGGCTGCTGTTCCAAGTCCTGTTGCATATTGAAGTATTAAATATTCAAATTAACATATGCTCATTTTACTGACTAATTGCAGTTGCAACAAAGGAAAATCCTGTAGTATGGAAAAAAAATATTTTTCCACTCAAAACAGTAGGAAAGAGGAAGTGTGTAGGCCACATCCCATCAGTTCTTTATTACCTCACAGAATTCACAGTATCTCTCCAGCCTTCTGTCATGAGATTAACATTGGATTTGCAGCTTTGACTGGCTAGTGGGAGTCCTAAGTAAAATTTGCCGGCACACAGTGGCTCATTGGTGCACCCTGAGGTGTAAACTTGGAGCACAGAAGCTGTATTGCAAAGTGACAGTATAGGAACAGACCACCCTATGGCCATCACTGCACAGAGGCCAGAAGCACTTTCAAATGTCGGGGAACAGACAAATTTTCTGCCCAGAAACAAGGCATTATTGCAAATGGAAGAAAGGCAGCATGAGGAAGAGCCACTGACTTTCAGGCTGCCTGTGGAAACAAGCCAAATCCAGAATGACTACAAATCCATAGCATGCTGCCTCCCCTTGCCCCTTTTTAAACAGGCACACACTGGTTAGCTGCTGGAATGGGCTGCACAGAGAGGTGGTGGATGCCCCATCCCTGTGGTGTTCAAGGCCCTGGGCAACCTTGTCGAGCTCGTGCCTGGAGGTTGGTGGTCCTGCCTGTGGCAGGGGCTTGGAAATCTCTGATCCTTGGGGTCTCTTCCAACCCAGACCATTCTATGATTCTATGGTAAACAAAATGGTACTATGAAAATGCAAACCTGAGGTCAATAGTATGAAAGAAAAGAATGAGCCAGTGTTCCTATGGCATTACAGGAAGATGAGGAAAGATGAGGAAAAGACAAATGAGAAAAAGAGATGACTGTTAAAAATTAAGTCAAAGCTACACTATCTGTAATATGATAAAATTTGAGCTATATTTGCTTATGAAAAACCATGAGGAAAAAAAAATAATTTCCTTGAGGTACAATACTAGTATCAGAGTGGTATACTTCCTGGGCTTCAGACTTGTAGTGATCCTCAAAATTTATCAAGTTTCAGAAAAACTTGGAATGTATATTTATCTCCTCTGAGTCATGTAGATGGCTGGACTGGCTGGAATGTAGTGTATAGTTCACCGTGATGGATGGCCTGTTTGTACTGTAGTGGTCTGGCTAGGATCATCAACATAACTGTTCTTACAAGCAGATTAAAAATGTGGCAACTTATTTTAAAGTATAATATGCCTGACCCATTAATCTGTAACATAACCACAGAAGCTTTTTTCAAACCAGTTTGCTTACTCCAGCAATGACCTTGGCATCTCGTTTCTTACCTCACTCCTTTAATGACAAGTAATTTTTGGAATCTATCGAGGTTCATTCTCTAAAGAACAGGCTGAAATTACCAAAGCTTTCTGTAAGAAATGCCAGAGCCTTTTCTGCAAATACACATTCTTTTTATTTCACCACACAGGAAAGAGACTAGTTTAGCTTCCTGTGACTGAAACTTTAGCAAGGTATTCCTTCTTAATTACTAGCTAAAATCGTGCAGTCCAGGTTGTTGGTATGAAGGTAATCAGTCAACCATTATCAGTAAGCTTTCTTTAGCAGGGTGTAGTCATAATCAGTTCCTTTCTTTCCAGGGTTTTATTTGGAAAACAAAAGAAACTGTACCTGAGGCACAAAACAGGCGAGAACACACATAGCCCCAAACCCACAAACACCCTGTAAACTCACACACACAGACACACACAGACACATATCTTCTCTTTCATTTTGATTTGCATTGATAAGCAAAGGCCTAGATCACACACAATGTCTGTCATTTGGCACTCAATCAACACTCCTGTTAGGAGGATGATGTTGCTCATCCCAAACCTGAAGGCTGCACACAGGAAGATCTGCTTGACTGTGGGAGAAAAAAGATGCAATTATTTCCCAGTTATTTACTACATGGTAGAAATTTTGTTCTGAGCACAATGATACCTGGCCGCAGCAGACCACTCTTCAGTCTCTAATGCAGGCTGGAAGAACAGGGTGAAAGATCAAGTTTAAAAGTATTAAATCCATCTTTTTCTCCTACTCCAACCTATGTATACCCTGCTCATTAAAATTCAAGTGTGGGGAGGGCCCTGAGTGCACTAAATTATGTTCCTCCTTGACATAAAAATGCAAGTTCAGCCATACAAGGTCAGGCAGTGAACAGGAAAATAAGGGTAGATATGTTGCCAGAGAGCTGACCCTGCCAGGGGCTGCCAATCTGCCAGGCTTGCACAGAGACTCACTTCTTGGTTCCCACAATCACATTTATAAGAACTTGATAATGGTTTTCGTGCCATCAGAAAAACAGCACACTTTCCATAGAAGAAACAAGGATAATCTGGGACTACCGTATGTTTGTGTTTAGAGTCCCTGGCTGGGGTTTCTTTGCAACAAACACTATGCACCACCACCACAACTAGGAGGGTAATTCTGCTGCTCCAGTCTGTTGTCTTCATCCATTATAATCCAGAGTTTACAAGCAAGAAGTTAACAAAATTAAAAATGAAACAGTGTGTTGGTTATTTCCTCTCTTTATCACAGAATGGCTAAGTTGGAAAGGACCTTTAAGATCATTGAGTCCAACCATACCCATCCCCTACTAAACCATATCCCTGAGCATCTCATCTACCCGTCTTTTAAACACATCCAGGGACAGTGACTCAACCACCTCCCTGGGCAGCCTGTTCCAATGCCCAATAACCCTGTCAGTGAAGAATTTTTTTCATAATGTCTAATCTGAACCTGCCCTGGCACAGCTTGAGTCCATTCCCCCTCTTCCTATCACCTATCGCTTGGGCAAAGAGACCAACACCCATCTCTCTACAACCTCCTTTCAGGTAATTGTGGGCAGTGATAAGGTCTCCCCTCAGCTTTCTCTTCTCCAGGCTAAACAACCCCAGCTCCCTCAGCCACTCTGCATAAGGTTTGCTCTCCAGCCTCTTCACCAGCCTTGTTGTCCTTCTCTGGATATGCTCCAGGACCTCACTGTCTTTCTTGTAGTGAGGGATCCAAAACAACCCAGTACTCAAGGTGCAGCCTGTACTCACCAATGCTGAGTACAGGGGCCAAATCACTTCCCTGGACCTGCTGGCCACAGTATTTCTGATACAAGACTCCATTGGCCTTCTTGGCTACCTAGGCACACTGCTGGCTCATATTCAGTTGTCAGTCAACCAACACCCCCAGATCCTTCTCTGCCTGACAGATTTGTTTATCCAAAAGTGCTTTCTGGAACACTAACAAGTACTACACAAGATATTCCTTTGAGTTCTTTCATAGGAGACTGAAGATGGGTTGGTTATCAGATACAACCAAGCTCAATTTTCATGATACAAAACAATTAACACAACAGACATCCTTGCTGCGGGGAGTACATCCACTTCTTTGACCACATCTGAGGCACAGAAAAAAAACCCTCATCCAAGACCAAGACACCAGAAAAAGCTTCTTTGTGTGGTTAAATTCTCACTCACCCACAGTCACCGAGTAGCAGTGATGCTACTGGTTGCTCTAGTGATGCTCCAGAATGGTTGCTGGAGTAGCAAACTGAATAAAGATGCCTACACAGAGACATTACAACCTGCAGGCTCTCTGTAATGTGACTTACATTTTCTTACAATTTGGAACACAGTTCTGGGTGGCTTTGGTGATTTTCATGAATAACACAATGCTTTGTGGCCTGGCAGTCAGGAGATCTGGATTCAGATGACAACTACCTCCTTACAAGGATGGACATGCAACAAAGCAGCCCTTGAGATTTGGCTGTATTCCACAAATCCACTCTTGTTCTCTGGAAAGAAGACGACTAGAAACACATTTTACCAGTGCTGCTGAGTTTTATGTGACATAGGTTTAATTCTCCCTGCAATCAACAATAGGAAAGTCAAATAGCACTCCCAACCGCAGTGGCAAGGGTGTCGTGCTAATAAGCCTAGAATGATAAGGCACTGTTGGTGTTTCACCCCTGATAAGTATCAGAAAGCATTCTTTTCAAAGGACTATTATCATAGAAACTTGCCAGCACTTTAAAGACTCTCTCAGAGGCCTAACCTTTAGGGAAATACTTTCAGCTCCAGTGACAAACAATTGACCTCTTAATTTATGAACCGTGACATCACTGTGTTGTCGGAAAAAAGAACCTGTGACCTAAAGGGAGTTTTAACCTGCATAAACCTCCACTGAAGTAATCAAAGGGCAAGCTGTGAGCCTTCAGGGAACGAGGGACCTTACCAGCATACAATCCTCTGAAAACAGCCACTTACTGAATACAAGGAAGTCTGTATTTACCCTACTGCAAAACTTCAAACCAGCAGAAAAATGAGTTACCTACCTCAGATTGCATTTAGAGGTTTAGTTTGCATTAAGTAGAGAGAAGAATCCCTCATCAAGCACATCCACCCTTCAATTTATTTCAAACAGGTAATGCACATGGAAGAGACAAACCAGCATGTCAAAAAACGCACCAGACTGAGCATAAACATCTGAAGTTAGAAATTCCTGTTACCGGTTTCGGCTCAGATTTCCAACTTCCTGGAAAGCATTTTATATCTCAGCTTTCCAATTTAAGAAAAAAAATCCACTCAGCTCAGTCACATTAAAATACCTGACCCATTGATGCCCAAGTTGTTTCAAAGATATTTGAAGGCTCAATTGCTTTTAAGGCATCAAGGTGTATGCTTGTAAAACACTGAGATTCTCAACTGTAACATGTTATAGAGAATAGAGTGTAACAGTGCTATTTATTTCACATATATATCACAGGAAATGGTTTATTTGTGTTACTAAGATTGCTCTCTAAAATAATGTACTCTTTTCACAAAGAAGGAAATAGAGAAAGAGAGCCAGGTTACTATTTTGTCTGTGTTACAGCAAAAAAATTTCATTTTTTAAATGAAGGTGGAAATCTACATGGATCATTCTTTGGGTAATGCCAACATTTCTACAAAATCTGACTTATACCTCCCAAGCATTCCTCTCCCAAACTGTCTACATCTATGCCCTTAACATTTGAGATTATTATAGGAAGCCTTGTAGAGCAGGTAACTCTTCTTGACAGTAAGTACTGTGTGATCAAATGAGGACATAACACTTACTTTTGTGGAGTTTCTTCTGAAATTTAATGCCATTATATCCTGGCACAACAAAACATTTCTCCTCATTTAGGGCAGATAAGCTCATTAGGAGCTCTCTCCATATTTGTTTAAAATCACCAAACCACAGAGTACTTTGTATTGGAAGGGACCTTCAAAGATCATCTAGTCCAATTCAATATTTGCTGCAGTAATGTAGGTGCTCGTCAAGTCTCAGGTCTCAGAGCTAGTTACAGTCATAGTCTACTACAGGCCATGTCCCCATTTTCAAATTCTCAGCAATGCAAACTTGAAAATATTGCTGCATCATTCCCTTTTTTTTCTCCATGAGAAAAATGGAGCACAGGTCTATCATGTTGCCTTGTGGGCAGTAAGGCTGGGAATTGTGATCACTCATTAGGGATTCACATACAGTAGGAAAGAGGATGAGGAGTAAAAATCAAGTGCACACCGAATCCATAGTCACTAATTGATATAATTAAAAAAAAAAATCCTTTTTTAGTAATTTTAACTCAATATATGCACTATTGGTTTGTGAAAGAAAGTTGTCTGATATTTCAACTAAAAGCAAGCAAAGCACTGCTGTCACACAGATGATAGATAAAGGAAATAGCTATTAATGGAGCCTCATGTAATGTCAAGCAATGCGTCTAATAATCCACCTCAGCTTCAGATTTGGATACAGTTCCACGAGTGAAGTCATGTATTGCAATGCAGCAACGATTAGCATTATAGTCTTTATTAATCTTGTACAACTTTTAAAGAAATTACCCCAATGGATTATTGTTGTACATGGAGTACAGGTGTCAGGAGATAAATACGCTGTCTCACTGCTGGCTGTTTTGGAAAAAAAACAAAAATTGAGAAAATTTGAAAAACATCATAGAGAACATAGGCAAAGCCTTTGACCACAAAGATGAACTATTCAAGCTTTTGCCTGCAGAAGAGGGACTAAACTTAAAGTTAAGAATAACATTATGGAGAATCATATAAATAAAAAGCCCAACAACAAGGCAGCACAAAACCAGTTACTTTGTGTCAAGCAAATGCAAAAATCAGACTGTTGTCTGAAATGGTAGTCTGAGACAAAGCTGTGTAGTGTTGTCAGTAAAATGAGTAGGGTCATTGAAAAACCAGCGCTTGATGCTACTGCTTTCTATCTTTAGATAGTTCAATTTTTCTCAAAATTCTTTGTATCTCAGGTGAGAGACTCAGTTGTTGCAGAGGAACTGTGGATGGGGATCTCTAAGGACTTCAGCATCTTAACAGCCCTTGCAGCCCTTGGCCTGGATATACCTAAAGCACATCACCACTTCCACAGTTTCTTCAGATTGCACAGACAGAAGGATCAGCAGACATACAGAAAAGCATGAGAACACCTCTTTGTTGGCATGACTTTCTTTTCTGAGATGTGAGAGGGACTAGGCACAGCTGCTGGCATAGCAGCAGAGCCCTCTATCCCTGCCCTACAGGTAGCCTCCCTGCGGGGCGCTGCATGACCACCAGGACTGTGGGACTATGCAGCCATCAAAGGTGTCCTGTTCTGCACTGGATCAGGACAGCAGAGATACATAACAAGGTGATAGGAAAAGAAACTCAGGCTACTGCAGTTCTCCCAGGCATGCCTGCATGTTTAAGCTACATCACCAAATTTAAATTTCAGAAATTGTACTTATGAATATTTGTACTTGTGCTTCCAGCATCCAGCTAATCCAATTTTTCATCCAGGCTGCTGCCATACATTGCTTATCTAGGGTAAAAAGGTAGAGTTCGGGGGTTTTTTTACATTTTCAGGTAGCGCAGTGTAAAGTCATTGACAGCAGCTAAGGCGGCCATCAGCATTACTAACTTGAGAATGGGTCAGTCGGCTCTATCACACAGGCGTCACACACGAGGCCCAGGATGAACACTTTTCCATCCCTTCCTGAGACAACCAGCATGTTCACAGAGGGAAAGATAGGTCCTAAGCACCAAAAAAATAACTAATTTGTCACAATTGGAGATGGGAGCTGGAGGAGCAGCACTGTGCCCATAATGGAGCAAATAATTAGATTCCAGCTTGAAAACAGCTGGCCTATTCTTTAATGGTATAAAAGAAGCACTGGAGGGAAAGGGTAAAGGCTATGTGTTCAAAATGTATTCAGACACCACAGGGTAAAAAAAAACCTATATGAAGGACTGCTGCATGTTGTCAACCTGCCCACTCCCTGTAACAGCTAGGATTCAAAATGCACGTTCAAAATGCCCATGCTTTCCCTCTCTTCCTTCAAAGCCTGTTGTTCCCAGTGCACTCATTCCACCAAAACCCCCAGAGCGCCTGGCTCCGTTCATGTGCACAGCGAATTGTTCTCACAGTTAAGCAGCTACTCAATCCACCACAAACTGAAAGGCATGCAGGAATATTACTTTACTGCCATTAAAACAATATCAATGCACTCTGAAAAGGTTCCTTAGCTGTTTTACTTGACATCAATCAAAGTTAACTTAATGAGGCTCGGAACATTTTTACCCGGAGTCTTTGAAAACTGAGCCTCATGGAGGGCAGGACCTTTATTTTGGCTTACGTGGATTTAGACCACAGCTGACACAACTGGATTTTCATCTCAGTTCATGTTTCTAAGGTTTCACTGACTTTCCTTGTTTAGCTCACAGTGCCACAGACTATAAAATATAGCAAAAAAAGGTTTTACCAGTGGTATCGTAGAACTATCGAATTACAGAATGTCCTGAGTTGGAAGGGACCCATAAAGATCATTGAGTCCAACTCCTGGCTCCACACAGGGCTTGACCACCTATCTTACTTAATTTTCTGCAGAGTTGCAAGTTCTGCAAAGGCAGAATGCTTCTCAGAAGCATAATCAGGTAGGACTAACACGTAACTGATACCACTCCTGGCCTCATCCAGTAGTTTTAGCAAACCCCTACATTTTAGCACACTGAAGTCATCCTGCGCGTATCCTTACATGTGCTACACACAGCATCCAGACTGAAAACCAAGAATGGGTTTTTTTAGAGAGAATTTGCCCCCCTTCTGAAGCCTGTATTTTCACTTACAGCAATGCCTTTAATAAGTGTGACAAAAAATTCTGAAATGAACGCAAACCCTGTTTGGAAGGTATGCTGAAGTCTTTAAGCACAGGATGGTGCTTTAATCTGTTATAATCCTCTGAAAAGATTATTTTCAGAAGAATTTTTGTATTTTGGCATTCAGCCAAGGTATTATTAAGATGACAGTTTAATTAGAGAAAATTGAAGTAGCCTTCTGAGATACAGGAAGAAAAGAAACCCCACTTATATGCACCTGGAGAGGGCTTGGGGAAATCTAGGAAAGCGTGTTTTAATAAGAGCCGTGCCAGATCCAATCCTTGCTCCCAATGGACAAATTTATCAACTGGGAAAATGAAATTCAGACTTCCCCTCACTTCACATGCAGGTGGTCTTTCTACTTTAACAACAAAGCCCAGCCATGGCGCGACCAGTATCCACTGTTGTCTGAGCAGGCACAGACTCAAGGATGGGAAGTAAATTGGAAGGTAGGAGAGAACAGGCAACCTCAGAGGTTTGAAAGAAAAAGCAAAACAAGGCACGCAGCAGAGTGCAGAACAAAGATTACATCAGAAGAGGAGAGACTGGAACCCAGGCACAAGGTCTGCCCTACAGCTCCATTCCATACAGCCCAGGCATACCTTTGTTTTGGTATTCTTACAGAATAACATGCTAGTGTTGAGTTGTGATCTGTTGAGGCCAGTGAAACTTTCCCAGCCTGACAGAGATATACAGACAGATAAAATCCAGTAAGAACTTGGTAAGAAATTATGCAAGTGATTCAATTAAATTAGGAGAGGGGAAGCAAGGAATTATTTTATCCTTTTTTTATTTTTAGAGTAGCTCTTAGGATGGCAGTAGATAATGCAAGGAGAAATAACTTCTGAATGCCTAAGAAAGGGTCTTGAATAAGTGTTAACTTCATTATTGTCCATGTCTAGAAGAGGAAATTTTAAAACACTGGACAAGTTACAAAGGACAGAGACTTTTGTAAAAATTTGTATCTAGTCAGATCTGTAGCTGGCAGTTTGGTTAGGTTTTGGTTGGGTTTTTTTAACAAACCAAATTCTTCCTTCTCTTCTTCTTTCATTGCTTTTTTCAAGCCATTCCCTCCCCGTCCCCCAAGTCTTTAAATGACCAGATGTAGACTCATTTAGGTTTCTTCTCAAAGTGTAGTTTTTATTCTCAATATCAGTTTCTTTCTTGAGCCATTCCTGGATTTTTACTTTGTGAACAGGTTAGTTATTATCTTAGAATCATAGAATCATTAGGGTTGGAAGTGATCAAGTTCCAAATCCCCTGCCATGGGCAGGGACACCTCCCACTAGACCAGGCTGCCCAAACCCCATCTAACCTGGCCTTGAACACTGCCAGGGAGCGGGCAGCCACCACTTTAGGCAACCTGTGCCAGGACCTCACCACCTTCCTAGTGAAGAATTTCTTCATAATATCCAATCTAAATCTACCCCCTTCCAATTTAAAACCATTGCCCCTTGTCCTATCACTACACACCCTTCTAAAAAGTCCTTCCCCAGCTTTCTTGTAGGCCCCCTTCAGGTACAGGAAGGCAGCTATAAGATCTCCCTGGAGCCTTCTCCAGGCTGGACAACTCTCAGCCTACCTTCACAGGAGAGATGCTCCTGAATCTCTGTTTGGTTTCCTAAATCTCTGTACTAAAACACAGATGCTCAGATGCCTTCTCCTTGAATTGGATCAACATCTATTGCTAGTTCTGGTTTCCTTTTTAGTTTCTCTTCTTCAAAATTCCAGCTAGATAAGGAGTCAAAAGTCATTCAGCTTCCTCCCTGCACTGGCCAGAGGGTGAGCCCACTGAAGAAGAAAATAAAAAAAAGAAAAAGGAAACAAATAAACTTCTTTTCAGCTGAGGTTCTTTACAGAGTACCGTGAATAATGACGTGACGTTTCTTTTCACTTAGAAGTTTCTCCAAACAGAATTTGTAGTTAGACAGATAAGGTCTGAGTAAAAAAGCACAGAGGAAGTATCTCAAGGTCTGCAGTATGTGGGCTGGAAACAGTGCTGTTTCCAGAGAGAGCTAGGTTCTGTGGAAGCACAAAACATTGAAAATGTGACAAGGAAAATTTTGTCATTTTCTGAACTTCCATTCCAAAAGCTCAAGGTTAGATTTAAATAGTGAGAACACTAGATCACAAGACTTGTGCCAGCTGTGAAATTTTAAGGTCACCAGCAAACCTCATGGATTCAAGGAATCACAGAATGGTTTGATTTGGAAGGATCCTTTAAACATCATCTAGTCCAAACCTCCTGCCACAGACAGGGACATCTTTTATTAGATCAGGTTGGTCAAAGCCTTATCCAACCTCATCTTGGTATAGATTTCACAGGATGCTCACGTCAGTGTTAGACTGAAATAACAAATTACTTTATTCATCCTTCCATCCATACAGAAGAGGAAGTATCTTCCCCCAGTGGCTGGGAAGGGTGATTAGAGACAGATTCAGCCTTAATAGGAGTGGTAACTGGCACAACTATGAATGTAGAGGGTGCATGTACCTAAATTTACATTGCCCATCTCAGTCCATCAAATGTCACTTTCCACACTAAGTTCAGAGTCAAACCGAATAATCAGGGAGAAAAAAACCCTACCTAAAGGTCAAATTTGTTCACTTATTTGGAGGCACCTGTGTCTACAAGCCCAAAGGAAGCTTCACCTGCAGGGTAGGGAGCAAACACGCCCTGGATGGTGCCGAACAAGTTCACCCACTGATGCGCGGCTATGTCAGCATGGAGCTTTGCCCCAGGTAGGAGCTTTGCCTACATAAAGAGGATTTTCCCTGCTTTAGGTAGAAATAATGAGCTGAAGCATTACACTAACGCTTACTGAGACCTGTAGGGATATCCCTTTGTCCTCATCTCCCAGTAGCCTCAGACCACTCTTGTACAGAGGTCACTGGCCCTGAAGATGGGTCAGCAGAAGAGATGGCCTTGGTGGTCCTCGTCAGCTTCAGCACAAGAATGAAGATAGCTACTGGGATATATTCATGATGCAGCCAAAACAGATGAGAGTTTAGAACCAAAACCCAACATAAACTAGACATTTATTCAAAGCTGGAAGCTCTATTTTAATGATAAGAAACCCCCCACAGGGCTTTGATCTGAGACAATTTAAATATTAAAAAAAAAAAAAGTGGTATAATGAGCATATGCAGACTTTTCCAATGGTTGACTGTTGGTTTATTTCCTGAGAGATTTGTTCTTTTAGCCACACAGACCAAAGGCAGTGCCCAAGGAGATGGGAGTTCTGTAAAACTGAATTTCTTACAGGTTTCTAAGAGAGAGAATCCTTTCCCCTGCAGACACCAGAATTGACAGCTCTCACTCCCTAACAGTTTATCCTGTCATCACCTGTAGCAACATCACTGAATATTTGAGAAGACTCAAAAAAACCGAAGAATACATATTCTTAAATACCCTTTGGATTAAACTAAATAAATGAATAAATGTTTCAGTAGGTGTAGGCTGCACTTTTAAAATTGTTTGGGAAGAGCAGAAATTTCAGTGTGTGTCACGGGATCACCACTACAAAATGTACCACACTTCTGTTTACTGATGTTCAAAGTTTGAACCAAGACAAGACAAACTCCTCACCAGTGCAATTTACTAAACTGGTCAGTCCAGTAGTTTTTTTAAGACCAACTAATGCAGACAACAATAAAAACCCTATTAAGAGCCTAGCAAAAAGCTGTAGTTTGATCCTTTCAGATCATAGACTCAGGTCACATATGTAGTTACACAGAAGGGAATTACACAAGCAGTATCAAAGGCCTCTTACCTCTGGTGGCAGATATGATCTTGGCTCGTGATCTTCATAAGATACTGAGTTTCACTACTTTGAGGCTTTTGTATACAACTAATTACTATTTCATCCTAATAAAAAGTAGAAAGAATGGTTTCTAAAAAAGTAATTGAAATCAGTGGATTGAAAACATACCCCAAGAGCACTTCACCCTTTTTTCCTTTTTTTTTAAAAAAACCCTCTTTTCTATATTTCCATGCATGCAACATGGGGGATTTAATCATGGATATTGCGTTGAGGAGGGGAAAGATACATTTCTAAGTGAGAAGATTCCCCAATTGGAGACATTTAAATGGGAGAAGAGAAGGCTCCAGGGGGACCTTACTGCAGCCTTCCAGTACCTGAAAGGTGCCTATAAGAAAGCTGGAGAACTGTTCACAAGGGCAAGTAGCAGAAGGATGATGGGTAATGGTTTTAAACTAGAAAGGGGAGATTTGGGTTGGATACTAGGTAAGACTACTTCAATATGAGGGTGGTAGATCACTGGAATAGGTTGCCCAGAGAGGCTGTGGAGGCCCCATCCCTGAAGGTATTCATGGTAAGGCTTGATAGACCTTTGAGTGACCTGATCTAGTGAAGATGTCCCTGCTTACTGCAGGGGGGTTGGACTAGATGGCCTCTAAAGGTCCCTTCCAACCTTACACATTCTATGATTCTAAATAAGTTTACTGGAAAAGCCATCCAAAAGTTGTTCAAGCATCTTTCTCTTACTGTCTGTTTATACTAAATGCATCCATCAGTAGTGTACATCACTGACATCAGAAGGGAGTAGCACTGTTGTGTGCCACTATTAGAAGGCATTTTGTGCTCCATGTATATCCTAGGAAAGGATAGATCGTGGCTTACAGACCAGCACTCAGCTCATGCAAACCAGCATTGAACAAACCACCAACTCTCCCCACATGTACTGCATTGGCCCCAAACCATGTGTCCGTATAACGCCATAGGGGGAGACTCTGGACTTCAACTGGGGCACACCAACTTGGCTGCATGAAGAGCTGAAGCCTGGTGGTAAATATGAACTGGTGGAAGCTGGGTGGAACCTCAGAGAGCTCAAGACTGAGGGACAGGCTGCCAGCAGGAGCACCAGCTTTAGCAGATTCAGTTCCTGTGAATGTCTGTGAACAGTACTCCTTCCTCAGGTTCAACCTGGACTGATCTGGCTACCCAGTATGAGAGGAAGCCAATCTCGTGTGAACTGATAGGTCTGACTGGGGCAGAGGTGGAGAGTAAGGAGGCAGCTGTAAACCCCTGTTTCTTTCCTTTTATGGACCCTACTCTCTTCATTTGCAGCCTTGCCATAGCACTTTTACAGATAATTAAGGTGTCAGCTAAACCTCACCCTTTGAATGCTTAGCTCAGACAAACAAGCAAGCACATTCTGTTTTCTTCTGGCTGAAGAAGGCAATGACTTACATATTGCTGATAGCTTGCTTACACATCTGTTCTGAAAAAAGCAATGTAAAAAGTGTGGGCCATCTAGAAAAAAAGATACAAACCCTAGCCAGGGGGAGAAGGGGGTTGTTAGTATACATGAAGGAAACAGTAATAACCTGGTAATTACTTTACATTAGCAAATTTTTTGGAGGGTTTCCATATTCTTAAAAAAATATGTGCTTTACACCCCGATCTCTCTTCAATGTATTACCTCAACACAGCTGAGGTCCTTCCCAAAAGAGGCGTGCAAAACCAGAAAACTGCTTAGTCAAACTTTTCTGTCCTTCAGGGAAGTGCAGCCAGTTACATTTATGTCTCATCTAAAGTTTAAGGGCAAGTTCTTAACCAGATCTTAGTATTCAATGTAAACTAAATGTCAACTTTAGTATTCAACAGAAACTAGAACTGGCCAGAAAATTCCCCTCGCATTCCTCACCTGCCTTTCGCTTTTTTCCCAGCACTTTGTGGACTACTGACCAATAAGAGAAAGGAAATTGTCTGAATGAAAACATTATTTTTTTGTCTTTAATGCAATGCCTTTATTTCCAAAGCTGACCTGGTTTATATGCAGGACAACTCAGACACCTAACAGGAATATTATAAACAGGAATGCAGGCAAGCCACAAAAGCACGGAGCTCTGATTGGCTTTGGAGTAGAAGACTACCTCCAATAAAGCCAGTGAGAGCTGCGACAATGACATTAGTATTTTTACCCTTCAGGACCAAGCTTTACCACAAAGGATCCATAGATTTTTGCTGGATACGGAGGAGACTCATATCAAATAGATTAAAGACCCTTTAGCTTAAGAACTGTTTTTTAAAATCCATGTATAAACCAATAGCCTCAGCCAAAACACACTTTAGACTTCTATTTCCAGAGTTTTTCTTTTGAGATGCTAAAACAGGTTGTACTAATAGC
Source organism: Gallinula chloropus (assembly GCF_964237585.1). Lineage (NCBI taxonomy): Eukaryota > Metazoa > Chordata > Aves > Gruiformes > Rallidae > Gallinula > Gallinula chloropus. Next base: position 35,061,853 of record NC_140089.1, read on the forward strand.
AAAAAGTTACCATGTTTCAAGCAAAAAGGAGATGGGAAAGGTCTTGCTAAAGTTAGAGTAAAAAAAATTTTTAACTCAAACTGATGTCCCCTCTCTTCTCTGTTGTGTACAGCCCTTGTTTTCTCATTCCCAATCTTCATACAAGTCATAGAGATAATCCTTCGGCGTCTCATTTCTATCAGTTCTGAAACCATCTTCTGGCAGTTCTTAGCATCTTCCTTTTTGCAGGAGTCTCATGCATCGAATCCCTCTCAGTCTTGTCAGTGCCAGACAGGCCCATGAAACTCCCATGTACATGGCAATTTGCAGTGCTGCATTTGACTGCCATCATGAGATACTCTGATTTGCAGAGGTGCTGCATACCTGGCATCTCCGAACTACTGGCACCAAGTGTTAAGGGTTTCAGATGACAATGTCACTCCAATAGGCTTGACAAAAAGATCAAAAACAGTATTCATAGAACCACAGAATGGTTTGGGTTGGAAGGAACCTGAGAGATCATCCTGTTCCAACCCCCCTGCCATGGCAAAAAGACTTTCCACTAGACCAGGCTGCCCAAATCCCCATCCAATCCAGCCTTAAACACTGCCAGGGAGGTGGCAGCCACAGCTTCTCTGCCGGTACCTCACTGCCCTCACAGCGAAAAAGTTCTTCCTTGTAGCTAGTCTAAATCTAATCTTTTCCAGTTTATAGCCATTACCTCTCATCCTATCATTACATTCCCTTGTAAAAAGTCCCTCCCCAGCTTTCGTGTAACTTCCTTCAGGTACTGGAAGGCCAATGTAAATTTCTACTGGAGCCTTCTCTTGTCCAGGCTGAACAACCCCAACTGTCTCAGCCTGTCTTCACAGAGACGACAGGAGAGGTTCTCCAGCCCCCTGATCATTTTTGTGGCCCTCCTACCTGCAGGCCAAGTGTCCAGGCAGCAGTCCTGCAATTGTCTCTGCATATCTTTGCACTCACATGGAAACAAAGCGAGCCCATTCAGAGTTTATCAGGGGTCACAAGCCTCATCATTTACTGACAATTCAGTGGAAAAATTATTAGCAGTACTTTGTTTTGCGAGCAATGCAGAAATCCTGCCAGGGCACAAGTGCTGACAAGTATACTCTTAATTGCATTAAAAAATTAGGTGCAACCGTGCTGTACTGTCAAATAGAAATGCTCCCTGTCATTTTGCACTGTGTGCTGAGGGATGCCTCTGTGCTGCCTATCGTGCAGCCAGGGCCCAGCAATACAACTGCTTTCTCACCACTCTCTCATTTTGCTAGGCTGAGCTCCAGCAGGCAAGGATGAGAACCCTGAGAGGTCACCCCTTTCTGAACATGTTTTAGGGCAGATGGTTACAATCAGCTTTTACCGGTAAGCAAACGAACGGTGATGTTTAAATTCTTAGCATCCTCTAGATAGCATCTCACATAAACAGAAGTAATATAAGAAATGTCTTTAAATGCATTTAAAGAGACCACCTCTATTTCAGCATTCCTTTCAGAAACTGAGATCATGACTTCTTGAATATCCACAGTGCAAGGGCCCCCGAGTTTGCATCCTGCTGGATTAACCAAACCAGTTCTTGCTCAGAGAGCTGCCAAATGCTGGAGATGACAGGATGTGGAGCATGTATATCACCCTCTATAAACAGAGTAACTGCCAGAGTAACTATTCATGCTGGCTTTGCACAATACATTTTGGTTCTATAATGAGAACAATCTCTCTCCACTTCCTGTAGCAGATACATTCATAAGATTAGAAGGCCTGTGTTACTACCCATGTGATTAATTAGCATGCCATCCTCAGCCTTGGTAATGTTGAAAAGCTTATTTCTGAAAGATGGAGTGGTGGGACAAGAAGGATAGGAACGTTCTCTGAAAAAAACCAAAACTGCTAATAACTACAAGTGTTAACAGAGATGACTCCTGCTGCATCATTTACAGTTTAACAGTAAATGAAATTAATTGTTTAGGACCTTGACACTACTTATTGCAAAGAAACACATTTCTTTTGCTAATGCAGCTTCGTAACACTTTGCTGGTTACACTGCTGAAACATTTGCTTACTTTGGAAGAAATTTACACCTTCATCATGAAAAAAGTGTTTCTTATAATTTTCATCATGAACAGGGGGAGCTCAGGGGTCAGGAGTCAGCCCAGAATACTTTATTTTTAGGAATGCCAAAGTAGAATGTTGCTAGCTTGCAGTCTTATCTTCCCTGATGCTTTTGCTCTCATCCTTCCACTTGCATTTCCTTTAGGGAGATGTGAAAAAAAGAATAGGAAGTTAAAATTTTTAGATTTCCTTTGAAGAATTCTGTAAGGACACAAATACACAAGAGAGAAAGAAACTGGTGGTGAAGGAGGCCTACTGCAGCAGAAACTCTTTTCCTCTTTGGTCAGAACATTGGGTCTCGGCTGCTAGAAATTTCTTTAAGATATATAGGAACTAGCAAAATTATTTTCTCATGAGAGTCAAGAAACCAAAAACCCCGGAGTAAAGACTTTTGGGAACTTTTCAGGGTTGTTTTGTTGGGTTTTTTTAAAAAGTTTTGTCAAAAGTTTTTCATCCTGGTTTGTAAGAGTGGTTTGATGAACATTTTGAAATACCCTCGTGTTAAAGAATACATGCTGACAACACTCATGTGGGCTTCCTCCTGGGCTAGGAAATCCTTCACCAAAGCAAGCACAAAGCAGAGCAACTCTCCTGATACTTCTTAGGAAAGAAAAAAAGCAAGGAGACTCTTCTTAAAAACAGAGAGGTGAGTTGAGAAGCAGCAGCATTTTTAAAGATAGGAAAGGTGAAAAACAGATTAAAAAGCTGATTTGAAATCTATTTTATGGGTTAAATTTCAGTCCGCCACAGAATAATGTTATAACAATAGTATCAAACCTTTATTTATGCAAAATGATTAAATGTTTGCTACTCACATTTCACTGCATAAACTCTTCAATGCACCCCTGCTCATGAACGCACAAAAACTCACTTGACTGGGAGACGTTTGTTTTGGATCAGGAAGAATGTAGGTTGATACAGTGACAGGTTGATAACATGGCATGATAAAATAAACATTTTTTTAGGCCTCCTTTGTGTTTCTGACCACTGGATGGATCTCTCCTCCCACAGAATAGGAGGGATGGTTCTGTTAATTCAACACAGACATCCTGTTGGGGAAAAAAAGCACTTGTTAATAGGATATCCAATTTAAGTTTCACATGGACTAATCACCCCAAACATATTCTGCCATTGAAAAATATTTGATGAAGAACCTTCATGGTTTTGTCTCTTTTTTTTCAAAATCACTAGTAGATTAGTAGATTCCACACCCCCACACCCTCCCCCCACACCCCCCCAAATTGAAGGAGTCACTAGATTCAGTTCATTGCTTCTACAGTAGCCCTGGAAGTTAGAGCAAAATAAGCAGAGGGACAAACCTAAATGTCAGCAAAAAAGCATACACATTTCACTTGCAGCAGTGCTATGAATGCTTGCACATTTCTGAATCCATTTCCTGTCCCCCTAACGTTAGGCTCCTGTTGTACAGACAGTCCTCACATTTTTTCAAATCACACCCTGTCGGTGTGACGGCCATAGGCAGTTGATCTCTCTACATTGTCCTGGTTGCAGTTCCCACCTCTGTTGAGATATCTTCTTAGAAATTAAGTCCCAACACGTTATGTGGCTTACCTTGCCTAAGATGGAACTGTGAAAGGCTGCATTGTCTAGCCTGAGCTGATAAAATTATTCCACAATTGGCATAGCCAGAGGCAGCTAGATTTATGCAGACTGCACTGAAATATCAGGTATGTCTCTCTTAGATCATATCTTAATATACCTTAATTATTTTAGTGAAAACTAGCATTTTTCCTTAGCGTGGCTGAACGTGCAGGTTCCCAAAGCATCCTTCTTACCTCTTGTCATTTTCACCGTGCTGCCCATTCACCATTTCCTCCAGAGGTAGGTGCAAAGGCATCCATTTGCTAACAGTGGCAAAGAAGCAGTATTAGGATCTCTGGTGTAACAGCATACAGAGGCTTAGTTTATTAAAAAAATAAAATTCCCATGTTTTCTCTGACAGATGCTTAAGCCCCCAAGATAGCCAGCAACACACCAAGGAAAGGCTCCATTAATGATTTCCAGCATATTGCACTTTATTAATTGGAATTTTGCCCTGGACAAGAATTTAAGTCCTTAAAAAAATTCCACATTCTGTAAGGCTTAACAATATTTATTTTGAGCTTTGTGCACAGAATAAAGCTAAAATAAGGCCCAACAGGTACTAAACTAAGCCACATTCTGTGCTCTCAGCTAGACATTAAGCAGGCAGCATTAGCTTGATCTTTAATCCTACATTAATGAAATACTGAAAGGAAAGACAAGCCAACAGTGATTAAAATAACTACAAGTAAATATTTGACAGACTTACAGAATACAATTAGGAACATATGTGAGTTAGTGTAGAACACATACCTGTGTAAGCTGTTATTTATTAAAAGTAAGTCACAGGTAATGGAGAGACAAAGCTGCAACCTTAGAGTTGCCAGAAGCTGTTATTCAATAGGTATTGAATGCCAATACACCTACTATTCAATACATATGGTGTTTAGACACGCTCATCAAGAAGATCCTTTGACTCCATCAGCCTACGTGGATGATTATGTCCCTTCTCAAACCTCTCCTGCAGTTAAACAGGAGCATGGTATAACAGCTTGTGGGTTTTCTACTGAATCCACTGCTGCCTCGCTTCTGAAACATAAGCATTTTTAGTATGCAGACATAAGGATTATTTTTTTCAGTCTTTGGATTTTGCTTCCATGGACATAGCAGAGGTTCCTAGCAGTGACAGGTCCAAGTCATAGAGGTTGGAATGTGGCTGTGGTTGGAGAAACACAAAACTCCCAGGGAAATACGAAGTTCCTGGGGTGCTCCCCTCCATCAGTCTCTGACTTACAGGGCACACATTCAGAAAGGCAGCAGGACTGGGAATGAATTGTCTTGCTCTTCTCTCCTTGGGAGCTTCGAACCAGTTCCAGAGGAGACAGCTGCAGGGCGAAAGCCATTCACACGCAGTGATTCGCTTTTTACCACCATGTGTTACATTTTCAGTCCACTGAAGCTTAAAAGGGGACAAAAAGAAATGCAACAGAAGCTTCTCACTCATCGCTGAGAAATGTATTAAAGACACTTTAGTGTTTGTAAGATCAGATAATTTCAGTATCAGAGACGTGCATTTAAGTAGCAGGTATGCTCCTGCTCTGAGGAGACCACCATTCAGGAGCAAACACAGAGGCCATGCTCTGCTATCGAAAGCTGCTAAGCTACTTTGCTCAGGTGGGATCCCACTGTCTGCAGCGGGTCTCCTGTCCAAGGGGTTTATACAGTACTATATCTGCCTTTCTCAAATTGTTAGAGAAACTTTCTGCTTGTATGGAAATGCATTTTTTTCTTGAAACAAAATAGTTGGGATGTTGACAGAGAGTTTTAGTAGTTCATTCTGACCTAGAACTACTTCCTTCTAAACTGGACTATCTAATACTAAAATCCACCACTGCTAAAAAAAAAAAATTGACACAGGCTTCTCATTAATAATAAAAAATCCTGAGCAAGCACCCTACTACCTTCTACATTTAATGATTCTGAAGGTTATTAAATAAGTCATGTGAACTGGTGCATTTCATTCCTCTTTTTCCCAAACTTCTAATAAATAAAACATTAATAACACCAGAGCGAACCCAATCTAGAAGTAGTAAATTGCATAAAAGGGCTATCTTTTCTTCCCCATTCAGATGAATCTGTATACATACTTGAGAGATTTCAAGCATGAACTGTGCAAGGGCATATCAGGTTCACATTGCTGCCCACAGATTGTCTGGTGCAGTGGTAAAGCAATTTGTTCTGTGTCAGTAACAGCATTCATGGCATTGTGCTGATAAGGGGGCCTAGGATGTGATTTATTCCTAGAGCAGCTGAAGACAAAATTCCAGCTGTGCTATGTCCTCTTTGTTAAAGCAGCTGTAAGTTACCACCAGATCCCTGCAAAAAGCAGAAAGATGCTGAAAAAGATGAAAAAGGAAGACATCTCCAGAGACACAGCACCTCACAGGCTCCAGGGCACTTGGCAGTCAGCTTGGCTTGGCTAATGGTCTTCTCTGTGACATGGAACATATGGCTTGCACATTTAAAAAAGTTCTTGAAAAGGCATATCAGCGAAGGGAATTCTAAACCTCAGGCGGCTTCATCTGGTGAAGGGCAAAGGGAGGGAAAGGCAGTATCTTACCAGGCAAGAGCTAAAACACCACCAGAACTTCTTTCTGTATCTGGATGCTGAAACCTACAACTAATGGGGAAAAAAATAGAAAAATTACTGCAGGGTGCCTTACACTCCCATCCATGGGGGAATTGTTTCAGACTTGCACAGTTGACAGAAAGAGTCCCCTAAACCACCACCAAAAAAGCAAGCAAGCAAACAACAACAACAAAAAACCCATAAAAAAAATTAAAACCCCAAAACACAACAGCAACAAAAACCAAACAAACAAGAAAAAAACACACAAACTACCTACTGAACTTGGAAAAAAGGACTCCAGTACATACAATGTTTAACTTTTTTAGAAGCACTACATGGCCACATTGCCTTTGGGAGCTACTAGATATCATAGAATCAAAGAATGCATTAGGTTTGAAGGGACATTTAAAGGGTATCTAGTCCAACCCCCCTGCAGTAAGTAGGGGCATCTTTAATTCTATCAGGTTCCTCAGAGTTCCATCAAGCCTGACCTTAAATGCCTCCAGGGATGGGGCCTCCACAACCTCTCTGGGCTATATGTTCCAGTGTCTTACCACCCTCAGAGAGAACTTCTTCCTAATGTCTAATCTAAACCTACCCTGCTCTAGTTTAAAACCATTTCCCCTTGACCAATCACTACATGGCTTCAAAAACAGCCCTTCCCCAGATTTCCTGTAGGTCCCTCCAGGTACTGGAAGGCCGTTATAAGGTCTCCCCGGAACCTTCTCTTCTCCAGGCTAAACAACCCCAAAGCTTGACACTTCAGTTGTCAGTTGTCTGTGTACAACCTGCAGACTCAGGTATGAACGAGTCTCCACCTCCGATCTGGTGTTGAAGAGAGAAGCATCACAGACAATAAGGGAGTTTTAGTTCAAGTGCCAGTGTCAACCCTAAGAAAACACACCAGTGTGACATAACTCCGTAGCCAGTGTTTAGGCATACTGGCTGTTGCCCTCTTTAGTGTTATTTTTGCTCAAACAGATTCACTTGAGTTTCTCAAAGCAAGATGTGTTTCTAAAACAATGCGCTGGACCTGAACTCAGTCAGAAATGGCTAAGACACAGTGCATGGCACCCATCATCTTAACAAAACTTCAACCTAACTGAGATAACATTTATTGAAAATTTCTAACTCAGCAGCTAAAATCTGTCAACGTTTTCAGATAAAGATAACAAGGTCCTCTTTTGAGCTTTCCCCTCAGTAAATATTGCTAACAGATATGCCTATCATATATACACATACACCTTCAGGCAAAGTTCAGTATGATCAATAAATGGTTTACACAGTGAAATAGATTCATGTACCAACACAGATCCTAGAAAAAACAGTTTGTTCTAGATGTGCATCTTAAAAGAAAGGTCAGCCCCTATCACCTTTACAAATAGCCAGGGATCAGCAAGCAAAACTGGCAGGTGGGGGGTTCGCAGAAAGCCCAGGTAGTTACACTGTGGAGCTCCTTGCCACAGTACAATACAGCCCATAACATCTTCTGTACTTTGAAGGGAAGTCCGTGCAGGCTAATGGAGAAGAAATCTACTGAACTATCAAGTACACAGAACACAATTCTGGCCCAGTAAGATGTGAATGTGAAAGATCAAGGGTGTGGACATCACAGAAGGCAGGAAGGGAAACAAAAAGGCTGAGATAGAATCATAGAATGGTCTGAGTTGGAAGGGACCCCAAGGATCAGAGAGTGCCAATCCCCTGCCACATGGGGCAGGCCACCAACCTTCAGGCCTCAATCTATACAAGGTTGCCCAGAGCCCCATCCAGCCTGGCCTTGAACACTTTCAGGGATGGGGCATCCACCACCTCTTTGAGCAGCCTGTTCCAGCACCTCACCACTCTCTCTGTAAAGAACTTTCCCCTAATATCTAGTCTAAACCTTCCTTCCTTTAGCTTTAGTCCATTCCCCCTTGTCTTGCCATTGTCTACCCTTTCAAAAAGTTGATATCCTTCCTGTTTGTATGTTCCCTTCAGGTACTGGAAGGCTGCAATGAGGTCCCCCCACAGCCTTCTATTCTCTAGGCTGAACAAGCCCAGCTCCCTCAGCCTCTCTTCATAGGTGAGGTGCTACAGCCCTCTAAGCATCTTGGTGGCCCTTCTCTGGACCCTCTCCAACAGCTCCACATCTTTCTTGTATTGGGGGCCCCAGACCTGGACACAGAACTCCAGATGGGGCCTCACGAGGGCAGAGTAGAGAGGGACAATCACCTCCCTGTCCCTGCTGGCCACCCCTCTTCTGATGGAGCCAAGGATACCATTGGCCTTGAGAGCTGCAGGAGCACCCTGCTGGCTCATGTTAAGTTTCTCATCCACCACAATCCCCAAGTCCTTCTCAGCAGGGCTACTCTACAGGTCTGTATCTATGTCTGGGATTCCTCAACCCAAGTGCAACACCTTACACTTCTCAGTGTTGAACCTCATTAGGTTCACCCGGGCCCACCTTTCCAGCCTGTCAAGATCCCTCTGGATGGCTTCCTGTCCTTCTGTTGTGTCAACCACACCACTCAGCTTGGTGTCATCTGCAAACTTGCTGAGGGTTCACTCAACTCCATCATCGATGTCACTGATAAAGATGTTAAAGAGCACCGGTCCCAAGACAGACCCCTGGGGGACCCCGCTTGTCACCGGCCTCCACCTGGACACAGACCCATTGACCACCACCCTTTGGCTATGTTCTGTCAACCAGTTTCTTATCCACTGGATGGTCCACCCATCAAATCCACATCTCTCCAATTTAGAGATGAGGATGTGGTGGGGGACTGTGTCAAAGGCCTTGCACAAGTCCAGGTAGATGACATCAGTTTCCTTTTCTTTATCCCCCGATGCTGTCACTCCATCACAGAAGGTCACCAGATTGGTGAGGCACGACCTTCCTTTGGTGAAGCCGTGCTGGCTGTCCCGGATCACATGCTCTTCCCTCATGTGCTCCAACATGTCTTCCAGGAGGATCTGTTCCATGATCTTCCCAGGCACAGAGGTGAGGCTCACCGGCCTGTAGTTCCCTAGGTCGTCCTTGCTCCCTTTCTTATAAATGGGAGTGACATGACCCTTTTTCCAGTCCCCAGGGACCTCTCCTGGCAGCTATGACTTTTCAAATGTGACAGAGCGCAGCTCAGCAACCACAGCAGCAGCTCCTTCAGGACCCTGGGATGCATCTCATCCGGCCCCATAGACTTGTAGACATTCAGTCTCATGAGGCATTCTCGGACTTGCTCTGCCCTTACAGTGGGGTGGGATTTACTCCCCCAGTTTCCATCTAGAGGTTCAGGGACTTGAGAATTGTGAGAATCCTGGCTGCCAGTGAAGACTGAGGCAAAGAACTCATTCAGTACCTCGGCCTTCTCTACATCTGTTGCAGCTGATTCTCCTTGCTCATTTATACAAGGGGGTACACTCTCTTTGGCCTGTCTCTCCTGTAAAATCCCTTCTTGTTTTTAACACCCCTTGTCAATTTCACTGTAATCATGTCCTATTTCCAACTTCTTTCTTCAGCACCCAGTTTTGGCACTGCAGGAGGCAGAGCCTGGTATGGAGATCCCATGCAGATCCAATGTACATAGATTATATTTTTGCAGTCTTCGAAAACATACAGTTTTAAGATGAAAATTAGAAGAAGAAGTTATTCTCCATAAAGCCATTAATAACCAGGATTTAGTTACTTTTCTTTTTTTTAATTAGTGGCAACATTTACTCTACTGCAGAAAGAAAAATTTTAGCCTGTACTTTTTCTGATTTTTTTTTTTATTTTTTATGTGGACACTTTACATATGGTGATTGTTAAAATAAAAAAAAACCAACCAAAGTCACATAAATATATGATTGTCTACTTGCAGTAACTTTCCATCACAGCGCTTAGGAACCTTCTCTACTCTCTGAAATTACAAAATTAAAAAAACCCAAACAAACAAAAAACCCAATAACTTAAATACATTGCAGCTGCATTACTTAAAATAGAAAATACAGCTGCTCTTGGCAGTGTTCATCTAATCATCCCCATTTCAAGTTCCTTTCTCCATTTCTTGTTAATCTGATTGCTTTCATTCTCCAGGTCTTATACACTTCCAAAAGATAACTGTTAAAGATAACCATGAGCAAAATCAAACTACTGACAGACAAAAAACCAACAGCTAAGGAACTACAGAATGTTTTGCTTTTGCATGTCTTTTATGTACCCATCATGTAAACCCTCTAAGGATATGTACATCTCCAGGAGCCACAGAAGATGTTGAATCAACACTTCTCCAAAATACAAAGGATGTAGAAAACAAAAGAAGATTCCTGGAATGTCAACCCCACCCCATGCTTGTTCTGTGTTTTGTGGACAGGTCAAGACTTGGCTGTAAATAGAGCTTGGTACTAGTTAAAAGTGATATGTTTCCTAAAATACCCTGAATTTTTAAAATTAGAAATATTGTTGCCTTAAATATTTCTGAACTTATCCAAAGGGGTATGACTGGCCAGGCTGTGAATAACAAGTAGTGCAGGAATACCTCCAACATTCCAATCTTGGGCTTCCTCAGTGATAACCAAGAAATTACCACTAGTAATCTTGTTCTCCTGAAAAAAATCTGCATTAAAAATTCAGTTGTCACATTATTTTAAATTTCTAGTGCACAGTAGAAGTATCTGCCATAAGAAGGGTGCCCACTTGTGACACAGAGTGGAATGGATGGGTTTTGCTTGGCTTATAGATACTGTGAATATTGATAGGCCCAAAAATAATTTCTGCAAAAGTATCTCTCTTGGAAGGCTAAGACATGCTACACAGCATAGATTTCATCAGCTGAAGGTCAAATCCAAACAAGGTCCCAGTGCAGTTGCAGCAATTGCTAGAGGCGTGCAATGAACAGAGCGAGAACTCGCAGAGAGAGGGCAACAATTCCCAGCTAACACTGTAACTGGGAACACGTGTGAGAGAATAACATCCACACGCTCTAATGAAGGAACAATACCAATGAGACCTCCTCCTCTTCCACTCTGCAGACCAAAAAATGTTTCATTAGCTAAGTAGCAAGACCTCTAGACAGTGGGGACTGAGGGAATGAAAGCTGCAACATGATGTTGCTGGTCTTCCTGGGTGACTGAGCTGTGACTCCTTAATATAATGTAATTCTGACAAGAAGAAACTGAAGAATGATGGGTGAATAGGACAAATCCTGGCTAAATACAGAGGTTGTGGGCTGTAAATTCTGTTCTTCATATCAGGATCCCCGAAAGCATTAAGGTGGTGCAATAGGAGGAGGTCAGAAAACTACAAGCAGCCATACCTTACAAAGTCATTGTTTTGCATTTTTACTGTGGCAACTGGGTGCAAGTTTTTTCTTCATGGCAAATTTAGAATAAAACGTGTGGCCAAAATCAGGAAGATGAATAATGCTGGAACATTTTATTTCACCGAGGCATGCAGGTTAAGAGCTGCAAAAACCTCACACATCAATTGCTGATTTGTGAAATGCAATTGTGTAGTTGCTCCTTGCAATAACTTCCCAGAACTGAAAGAGAAGCAAGGTCAATCAGACGAATACCATCATGCACCTACACAAGTCTGGCATTTTCTCCCAGACAAGGATCTGTATGAGTCCACCCTTTTAGTAGTGGCCCCCTAATGTACTTCTTGTTGTAAAGGTAACACTGACTCTGTTCTTCAGGTTTTTCCATTAATAACTGTATATATATATATATATATATATTTAAAGAACTGCTAGGTATAAAAATAATTATTTCAAAAGGTCTAAATAATCCTAAGTGAGGACTTAAGAACTGATGGAGAGAAGTTCCACAAAGGTGAACACCAAAGTATGTGAAAAACTGAGTATTTTTGCAGAATGTGTGTTGCACAGTCATCCCAGAGAAATTACAAACAGTTGTTTTTAAACAGTTCTTCCTGATGGAGAATTTACTAGCCTTCATAGAAATATTTAGTGACATTCCTTCTATATAAAGATTCCTCTACAGATTTTCTGCAAAGCAACTTTTTCTGGTGTTTGGAGGAGGCAATTCAATAATAAAACCCTCAAGCAGTTAAAAATTTTGATTGCCAGCCCTCCATCTTACAAATTGTGAATAGTTTCATTACCTGAAAGATGCATGTTTATTACTAATGGATAAAGAGCAGCCAATTGAGCCATGAATACTAACTACAAAGCACAAGAGAAATTACAACCAGACTATAAATAAGTTGCTTGCAATTGTACTTCTGTGGTTTTAAATTCCAACAACATAGCTAGATATCCAAGTGAGAAAGGAAACAGGTTCATGGAATCCCAGTGAAGGACAGGAGGCATACTAAATTTTTGCAAGGAAAATTGTCAATGAGTTGATTGCTGCTCTGAATTTCCAGAAATTGAACAGCTACTAAATAACTGAAGGGATGACCCATCGAAAGATAAAAAAAATCCAGCAAAAGAACCAAACAAAAAACCAAAATAAACCGAACAAAACATACCAGACCTTCTGGAGGACATTTAAAATAAGAATATTATTTTGACATATATTCAAACCAACAGCTCATCTGGTGAAAGGCTGTCACAGGTGAAGGCTTATGAAAGCACCAATATCAATTCATTTTATCAGACAGTAACACATATTACATAAAAATATTCCAGGTCTACATCACAGTCAATATTCAAGTAGCAAATAGAGCCACACCAGAGCAAATCATCACACTGACTGCTGTGCACCTCCTCCACTACGACTGTGGGCTTTGAGCCCTGCTGCTGCTGCCCCAGGCCTGTCCTTGATGCTGAGACACACCTGATGCCATGCTAGGGTTGCTAAGCACAGCAGCCAGATAAGCTCACCTGGTTTCAAATTTTACATCTACAGATGGGGAATTAGGCCCAAGACAAGGTGTTTGCCAATTAACAGCTATAAAGACCCTTTTCCAGCCAGCTTTAATTTCAGAAGTCTTGCTGGTTTTTAGGAGGCCCCCCATCACTAAAGGTTTGCCCTTTAAATTGCATTTCTCATCCCACAGTGTGGTCTTCTGCTAGATGCTTGATGAAAAAAACAAACAAACAAAAAAAACACCACCCAGAATTAACTATTAGGAAACACACCTTTCTCAGAGGGTTTTGTTTTATAAAAGCTGTGGAACATACTGGGCAACACACAGAATAATACCTTACAGCATTTTCTGTAACATTTAGAGTGATAAAGGCCAGATTTTTTCGTATTTTAAAATGAATTTGCACTTATATCACATTGAAGCAGAACAAATTGCATGCAATGGAGTAGCTTAGCTAAGGCTTTTGGTAAAATATATAGGCTGGATCTCTAGTTTATGGTAGGTACGCCATGCCCCTCACCACAGCTAAGAGAGATTACAGCAGTGGATGAGCTCTGGCTGAAGTTGTAAAGCTGTGGTGTTTCTTAGGCACAAATCTGAGAGGTTACAAAGCATATAGACACTTCATTTCATGAAGAACCTAAAATCCCAAGGGCAGCTTAGCTTTGCTCAGCTGGTTATGTTCAGTCTGGGCTCCTGAACTCTTTCTTTTCACTGTGACTGCCCTGTACTCTGCTGTACCGATTGCTTGTGGTGCAGGCATGACTAGAGGATAATCACACCAAACTGGCCAGTCTGTCCTAATGAGCTCACCTCATTCCTTCTTATACCTCAGTTTCTCCACCTGTGAAATGGGAAGAGTAAGCACTGTGCTGCTTCGCAATCCAGAGAAGAACAAGCAAGCCATGAAAGCTAGGACCTTGCTATCAGCATAGCTCAGTGGTTGTCTTTGGCACTAGTTGTGTCCTCTCAAAACTAACGGGAAAATATATGTTGAAACTAAGGGCATGGGAGAAAAGACACCAGATGGCTCAGCAAGTACATTTGCTTATGTAGGTAAAGCAGTTCTTTGCCATGCTTTCAGCCTCCACATGACTAGCCAGGGGCCTTGCACATCATTTCTGCAAATTAGTGAGACACAGCAACTGTTAAGGAGGTAACTTTTTAGAAAACAAGATTATATCTCATTGCACATATCCTTTCACATGGCAAGCTCCTGTCCCTATTGTCTTTCCATTTAGTCTAAAACATTTATTGGGGCAATAGAAAAGTAAAGTTAGGCTCCTCACACTCCCAAACTGCCAAGTTTGAAGAGCTGTGTTATCACATCTCAGGACATCAAAGGCAAAGTCTCCCAGCTTTTAGCACTCTGGAATGGCAGCAGAATCAGTCCAGTGAAAGAGGTCAACAGAATGTGTTTCAATACAGCAACTTTTAGGTTCATTTTTGCAGACCCTTGCCCATTTCCTTGAAAGGTTTGGAGATGAGAAGGTGTTAGAGGGATTTCCTAGATGCAAGGGAAATATCCGGTACTGAGACTGGGTTGTGTACATCTAGCATAACTGTACAGAAGCCCATGTGAATACCACAACAATATGAAACTCAGGGTTAAAAGCCTTTGAAATAGATTCACAGGCTGGGGCACCAACCAGAAAGCTCCTCTTGTACCCATGTCTATCCCTGAAGCGAGGATAAAGTGAAGGGGCTTTGCAGGGCTGAGCCCTTAAACACTCCCTGGGTACATTAAAGCATTTAGTCCACATGGTTAATTCCACTGAAAGATGACAAGGGTTCGATGCACACAAGTACAGACCTCTATTTTTCTGTTGTACTAGTGTCAAGAATTTAAGACATATCAAAAGGCAGGAAATAAGACATGCCATATAAATTCACATATTACAAAAATGAAAGAAGATAATCTGGGTTTATAAATAAAAAGCCATTGATTTCACATACATACGAAAGGTGAAGGTTTAAAGAAGAATGTGGTGATGTTATTCAGTAACAGTGACAAGAAAATGCCATACTCAAGGAACAAGAAAACACATTTTGAAGAGGACTCAGAATAATCAGTACCTTGTGGGACTGAAGCCCAAGAGTTAAAATCACACTGACGAACCAAAGAATACACCTGAAGATTTAAAAAGACCTGGAGCCAGGGAGAGTTTCTCAGACATTTCAGATAAAATGCCCCACAAAAAGGCAGCAGATAGGGGTTTATTGGTGGTTTTTTTTTTGTATGAGCTCTGCAAAGAGAATATTTGAGGGGTTTTTTTTTCTGTTCCTGTTTCTTACAGAGCAGACACATCACTTTTGTTATCAGATATTTTACAGTCCCCAGAAGCTGAAACAGAGTGGTCAGGGAGCAAGGATTAGCCAAGCAAAAACTTAAAAAGCACATAGCAATTCAGTGGTCAAGGAAAAGAAAAACAACCGGGGTTCCCTTGATGTTTTTTACCACATGTCAATTTGTTTGTTAACTAAGGAAGGCAATGATATGTTATCAACAAGTTTTTGAAAGGGATAACTAAAGATTAAGGAAGGGAAGTGTTCTGTACATCACATTGGCATTATTAAGCATGCAGACACAATTATGAGGAAAAAATGTATGGAAAAGGTACTCAGGCAAGCCTGTAGGTTCTGCACAGGAGCTGATGGTATTGACAGAAAGCCACTAGCACTGATCGAGAGCCTTAAAACTGAGGGACATGGTTAAATTCATGCAGCAGAAAGGAAAACTGGTCAAGGCAAGAGATAAATACAGCAGTGTGGTTAGGGTGAGTGGGCATGAGAGGCAACATTTGCAGAAGTCAGTATAGCCAAAGACAGAGCTAGAGTGATCATGATGGTGTTGAAGGAGTCACAAATTATCTTTAAGGTCTAGCCAGTACTTTGATATGCCGTGGAGCAAAAATGAATGCAAAGGACAAAAAGGATGAAGTCACAAGCCGTCCCTAGTCTAGTAAGAGACAAGATGGTAGATGTTGCATTTCCAGGAGCAGAACTGATCTGGCAGAGTAAGTAGAGCCCATGATACACTGGCTGATTTACATGTCTTACTTCTACTGACTGACAAACCTGAGGCATGCTGAGGAGCACAGCACTGGGAAGGACAGAGATGGGGGCTGCTCTTCCTGCCTTGGAGCCACCAGCTCTTTTCCACAGCTACCAGCTTCAGGGAGGGAGCCGAACAGAGCTATGATTTGTACACACTAGTTCAATTGTAGTATCAGAAATAGATACCAGAAGATTAAACAGAAAAGACAATGCCTGCAAGATAGGTTGTCAAAGGGAGAGTGGAGATGGGACAAGTGGGAAGTTTTTCTGATGTACAACTGAACAGTCCAAAGGGGAGTTCTCAGCAAAACAGAGTGAGCCTGTGCTTTCCACCTCACCGATGCCGAGAGTCAGAGATATGATCAGAAGGGGTAGAACACCCACTCATTGTTACTACAAGGACAGAAGATTTATGTGGAGGAAGAACTGATACAATCAAGAATAATTTCAGGAACCTGAGGAAGCATCTAAGAGCATAAACAATCCAGGTAATTTTCTACAGATTCACTTTCCAGTGCATTGGAGTGAGAAAGAAATTATTACAGAAAAAATAGATTCATTCTGGAGGTACAACAGAGAAAAGATGATGAGTTAAAGGGTGGGAGACCTTTTATAGGGCATTTTCTTAGAAGGATCTTCTTAAGGAGATCATTCTTGTTACTCTATCACCATAAAGCAAAATGGAAACTGGTCCAACCTAAGAGAATTACATTCACAGCTTTAAGGGCTTTTCTGCATTCTACATTGGGCAACTTTTTATGAAGGACTGAAAAGAAGGAACCATGAAAAGGAGAAACAGGCTAGGTTTCTGCAAGAGGAATCAATGGCTTTGAATAATATAGTAGTTCATTCTGATTTTAGTGATGAGAGTTTAGGATAGGAGTAGCTCTCTAGATGTGAGTGTTGTTCACCTAAACCAAGAAATGACCTCTTTTAGTTCATTTAAAGTTAAAGTATTTCACCAAGCGTCACCACAGATGGATTACGTTTATCCCCATGTAAGAGACACACAGGAATAGAAAGATGAGCACTGAATTCCTCAAGTTCAAGCAGTGCATATAGAGAGGTGGAAGAATTCTGACTCCAATCATGTGTTTTCTAACTTCCAGATTCTTTTATATTGAGAAGTTTTAGTCCAGTCCCTAGAATCTCTGCACCTCACCGAACCTTTGCACCTGTGAAACAGCAAGGTGGGAAAAAAATAAATCAATAGGCAAGATCTAAGGACTGGATGGACAGGATCTGAAATTTTCAGTGCACCACTTTTGATCTCTGGGAAAGGAAGTTATAGTAGCTCTTGCCAGAAGCTGCCTTTCATGTCAGAAATGAGATTCCATGTTTCAGCAACCTCTGCCTCACTTCATGAGGACTGACAAAAAACTCAGGCAGATTAACCAGGAAAAAAGGCTCAGCTGCTCACAACTGCTCATCTACTGATGCACCAGAACAACCAAGGGACATAGTACAAAAATAGTCACGATGGGCTGAATCCACCCAAGGCATAATCCTGTAAGGGGACAGAGAGGATGCAATTATGAAAACAGGCCTTGTGGGAATGTCTTAGTGATGGAATAAGCCAAACTGGGCTGTGTACCTTCTCATTTTAATCTTCCCTGCATTCCAGGCAAATCAGAACGAACCTATTTTTGTGTCTTTTCACTTGCTTTCATGCAGAATCTGCTGTTCATGTCATGCCTGCATGCACTGACTCATGAAGCTAATGAACTAGGCATCACGAGTAGTTACCAAGAGTTGGCCTGTGTCCCACACATGAAGCAGTAAGATTCCCTGCCTGACATGGGCATTTGAGAGTCTCTCAGAGCAAAACTTTATACAGCTTCCACTTTGCTCAGTGGTGTGAGACGTGCCTCCTTGGGGGGCACTGCAAACTCAGAGTTTGCCCACAGCCTTCAAAGGCATTCCTTGAATGCAGCTCATGGAAAATTCTTCAGCTTCAGCTAGGTTTCAGTCTCAGCTGTGCTGCACAGAACTGCAGGGACCTGCAGGTTAGGTTTCTTTTGTCAAACAAACAAAGAATGAAATAATTAAAAAAACTCCAACAAACAAACCAACCAGCCAACAAAATAACCCCACAACTTAGCAAGAGTGACGTTAGCAAGCTGTGTTTTCTCCCTCTTTGATTTGTAAGACTGCAGGAGAAACCAATGCTTTGCCTTCTGTTTTCACCTTTTCCATTTCATTCCCCTCATGCTGCACATCTGGTGGAAGGTGAGGGGATAGCTGGACTATTGGGCCATTCATTGCCCACAAAACAGCATTTTTTAAAAGCCAACAAGCTTTTCCTGGCAGAAAACAAGACATGTGAAACGCACTTTCCTCAGCTAAACTCCCTTCTTTATTCTTAGCTTGACTCTGTTCTTATTTTATCTAGTGCAGTGGTGTTGTGACACCTTAATTGCTGCAAAGTTACAGCTGATGTAAGACCTTCCCTTTGCATTGTTTGTTTTTTAGGTGTCCACAATTAACGATGAGTAGTCCTGGTAAGATAACTACTACTTCCTTGCTGTCAGCACTTACTCCAATTCAGAGGTCATGTCCCCTCCAGCAATGCAATCTGCAGGCTGTCCTGGGGAAAGGCAGTAGCTGAAAGCAGGGGCTGAAGGCCATGGAGATTTCACACACGCTATGAAAAGAGATTTTTATCAGCTGTTGTATCCTGGGAAGATCCCACTCAGTGGGGAATTCACATAGCCACTCCGGGCAGCAAAGTAAGATCTTGCTCCAGAGGTTGTCTCAACTCACACAGATCACCACCAATCCTCCTCGGAAGGAGCTACAAATCCCAGGTATTTTTGGACAAGTTGAAGCCCAAGTGACTGAATAACTAAACAAACAACTAGAGAAAATGGCAATTAAAAGAAAAGGCAAAGCCTGATTTTGTACTGCATCTGGTTAAGGTGTTTTTCCTTCTGCAAAGCTATAATGATAAAACAGTGTAGCTGACAAAAGCATGAGGCCGGAGTGCATAGTGAAGTGGGGGAAGAACTGCTGCGACTTTTACAAGTGCTTTCTCTTTTTGTGAAGAAACATGAACTTGTAAACAATTTGACTCCTCGTGATTCCACTGAAAAGGACAGTCGTTGCCTTTACCAGTTCTTGTTCCTAACACTTCCAAGAACACAGGCCGGAAAAGGTGAACGGATTCAGGAAAGGCACAAAGCAGACAGTGGTCTTTGCCAGACTGGGCATTTTCTCTGCACAGGCTGAGCCACAGGTGCCAAACACAGCACGTCATGTTGACCTGGTCATCTGTTCCCAAAAAAACCCCACAGGTGTGTCAAAATCCAGCAAGACCACACAGCCTCAGCTTGGATTAGAGTATTTTTCAACTGCTGCAAACCGTGTGGCCACAAACAGGCAGAGAAAGACTCCACCGTGCTGCTACTCGCAGTTTTTGTCTTCAGCCCCCACAGAGCCCAGGTTAAGCTTATCTGTTCTCCAACAGGGAGCCTGCCGAATTTCACAGGACATCAATAAACACCCATCTGTTTCTCTCTAGCTTTCCTTGCATCTAGTAAACAAACTGGCTCATCCAGGGCAGTGCTGCAAGGGAAGGAGGCACTGACCTGTGAGGGTAGCGCAGATTGCCTCAATTTGTTCCGCCAGCAGGCAGGGGCTGGGGAGGGGAAGGGACCGGGCTATTGATGTCAGCTGCAAAAGTCAAACCAAAGCCGGTGCAACAGGGGATGGGAGGCACAGCTGCATCAGCCCCTTGTGCAGTGCTGATGCCTTGGCCAGCAGAGCAGATCATGGTCTTTCTTCTTTTCACTGGTACTCTATATCCCCTGCGAAAGGTCCTGTGGGGGGATTCTGCACTTTCCCTGTAGATTTATTCATGCTGTGTTTGGGTTGGCTTATTTCTAAATTTTGTTGTGTAGCTAATATGAAGCAGTGGAAAAAAGTAATTATTTTCCTCCTGTGTTTTTGATACTCTGTTGCCCCTTTAGGGATATTTAAAAGCCCCTTTTTCTAAGGGGCAGGCATTCATTAATCACCTGCTTCTTAAAAGCAAAGGATATGTGTACTGCTAGAGACCACAGCTGTCTAGGCCGTGTAACTGTGCAGAGATGTCCAAGCTGGAATTCCTCCTCTCTGTGGCTAAGGCAAGAAGAAACTACAGTATTTTTAATAAAAACTGTCTCGTGAGATGATTTTTACTTACCCTCCCTTCTCCCAGACTTTTAAAGTTTCTCAAGCAGCTCTAGTGCAGTAAGAGGCAGACCTACACCCTTGGAGCCTGATACTACTCCCTTACACAGGGGACGTGGGACTCTAGCACTGGTGCAGACTGGGTGGGTTGATGCCTCCTGAAGCTCCGCTGCTACATGACAAGGAGCCTCGGCCCCTGCCCACTGCCCAGCAGTGCACTCTTGTGCGGCCTGGTGTAGGTACATGCAGTGATGGTGGCTGAGCTCCAGTAGCCCTCTGTGCCAATGGTCAGTGTAGTCCTCAGGTCTGCCTTCTCAGAGGGCCCCTGGGGCCAGGCCTCAGGTTGTGCCAGCGAAAAGTGTGGAGGGTAAGAAACCAAGCGCTTTTGGCTGGGCATTAATGGCCAAGCAAGCACATTTCAGCTAAAATGTCTGGCAAATATGGCCAAGCAAGCACATTTCAGCTAAAATGTCTGGCAAATATTTTATGTTCAGTCTCTTTCACTCTCACCATTCCATCTCTTTCCACCCTATAAATCACATTTTAATTTCCCAAGACACTTACTGCTTGGCTGCCTCAGAAACACGGTTCTCTTCAGCATGAGCTCCAATGGTTGTGCCTCCTTACCAGTTTCTTTCCCTGCACTCAGCTCAGCACATGCAGCTCAATCTGCTTCTGCCCTTGCCTGAATTTCATCCCCAACATTTTTTTCAACAACTGATGGTTTTGATGTCCATTTTCCTCATGGCTTTAAGTGTCTGCTTCATTTCGCCTGATAAC
The DNA here is from genome assembly GCF_964237585.1 of Gallinula chloropus. Classification (NCBI taxonomy): domain Eukaryota; kingdom Metazoa; phylum Chordata; class Aves; order Gruiformes; family Rallidae; genus Gallinula; species Gallinula chloropus. The sequence continues at coordinate 35,082,930 of NC_140089.1, forward strand.
ATGACTGCATTAGCCAGGTCAGAATGGGATGGTTCCCCTTCTTTCTTCGTCCACAGCTGGATGTGGAAGGATCCCTTTCAGGGATCACCCTGAGAAGACACAGTCTCCCTTCTCTTTTGGTATCCAAGATGCTTGCAGACATGACAAGCCAAGATATGCAGGCACCAGTGCTGTACTCCACTTTCTCTCCCCCAGCTAATGAATTATAAAGCTCAGCTTTTTACTTTTTCTTGTATGGATAGTCTGAGGCAGAACTTGAGGGCCACCATTTAAAAACTTTTCTCCATTGCTGTGATTTGAGCCCCATTTACTGATTTGGAGAGGTGCATTTTCTACCCAGTGCTACACTGGATTGGTCTTGTTTGGTTTTCCTTACTGAAATGATTCTGGGTGGCCCATTTATACCAAACAGGGCTAAGATAAAGACACCTATGCCTATGCAGGAAGGCTATGATCTTCTATTGCTTTGATTCACTTTGCTTTGTTTCAAGACAGATTTCCCCCAGGAAAGATGACTGCCACATTACAAACTGGGAGCACAGGTGAAAAAAATGAGGTGCAGAGAGCACATGGGAAAAAAGAGGAGAGCACAGAGCCAGAGTATGGAGAGGAAATGTTAGACCTTGGGGGATGACGAGATTGAGAGGAACACAAGTTCAGACAGGCTCAACAGGTTACACAGGGAACAGGCAGAGCAAGGCTAGTGGGATCACAGGAATGAGGAATAAGAAACAAGGTATTGTATCGTGGAAATGATCACATCAGCTGGTTATGTGAACAGATTTACTGAGGATGCAGGTGGAAGGATGAAGGTGGGGGGGGTGTAAAGGAAAGACTTGATCCAAGGGTAGGGAGAGTATTAACAGACTGTGCTTTCCTCAGTTTATATGAACCCTGCAGGATTGGGCCCTCCAGCTCAGAAAGCAGATGTTAGATTTTAAAACAACTCTTATTATTGTTTCAGGACTTCATGGGTGGCAGTGCAAACAAATAGAGGCACAGAGTAATGAAACGACCTGTGCCCGGGTGCACAACTTGTCATCATGACCGCTCAGAAGAGCAAATTCCAGTTCAGACAATTTTACCTTACCAGCCAAAAAGGATTCTGTCTTCTCGACCCCTGCCTGCCCCATCCACCCCCCTCACTCCCCATCCTCCCCCCCTCCCCCTGCCCCGCAACACACTTCATTCATTCTGGCTAATGAGCAAGCAATCTTTCCTTCACAGACCCAGAAGCATTCCCACAGAATACTTACTCACTGTGGAATAGAGGGGCTTTGTTCTTTGTCTAAATTCAGTATCTAAAACTAAGCTCAACAGCTGCAACCACAGCTTCAACAGAACTGTCCTCACAGACATTGGAGTTCTCCAGTTCCTTCCAAATCTTATATTAAAATCTCTCTGTTGCTCTTCAAGTTCTCCAGTTTTCTTCACTCTCTTCCTGCTCTGAGAAACGTTACAAAGCAAGCATCTAATATAAAATAATACGAAGATTATGGGGACAGTATCTTACACTGTAAATGTAATAGAAGAGTCAAGCCAACCTGACAGAACCTCTTATGCTTTAAACTCTTTTCTTAATGCCCTTGTGCATCAGACATCCATTTTGTTTCCTTCCAAATGTCTCCTGAGGCATCAGTTCCTCCACAAAGCCCACTGATGCTTAGTGGAAATGCCACTGGCCTGTGAGTGAAAAGAAAACCTGCTGGGATCCCAGGGCAGATCCTGGTCTCTGTAGCTCTCAGCTACTTACCTGGTATTACCATTTGACATTAGGTTATACAGTTGCTGAAATGTGGGAGTCATTTTATTTATGTGCCAGGGGCAGGGGACCTCTTAAGTTCCCCAAAGGTCATCCTTGGTCCCACGGTATGAAGATGCCAAGTTCTCTCCCCATATTTAACAATGACACTAAACAAATGGTACCCTCAGAGGATATTTAATAAGCAGAAAAAATGGCAGTCCTTTTTTTTTCTAACTAATGGTTTTTATACAGTATGAACAAACCAGTCCTGCATTTCATGGATGGAGTTGATATGAGTTTTTTCTTTTTTTAAATAGAAAAAAAAGGGCAATTTCCCCATTGTTTACTCAACAGTTTCAAAGAGCACTACATACAGAAAGTAAACAAAATACTCCATTGCAGCAGCTATAGCCTTTTCATAGATGAGTCCAGAAAAGAAAATGATTGAATTAGGAGCAATAATGACTCCTTTTTTTTTGCAAGTGAAATAAAGCAAATATTATTTGGATGAAGTCCAAGCAAAGCTTTCAAGCTTTCCCAGCACACGCTATTTTATTTGAGGTATAAAGGCCTGCAAAAACCAAAATAAAATCCATCCAGCTACAGCTTGTGAAGCTTGCCACCTACTGAGGAAAGCACAGAACAGCAACGCCAGGGAAGAAAAAGGAGGAACAAGGTAAATATGTGCTGGACCTGTTATGTTGCATAGCCATATTTGCTCTTGGAGACTTGACCATGAAGGCTTCAGGACACCTCCAGAAAGCTAGATCAATGGATCAGTTAAACAATAAATACTTCTCCTCATCCTCCTTTATACACAGAATTTAGAGCTAAGGTTTTATCCTGAATCAATCCTAGATTTTTGCCTTACAAATCTAAAAATTACTGGAAAAAACCAAAAATACTCCCAGATTCTGCAAGGAACGCATAATTTGCTAGAGAGCCAAGGTGTTGAGATGTCCTAAGTCACAAACTGTTCAGTAACAAAAAAGTCACTGTGTCATCATTTCTAACATTGCAGCGGTCATTTTTATTTACTTCCAAGACCTGTAAGAAACAAAGAGCCTGTCTTTACAAAGGGAGGCATACAAGAAAGACAACTTGTCAAGGTTTAGAAATATCTGTTGCAGTTAAAAAAACTTCGTCAGTATGCCTTTTTGGTGAAACACAGCCCCAGAGCAAGGTGTGGAGTGCTACACAGGTCATGGAGGCATCAATGAACGTGAAAGGGTTGCTGTCATTTTGAATTCACATAGGTAAAATATGTATCAAATGGAAAATATTATTAAAACCTTTAATAGAGCCACAAAAAAAAATTAAAATCATCAGAATGTAAAAGCTTCAAAAGACTTGGAGCTTGGTGTTCCTTGGCATCTGGTCATAAGGGTATAAATAAAGCCTCATCAAAATAATACTCTCCATCTGCAGATGTGATTGCTGCCTGGTACAGCAGAGAGCAGCAGCTCAACAGCGGAGCTCATCTCCATCCCTTTGGAACAGAAATCACCAGCCCTGTTTGCTCCCAGGTGGGTTCTCATTGGAATCTGGAAAGCCTAAAGACCACCAGAGTTTCCAGGGTCATCTTGCACCAAAAACAATCACGCTACATCTGTAGCAGGGGAGTACCTCTGCCCTGGCATACCCCTGTCGTGACCCTGCAGCCATCTGAGGAGAGGGATGCTCAGACTTCAGAGCCATCTGCACTTCCCTCCTGCAGTAAATCTGTCTGTGTTAGTGCCTGTGCTGCAACTACAGAGCAAGTACTAACAGGGGAGAAGAAGCACTCACCAAACAGCCAGTAACACCTAATTCTAAGGTTGATGCTCTTGTATGAAATTATGCCTACTTTTATTCTAAATAGATGTTTAAATAACATGCATGTAAATATGTGTACATATATTTGTATCTGTGTTACTGTCTATATATATATACAATGCAGCAGCTGATTCCATATAAACACATGCTAATGTAGAGATGTAGATGAAATAAGTGTACAACAAAGATGCTGTAAAATGATCCAAATTCTGATAACTGAGAAATGTCATTCAAAAACTTAATCCCTGACAGAAACAGTTCTGCAGCCTATCACCCCCATAGATACATACGTATATGTAGGTATATTGCATCATACACAGACAGAAACCAGCGCAGCCCCAGAAATACTTCTTGGCAATAAATTATTATTATTATTACTAGTAGTTATTATTATTGCAAAGCACTGAGGACGGCAAACGCTGCTCTACTCGCATTACTACATGTGCAGTGTGCACGTAGCTTTGCGCAAAGGTGTAACTTGCTACACGCTGAACTGTTGACCCCCATGGTGACAACACCTTTCAGAGCCCCCCTGGCCCCGTACCTCACTGAGGCTGTGCAGAGCCCACAGGGCCTGCGGTGGGAGGTGCCAGCCAGCCCTGACACACACAAGGCGAGTGACCTCTGCTTCCTAGAGCGGCAGTGGAAAAGGGAAATGGCTGCTCTTCCAGTGTAGAGGTTGAGAGAGTGACTTGCTCAGTGAGGGGCTTCCTTTGTCTGGTGGTAAACTGAAGCCTCTGCTGAGATACTCCCAGTCAATCAAATTGTAATGCTACTGCAAAGCTGCTAGTCTGACTTCATGGTGTGATTTGGAGAGCAGTAGCTTCTCCTAGCAAACTTGTCCTGAGAAAATCCTACGGTGTTTGCCCCTAATCCAATAGCAATGACTTTTAAAATTATTCTAGTCAATGCAAGATAATGAAATAGATTTGTACACTCTACACATCTTTGGCTTTCTTCCTGGTGGGCTAAACTAAGTTAGGGGAAAATGTTTCTAAAGTGCATTAACAAACTTCGTTTACAATTGGAAGTAATTTATCTCAGAATGTCCCATAAAATCAGCTGCGTACCCATCTGGTCCTGGTGCTTTATTATCTAATATTTCTTGCAGGTCTTTTTTATTTCTTCTTTAACAGTTCTGTTAACTCTCGCAAGGTAGCAAGTGCAGCAAGGCGCTGGCAGTCAGGAAATGTAGCCTCTCTGGCTTCTGCTATGCCTCCCTCTGTCATCACAGCACGCAGATGTTTTCTCAGTTTTACACTCCTTTCTCATTTTGGGCACCTACCTGAAACCAGGTTTCAACGTTTTACCACACTTGCTGTCTCCCCTGTGGGTGGAATAGGACATCAATGTGTCAGGATGCTAAGCCCAGTCCTGGCATCAGGCTCAGTATCTACACACCCACTTCAGTTCTGCTCCTGCTCTGGTCCAAAATGGGGACATCCCAAGTGTGAACTTCAGGAGAGCCAAATGAACAATGCACAAGACAGTCTGAGCAGTTTGGAGAAAATGAATTTCCATCTGTCTCAACTACCCACTCTGACGTAATTTCAGATACATTGTTCTTCAGACCATAAATGTCCAAGGAAGTCTGTCCAGCACCATATGGCAGCTCTGTGTTTTGGAGGCACCATATACTGTGTCTATAGGGATGCAGACCTCCGTGTCATGGCATCCTCTCAGGTGACATTTTGGCTGCGTTCCCTGTCATGTCCTCGTGTGTCTGCAGACCATGTGGCCCACAAGGCAAGGCTCAGTTTATAGCTGTGGAACCACAAATCAGTGACACCAGTTTTGAAAGTTGTTTTGTCTTGGCAATACCGACAGGATTTTCATTCTGCCTTCAGCCACCAGATCTTGCTTTCTGCTTTTGAGACTGCTGTTCCCTCTGTGAATACCATTTCTCTATAACCTGCATCCATCTGCATTCAATCCTCCAACTGCTTCTCCAAAGGCCAGAACACAGTCCCCAGTAACACTGCACACATTTCTCAGCTTCTGCTAATCTTATTAGGGCTACAGCCATTTCTTTCATACCCTGAGAAATAACTCCCATGGCATCTTGTATTCCCAGCTTCAATTAGCTCCTGTGAAGAGCAACCTCTTTTTGCTCTGCAATTTCAGAGTCCTTCTTTGTTGTTTGTGTTGGTAAGAGTGAGGATCACGCCTGGCAGCCATTGCTCTCCCTGGGGAGCAGAGTCTTTCCCTCCTGGGAAGTGCCGATTGGCTCTTTTAGGTTATTTACTTGGGATAAGAACAGTGGAGGGGATTAACTTAGAGGACGGAAAGAAAAAGAAAATGTGAGAGGCTGCAAATCCTGTGATCAGTGTTACTCCGGTGTCCCTGCCCAGGAGCTGCTGTCTGGACGCTGCAGTTCAGGGCAGTGTGATAAGCCTCCTGCTTCTGCTGTACTTGTGCAGACCTTGCCTCTGCCATGGTCAGGGAGACTCTCCACACCCCCATGATGGGACACAAATCAATATCCCTGCTTTCTCTCTGGTGACTGGTTGGAAGACAGCACAGTTTCAAGGTTAAGATCAAGCCTCATTAATAACCTGCTTCTCTCATTGGGAAAGTGCCACATCACCCACAAGCCCTCTGCTTAATTGTTTAAATTCCCTGCTCAGTCAGCGCAGGGTGCTATCTGTGCCACCCGTATGAATAATGCCTGCAAGGTCTGGAAACTTATGGATGTGGCTCAAGGCCCTGTTTTGGCACTCAAGGTGAGTGGGGTTATTAAATTCACATGAAAGACAGTGAACACCCTGATCAGGACCCAATCCACCCACACCAAGTTTGAGCAGGGAGCAGTGGGAATGAACATTGTGTCCTTGCTGTTCCTGACAACAGTTTGGGACTGGAACAGCCTCAGGCTTTGCTGCCGAGCTTCCCTGCCCTGGACGTGGAGGTGGGGCACTGTGACTAGGTTATTTTCACTGGTGATGACTTGCCCCACATTCAACAGAGAAGCTGTCTTTCTGTGCTTGCCCCACGGCTTCTTCTGGCTATCATTTATCTCCTGCTTAGTCATCGAGCGGGATCACAATGTCATTTTTGCTATTGCTGTCTCAGCTTAAATTCTCCAAGTACAAAAGAGACGGATAATACCATGCCTGCCAGCACAACACCTCATCTCCGGCTGGCTGCCAACTACAGAGTTCAAGCCTGCAAGCCTGGGGTGCTCTGCTTAGAGGGAAGCCTCACCAGAGAAATTGCTTGGGTAGGTCCTCCACTTCTCCACTTCCCAGTGTGAGCTCCTCAGCCAGCAGATGTGATCGTGATTGCCCAGCTGCAAGAAGGGCCGCTCCATACTACCTGTGTTTAACAACCTACCTGACAGACTAAGCCTGAGGTGTGGTAAGACTGAGGTCTCCCAGAAGCAGGTCTGTGACAGAGAACATAGGGTTCTTGGGGGTTTTTACTTTAACAGGGACATCTTGCAGTGTTTATCATCTCCCGTGTTTTCTCGCCTGTCCAAGTTCATGCTCACAATGCATCCCACTGAGCAGGGCCACTTTAACACCCTGGAAGGAATAGGGGGTCACAGCAGGCAGAGCCAGGTGCCCAGGATGTGAGTTGCACACAGTAACCATGGTGCTTCTGTCTTCAACACAGAGAAATCATCTCCTGCACTGCAGAACACTGGATTGTAGGTACCCCATCTGCTCCCTCCATTTACCTACCAGAGGAGGAGGGCTGTGCAGGAATCAGATGAGTCTTAGTCTTAGAGTCTTCACAGAGTCTGGAGAAAAGAGAGAAAAGATAACAGACTTGCTGAGGGTGGGAAAAGGATGTGTGGCAGCGGTGGGGGGAGGGCAGACACAAGAAATTATCGTTGAGCAAGACCATCCCTCAGCACCACCTCTCCCAGCTTCTCTTTTCCAGGCGTGAGTCCTGGGATGGTCCATACCCACAGACCACATCAGTCCAGAAAGGAGCACGAAGTCTACTAGTAATGAAAGTCCTCTTGTCCACCACAAAGGCTGGACATGGTGCTTACAGAATAAGACTGAGGAAACAAAAAATCTGTTCTGTAACTATTATTTTCCTGCCAGGTAATTTCATCCCCTATGCTCTCTGCTTGGCCGAATTGCACAGTGCTCAGCCCTTACCTTTTAGCCTCGAAAGAAATTAAGTGGCGTGTGTCAGGGTCAGCAGTCACCAAGGTGTCTTCCCTTTCTTACTAAATAACCACAGAACACTCTTCCCCACTGCTGGGTGGTGAACTGAGCCCTCTCCTGAATCTACTAGAGCCGATTTCACAGGTGTTGAAAGAACTGTAATGCATGTATCTGAGCCTGGAATTTGGCCCTTGAAGGGCTCAGACACAGTATCATGATTCTTAACAAACATCTATTTCCATATCTGCTCTTAAGCAAGTCACATGATGTAAAACACAGAAATACAAATATTAAAGAACAAAGGAGCTATAGGGGAAAAGCAAGAAAAAGCTCCCAAAACCTTGGGATAGTGGACAGACAGGTGTCACCTTAAACACAGCAGAAATTACACACAGGCTAACAGAGTTGGAACTCTCAGTTAAAAAACTAAAAGTCAAATCTGAGGTGCTTTGTGAGGCTCATTCAGTAGAAGAATGGACCAGTGTGTTAAAAAAAATGCTTTTCATAGCAAGGCTAGGTATCATCACAGGCCTAAAATCCTGTGAAGGGTATCTTAGGCAATTGAAGGACAAACACTTCCCTAAAAAAAGCCTACTACAGATCAAAGTTAAAAGTCCACTCAAAAATGCACTGCAATAGATTTTGTTAAATCAAAATCGTATGAGAAAGGAAAGGGAATTATTTTTTCCCCAAACAAAAGGAAGAAAAACCACCCCACAAAACAACAAACCAAAACAAACCACCAACCTAGTTAAAGCTACGTTTTGTATTACTTTTAATTTTGCAGACTTGCTGATATGCTGCTCATTCCCAGCCATTCATCTTACTACTTTGAACTGCTGCGATGGGACAAAGCAGCAACGATCCTTGCGCAAGCCAAACATATGTCAGCTTTTGTCATGAGAACAGGGCACACAGCTTGTTCCCAGGTGTCCAGCCTCCAGGTTTTGTAATTATGTTCTCCTTATCTGACACTAACAACATTTGCAATTTGCTAAAATGTGGCTTGTGGAAGCTAATAATAGCATGCACTGAAATGAAGTAATATAGCTCAAACTGGCTGAATTTCCAGAACATCAGCAACAGGAAAATATCTCATGCTGCAACAGAGCAATCCATTTTCTTTCAAACGAAATAAGGACTTCAATGCCCTTCCAACTGGCTTTCTTCAAAAGCTTATCCTTTGACAAATCAGCCACTTACTGAGTTAAGAGGTTGAACAGACCTTTCAAAAAAGCCTGAAGTATAAACAAACTTGATCTCAGATAATCAGTTTCTGTTTGTCAGCTGTGAAACCATAAAATATTTTCCTGATTACTCTCCAACATCCAGAAACTGGTATTTCGGGGTGGCTGTGACTTGATATGTCATCATATTTCTTTGCTGGAATTGTCCCACAAGGCCTTCTGAACTTCTTCTGAGAAGACAGCTTCATCCTTTTTGGCTCATACAAATATTACATGGACTGGGGAATTTGATGAGAAAATTTTTAAAACTTCTTGAGCCACCCCTAGCTTTTTATGCCTTAAAAACATCAGCCTTTTCTGGATGAGACTGTCTCTGGAGTCATAGGATGCCAGCTCCCCCTGAAGCCCGGCTCTCTAGAAAGAGCTGAGAGATGTTGGGGTGAGTTTTGATTTTGTTTTGAGAAACAATACTCTTTGAGCTAAACTGATATAAACAAGCTTTTGATGATGGTATGTTGTTCCCTAGTGCCTGAGGTACATGATGGTAGCCAACAGAAGGTGCCTCAAAAGTTTTGACAGCCTGGTGCTAGTAGTGAGGGGGAAGAAAAAAAACTAGCCCAAGATCCCTGCTAAATGGCACAGCAACATGTTGTGAAACTCTGGACTTCTTCACAAGATGTCACAACATACTCCTGAAGTCTCTTCAGCCACATAAACTACACCAGTGTTGTACAGCTCTACAGTCGTAGGTGGCCTCAAGAGACCAACCACTATGATCAGATAGTTAGGTCACAGCAAGCACAATGGAACCTACATGGATGCATCGGGTGGATAATGGTGGATTATTTGGCATTTGAAGTAGAAGTTACTATGTAAAGTCTTGACAAGATACAGCCAAGCCACTGCCCAGGCTGCTGCCCTGCAATCTGCAGCTGATATTTAGGTAAAACTGGTCAGTTTAAATATTACCTGAGTGTGTTCACTCAGAAGTAGCTGGGAGACAGAGCAGGAGCTACATTTAACTTAGCGACTTATTTTCTGAGAAACATTATTTTTAAAGTGCATTGGAACATTTTTTTTTCTTTTATGCATTTGTGAAAGCTCACTGAACATACTTCTACACATAAACACAGAAAGGTGTATTACTGGACCTGTCCCTGAATAAAACATTATTTAGAATCTCCATTCATCCGAGATGTTTATGACACTCTTAGGCCAGTATGTGGGTTGTCAAATGAAGAATGTGTGAGTGCTGGGGGAACAAAATGACAGTATAAGAGGGAAACATGCTCGGTTTGTGGATGAGCACACCTCACTCCTCAGGTAGTAAACTTGGTCTTCTGCCTGCGTTTCTGCGTTGCTTCTGGTTCAGCACAGGTACCACACATCAGACTCTGTCAGAAGGAGTATTGGACTAGAAACTGAACAGTCCAACTCATTTTTTTAATAGAAATCATCAGCTCTTTTGATGGTGTCACAGCAACACATGACAGCTAAAACTTTGCCCCAAATCTGTTATTTCACCAGTATAATTTAACTGCACGCTTTGAACTGGTCAAAACAGTGTTTTTCTATTCAAAATTAAACCCAACTTCAGACTTAAGATTTTGCTTGAAGGTGCACTGTTTCTCCCTGGAAATAATCACCTGTTGATGTAATGTACTTAGATCTTGTGGCTGAAATTTGAGAAGTCCAAGAATTAAAAATTGTGCATGTAAGCAGATAGTTCATTAAAGTCTAGTGGATTTAGTTATTGCTAAAAATTTTCACCTGTTGGCAGAGCTGTCAGATCCATGCTACAAAGGAAAAGTCTTGCCATTTAATGGTGCAGTTTTGTGTAACTGTGCTGCTGAGATGGCTTCTGCAAGCAGCAGCTAGAGTTTCTGCAAGCCCCAGACTGTAAACATCGGCCAATTCAAGGCCAGAGTTGCTGCTGACCAGGGCCAAACCAATCTGTGATGGTTACAGCGCCTCTGGGAATCACATATAGGAGAAAAAAACTGCGGACAGATGCATGTTGCCACCAGAGAAGGGAGTGAGGAGATGTAACAAGCTGCATGGACACCAAGGCCAGGCCCGAAGGAGAAGGAAGCCCTCCAGGTGCCAGAGAGAGAGATTCCCCTGCAGCTCCTGGGAGAAGATCATGCTGGAGTGGGTGTCCCCTTGCAGCCCATGGATAAGGACAGGGAGCAGAGACATCTACAGCCTGTGAAGAGATTGATCCACGCCTCAGCAGGTTTGCTGGGGGACTTGTGACTTTGCAGGGGAGCAGACCAGGGGAGTCTGGGACCGCATGTCAGCACCCCTGGAAGGGAGTCCTGCTGAGAGGCCTGTGGTGAGAAGATGACTCCCGGACAGAGAGGAGGACTTAGACTGCAGAAGTTCATGGATACAACTCTCACGTGGGTGAGACCCCATGATGCCGAAGGGAAAGTGTGTGGGTGTGGAATGTTTCCCCTCCCCAGCTAAGATGGAAGACAACTTGGGTGGAATGGACTGAAAACCCCCATTTGCCATTCCCTGCCCCTCCCCGTGCTGTCATGGGGGGGATGAAGGGACCATATTAAAGTTAAGTGTGCAAAGAGGCAAGGGGTGGGTGGGAAGTAGAAGTGTTAAGATCTGGAGAAGGAAAGCAGCTTGTGAGGAACAGCTGGAACCCCACTCCCCATTCCCTGCCCCTCCCCATGCCATGTTGGGGGGAGGAAGAAGGGAGTAAAATCAGGAATGAAGTTTAAGTCTGCTAAGAAGGGAGGGGTGGGAGGAAAGTGTTTTAATACCTGGCCCTGCTTCTCATTACCCAACTCAGGTTCACTGGGTGTGTAGCTGTAGTAGTAATAAATCACTTTTCTTTCTTTTATTCTAGGTTGAGTCTGTTTTGCCCATTGCACTAATTGGAGAGTGATCCCTCTGTCCTTATCTCAAGTCCTGAGCATCCCAATATATATCTATTTCCTCCCCTTTTCAGAGGAGTGAGCAGCTTGGTGGGCATTTGGCCTCTAGCTAGGGCCAAACCACCACATTTAAGAAGTTTCAGATGAAAGAGCAAGACTTCTTATGAAAATACAAGCTACAATTAACATTTAGAATGGGGTGTGTATACATGTTTATATACATGTTCTTCACAAAACTCTTTAAATTTACCAGCTAGCGTGTTACCACAACACACTCAGGTTTCCTCTTGCAAGAATTAGTGGTCAATGCCATGGTTCTCTCCACAACGCCTCTTGAGGGGTACCTTTCTACAAATGCATTGCATTTTAAAGTACTTCTCAGAAGGGGGCAAGGATTCTGCTCCAAACAACTCAAAGAACTGCATAGGGAAAAAAAAATATCAATAAGAACATGTTTTTCATGCTGCCTATGCAGTGGCAATTATTTTCGCTAGCATTTTTTTTACTCTAGTCCCTATCACTGTTTTCTTTATGATTTTCTTGGAGAAGATCTTGCAATACAAGACTTTCACATGGCCACTGAACTATTACACCTCGTTTTTATAGTGACTGTTCTGACATTTGACACCCTCCCACATTAGTCCTTATCTCTAAATGGGAGAGACATGGATTTTGTGGATGGACCACTCAGTGAACAAGGAACTGGCTAGATGGTCATGGAACTGGTGGCGCTCTGCAGGGAACAGTACTGGGACCAACACTGTTTCACATCTTTGTCGGAGACATGGACAGCATGATTAAGATCCTCAGCAAGTTTGCTGATGACACCAAGCTGTGTGGTGCAATTGACACGCTGGAGGGAAGGGATAACATCCAGAGGGACCTTGGCAGGTTGGAGAGGTGGGCCTGCGCAAGCTGCATGAAGTTCAGCAAGGCCAAGTGCAAGGTCCTGCACATGGTTTGGAGCACTCCCAAACACAGCTACAGGCTGGGCAGAGAATGGATTGAGATCAGCCTTCAGGAGAACGATTTGGGGGTTGCTGTTCAACAAGAAGTTCAATATGAGCTGGCAGTGTGTCATGGGAGCTCAGAAGGCCAACAGTGTCCTCAGGTGCATCAAGAACACCATGGCCAGCAGGTCGAGGGAGGTGATTCTGCATCCAGTTCTGGGGTCCCCAGTACAGGAAAGACATTGATATGGTGGAGTGATTCCAGAGAAGGCCACAAAGATAAGAGAACTGGAGGACCTCTCCTATAAAGGCAGTCTGAGACAAGTTGGGCTTGTTCATACTGGAGAAGAGAAAGCACTGTAGAAAATCTTATTGAAGCTTTCCAGTCCCTAAAGGGGGCCTACAGGAAAGCTGGAGAGGGACTGGTTACAAGGGTGTGTAGTGGTAGGACAGTGAGGCCCTGGCACAGGCTGCCCAGAGGACTTGTGGCTGCCACCTCCCTGGCAGTGTTCAAGGCCAGGTTGGATGGAGCTTTGGGCAGCCTGGTCTAGTGGAGGGTGTCCCTGCCCATGTAGGAGGGTTTGAAGTAGATGATCTTTGAGCTCCTTTCCAACCCAAACCATTCTGTGGTTCTATAAATTGACTCTGCCTTCCTTCAGTGGAGTGTATGCTTTACTATGTGGCTAAACATTTACTGGGCTGGAAAACAGATTTCAGGAGTTAAAATTCAGTTGAATTATTCCATGCCATTGACTAAGGATTTGAGCTTTTATTAAATGTATAGCAATAAAGAGCAGTGTTTCCCCAACTGTTCCTGAAATTGTGGAATAATGTATAATGTAACCATTATGTAAACATTTGTATTTATATGATTTTATTGCAGAAATGCATATAGATGGTGTCATGTGTTGTCACATGTCTGTGTCCATCCCCGTACACACACACACACACACACACACACCCATACCCCAGAGTGTTTCCCTGATGGTTTAAAATGAAAATGGTTTGAAAATCATCCGGGTCACAGTAAGTGTGTTAGCTTAAGTGGCTGGCACGAAGTCAGTAAAACATAAGCATCTTTGTAAAAGGAGTTCAACCTCTTTCTCAGTGGCTTATGGAAAGCATCCTGTTCTCCTAAACTTTGACTACCTACCCAAGTCAGGAAAAGACAAGGGATTAAAATTCTTTCTTAGCCTGTAAAATAGACAGTCACTTTGGTTGGATTGTATCTGCAAACGACCACCCACGAAGCGCCAACCATCTCAAAATAGATAGCAGACAGTTTTGGATAGAAATAATTTATTATGTAGTGAAAAATACAACTGCTGTAGTCATAATAGCTTCTGTGTCCAAAAAAAACCCCACAATCCACAGGAGAACAGCTTCAAAATGAAATGTAAAGGTCCACAAACATGAGAGATTTCACAGGAAATTCAACAGCAAGAGCTTACAGGACCATTGACAGAATTATTACCTAAAACAGCTGTTCAAAAATTTGGAAAAGACTATTTTATTAGCATTCTGGAAAAAGCCGTACTCTAATTTACCAGGATGATAGGCTCTATTCTCTATATCCTCTACTCAAATTCTTGTTGATATTAGGCATTTTTAAATTATTTTTTTCTTCCCTATCCCCTCAAAGCAAGCGTAGGTATTAAGTTGTGCTCTACTGGCGAACAGATAGTTGCTATGAAGTTTATATAAACCCTGTTTTAAGAACACTGCTCTTGGGAAAGCTGAGTATTCTAGGAAAACTGCGCACTGGCCCTGGCTACAGCTGGTGTCTGTAACACAACTACACTTGGCTGAGCAGCATTTCAACTGTTAAGAAGTTAAGTAAGCTGCCAGCCATTAATTTGTACTAGGAATCTTACTACAGTTAATGTTAGTGAAGCTGAAGCATCTTAAAAATGGATGGACAGGTGCCACCCCAACCTCTAATTTTACACTGAAGACAACACAAGTAACAGTTTAAGACCAACTATTTTCATAGCAGTTAATTTAAATTTAATCTAGTTTAGCCATTAAGTCTGATCAGTGCTGATCATTTGCCTCATTTGAGGCACCTCCCCTGAACTTTTCTCTATGGAGATCCTCTGAGGAAACCTGCAATAGATGACCAAAATTCAATGTTATATGAATCCCACTTCACATCTATATGTAGATAACTGTCTAGTTCTAACCCAGAATGGACACAATGAATTTTATGTAAAATCTTGCCAACTCAGCAATTCATAAAGATAAAAGCAAACTTTCTCAATTTATTTTTTTTTAAAAGAAGAGCCCCCAACAAACTCAACCCTAAAGCTATTAAATATTTAAGATCTAGCATTACAAAACTTCCATTTTTTTCCACAACAACATTGGGGTTTTTATCTGTCATCCTGGGAAATGGCAATTAATCAGTTCTGCAAGGTGTTCACACAGGCAGGGTATCCTGTTCAGGCTGTGAGGATGACAGGGAAAGCCTTCATACAGGAACTCAAAACACCATTTCTCTGCAGGTGTCAACAGGGAACTCCAAATGCATTAGCTCAGCAACGGTGTAGATTTTGGGAAGAATTTAAGGACTTCTATGTCAATTTTGGCCTACAATTTGTGTATTGCTTCTCTAATATTGCCCCTGTAAGAGTAGAACTCGCTCTCCACAGCCCCATGAGGAGCACAGCTCCTTCACCCCACTGTGGCCTGATGGGAGGTCTATCCTCATCAGCTCCTCCCTTAGGCAATTACCTGTGGGTCGTATCACCCCCTTTTAGCCAGCAAGCCATGTGCTGAGATTTCTTACTTGACATCTTTCCTTTATGATCCTATTTGCTTTATCCTTTCACATTCTGGTGTTTGGTCCCGCACTGATGTGACATCTGGGTATTGTGGAAATTCAATATATCCCTACTTGTACCCCACTCTTGTCCTTCACACCCAAGTTTCTCTCGCATTTTCTCCCCTCACCCTCTTCCTAATGGCTGTAACTGCTACAGCTAGCAGAAACAATCAGGTTCTCTCTGTTCTGCATTACTCCAGGTAAGGACCAAGCACAGGTACTAATGATAGGCAAAAGACTTTCTTTTCTTTGAAGGCTCTAACAATTTCAGACAGTTGGCCAGACAGGTAAGGATAGGATCCAATCCAGCTGTCATAGGCCAGTAATGAAAAGCTCAAGGAAGAAAGATAAAAGTCAAGCAATGGCTCTGTTTTTCCTTTCTAGCTTCAGAAGGAAAACAGCTGTCGACTAGCTTCTCGTTGTTCCAACTGGGCTTCACACCACAGAAAAGCTGAGGAGATCAAGAGCTTTCAAAGTCCACCCAGACAGAACTTCCAGGTGGCCACTGAAGGGCATTCAGACTGGTAGAACCAATCTCATGTAGGTACACAGGCAAGATTCCTCGACCAACTTTGCTTCTATCAGAATATAGGAGTAAAATTTCCATTTTTGTCCTGCCCATGTTAGAAAATTTTAAATTCAGTTTTGCAGGGGACACAAAACCAATTGGTATCCCCACCACAACATACTACTCAAGTAGCATATCAGAAAAAGTAACCCAACCCACAGCAGTTTTTAACGTGAGCTACCTGAAAAAGACAGACAACGGAACATTCTTAATGTAATATCCACCAAGTGGCACTGAAGACTATCCACTGGAACTCCTTAGACAAGAAAAGATAATTCGATTTTAATTAGACTGCGTGACTCCAGAAATCCCAGAGATACCAATGCACTAATTTTTCCACTTACGACTTATAACCAGAATGCAAAACTAGCTTTTCTTTTTTTTGGCTCTTCTTCATATACCCTTAAAAGGCAATGACTTGTTCAATAAGCAGGACGGCTATTACTCAACAGCATACAGTACTCCAGCTGCAGACTGTAATTTTCAGGCAAGGTTTTATT
The DNA here is from genome assembly GCF_964237585.1 of Gallinula chloropus. Lineage (NCBI taxonomy): Eukaryota > Metazoa > Chordata > Aves > Gruiformes > Rallidae > Gallinula > Gallinula chloropus. The sequence goes on from NC_140089.1 coordinate 35,099,530, forward strand.
TTTTTTTTTTCCTGCTTAAACTATTAAAATCTTAGTTTGAAGAAAACCAGCCACAGCTCATTCTGTAAGTTGTTTCATATTCACTAGACTCTAAAACACACCCATTGTCACTGGCCTTCCAGAGTACACTGCGGTTTAAGTAGCATCCTGTTTTAACTGTTCATCTTCTGCAGAAACCTTGGACTCCCCACAACACAATCTACTTTGCCCTCTTCCTCCTCTTTCAGCTCAAAAGAACCTGATTTAAATCAGCTACCACTTCAAAAGATTCATTATGAAACAGACACGGTAATTACCGCATTATTTGTATGATTGGAATAAATGAAATGCTTCCACAAAATATGGATGGTCTAGTAAAACTCACGTAAAATACAGGATGAGCACTCTCTGGGTTGAAAAGAAATGGGTCTCGAGCTTTATTTGTATTATACACAAGTGTAAACTTCTCTTTCAATTAATCTTCTGTCCAACTGAATAAAATAATGAGTAATAAGTGAAAAGATCTTAACATTTTCTCATTGTCAGAACTAATGGGGAGTTCTGAATGCGATTTTAAGCAATTAATGTGACTGTAGTTTGGAAAGAGATTTAAGGCAAGCATCTTGTCAAAATGAAGTTTGAGTATGCACATGAACCATGTAAAACCTTAAACTACGGCTGGATTCCTTTGTAGAACATCATTTAAGAAGGTTCATCAACACATGCAGTACAGAGCATCTCTTAAAAGAGATAATCTAATAAGGGTGGGTTGGGTGTTTTGGATGGAAATTTTATACCTGTACTTCTAGATATTTAGACTTTTTTTTCCTGGAAATAAGCTCTATTCCCTTGATCAAAACTGTACTAAAAATTTAAACCATACCTAAGTTCATACTGTCCTCTTTTCTACATCAAGTTTAATTCTGAAGATCTCCTAATGCTCTGAAACAAGTTAAGCCTAACATAAGCTATATAAGTAGCATTAACCTATTTTTACATATCCCTCCACCCTGGTTTTAGACACTGAAGTAAGAGCAGGTCATTTAAGCACCTCAAAAGTTATTTTAATACAGTCTTACATCCATTTTACAGCAAGAAAATTAACCTTCAAGATCCACATTTACATACTCAAGTATGTAAGGATATTTTAGCATCTAGAAGGATGGGTTTCAGTAAGATCTTAAGTTTTTCTACACAGTGGCATGTCATCAAAACTGAGTATTCTTCACCCAATGTAGGTAATGAATCTGCCCCACTGAGCTTGGATGCTCTGACTGCAGCTTTTATGGTACAAAAGCATGGCACACACCACAGATACCTCCTGCTGCTAATGCACCTGAGTACATTATCTCTTTAAGAGAGTGACCAAACCTAGGATGGCATTCCTGAGCTTCCCCACAGACTGGAACTGCACGCTTACACTTCTACAAAATGAATACTACTGAATTTTACATTTAATAAACATTGAATTTGCTCTGCTAATGTTTTGGGGTTTTGTGTTCGTTGGCTTTTTGTTTGTTTGTTTTTTCCCCAGAGGCTACCCTTCTACAAACAGCAAAGTTCAGATGCTTAAATCTCATTATGAAGCTGTCCTACAGATTTTATTAAACAATGAGTAAGACAGACCAGGTTTAAAATGCAAGGCAAACCAAACAACAGAAAACCCCACAACCGACCAAAGTGAGCTATGGTCCCAGCACCACCGATGTGCTTCCCCTGGGTAGAATACAGGAAACCCAAGCATTGAGCTGGTGAGATGACTGCAGCTTACAAATCTACGTTCTGCCAAATGCTTTGCATGAATGCAGATGTAGTTCCTATTTCTGTGCTGCTTTTTTCCCAGTATGCCTTCTTTTCCTCCTTCTGTTCATTGTGCTTCCTTTACTAGATAACTCTCTAAGCACTCTAGCTACTAAGGGTTTATTCTTGACTATGGCATATCTACTAATTGAGAGTAAATTAGCATCATATAAGTATACAGGATCACCTCCAATCTTTGGCTTTCCTGCAAGCTAATGTACCTGCTATCTCTGTTCTTATGATAATCACAATCACCACTCTTATCATTCAACCCACAGTAATTAAATTGACCTACTTGCATCAGGAGCATTGGGTAAAATTATGTGCAACTACAGAAATGTTTAACCACATCACATTAAAAACAACTCTGAACATCTACTACTTTTCTAAATGTTACTAAAACTGGGTCCTGCACACATGTAAAAAGGTACTTTTCTCCCTGTTTTTAGTGTTGGGGTTTTAAAATAACCCTGGGGGTATAACTGTTAACTAAATTTAATGATGTAACTGATAACTGGGTTAATTATTAGTCACTCCTTTATTGTGTACAATTTAAAGATAAAATGAAAAGTATTATTTATTTTTCTGATGAGAAATAAAGGCTAGAATAGTTTATTTTATATTTGCAATCTAAGCTTCAAAAGACCCTTTGTTCTCTCCTGGACCTTGACAGCTTTATACAACCTAGGCTGAGGGGTTGTACAAGTGCTATATGCCCAAGATAAGGCGCTTTAACTTGAGATCTGTCCTTTTTTGTTGATATTGTTTTGATAAATCTCAGCTGAAGGCTCTTTGTCCACCAGTAGAATACAGTGCCAAATTCAGCACTCAGCAGCACAAGCATAAAATGTGATTTATTCCTCTGCAGTGAGAATCTGTTCCAATGAATCACAATGAACATTTCTACATGCTCTTGAAACCGTAGCACTCCATCCCTCATCCTGCACTACTCTGACCTTGGTTTTACTGCAGTACCTGACAGGAACATGCGCAAACCTGAATAGTTTAGAAGCAAATAAACTGCACCACCAGTGCAAATACAAACACTCTTTGTTGAATTATGCAGCGTAAAAATACAGAGAAACAAAAGGACACTACATTAAGATTAGTAATAAAATAATTGAAAAATCTAAGTTAGATTTGCTACAAAAAGTTACTTCTTTTATACATTAGTAGGCGAGGTGTTTTAGCAACGTAACAGATCTCATTACTCTACATTCTTCTGTCTTGAAGATGCTAAATATGGCTGCTATCCATGTGTATCAGAACAGATGCAAAACAATCTTTAATCAGCTTTCTTTTAAGCTGTATTTTCTTTCAATTTTCCTTAAGAAGTGGGGAACTAGGACTTAAAAACTGTAATACAATCTTTCACCAACGCACTAAACCTTTGAATGATATGCACAAACAAGAGGTTTTTTTGTAATATTTTCTAAGTAGACAATTCTCAAAGAGAAACTTTGCTGTGTAACCAGTCTACTTTGTTATTCCTCACCTTGAAAAAGATGAATGACTTTTCAGACTAAGTTTAGCCTTGTTTACTTAAAACTAAGGACTTAAGTTTGCTTTTGTATATAATCCCTATTATCAAGAGAGGTTATAGCATGATAGGTAATTGCTCAGCTTTGCTCAAAGTTTCAGCAAATTATTCAAAGTTCCCACAGGACACGAGCAAGTGAAGCAAAGATTATAAAGAGCACTAAAAATTGGTGTCGTATTTAAGGCCCTGTCCAATATACATCAGGCTTAAAAAAAGAGAAAAAGCTGTAGACTTTTCACCTGAACTCTTACCCACAAACCACCTAACTCAGACGCACGGTACTCAACAATACTGCATCAACAAGGCAGTGTCAGGGAGATGTGTTTATTCTGCAGTGTTTGGAAGTCAAAGCATCTCTACAGCTCTACTGAGGCCTACCCAAAGTGAAGGGTTACAAACCTCTCTCACATATTTATATTCCCACTGTTAATAAACTGGGGGGGAGGGGGAGAAAAGTCCAGAATAAAGCTAAGAATCTTGATCAGTCAGGCTTTCTGATAAATAAGTGTGGAACAGCAGCACAGAGAGAGAGATCAGCTGTTAATAGTGCTTATGCTTGGGACATCAGGGCATCAAAACACGACAGAGGGTTTTGCAAATTAATGTTGATATGCCTGTTCTCTGTGTGAGTGCAAAAGAGTGATCCCAAAAGAGACCAACCGCAACACACACAGGGCGTCACTATTGACTTTGGAAGTCTGAACTGAAGATAAAACATTGCTCTCCGTTCCTCTGCCGTATCAATATCCACAAGAAAAAGTACACTGCTACATGTCACACTGTACTAAACTTCCAAAAAGCAGCTTCCAAGGAAACTCACTGTATGCTCTAAAACATTTTTAATTCTATCCCAAATCACCCATAAAATAGTAACTGTAAGATGCTCCCCACAAACACAAGAGGACCAAGCTCCATCATCAAGAGTTCAGACCTTCATGCTCCATCCTGTGAGTCTGCAGTCCCAGTTCTAACTCTTCAGATATAATTCACTCTGCAGAAACAAAGTTCTGCCAGCGATGGTTTTCACCACCTTTCAGGAGAAAATGCAGTTGTCCCATTTGTTTGCTACAATCAAATTAAACCAAATTAGTCCTATACTGAACAAGGAAATGCCCAAAGAGGTGTTAAAAGTATTGCCTGGAAATAACATACAGAATTTTATTTTTGCTGCCTACAGTTTATAATCAGTTATGTATAAACAGGGAAGTAATTAGAGAAGTCAGTTGGTAGCATATGCTCATCTCTGTTGACAAAGAGAGAAACTTTTTGTCCTTCAGCTACTCATTAGAATATATTTTAATATAAGCATGCTGCATTTTATCAGTGATTCAGTGTCGGGGGTACCTAAAGTCCAAATCTACATACATGTAATTTTACACAGTTATGCATTTACATTAGGCACAGATCCAAACCAGTGAAGACAACAGACTTTGGATGATGTTTCCACTTCAAAAGACCCATTGTATTTATTTCACTAGTATTTTCAATTTCTTACTTCATCTGTAAGTATGCCACCATATTACAGATTTGTATGCAATTAAATTACTTGGTTATTTATGAAGTCGTAGAAGAAAGCTGGGCTCAGTCACCTGAGAAGAGTAACTACAGCATGTACATTATATTGGCTGTTTAATAAGAACCTTTTGGTTACTCATTTACCAAAGACCCATTTTTCACCTTTTTCGTTTGTTCTTTTTTTTTTTTTCTTGGGTGGGACTTAAGGGCAAAAAAAAAAAATTAAAAAAATCACATGACAGAACATAGTTGCTATGAATTTACTGTGCAGAAGTAAATAGACTGGCATTAATAAAATACATAAATGGAGAAGTTTCTCAATTAGTAAAATAACAGTTATTGGGTATATAATTAAAAATCAAGCATATTCTTAAGAATAGACATCTAGCAGAATCTGTATATATAATGAGCTGGACAACTCAATTTGATAGTGCTGGTCACATTAATGTGAAAAGTACAGAGTGTAGCAAAATTGAGATATTTTTGGTAAAAGCAGAAAGCTGCTGTTAGAATACGCACACTTTCTTAACTCCAAGTTTAAAAGTGGAATCACTTTTTGATGAGCATTTTGCAGATTTTTTAATGTATTTTGGTTGGAATCCAAGAATAAAGAATACCAACAAGGGGGTTAGCTTCCAAATAGTAAAAGATTGCTTCAGAAAAGGAAAAAACCAATCCTTTCTCTAGATCCATGACAGGGAAGATGAGGAGTGACCAGTTTTCAGTTGTGCCAAGAATTGTTTGGGGTAGACACCAAGAAAAATTTCCCAGTCTTTTCCCACGGAGGATGACATCCTGTGCAAGTTACAAAATCTCTCTGTGACAAGGTTTGTTAAATTCTTTTTTTTTTTTTTTGGACAGGTTAAAAAGTCTGCCAGGAACCGAGACTGCTGATTCGTCTCTACAACAGGAATACAGAATACATCTCCTTTAAATATCCCTAGTAACCCTGCTTTGTTGTGACTGAAAAATATCCCCTGTAATCAGCTGAATGAAACAGACTGGCAAAGACGTTGTACCTGTAGCCCTGCTTAACTTTATCTGACAGTGTAACAATATTGCACTTCAGACAGGTTCATTTTGTTCCCAAAATGAAATTTAGTCAAAGAGGATTTTTGCACCCCCCTCTGGAACACATATTTCAGAATATGGTATGCCAAGCGTGGGTAAGGTTATGTGCAGACATTGCATTTTTGTTCCAGAGGCAAGAAGGTCTCAAGCATACTGCAGAAAATCAAACCCTCAGAAAAATGCAGAAATTATCACCAGTTCCCACTGCATAACCAGCATCTGTTTTCATATAAAAAATAAAGTGTTTGCATTAAACTTTATTGCACTGTCAACTTTGTTTTTTAAATATCCCCCATTCAAGTCAAATATTAAATTATTTTTATCAAACAAAATATAAGGTCTTCTTTAAAGTATCAAGTAGATATAGTATATGCGCTATACAGAAAAAGAACAGTCTAAAGGAATGACGTACATCAAATCAGAGATGACAGAGAACAATCATGAGGTTGTTTCTTTTCCAAGATTAAAAAAAAGATTGCAGAAAGATTGTGTAGGCTATTATATGCATGAAAAGCATCCCTCCTCATTCAAGGGGTTGAAGCCGGTGACACCTTCAAGCTGTCAAGTGCTGCATGAATTCTGAAGTGCAACCTGGACTCCATGGAGTATTCTTTGTAGTTGTTCCTGGGGAAAAAGAAACCAAACAACCTATTTTAAGAAAAATATTTTTTTGCCTGGATAGCTGCTGCTTCATACATGCTTTGAAGTACCAAAGCTAACGGCCTTTATTCCTTTAACAGGAGATGAGGTTGATACACAGATGAGTTATGAGACATTTAAAGCTACATCCACAAGCTGAGCCGAGACTTCTACTGGAACTAACGATTACAGGTCCTGATAAACTGAATGGACATCTCGGCACCCCTTTCACTTACTTTGATCCTTCCAACAGCCCCCCCAGTTACTGAAGTTTTTCTGCGAAATGATAAACTAGAAGACTGCAGAAAAGAGAGGATGAGAGCTGAAAGTCTATGTTTACCATCAAAATACAACTCAGAGTAGTAAGACACAGGGAAACCACCTTATGTACTACAGACAAACAAAAAAGGAGGCAAAAGAAATCTACTACATTTCTAAAAAGGTTTTCAGAAGATTGTAAAGGTGAGTTAGAAACAGCATTGTTATATGACTGGTATATTTTTCTATACAGAAAAGCAGCAAATTCTACCCCATATTGTAATCTAAAGAGAAAGTCAACATGCCACTTTATAGTAAATTCGCACTCTACTGCTGAAGGAAAAAGGAAGGTGGGCAGAAGCATAGTACCATGTAACCTATGCCCACTACCACCTTTACTGCGGTGGATCTAAGTCCCCCAACTGCTTCCTAGGACAGAGATGGTATACAGATCCTTTCCTGGGCTTTCCAGCCACATCTCATGCATGCAGTACAGCCTCAGCATCTCTGAAGTCTGAATGAAAAGGAGACATTTTCTTTTCATACTGTGTCTTGCTTGATATGGTCTACTCCAGTGTATCTGAAGGACAGAGTTTCTTGAAACTGCCAGATTCAACTATTTTGGATAACTTTTCCAAGTCAAGAACACAGACTTCGAATTTTATTGTTCTGCAAAGGGGCCAGCAGGAAGAAGATACACATGCCTTCATTGCTAATGTTACTCAGTTACTCTTAATCTACAGTCTGATACAAATTAATTAAAAAAAAAATCTACTTACTTTGCAGTTTCTATGTATCTTATTGCTTTTTCTCTCTCATCCTGTTCTTTGTACAGAAGACCCAACTCGTACAGGGTGAACGGCACCAAATAACTATCATATTTAATTTGCTTCTCACTAGAAAACCAGAAAAGTAGAGAAGTGGTTAAATGTGACCTTTCATTGAGGGACCAGTTAACTTTGAAATGCAATCACTACCTATAAAAGCACACAGCTAGATAAAAGACTCTGGAACCTTTGTGCTGGTTAATTTTTTGCATACTACCCCTATGAAAAGCAGGCGTAACATAATGCCAATACGACCTTGTATAAACAAACATTTCCTGCTTCCCATGTGTCTTTCAGCATATAATCCAAGCTACCATGAACACCATTCCAAGTTTGGGACCCCTACCTGTCTGACTTACAGGTCAAAAAAAACCCCAAAACCTAAAAAAGATGATCTGATGTAAAGACAACATTTATTACATTAGGCAGTATAGTACAAACACTTCTTTCCCACACACAGAATTGAGATCTTCTTACCCTAGCCTACCTCAACGAGTCAGCAGAGAAGCAAGTAAAGTCAACTTTTCTTCAGTACAAGAAATTCCCAGAATCACTGTGGCTGGAAGACACCTCTGGAGATCTATCTAGTCCAATCCCCCACTCAAAGCAAGGTCAATGTCTATGACTATGTCCACCTATGCTTAAAAATACCTCAAACAATGCAGAATCCACAGCATCTCTGGGCAACCTGTGCAGGTGTTTGACCAAACTGTCCGTAAAAATTCTCCTTAAGTTTAAAGAGTATTTGCTGTATTTCAGTTTGTGCCCATTACTTCTTATTCTGTCACTAGGTGCCATGGAGAGAATTTGGTTTGGTTTTCAGTGGGAAAGTTTTTTTGTTAGTTTTTGTTTTCAGGTTTATTTGGGAGGGGTGGTGTCTTTTTGGAGGGGGTGTGTGTTGGCGTTTTGTTTGTTTGAACACATTCTCTTCAGGTAACCATTTCAAGTTCTCTTTCCTCCAGGCTGAACCCCCCCCAGCTCTCTTGACTTCTTGTAACATGACAGATACTTCAATCCTTTAATCGTCTGTATGACCCTTTGTTAGACTTGCTCCAGTATCTCCATGTCTTCCTTGTACCACTGAGTCCAGGCCAAGACACAGTACTCCAGATGTGACCTCACCAATGCTGAGAGGGATGGAAGGTTCACCACACTTGACTTGCTGATGACACTAATGCAGCTTGAGACACTGTTTAAATGCCTTGTTGGCAAGGCACACTGCTGGCTCACAGTTAACTTGGGGTTGACCATGATGCCCAAGGCATTTTCTGACAAGCTGCTCTCCAGCCAGTCAAGCCCCTAGCCTGCGCTGGTGCCCGGGCTTATTCCTGCCCAGGGGTAGGGACTGGCACTTCAGTTGCTGAACTTAATGAAGATTTTGTCAGCCAACCTGTCCATTGCTCAGAATGGCAGTACACCCACCTGGCCTATCAGCCACTCCTCCCACTTCATATCGTTTGGTGAGGCTCATCGTGTCCAATTATCCAGGTTCTTAACAAGAACTACAAGAACTATTGGCCTCAGTATTGAACTCTGCATTATTCTACTGGTGACCAGCCTCCAGTTGACTCCATATTGCTGATCACAGCCTTCTAATCACAGCAGTTTAGTCAGTTCTCAACCTCACTGCCCACCTACCTAGTTGATATTTCATCAGCCTGTCTGTGATGATATTGTGAGAGACAGTATCAAAATCCTTTCCTGTATTCAAGAATGTTCTCCCTTCAAGTACTGAGACAACCAACTCATTGTAGACTAAAAGGATGGTTAAGTATGGTTTTCCCTTCCTAAATCCAAGCTGATGACTCCTCATCACCTTCATGTACCTGGAAATGGTTTCCAGGACTATTTACTCCGTTATCCTAGGATGAGAAGTTCCCCAGACACTCCTTTGTGGCCTTCTTAAAGACAGGAGTGACATTTGCTTTCTTCCAGTCCCCAGAAACTTGCCCTAACTGCCACGGCCTTTCAAAGATAATGCAGCTTTACAGTAACACTGCCCAGCGGCCTCAGCATTCATGGTTTTAGGTCAGTGTCCCATGCAGTTAGATACGTTCAGCTGCCACAGACATGTGTAAGTCTAGTCTGCTCATACTTTTCCTCATCTGACCCTCCTCCATCAAGGGCAACTCTTGCATGTCCCAGACGTTCCCACAGGTTTCACTGACCTGAAAGGCATATCTTTTCTTGGCCTTTCCTGTGCTTTTCACAAACAACTCTTTTATTCTATCTAGATCAGAATCAAGTAGCCAATATTGCAGAATAATATGGGTTCACAACAAACACTGCAAAAGCTCTCAACATTTTAAGAGCAACACTTCTAAAGATGAACCTCATCCACCAAGACAAGCCTTGATGCACAGAAATTGTGTCCTAAAGCAGGGAAGCTGCTTATGTCAAACAATCTTCATGTACTGTAGCAGCCCAAGAAATGTAGGAAGTAAACCTCACCAGAATGTTGATATTGAAATTTATCAAAAAACTTTTTCCCATGCAAAACACTCTCTTCATGAAGGACTGTTGCCTGAAAATTTTTGAGATGTCTCAGCTCTAAAAAATCTCCACTGTGTCAACTTCCTTTGGAGCAGTATTTTCATACACAGTATTCCTTTAATTTTCAATCAAAACCCATTGCCCTGTAACTTGCAAAGTGCTTGACTAAACTCACTCGGGACCATAGAAACAGAAAAAGAACATGAGATGGCAAGAAAGTGGTAACAAGCAATAAAATTATATGTAACAACTTATGTAACAATTTATCCTTAAGTCTTGTTTTTTCTATATTATTTATTATGAAAAACTGTATGTGCCAAACCGGCTTTTTCAGCCTCCTTACTCTAAAAATCCTAACTTACAGAAACAATCAGTACATGATTCAATGTTATATTAAGTTATTACAGCATAAGTGGATCTGACACCTCAAGTATCAAATAAATCTGTAATACAGGAAATACAAGTCTTCAACTGAAACACATAAGTTCTCACCTAGACAGAGAAACATTAACTACTGAAATACTAAATCTTAAAAAAACCAACCAAAAGGAAATCCAGATGAATTGGCTCTGCTCATATTGATAGTTCTGCAAATGCAAGAATACTAATTCTAAATGTATGTAGTTAATTGTGTTTGATTTATTTGGTGTAAAACATATCATTTATATAAAGCTATACAAATGTTAAATTACTATAGAAAAACACTAGCAAAGTTTTGTGGGTCTCCAGCTACTTTCAGGAACATTTTTAATTCCAGCTCCTTACCAGGGTGTTAAAGTTTAATTGTTCAAAATTCTAACATGATGGCTTCTACAGAAGCATCAAGAATTTCACCCAAAACTTTAAAATATAAAGGTAAAATATCTGCTTAATTTACTTTTACCTTTGAATTACTTTACTGAAACACAGCTCAGCTTGCATGAGTCTTCCCAAGTGTTTCAGGCAGAGGCCCTTCAGTAACTGCAACAAGCACGTATCATCCATATAGTATTCATTGCGATCTGAAAGTGAGAAGAGAGATACATCACAGAATTGGAAGACCTCATGAAAAGGAAAATTAAAGTTTCAGTAGGCAGTACGTATTAGAGTCAAGAATCTTGCTTCTCAGATTTTACACCTCAGAACATAGATAACCTTCAGACACAATTTTAAATACTGTCTACTAAAGAAGACGTGTGCATAACATCTGTATCTTCAAAGACCCAGGCTAACAAGAAATAAGAAAAAGATTGAAACAGTCAGACATTCCTCAGCCTTCTGTATCTGGAATTCAGTGCAATGCAGGCACATACTGGCAGCAGTTAAATATTTCTGTACTTGCAACATCTAGAACAGGAAGCAAAGCCCACAGTGAGACCAAAACCTCCTTCTAACTACATTATCTCAGTTGCAGAGCACTGGTGGACCCCCCAGCAACAATAACATAAAACGCAAGAACACATGAGGAATCAGTCCTGCAGAAGTCTGAGGAAGCGCTCTTTGGCAGTACAAATTCAAGAAGCCACACATTTAGTAATATTCCCAACATCACTAACAATTGAGAAGGTTCACTAGCAGAATTCAGAAAATTCAAGGAAGTTTTACGTTGAATAGGACTGACTAAAAATATCAGATGAAACAGTTCTTGTGAAGCAGCTCAGAAAATTAGCCTTAAGAAGCGCGGCCCTTTTTTGTTGCCTTGGTTTATAGCATTTGCTGGGTGCAGGGAAGGAAAAGAAAGGAAAGAAAACACATATGGATAGACAGATGGTGGCACATACATTAACAATTCAGGAAGCAAAACACCCTCCCTTTCAGATCATGTTGTTTACAACTAATCACCAGCTCTCTGAGGTCACGTTAATTTTTTTTTTCTTAATAGTCTGCCAAAAAAGTCCTACATAAACACTTCTGAAACATACAAGTCTAGAGCATCTTAGGATTCAGCAAAGAGCTTTGCCACTACGTTCAGGCTTATTTTCGTCTGTGTTGAAGCCTCAGAAGTCTCAACAGATACCAACTGACAGACTGCGCTTTTAGTGACAGGTAGAAGTGCAGTGGGTTTTCTGCATTCCCTCTAGTCTGCTTTTCCAGGCGATGGTATTGGATTCATCTGACTGTCTCTTAGAAGAGCCTCATTCATTGAAATTACTGAGTGCAAGCAGTGATGTCCAGTAAAAGCTTGCCACTCTTTAACAATTTAAACTAGTACCTCCCTGGTATTTCCCATAGCAAGAGCAGCTATTATGCCAAAACACTGGCAGTAAGTGATAGCAAATACACAGACCAATTTAATACAGACAACCTTGCGATAAACAGGGGAAAACCATCTTCCTATAGTCTTCTACACCAGAGGAAATAGCATGATCAGAATTTTTCTTGAAGCTACAAATTCCTTTTTTGTACCTGGAAAATGACAGGACTATGGAAGTGTAAGATTTCCAGAAATTCTGAGACAAAAAGAAATCCTTGTGTAGTTAATCTATTCATTCTACCATCTCTATTTTCAGTTCTATACCGCATTAAACCACTTTCAATCTCTGACAGATTCCTTGCTGTGCCTGTTCACTTGAAGCAATGAAATATCAACAGCTCTAAGAAGTCTCAATCCCTAAATGACCTTTGTGTGTAATTAACACACTTTTGTACAGCACGTTAGCAGCCCTTTAAAGCTATCTAGTACTGACAGCTGTCTCAAAATAATATTGTATCCTTAACACACCCTGCTAATAGCCTTAATCACTTTCTTTGGGTCTCAATTCAGCAGCTCTTCTAGTAATCAGTGTCTTTATCTTATCTGAGTCCATATCTTTACAAACAGATCATTAGAGTATCTTTACAAACAGATACATTAAAGTATCTTTTTTAGTTATAACAAAAAGCATAAAACCCAAATATACTCCCACGATTACATCCTATTTCTAAAATGCGTACTTCCATAAGAAAAACATTTCTGTTCCTTTTGGTTTTGGTACCTTCTGCATCCTTGCTTAGGCATTTGACAGCAAATCTATTTCACTGTTAGAACAGATTAGCACTTTCAGTACCAGCCTCTGCATGATACAGCACCAGATTCCCAACAGCTTCTGCAAGAACCCTCCACTTAACTCCTGGAAACATGACTTTATTTGCAGATGTCTTGCATATTGCTAAATTTTGGTTTTAATACCAGAACACAAAAAAGTAGAAACACTAGAGTTTTAATAGGCACACTACCAATTCTGCACAAATGCAAACAGAATTTAAAAAAAAAGGGGTGGAGTGGGTAAGAGACAAGCGGGAACATCCAATTGACCCAATTCAGTCTTGGATTTGCAAGTTACTTTCATTTAGCTGCTTATACCATCCAGATTTTCCCAGCATGCATTTCTTGTAAGTCCTTCTGCAACTTCAGATCCATCACCTCAGTTGATATATGAATCATAATTAGAGGTACTTTAACATCTCATAGTTATAATAATGTAGCAAACCTAACTTGGGTTAAATTGTTTCTAAGTGTGAATAAAGTCTCATTCCATTAGAATGCTATTTTTTCTTTTCAGTGAATTGCCATCAAAAAAAATTTTCATGTGTCAAAAAAATAGTATTTATGCACTCCAGAAGTATATAAAAGTCTACCAAGAAGTTCACATGATAGATGAAAGCAGCCATCTGATAAAGTAAAGGCAGGTACGTACTTCTGCAGTGAACCTGTTCTAATACCAGAACTTAAGGAGTAAGTTATGGACTCTTTTTCTAAACATTACCCTGAACATCTGTGCTTTAAATACATCAAGACCTAAAATCATGGTTGAAATTTATTTGCAAAAAGTATGTTTTAATTTAGAACTAGCAAATGTGTATTATTTTGCTAGACAGTAAAAAAATCCAGACTCGTGCACAGTACTTCATTTATACTTAAGTCATATTCTGCTCATTATGTGTCATATGTAGTAAAGTGTGGTGTGAATTGGTTTAGAAAAAGTACTTTTCAGACATTTATGAAATTAGCAGATTACAGTCCAAGAAGATCCTCAGAGACTGGAATGTCTTATTAAGACTCATTTACGTTCTGTAACTAAAACTCACATACTTGAGGTTCCTGTATTCTTCTGTAGCACCAATCACACTGGATAAAGAACACACTGAAGAACCACCACTGACTTTTATGTGGCTCCAAAATTTCCATACTCCAATTTATTAGCACGTTGCCCAAGTCAACACTTACCTCACAGACCATTAGTAGGCAGAAGGACAGTCAGCATTTCTTACCAGGTTATTAATTCCATTTTAAGCAATCACTTACTGGTTTCATTTTGTAGAGCTGTTTCTTCTTTTTCAATTGTTACCAGTAAGCTTTCAGTGAGGTCTGCTCTTTTGCCCACAATTGCAAAGCCATTCCAGACATACATCATTTCCTGACAACAACAACAAAGGCATGGAAATGCATAAATATTTAAGTACAAAGTATCCTTTGGAAGGCTGTTACAGAACATTGAGGACATAAAAATACTCGCCTGCAAAACCTTGGTTTAAACATTACAAAAAATCTCAAAGCCAAAACACTGTTGAGAAGCCCCTGAAGAAAAGCATCTGTATGATTTCCAGTAGCCACACACAATGAGTACAGGACCTTCTGCCAGTTACATGCAAGTTTACAAAGACAACCATGGTTGCCTTAATAATTATTTAAAGTTCCATAAAAGTAGCCATGCATAGGGGAGGAAAAATGTCATTGAATGTGTCCGGCAAAATGAACCTGTTTTTCTAAGTTTTTAATGTTTTAACATTCTTTGTAATAGATTCTATCATGTATTTTCATAGATTGGTAAAACCAAAATAGATTTCATCACGTGACAGTTTACCATCACCCATGTAATACATGAGCAGGACTGGGTACTTTAGTTTCAACCTGGGGCTTCTCTCACATGAACTAAAGCAGCAGATTAAAGTAGTTACTTTCTTTAGGAATAGAGATAGATTTGTGTATGTATTTGTGGGTGTATGCATGTATGTACAGTACAGTACACACATATATATATATATATATGCACTCAAGACTCAAAGGTGTATGTGTTTAAGTATATCTGTTACCTTCCATATTGTGCAACACTGGAAGCAGATAAAACTTTCCGGATAAAAATGTGGCTCCAGTACACACATTCAACACACCTCTAATATAATTCCTACAAAATCTTACTAAAAAAAAGAAAAAAAATCAAGGCAAATTCTGGCACCAAGCTACTTGGGTGCTTCAGGACTACAGTAAGCAATACACTTGTTTCAATGTGTTAAATTACTGTAACACTGTACACATAGGATCATAAAATTGCTTTAGTTGGAAAAGACCTTTAAGATCACCAAGTCCAAACGTTAAAGTACTTCCAAGTCCACCAATAAACCATGCCAAAGCACCACATCTACGCGTCTTTTAAATACCTCCCATGATGGTGACTCAAACACTTCCCTGGGCAGCCTGTTCCAGTGATTGACAGCCCTTCTGGTGAAGAAGTTTTTCCTAATATTTGGATTAAACACTTTCTGCAGCAACTTGATGCTGTTTTCTTTTGTCTTATTGCTTGCTACTTGAGAGAAGAGACCAATACCTTCCTGGCTACAACCTCCTATCAGATAGTTGTAGAGAGTGATAAGGTCTCCCCTCAAATAAAGTGAGGGAATACACACACAGAGTTAATGCTAACCAATATGAAACTCTGCTGAGATCTTAATTTAATCATCACAAACAGGAGAGTATTATTTGCCTTACTATATTTGACTTGTTACTACACCTCTGAAATATGAAGCCTGGTGTCATTCTGAAGCTGAGACAATGCATAGATGAAGCATTTCCACTTACATTTGGCCCGTAACTATGTAGGTTTTCAGAGGGAGACAAAAGGGATTCTAAGTCTGAAATAGTATTATTGATGTTATCAACAGGCTGGTTTCAATTCTGTAGTCCTGTCTAATTCACTTTTACTGCAGCAACACCATACAGATGTTTATTTTTAATTACATACTCACATCAATAGCACTGCTATGTACATGCCCAGGACAAACCTGTTGCTGAGATCTTTACATGTACTTGAGTACACAATAGATTTTTAAAACTGAAAAATTCGTTTTCTTTCAACTCCTTCTCTATCAATAAGCCTTAATATAAGAAATTGCTTCTCAAATAGTTTTTTCATCTGCAGTTGTTGCTAAATCATCCATGCACAAAAATTTTATCATACACATATGTCAAGTATCATTGCTAGGCACACATAAACAGACTCTGTGGTACAAATGCCTCTGAAGTTAAAAGCATGGGAAATTAGAATGGCACTAGCAAGTATCTTCAACTTCTGCCCATTTTACTCAATATACCTATATATATATATATATATATAAAAGAGCAATAAACAACATCACTCTTCATTTTCATCAGAACAGAAAGTGCTACAGTACTCCTTAACTTCTTAATGAGTCTAGAGGACAATCCGGCCAGATTAAAGATCATGAACACATATGCTAGAAACCCATGCAGGTTTCTAGATGAAAGGTGACTTTCAGGCTCATATGGCAACAGCAATCAGTCTGTATATTTGACATTTCATGTGAAAAAGACAGCTCTGGTTTTAGACTGCTAGCAGTCTGTAGCATGATCCAGCCCTTAGCACACTTCACAAAAAATTTCCATTGCATGAATGAAGTATTTCTTAAAAAAAAAAAAATTAAAAATGCAGATACATACTACCTGTCAACACTATTCCTTCTCTATGTAATAAATTACACTTATTTTTATCCATTTCAAATAAAAAAAGAAAGCAAGCAAGCATAAATACCAAGGCAGGTAATATCAGCTTCACTGGTTGAGAACTTGCATAACGTCGAGCTTTTCTTACTGCAAACTTCTCAGTTGGGATAGATTTTCCTGCGATTCTCTGCTTTAGACCATCCACTTGTCTGCATGGAGGGGAAATGCAAAACATAAGCTGCTTTACACGCAATTTTCATTTAGGAAGATTTGCTGTTCTCTGAAGTGTAACTGTTTATGACCACTTAGTACCCAGCTGCAGTACATATTTTTGCTGATAAAAGTAGTGTTCTAAACAAAAAATAGCATTTTGCTAAAAGCACAAAGAATAACCGAAAAATTGATGGTTCTAAGTAGAAATTAAGTCACACAAGACAAGTCAGAATCTTCTATACTGGGAAAAATGGCTGCATACCTAGTTGTTTTATAAATGTTTACCTGAATAAAGACACAATGTCCTCACCAGTCCTTTTCAAATCATCCTCTGGAAGCATACATAGAATTGCTGCCTTCTGGAATACATATATTGCCTATTTCAAAAGGAAACAGCAACATATTACCACATCTAATTTGCTTTGTTCAGTCAATACACTAATGACTCAAATCTCTCAGCCCACTCACTGCAGCAGTTTCTAGCAATTCTCAGGCAGGTGGAACTACAGAAGTTTAGTGTTTCCTTTGTCGCATATTTTATGCTAAAAATTTTATTTTCAACATACTTATTAGTTTTCTAAATGAGTTAAAATGCTAAAAATGTCTCTTTCAAAGAGCAGGACAATTTACTATGCAAGACACTGATAAAGAAATGAGTTAAGTGACATAACTTATTTAAAGTACATTAATGCTATTACATGATCTGTTAATATAGAGATATGCCTGAAAACACAGAAGAAAGTATCTGAGCACTGATTCAAGGCAAGTTTGATAACTGGACTTTGCAGGGGAGTAAAAAAAAAATCCATAATTCTGTTAGACACATTTATTTGCACTTCACATTGGATATACTGATCTCTCCTCTCTTGTCAAGAATTGATGTATCCCCTTTTTCACAAAGCATTATAAAACAGTAATCTATAAAGGAACAGACAAAAAATGATGTATCAAAAGTTATTTTCACATTTTGCTTGGTTCATACTTTGAGGAATATTTTTACAAAGAAAAGGCAGGTACCCCAACTTTTCCTGTGAGACCCTGTCTCCAGCAGCCTTCTCATTTCACATCACAAATAATATGCTGAGTATGCCTGCTCCCATCTGTTCATAACTAACACACACAATTTCTTCAGCCAAGTTTTATTAGTGAGTGTTTAGAACTTGAGAGGCAAGTTGAGAGTTTTCCTCTTCATTTTCTTTTCTCACCACTCTGGTAAGCATCTCATTTTTAGAGGGGCTGAAGTGCTGTTAGTTTTGCCTCTGGTGCCTCAGAACACGAAATAAAAATTCCTCCTTAACCACCCAGTTAAGCCTACCAACACAGTGCCATTGTGCCTTTGCTTATGGGTTTCAGAACAAAACAAAACAAAATTACACTTTTCATGCGAACTGAAATGCAAAATTAACTGTGGAGAGGCTACTGGTATATTGTAACAATGTCCACCTGCCCATTTACCTTAGACCACCTGCTCTCTTTGCTGAGCAGGTCTGCATACCGATATGCTTGGAGCCAGTTCTGCTGGAAGGTGTAGCACCACATCAGTTCCCAGTAACAGAGATGATGAATCTGTTTCCACTCTTGCTGTGCTGCTATGCATTCTTGGAATCTCAACTGCGCCTACGATGTAGTTAAGTAAGAATAATGAAAATTGGCTCAATTACAGCTCCACATGAGACCCATGTCTAATTACAGAGCAAATTCTTTCCTAGCACCCAACTGGAGAACACCTGACTAGTAAAATGAGATAAACTTCCCTTTCAGTCTCACTTACAGAGAGAGAGAGCTGGAATCAATATTGACACTGAACATGAACAGGGGGAAGAACATAATTATCAGTCCAACTAAAATAAGTTACTTAGATGAATCAGATATTTTTCCCCAAGTTGAACACTGAGCAAATAAAAATCTTAAAAAGAAAAATAAATATTTACCTTTTCAAAATTTCCTTTCAGTATGTCTATTCTGGCAGCATAAAATAGAATAATGGAACCCTTGAAAGGAGAGGAGAAAAATACCAGTTACTATTTTAAGCTTAGGGAAGTACATTGCTGTTATAAAATTTATTGATAGTACACACATTTGGAAATTTCTGGAGGTAGGGTTCAAGGAGACTGTCTGCTTCCTGAAGGTTGGCTTCCCCTGTACCTAGAAAACATAACAAACCAAACTGAATGTACTTAAAAAAACCCCAACAACCCAAGCCTCGCAGATTAAGATTTTTGTTTGCAAATCACATTATGGCTTGAGCAGACTAATGGATGACTGGTTTTAAGCAAAAGCAGTATTACTTTATCATATTGTGCTACCATAAAACTGAATTCTTGTCCTGAAAGTACTAAGTGTTTTTAAGATAAGGAAATGTCTGTAAGTAGAAACAAAACAGAATATAATAATATTTTTTAAACTGTTCCATTATAGATCCTAGTTATATTTTTAAGTCCCCTTAATTGCTTTAGCAGGTCAGGAACACAATCCTCAGCTGCCTTCTTTCCTGATTTTGAGCTCAGTAATGAAGTACAGGTGATACTGAAAGAAATGAGTTCTCCTTAATTTCCTGATGAGCCTGAGCAACAAGGAGTAAAACACTTCCAAACTGAAGAATGTGAAAATGTATGTTAAAGTTGTATACAGAATTGGTGGTGAAGTTTAGCTCCATGTGGCAAAAGCAGTTAATTATCTACATGTTTGTACTTCCAAGTAAATTGTTCAGGAGTACAGACTTCTTTCTGGATATGGTTTTCACAATAGCTGACATTAATTTAAGGATAAGAACTTGTCTGAACTTAAAAGTTTCTTGTAATGTTTTGCTGTTGCGTGTTGAGACAGCCCTGAAAATGGAACAAGATGTTGGTATAGCGATATCTACTCTCACTGTTTCTGCAGACATAGCTTTGTCAGAGATAATAGTTTCAAATCATAATTAAGCATATAGCAATCTCGTTACAAAGCTAATAGGCCACAGCTTAGAGAATTCAGTTTAAAAAAAACAAACCACAATTATCTATAACGTGTAGCATGACTGAACAGCTACACAGTGGGTCTCACCAAGGATTAAGGAGACGTAAGTATGATAAACCAACAGGGTGAAAGTACACAGAATGGCCCTCAAACTGCTGCCAGATGCGCCTTCCCGTAGTTGACAGAGGCCCAACTCCTAAGAAACATCACAAACACATGCAGAATTAACTATCAGTATACAGTGTTACTGTTAATAGTTCCTGGCTCCCCCAAATCCAGTTTTCCTTTCAGATATGAGGACTTCATAATTCAACACCTTTTTTGATCTCAAATCCAACATAACTTTCTACCAGAACAGTTCTGTCACTGCTAACAGCACTCAGGGAGGAAAAGATTAAGCTAATACTGAATAAAATTACTCATGCATTTCAGTGCTCTGGTGAAATGGAGACATCACACAGACCATGCAGACACACAGGTCTACATCCCTTCCCCGCTACTTTCTGGCTATGAGCCTTTCAGAATAGAGTCTTCAAATCTATGTCTAGTGAGAAGCTCTCTCAACTGTTCAAGTACTACTTATTGGCAAGAGTCTTCCTTCACAGAAACCTCTGGATATCTTCAGTTTTCTTCCATCACTATCTGGTCAAAATATTTCTGATCAAAACATTATCTCTGCTGACACACCAACCTCTGGACACCATTTGCAGGAGCTACAATGGAATTTGTGAGCACTGAGAAAAGGGGGATTATTGAGACAAGACAAGAGCTCCCATGCTTAAGAGCAGCAGCTCTTCAGAACCATCTCAGATTTTAACATTTTTGCCTCAAATAAATTTAACAGGAGTTTAATTGCCTAGCAACTGGATGAGTTGTAGAATTCAAACACCATTCACAAAAACAAGCGTGATACTCCAGAATTGTTCTTATCCTTTCAGCTTTTATTGCCTTTTCAGTCAGGGCAAAAATATATACTATGGAAGAGCTTCAGCATGAACCAGGTCTTTCACAGGAAGAAAAAGAATGGACAGGTCTCTACATAAGCAGAACAATACTTCTGGACAAATTAACAGCATCAAGACCATATGGTGACTCTGTGTCATCAATAACTTGAAGTTTAGTTATGTGTAAGTCTGTGGGTTGCATTTTTGGGTAGCTTTTTGTTTAATTTCTTATGAATGGCAAAAAGTTTTAAAGGGCTGTGAGATACTTACAAAACAAGGCTAGGTTTAAAAAAAACAAGGCTGTGATTAGAAATCCTTTCCTAATCCATGAGAAAAAAAAAAAAAAAAAGAAAGATGCACTGAGATTCCACAGTGACAGACGACATTCAGAAAGTCTTTCTCCCAAAGAAATGTGCTGGGAGCATGGATGGGAAAAACGTACAATTGTAACTCTCCCCTCAGTTACTGTTATGTGGAACGTTCATTTCTTATTGTACAGGATAGAGAAGAAAGCTGATATTTTCCATTTATGGATCACAAAAAAGAAAGAAAATTGCAATCTGAAGTGCAATTGCATTGCAATCCCCTCTTAAGCACAATGGTCATTTCCCACAGTTGTTCAAGATGAGGATATCACTATATGTGCTTTTATGCCTGCATCATTAGCTCACACATCTTTTTAGTGACACTAAAATACTGATAAACAAGATAGATCATTACACTTTTAGTGAGAAATAGATCATGTTAAATCCATCCAGTCTTTATCTAAGAAAACACTAATTTGAAAAAAAAAAAACAAAACCAAAAACAAATATCAGATCCAGTACCCTATTCCCAGAAAATCCAATAAACTCTAAAAGTCGAAGGATCCTTCCTGGTAAAAGCGACAGCATCTGAAATACATTTAAAAAAAAACCAACGCCAAGGTTACACACATTTTTAAAAAGTGAAGCTACTATAAACCCATTATGAACCATCATAAAGCCAAAAAAGCCAACTGCTATGTTAAATGTCATTAAACATCAGTGAAAAAGTAGAACACAGAAGAACTTTTAAACAGGCACACATGATCAACAATATACAATCAGTCAGCAGCTTCAGAGAAACTCAGCCTTTTGATGCTCATCCAGCACAGAAACATCTAGACCAAGTCCAGCTGTGCTTCTTTCAGATAATGACAGATTTTTCTGTCCTCAGCTGAGGACAGAAAAGATTGTTTGAAAATTGTGGGTCATTTGGAATGAAAGTATTATCTATTTTGGTAGTACTTAAAATTTATAATTGTCATCTTTCTTTACTCCAAATTATGAGACACAATGGTATCACAAAAAGTTCTACAGATTCCTATTGTGTGAGCACTGAATTAGCAGACCAGCAAGCATACATGTTTTAGAAATACTAACTATTGCTATCAACCTTTCATCCTCTACTGCACACACTTTTTCTTCCCTTTGTAACTGCATTCCCCACACCTTATACAACAGAAAACTTACAAAGAACGCAACCACCTTTCCAAGCAGCATTACAAGAAGGTCTATTTGAATGTCAGTTTTTTAAAGCTCCGTTCACCCTAATGAATTCTGCCCAGCAGAGATTTATTCTCTGTTAAACCTCCTACCAAGGAGACTTCACTAAGAACAGAAAGTGTCAGAGCACTTATGAACACACACAACTAGTAGCTACTTGGCTTTTAAGGACTGTCAGGTACAGACAGATGTGAGGTTTTCTGACCATAATCAGAACTGGCCAGATCTAATCTGGAATGACACAGAAATTAACATGCCTGCAGAAATCAACTCTCACTGTTTTCAAGATATGGAAAGTCAACTGCAGTACACTGTAAAGAAAGCAGCTAAAGGATGTACCCAGTTTTCTTTTGCACACAGTAAATTACTGCTCACTCTTCTGAATTTGTGATCATCGATGCCACTCTAAAGTATGCCATTGAAGCAAAAGAACAGCATGCACAGGGGTTTATAAATATGTACAGAGTGAGAGTCAGGAGGATAAAGCCAGGTTCTTCTCAGTGATGGCCAGTGATAGGACAAGGGGCAACAGGTGCAAGCTGGAGCATAGGAAGTTCCATGTGAATATAAGGAGGAACTTTTTTACTGTGAGGGTGATGAAGCACTGGAACAGGCTGCCCAGAGAGGCTGTGGAGTCTCCTCTGGAGACATTCAAACCCGCCTGGATGTGTTCCTGTGTGATTTAGTCTAGGTGATCCTGCTCTGGCAGGGGGGTTGGACTAGATAATCTTTCTAGGTCCCTTCCAACTCCTAATGTTCTATGCTTCTGTATTAGAGTAAAAGCAGCTGCTCCAGGTGTCTTGTAACAAACAGCATAAATGCTTTAAAAACTCCTGCCACATTCAGGTAAAAGTAGCTGCTTTTCCTCTTGAGAAATACATAAATTAGCCCAGAGAATTAAACACAATGCAGAATAAGTTAGTAGAAAGATCCTAGAAGGCATGCATGCAAAAAGCCACTGATGTTCTATTTCATAAACCTTTCGAAGTCTGTATCTCCATTTTACGCATGTGTAATTTTAAAGACAGGATTACAGTATCTGCAAAGAGAGTCCTACAAAATTATCCCAAGGGTCTTTCTGTAGTCTGAAAGAGTCATACCAAGTTGAATGCTCCGATTCCAAGTTTTACTCCACCTTCAAACTGGTAGTAAGTTTCATTTTTGCTTTTGTTCCCCTGAGTCATCTGTAGCACCTGATGACATTCTCTTTTGATGCAGGGAAAAAAAAGGAGGGAAGGGGAAACATGACTTAGAAATTATATGAATTTATTATAATTATGGTTGTTATAAAAATAGTTATTTTTGTTTTGGAGGCATTAATGCAACTGCACCTGCTTATACTACAACATTGACTCTAAATGTCTTCTAATGGCTTACTTGTATATTTGGTAACTTGTCCTAATCTTGAGGCCTCCTTTGATAAAGTTGATCATGTTTTCATCCTGGAAGAAAAAAAAAGTACAAAAAAGTGCACTCAGCTATAACATACAGTGCATACTTTAAAACTTGCCAGCTACATTTACTTTTATTTCTAACTTAACAGTACTTGGAAATATTGTAAATGTCTTTCAATTACTAGACTCTTCTCTAAGCCTGAAGTTAACACTTGCTTTAAGTTGTCAGGGAAACATTTCTCTGGTGCACGTTACAAATTTTAGAACTTAAAGAGAGGGGCGGAAGAGAGAGAGGGTCAGTTAGTTCTAAGAGAATTTCCAACGCATGTGGATGAAGCATGGAAACTCTCCACCAGATGGTGCTGAAGGAACTTCATATAAAGTTTAGAACCTGATTCTGACACACGCAAGCGATCCCGGGACCTGGCAGAAGAGAAACCGAAGAACCCCCTGACCAGGTGAAGACCCACTCCTGACAGAAGACAGCAGACACACGTACTACCCAACACGTGTGCTTATCTGCCCCTAGAAAAACAGATGGACTAGCCATCAGAAACTAATTCCTGAAAAGCAACACGGTTAACAGTTCAACAGGACAGAACCTTTTCTCTTAGAATTCACACAAAAGGGGACAATGTGCAGGTGTTTCTAAAATGCACATTTAAATACTCAGGGACAGCATATATGGTGTGGAAAATCATCATCAGAAAAAAGGCTCAGAATCATCAAGCAGAAGAAATTCTGACTTCCGTAAGAGGGTCACCATTTCAAAGGATGTCAAGTGTTTTTCTGCAAGACCCAACACCCAAACACAAGTGTTTTATTATAAGCATTCTTGATACCACTTTCTGAATGGTTACTTGTGATCTCAGTGCCTCACTTCTCCCTCACAATTTATATCTGAAGGGATTATCTAAAACACTTTCATTAAACATCTGTAAAACGCTCACATATGTAAAAGAAATACGGCTAACAACTCCTGTTTTCAGTCATCAGTTTTCAAATCCTATTTGAAGAAACTTTAGGAATGAAGTTTCTGAACCACAAGCTAAACAAGATGCACCAGACACTATCAAACAGATCTTTCTGTGAACTGAACTGTTAAGTTAGCAAAACTAAGTTAATTTTATAATCATTCATTAATATATGGTTCTTGACACTGCATCAAAAGTATTTGGAAAGTGATACTGAATTGGAGACACATCAGTTGAAATTGTGTTAGCTGGGAAATATCCTACCCTTTTCATACCCAAGATGACTTGCATTTTCAAACAAGTCATTTCCTCATATTTGAACAACATTTTAAACAAGTGCTGGACACAGATGTGATGGAAGTCACTTAAACATACCATCTGTATAAGGCTGCAATATAGCTTAAGTTTTTTTGTTCCTGGGTATTAGTAACATATTTGGTTATTCACATAAACAGGATTTTGTTGGGTAGTACAGCACTTACTGTACTTAGAATATTTGAAATAACATTCATTCACTAAGAAAAGCTTTGGGTTTTAAATACCATTATCTATTGTGGGAATTGTATTTTACAAGTACTAACGTCTCTCCATTAAGCTGCTACACAGAGATACAAGATAAACAGTTGAATTACCTGTACAAAGGTGAGAGCTGCTTTCTGTAATAAGCATTCAGCATAGCAGATTTCAGCATGCATTTCCTCTATATAAGAAAGAAAACTTATTTACTGTCAGCAAATTATAATCAATATTATCTCTGGGAGTCAATGGAACAAATAACTATTACCAAGAAAAGGAGAGGAAAAAAAAAAGGCAAGATTCTGCCTTTGCTGCTTTGATAACTGCTGAATAATGGCTGTAACCCACAGACGCCAATAGAATTCTTCTATTTCGCTTCTTCTCAGACAAAAACTTTGATCTTCCCAGAGCTGACTGCAGCCTAACAAAAAAGCTACTTGTCATTCTGGTGGATGATCTCCTGTACTTTTCCATTTATCCTCATTTTAAATATCAGCCTACAGCAAGTAGGTTTTCCAACTCTCCTTCTACCTCTCAAGAAAAACTTTCACATAAGAATGGCAACACTCACTGTGGCTCAGGCTTCGCTCCTAAGTCCAGTAAGAAGTTGTAAACAGGTTTTCACCAAGTCATGCTCAACAAAACAAAAGCCCCAGGACCACTTTCTGTCCTCATGCAGCAGTAACGTACGTTTGGCGTAACACACATGAGATGAGTTACTCTGCACCCACCCATGCTCCAAGACCAGCCCCATGCACAAGGCTGCTGCATGTCCAGTGCACGTGTGGTGAATTTGATGTGCCCAGCAATAAAGAGGGTTCTTTGGTGTCAGGTTAGGAAAAGAATGCATACTTGATTCTGCCCGAACGGAAATAGGAGATCAGCATTTTCAGAGCCATGAACAATGTACTGATACCATTTCCCAAAATACCTTAAGGCAAAACAGACAAGCACAAAACTCGTTAATATATTCAGATTCCAATTAAACTGCTAAGGACATATTCCACAGCATCAATGATTCCTAAACTTTTGGGAGCTGTCCTAAATTTAAGGAAAAAATTTAAAAAAAAAAAAAAAGGGGAGAGAAAAAAAGGAAAAGAAAAAAAAAAATCTCTCAATCTCTCTTCAGTCCTGTAATGTGTTGTGAAAGTCATTCCTTTCGTAATCTGTGCATACTCAGAGCCAAAAAGAAAAATTAGCATGAATCCTCCATTTTGAGAAACTCTGCATTCAAATTTAAAAACAAACAACAAAAAAACACCCCAGAAGAGCCACACCACAATACAGGTGGTTGGTTTGTTTTTTACTGTAAGACACTAGTCAAGTTACTGAGGTAAGCACGTTTGCACACACTTGGTACCATGGTTTTGAGCAATTCTGAAGTTTATTTTAATTGTATTATAAACCACTTACCTTCACTCAACTGATCCACTGACTGTTTAGAAACTAGATTGGACAAGGATTCCACCACTGTGCTTCTTTTCCTGAATCTAAATCCATCATACAAAGAAAATAAACACATACAGAATGAGTGACATTTCAACACAAACATGAAGTTTATTATAAATAAATCTTAACCATTGATAATCCCTAATTTATAGATAATTGGGGTTTTTTGGTAATGTGACTATTTGCCAACAGCTGCAACTCTTTGAGTGGCCTAATCAGCACCACTCACATTTATCTGGGCTCAGAGGACCTAACCTTGATTGATGTTACAAACATGCATTTAACCTACTGTCAGTGTACAACAGCTTCCACCCCACTTCCCACCCGCCAGCTACAGAGGTGTCTCTGATGCTAGACAAGACACCTGAACTGGACTTCAAAGTTTCATTTACTTTTTTCCACTTCTTAAACTTGCATTTGGCATTAGAATGAAAAATCAAAAGAAGCTGTGCTTTCAACATAAAATGAAAACATAAATATTTCAGTGTTTTATGGCATTTTATGCCAAAACGGAAAGCAAAACATATTTTGCTTTCAACATCTCAAGTGCCCATGTTATAAATTGCCAGTGTATTTTAGTACATCATTCCAAAAGCAAATTTGTTACTATTTACAGACAACTCAGCTTTACGATGAAACTAAAGACACAAATCTACATTCAGAAAAGGAATGTATTTTGTAATCCAGAAAGCCACTAATTATAAAGATACTGAGCATTAGCTTATCATTTGTTTACTGCACTCTGAAAAAATCACTGGGTCCTGACAATGAGATTTTGACACTACGGGTTAAAACAATGGATACAAAAAATATCATCAAGGCACATGTAGTTCTGGCAGTTCTTCACCCTAGAGTGTTTGATTGCCTTTACCTTGCATTTTTATGAGTTTCGTGACAGACTAGACCAGAGTACTTATGCACAAAAGTATCTGTATCCTGCAGAGACAGAGGTCCTGATTGAAATCAAGTACAAAGAGGTATTAAATTTTTAGGCATACTAAACAACAGTAGTTGTTAATAGGAATAATAGCTCTTTAATTTTAAAGGCAAGGTAAAACACATACATTTGTGACAATAAGCTCTGATTTTAGATGAAACCTCTGTACAACCTTAATCCTATTAGACTACTGGATCTACCTTTGAAAACAACTGTTACGAGTGTTTTCATGATGAAAAGGAAAATTCGGAGTATGTGGCTTTTAAATTGATCCCCATGGAAAACAAAAAGTCACAGATTCAAAACACTTGGTGGATGAAGTACTTCACATCTGTTCATTGCCTGGGCTTACCTTTGGCAGGTTTGCAAAGCTTCTTTCATTGTAGAAATTCCCATTTGTATATCCTGCTGTTCAAAGGTCATAGCAGCTTGCATAACTAAAATAGTGCTGTACCCAAGGGCATGGTACATGCTATCTTTAGACCTAGGACAAACATACAAATCTTGTGCATTTAATCAAAACTTCAAATTACAATACAAAATCAGATGCTGAAACACTTGCATTAATTTGTGATGAGACAGAATAAAGCAGGAAAGTAATGGACATGAAAACACAACCTAGTAAGTACCATCTTCCACTGGATGCTATGTGTCTGCCTCTACATAACACTGTCACAGCAAGTTCCAGAAAATATCCAAACTGGGTTACGCAAATATCGTCACTTAATTATTTCCCATTTATAGTCCGTTGCTATATCTATTTAATTTCACTAATTAAGCTTTGAGATGAATACTTGTTCATCTGCTTTTACTTACCAGAAGGCCTTCTAACACTGCTACTTCATCCAAAGACACAAAAGTCTGTGTTTGTGTCATAGAAAAGACAGTACACACATGCTCAGTCTTGCATAGATGTCTACATTGAACCTGTCTGGCTTTGACAACATAATTACAGAACAATTTAAAAAGTTGTTGGAAAGTAGCCATGGGAGGTTATATACTCAAATATACCAGTTGCCAGAGCAAGATTGCCAATGCTATGTCAGACAAACTCAGGTTTTGTCTAAGCAAGCTTCAAGATGTTCAAGAAAATGAAGACTGCATACCCCTCTGGCAGTGTACTATTGATCTGCTTTGTCCTAATACCCAGTTTGAGCCTGTTAAGTCTATTTTGACAACATAAAACAAACCCAGCTCTCCTAAGTCTTAATTAGTCATATGTTCTAGTCCTCTAGCCATGCTGATAGCCCTCTGTTGGATCCTCTCCCATTTCTTTCCCCTAAATCAAGAAGCCACTTGCCAAATACACGTTCGAAGACAGGAAACCCTGGCAGAATCAAGGTATGTAGACTCTTAGACTAAGTGATTTTTTTTACAAAAGTACATCAACACTTTCCTTAAAATTCTTACATTCTTTAAAGACTTAAATTTAACTTTCATTAGAAGATTATTTTTCAGTACAACAATTGTGGGGCTTTTGTTTTTTTAAAGGCTTTTTGTTTTCTTGCTAGACTTGATCCTCCTTTGCAGATTAGTTGAATATGCTATATAATAGTAAGTTGAAAGTCTACTAGCTGCCACAGACTCAAGCATCAAAATCACAGAATTCATAATTATTTTTCTTCTTCCTTGCAAACAAACTAAAACACTTCACTGCACATAAAAACACTACTGTATGAAACAAGGTTTTGGGGGGGGGGGGGGGGCATCGTTTGCTTTACAACACTTAATTAAATATATACCTTCAATGTATAACTTACTATTTTGCATTATTACCCAAAATAGTTTTAGGATACATATACATGGAGGTGGGTCATCTCGAAGTACTGCTGTATTGCAAATAACACTGTATAACCCTCGTGAGAAAGAGCTTGGGTGTTAAGTAGAGTTAGTTTGAAATGATGTTATTCCTGCCTACCTCCTTTACACTTGAGCTCTCCATACCACTAAAAGCAAACATTTTAAAGCTGTATCATCCTCCCAAGGTTTCATTTAACTGTTCCTCCACCTGTCCATACTACCAACCTAACTTCAACCACCCATCATGCTTAATCCAGTTTTACTGTTGCCAAACTGTGGAGTGAGAACTTCACCTTAACTCTAGCGCAACAAGCTACAGATCCCTCTCACTGACACATCCCTCAACATCACATGACTCTGAGACAGACAGCGGAAGAACAGGAAGTGCAGTTCAGGTCCCAGTCCTAAAGAGCAGCCATCCAGATTGCCTCCCCACACAGCCACAGCTAAGCTAGGTTTATCCTACAAACCTTTTGGTATTCTTTAGTTCCCTACATCTGCACTGCCATGCTTTTCTTCTCACTGGAGCAAAGGCAACAGGAACAGGCAGAATTAGTCAATCAAAAGGTGAGCTTTAAAGGTAAGCCTTTAACTTTTGGCTACTAGATGGCATGCTTTATGATTTTCACTATCTGCTTGCAGTAACTTCAGCAAATAGCAGGACCTCACCATGGACGAAGTAGTTCCAGGGCTTCAGAGAACTTATTGTTTAGAAATAAGTTCAGTGCCATTGAACATTCTTCCAGAGCGCACTTGAGATCCATCTTGGATGCCCTGAAAAAAAATAAACAAAAAGAATTTCTTAGTTTACTCAAACTGGAAATAAACAATTAAAATCCAACCCCCACACACACCTCACCCCATGTCTTTTGCAGCAATTTTGTTATTCATTTTTACAAAAAGAAGTCACATGCTTAACATTTCATCCATGCTACAGGGATGTGCCCTCCTTGCTTCTTTAAGTGATGCTCATGGCTTTGCCCTCCTTTTACTAAACAGTCAATACACAATGCAGTCATTGTCACTGCTACTTACATAACACAAACACTCAAAACTTATCACTTTGTCCAAGCTCTCAATTATCCCTATCAGTACAAACTCTATTTCACACTCCATACTCAGATTTCTCAAGTGAAATGACAAAACAATATTTCAATCCAAGAAAGCAGTAAACAAATGCTCGCTCTGCAAACAGCTAAGCCAAAAATGGTCCTGTCAGAAGCCTGCAGCTATGCCAAAAGCTTTTCTTTTTCCCAATTCACTTCAAGTAAAATCACTTGCACTTAATTAAGAGAAAGCCACCTAACAAAACTTCTATCTCTACCAGTTTTGCGTGAAAGACTCTGGAGCACTCAGAAATTGCTCCATGAGCAGAACTGGTGACAAAGTGGACATTCACAGTAGTGAGGAACAGTTAGAGGCTGGATCTGGAAAAGATGATCTGTCCACAGCTTTAAAACAACAGGTTTAGGCTCTATAATGGGCTTTATCCCAGTAAGGTTAAGCAGTGGTAAGCAACAGATCATGTCAATGAGATAAAATATTTAAGTGCTGACCAGAAGAGAACCACCCTGAAGGAAGAATTTAAGAAGAGAAATGACAGAGGACTGCAGATGCTCTAAATCTGACAGTAACACACACACAAACAAACAACTCCCCCAAAACAACAGAAACCAAACAACCAAGAAAAAGGGACATGTGAAAATATGGATATGCTTTTATCATCAAGTTCCCCTAGTCTCCTCCTCTTTCTATCATCCAAAAGCTTTAAAAACTTTGGCTCTGCTTTTTGTATGCTGTCTGGGGCAGAAAACTGGGACAAGCCTAGAGTATATCCCAAAACACTTTTTCACCTTTCTTTTCTGTTATTTGTTAGTGGCAGTACTTGAAAAATTCCTGTTCTGTAGATAAATAAAATCTTTAACTCACTTGGTAACTACCTGATATTTATTACTGAACATAATGAAAGGCAAATCTCATCCTACAAAATGAAGTAGGGAGCTACTCAACAGTTGAAAATCTGTCAGTTTTACCATTAGACTGTTACCAACAATTTTAAATGCAATTTCAATACCTTTATTTTCTTTCATACCGGGATTCAACTTTATTATTATATACACAATTTTAAGATTTATGTCATTTTATAAAGCAAAAGTTCTTAAAATTTGAAGCATTTACAGCTCTGCTTCAACTGCTACCTTTAGCCACTGGAAATGTGTGGTGCTTTAGCCCAGGCTGGAGGCCAGACACCCACCAGTCCATTACTCTCCTTCTTCGTTGGACAGGGAAGAAAATATATATATGAAGAGGCTCAGGAGACAAAATAAGGA
Source organism: Gallinula chloropus (assembly GCF_964237585.1). NCBI lineage: Eukaryota > Metazoa > Chordata > Aves > Gruiformes > Rallidae > Gallinula > Gallinula chloropus. Next base: position 35,131,390 of record NC_140089.1, read on the forward strand.
CAGGGAGAGATCATTCTGTCAGCAATGACATGGGCAAAACAGAGGGAAACTACATAATTTATTACACTACACTACAAAGAACAGTGAAAAACTGGAGTCAGAAGCATGACCAGATCTTAAACCAAATGCAACCAGATCTTAACTTTCCCCCCACCACTCCCTTCTTAGCGGACTTTAGCCATGATCTTGCTCCCTTCTTCCCCCCGCGCACAGCACAGGGGGGGCAGGGACTGGGGAAAATGGGGTTCTTGGTTACTTCTTCATGAGCTGTTTTCCTTTTCCAGATCCTAAAACACCTCTAACCTCCTCCCCTGCTCCTTCTTAGCAGACTTCACTCTAATCATAATTTCATTCTCTTCTTCCCCCCAACAGCAGCACAGGGGGAGAGGGACTGGGAGATGGGGGCTTCATTCAGTCCCCTGCAAGTTGGTTTCCTTCTCGGCCAGGGCTGGGGGGAGGGCATTCATTCCACACCCTCCCCCTGCTGCACCGTGGGGTCTCACCCATGGGAGACAGGCCTCCATGAACTTCTCCAACGTGAATCCTTTCCCACAGGGCTTTATCTCTTTATCACTGTGTCTCTCAGTCCCAGTCCTCCACAGGACTCCAAGCCTCCCCCAGCAAACCTGTTCCAACGCAAAACTCTCCCTCAGCTCTGTGTCTCTGATTCTCCTCATGGCTGCAAGTGCTGCCAGGGGCTTGTTCCAACGTAGGGTCACCGTGTCTTCTCAGTATCTCCACCTGCTCCATCCAGCGTGGAGCCCCTCCACGGGCTGCAGGTGGGGTCTCGGCCTTTTCCATGGGTTTCTCCACAGGCTGCAGGGGCATCTTTCTCTCCGGCACCTGGGCCGCCTCCTCCCCCGCCCTTTCCCGGCCTTGGTGTCTGCACAGCTCGTTACATCTTCTCGCTCCCTTCTCCGGTGGCAAAATGCAGCTGCTTCTGGGTTGTTTTCTCCTACATGTGACTCTCAGAGGCGCCATGACTGTCTCTCAGGCTGCGACTTTGGCCTTGAATTGCTCGTTGCTTATAGTTTAGGCTGGCAGAAAACTGTAACTGCTGCTTAAAGAAACCGTCTCAGCAGCACAGCCTCACAAAACCGCAACAATATGCTTCCACATCCTTCGGCTACACACGGCAAGAAAGGTCATACTCTCAATGTAAACTACAGCCCTGGTCCCCAGCTGCCCAGCAAAAGCAACACTCTTCACACCAGCAGAGAAAGGGCACAGTGATGATCCAGGCCAACCAGAACAAGCCTTACCAGCAAAGCAGACACCTCTTTTCCCATGTTTGTAGGATAGGGTTCCTGCCAGCCCATCACACCCCAGGGTATAGGTACAGGTACCAAAGTCCTTATCAGCCTGTACCATTTAGTACTGTATCACAACTGCAAACTGTGTTCGGGTTCTCTTCATTGATGGCCTGTCACCAGTAACATACTGCCCTGTTGCCATTATCGGTTTATATTCTCTCATTTAAATATTATTTAAAAAGATATCTCAATTGCCCTCCAATTCCCTTGAAAGTGTTTCAGGGAAGTTACTGTGCAGCAAGTTTACTTAGGTTTTTGTGTCAATACACAATTCCCAGTAACAAACAAAAGTCCTTCAGATTAAGAGCAGTATCTTGAGACCAAAAAAAGTCAGCATTTTGCTGTTGTTTACATCACTCTTCGTATCCTAGACTGCTCTGAAATACCCAGAACATAAAGGTAGAATTTATATTTCAGGCTACATTGGTTAATCTTACTTAATCTGTTATCTACACTTTTTTTTTTTTTTTTAAACCAAGCAGATCCGTTAACCATAGGAATCTATTATGGTCTTTTATTTTTATTCAGAAATCTTTACACTGTGTATTTAAATATAACCACAGTGCTTTTATTATAAACTTAGCTTTGAGACTACTTCAACTGAAGAGTTAAGAATCAACTACAAAAAAATCAAGTTGTTTCTTTGGTGGTTTTGTTGGGTCTTTTTTAATTTTCAAAGTCCTAAATCTTTTGGTACATAAGCCCCTGTGATTAATCTTTGCAAGATAGATGGTAATTAATGTTTCTCAAAGACAGAGGTATTATCTGAGTGAATCCATGGGTTTATTCTTCAAGATTCCGCCACTACATGCACTACACCAAAACCTTTAGAAGCACATCTCTCAATGAAAAACTGAGAGGGGGAAGAAGAAAGAGTAGTGGCCTTGTTCCAAGATATTTACAAAATGAAACCTCATTTTCACTATGCTTTCAATAGGATCATGCACAATTTTTAGATTCCCCCTTTAATACAGTCTGCTTAATCACTTCGATCTTTCACTTTCTCTTCTGTCTCTCAAACAGCCCTAATAATTATTTCCATTTAGCTCCTCCTTGGTGAGGGGAAGAGGAAAGCAGTATATGAAGCAGATTAATGTTTATCTGAAAGCAGCAATATGCTGTAGGTCATGTTGCATTTAAGAACTTTTTTCTCCATGTTTCAGTGGACACAGCTTTTAATCTTTGTGATGATATTCACACTGTAAGTAACGGAGAACTTTACGCTTCTCAGACTTAACAAACATTTGAAAAATTAGAACATCAGACATTAAATTGTAAATGCAAATCACCATGTTCATGCCTTGCATAGATTTACAGGCCAAAATGAAAACTTTCTTATAAGTCTAACAGACACCTTCCACCATTCCCTCATGAAACATTAACCTGCAGACAAAGAAAGCTATTTAGGTGGGATGCAGGGAATACGTTTATCTCCTCACACAGCAAATTCATACCATCTCAATTTTAGGAAAAAGAAACAAAGCAACCTACCAAAACCAACTGCAAGCTCATTTGGTATTTTGCACATTTGCTCTTCTAAACCCAGAAAACAAAATAACCTGGCTGAGCATTTAGTTTGGATACCTGCCAAAGCCTCAGCCTGCTAACA